>NC_141149.1:43666393-44279271 GCF_053477565.2 Lygodium microphyllum | reverse complement strand
AACTAACAATCAATTATAAACTAACAATAAACTAATAAAAAATATCTAAATCTAAATCTTATCTTAATCTAATCTAAATAAAATAATACCACAATAAATTATAAACTAATAATAAACTAATAAACAATACAACAGAAATCATCATCATCATTATCATTATTATTATTATTATTATTATTATTATTATTATTATTATAATATAAACTAATTAGATATAATATATATCTAAACAATAATAATAAACTAATAATATCTAAATAAAAAACAACAATAATAACAATAAACAACAACAATATTAATAAAATAATCATAATCATAATTACTAATAAATAAACTTAAACTATAATTATTAACTATTAACTATTAATTAATTAACTTTAACTATAACATTGATTATCTAAATCTTATCTTAATCTAAATAAAATAATACCACAATAAACTATAAACTAACAATAAACTAATAAAACAATATCTAAATATTATCTTCTTAATCTAATCTATCTAAATAAAATAATACCACAATCAATTATAAACTAACAATTAAACAATACAATAGCAATCATCATCATCATCAATAATAACAATAATAAAATAATCAAAAAATTAATAATAATAAACTTAAACTATAACTACTAACCATTAATTAATTATTAATTATCATCATTATCATTATATAAACTAATTAGATATCTATCTAAACAACAATAAACTAATAAACAATACAACAGTAGCAATCATCATCATCACCATTAATAACTATAACTATTAATAACTATTAACATTAATATTAACTATTAATAACTATTAATTAACTAATTAATTAATAACTCTGAGAGAGAGAGAGAGAGTGTGTGTGTGTGTGTCTACCGCGAGGGGGGGGGGGAGGGGGGGTGCAGATTTCGAAGGCGAGGCGCCGAGGGGGAAGCGACTTGATGGGGGGGCGGATTTCGAAGGCGAGGCGCCGAGGGGGGGCAACGACTTGGCGAGAGGGGGCGAATTTTGAAGGCGAGGCGCTGGGGGCAGCGGCATCGACTTGGCGAGAGAGAGAGAGAGAGAGAGAGAGAGAGAGAGAGAGTGTGTGTGTGTGTGTGTGTGTGTGTGTGAATGAGTGAGTGACTTGGCGGGGGGGCAGCGACTTGGCAGGGGGGAGAGCGACCACGCCTGGGAGAGAGTAGAGGTGCCACGTTTTGGCTGGAGTTGCCACGCCAGACCGCGCCATGCCGTAGCAGTGCCGGGAGAGAGAGAGAGAGAGAGAGAGAGAGTTGTTTGCCCTCCAATCTCGTGAACGAAGCCTCAACCTCCTCCAAGCGATGCATGAAGCTCTTTCTCCACCTGCATCTTGATCACCTGGATCATCTCGATCAATATATGTATGAAGTAATCATCATGAGAGAGGGAGGACGTGAAGACGTGGCGCATTAAAGCCACCTCAACCCCTCAACCATGCATGCATGCACAATTTGAATTCAAATGGAGGTTCATGAAAAAGAATAGCTTGGGAGAAAAATGGAGGTTCGGGAGATAAGAGAACCTCCAACCAAATAAGAAAGAATAGATGACCACCCAATCAATAGGTGTACCTATTTCCTTCAACTCAACTAAAGGTTGCAATTTAAATTCCAAGGTTTCTTTCTCCGTTTCGTAAGCTAAAACAAGGGTGTCAACATCATCATCAAGTCAATAAGGGTTGTCCTAATGACTATCACCATCTACAAATGCATCCTCAAATGCATTGCAATCAAGCACGTCGAAATCAAAGGTCGCACATAGTTGGGACCATATATCACTCCCAAACAAAAAAAATTATTGGTATAAAACGGCCCTAAAACTTTAGGGATATATTTTCTTGTTAAAAAAATTATATATCACTCCCAAACAAAAAAAATTATTGGTATAAAACGGCCCTAAAACTTTAGGGATATATTTTCTTGTTAAAAAAATTAACCAATATTCATTGGTTTGTAATGCGTCTTTTCATAACGTACCAAGAACCCCCATATGGGTAAGGCGAATACAATCAGCCATCCCTGCGACTCAGGCAGATGAAGACACTCGCGCACCCCCGTGCTGGCATAAGCAGCTCGCGTCACAGGTCGCTGGTGACCAGTATCCTTGCTGCTGCTTTTCCTTCTCCTTCTCCTCCGTCTTAATGTCTCATTGCTACTACAGTATCGTAGCTGCTCATACAAATCCTGTCGTTGCTGGTGCTATGTGGACACCGCAGCACTTGGATTGCCTTCTTTCCTGCTGTTTGCACTGATTCCCTGCTCACATGCTGCCCTATGAGCTATATTCATGCCTCTGATCTGTATGCTTACACTACCATGATAGTGGGGAGCACTATCGTCACCGTCCTGATCTGCTACAGGTCTATGGACTTATGCGAAGCTTTACGAGTTACAGGTCACAAAGCAGACCCGCAAACGTCTTCATACGCCGTTACTCCCGTTGCTGCTGTCGCATCTATTTTGGACGTTGCATTCAACATAGAAGACTGGTCCTTTCGTTCAGCTGCTCTCCTTATGTTGTATCGTTTGCACCTCGCCTGCCATCCACAAAAGGTCTATTACTGTTGTACAATTAACAAGCCCTTCTATTTGACATCTTTCTTCAGACTCTACTACATTATCTGCTCCCATATGCAGCCTGATATCTGCAAAGTTTTCATTGTGAGCTGGATGGTACAGCATGTCGATACAGAGCCCTGCCCAAGTGGATTTTAGCGGCATAGAGAAAGATATATATATATATATATATATACATATATATATCGTCCCTACAAGCAAATAGATTGCAAGCGTCGTATGGAGCTATCCTAAAGAATCCACTATACAGTGTCAACAACCATGCGAGGCTGCAGCGTATCATGACGAGCTTAGCAGAGCCAACATCCATAACGTGAATAGTCATTATCACTGGACCTCACAGTATGGACGAGAATGGTGGGTAAATCCGGGTATCTTTGTTACTGTTGCAGTTGATAGGCTCACATCTTAAAATCAGGTATTCTACTCCCGTGCTCCAATCACCCTCTGTCATGGTATATATACATATATATATATCGTCCCTACAAGCAAATAGATTGCAAGCGTCGTATGGAGCTATCCTAAAGAATCCACTATACAGTGTCAACAACCATGCGAGGCTGCAGCGTATCACGACGAGCTTAGCAAAGCCAACATCCATAACGTGAATAGTCATTATCACTGGACCTCACAGTATGGACGAGAATGGTGGGTAAATCCGGGTATCTTTGTTACTGTTGCAGTTGATCGGCTCACATCTTAAAATCAGGTATTCTACTCTCGTGCTCCAATCACCCTCTGTCATGGTATATATACATATATATATCATCCCTACAAGCAAATAGATTGCAAGCGTCGTATGGAGCTATCCTAAAGAATCCACTATACAGTGTCAACAACCATGCGAGGCTGCAGCGTATCACGACCAGCTTAGCAGAGCCAACATCCATAACGTGAATAGTCATTATCACTGGACCTCACAGTATGGACGAGAATGGTGGGTAAATCCGGGTATCTTTGTTACTGTTGCAGTTGATAGGCTCACATCTTAAAATCAGGTATTCTACTCTCGTGCTCCAATCACCCTCTGTCATGGTATATATACATATATATATCGTCCCTACAAGCAAATAGATTGCAAGCGTCGTATGGAGCTATCCTAAAGAATCCACTATACAGTGTCAACAACCATGCGAGGCTGCAGCATATCGCGACGAGCTTAGCAGAGCCAACATCCATAACGTGAATAGTCATTATCATTGGACCTCACAGTATGGACGAGAATGGTGGGTAAATCCGGGTATCTTTGTTACTATTGCAGTTGATAGGCTCACATCTTAAAATTAGGTATTCTACTCTCGTGCTCCAATCACCCTCTGTCATGGTATATATACATATATATATCGTCCCTACAAGCAAATAGATTGCAAGCGTCGTATGGAGCTATCCTAAAGAATCCACTATACAGTGTCAACAAACATGCGAGGCTGCAGCATATCACGACGAGCTTAGCAGAGCCAACATCCATAATGTGAATAGTCATTATCACTGGACCTCACAGTATGGACGAGAATGGTGGGTAAATCCGGGTATCTTTGTTACTGTTGCAGTTGATAGGCTCACATCTTAAAATCAGGTATTCTACTCTCGTGCTCCAATCACCCTCTGTCATGGTATATATACATATATATATATCGTCCCTACAAGCAAATAGATTGCAAGCGTCATATGGAGCTATCCTAAAGAATCCACTATACAGTGTCAACAACCATGCGAGGCTGCAGCGTATCACGACGAGCTTAGCAGAGCCAACATCCATAATGTGAATAGTCATTATCACTGGACCTCACAGTATGGACGAGAATGGTGGGTAAATCCGGGTATCTTTGTTACTGTTGCAGTTGATAGGCTCACATCTTAAAATCAGGTATTCTACTCTCGTTCTCCAATCACCCTCTGTCATGGTATATATACATATATATATATATCGTCCCTACAAGCAAATAGATTGCAAGCGTCATATGGAGCTATCCTAAAGAATCCACTATACAGTGTCGACAACCATGCGAGGCTGCAGCATATCACGACGAGCTTAGCAGAGCCAACATCCATAACGTGAATAGTCATTATCACTGGACCTCACAGTATGGACGAGAATGGTGGGTAAATCCGGGTATCTTTGTTACTGTTGCAGTTGATAGGCTCACATCTTAAAATCAGGTATTCTACTCTCGTGCTCCAATCACCCTCTGTCATGGTCCAAGGCCGCCTACTGAGTTTCTCCACTGTTGGTTTAAATCCAACTAGGAATCAATAGGCTGTAGGGTCCAATTGATGCGATACCTACCAATTTTTTGTTAGAAGATGAACAAATGGTGCTTGCTGTGGCAAGCTATGGCCAATGGATACTAAGGAACACCCCTTTGACACTCTTCAAATGGACTAAAGAGTGTGACCCATTAGGTACCAAGTGAACCAAGGCCCTTGTGTGGATAGAACTACCTAACCTATCATAAGATAACCTTCAGCCATTCATCAAAGGTTTGGTAGCCCCCTTGGGCAATTTATTAGGCCAATGGCCAAGCAATAATTATAATCCTTCCTGGCATCTCCAGATCTTGATAGAAATTTATATGGACCAAAAACTGCATTACTTCTTATTGATATCTGATTCTTCAGGGACATTCTTGAAAAAACAGCCTATAGCTTATAAGAATTTTCCGAATGCATGTTTCTAACGCTTAAAAGTTCGGCAATTCATCAAGGATTGTCATGAGCTGAAACCCAAAGACCCCCCTAGTCCTAATTAGATCACCAATGCCAAAACTAAAGACAGATTCCAAACAATAATAAATTGGAAAAATAACTCAATGAAAAATGTCAATGAAAAAGGTAAAAACAAGAAAGTCGGTAATAATAAATATTCCCTATTGATGGACCTCCTTGATGACTCAATAGGTCCAAGTTACCCAACTCCCTCATCCTTAGAACGAGTTAATAAGAATCGTGTCAACATCCCATCTTCTGAATCTAAGGATGATGAGATCTTAGCAGATGAAACTCAAGTAAATTCATCTCAGGGGCTGCGACCAAACTAGATCTCAAGAACAGGTTAATGATATTGAGCTTACTGATGCTGAAGAGGAAGCCTTGCTCAAGAGTTCCTAGCTGGACCTATCCTCTCTCTAAGCCCAATAAAAAATGATGAAATAGCTACAACCGCTAAAAGAAGATATTCCAAAGTTGGACCTAGTGCCAACAACCTTCATCCAAGTAAATGACTAGGTCAAAAGAGGCAAATAAAAAAATTTGAAGTAAAGATAATAATGATCAAGTTTTTAAAAATATTATCTTATAACACTAAAGGGTTAAATCGCCCTTTGGGAGTTAAGATCATTAGAGATTGGTTAGGAAATAACAAATCCTTGCCTAATGTGATTTGTTGGCAGGAACTAAAAGTACTTGGAATGCAATTACTGAAAAATCTACAATCAATCTTTAAAGATTATGAGTGGACCACATCATATCACAAAGCAGGGAGTAGGAGGTTAGCAATATGAATCCATATAAGGATTAGAGGTCTATGTACATGGATCTCAAAGGACACCAATCATAGATGGGTGGCCCTGATTACGAAAACTAATGAGCAATTTTTGATAGTTTCTCTTTATGCTCCGACCAATATTAATGAAAGAAGCACCTTGTGACCAAGCCTCCTCATATTCCAATATCTAGCTATTATAGCACAAGACCTCAATATGGTTGAAAATATAGAAGATAAATTTCTCAATAAAGGAGACACCATCAATGGCAAGAAGATAGATAGTTGGGAGATTCGTAGAACATTTCACAACCTTGTAGATGTTAGCCATGACACTAGCTTCACATGGGCTAATACTAGTTTCTACAACAAGTCTTCTCTCCATGTTTGTCGGTTGTAGCAGTAAGGCCAACAAGGACATAGTCCTTTCATATCAAAATCCAATAACTCTAACATTGTCTAATAACCTATGCAATGTAAGGGCACGGTGGTTTCATACAGACCCCGAGCTATTCAAATTAGAGTTAGTTTAGAATGTAATTAAAAGAGCATTGTAGCAATCTTTTAATAGCCAAACATCTCCAACATTGGCCTAGATGTCAAGAAAGACCTAGGAACTACCAAGAGAAACTAAAAGAGTTAATACTAATCTAAGAAGAGAAAATGAAACCAAGAAATACACAAACATAAAATACCTTGAGCTAGAAATCAGTAGAGTCAACACTAACCTAAAAGATGCCCTCATGCATACTCACCAAGAGCTAAAGAAACTAGAAGTTGGTGAGTAGGCAAGATGGACAAGCCAATCAAAGAGCTGTTTTCCATTCTAAAACCAAATAGGAAAGAGACCGCATTCCCCTACTTAGGAAACTAGATGGCTCACTAGCCTTAGAAAACAAAGAGAATCTAGAGATCACCAAAAAAAAAAATCGGATATATTCAAAAATCCTTCAGAATATTCTAAATGATGCAAACAATGCTTTTTCTCGATAGTTGGTTGAGACTTATAGCCTCATACTATCATGATGCCACTAGTCAACTGGCTCCTACTAACACAATCCAAGATCTTGGAGCTTATGGTCAAGCCACTTTTTTTCACTAGTTGTGTCCTCACTCTAATTATTTCTTCAAAAAGTAGTACCTTCTTGAGTCCCTATGGAAAATAAAAGGTAAATAGTATAGGTGAAACTAGGGACTTCCACTATTTCAATACAAAGATCCCATTGTCTCAACTCAGAGGGTTGGGTTCCACTTTCATGGAAAAGGTACATCTAGCATCCATTGGGGTGAGAGAGTGAACTTTCTTCTCATTCTTTTCATTTTTTTCCCTTGGTATCTACCATTACCTCCATTCAACTGCTAGGATGCCAATCATTTTCAAGTCTTCTATTGAGCCCAAATTCCCTTAATTGTAGCATGTAATCACCCTTTGTCATCCTATATTCTAGTCAAGGTATATCCATTTCCAAGCTATGTTTGAGTGCTCTCATGGTGAGCTACAACTTTCTTTTAAGATTCTAAAATGAATCTTCTCTTTTGTTTCAGCACTTCAAGCAAGGTGTTGAATAAAACTTTGCTATTGAGTTTGCATCATCTCTTCGTAAAGCTCACATAATGTTATCACGATCCCAACTGCCACCACCCATATCCATGATCCAATCTACAATTTCCTGAAGATTTGTACCATCCAGCAGATGCATATGGTCAGGCTGCCTCTATGCTAGTTGCAACCACTTCTATGAAGCCATGCAAAATGTGAGCAGAGTGAGATGGGAAGAGAAGGCATCCGAATGTAGCACTTCATTACAAGCATAAGAGAAAATGGCATATTCATTACAAGCAACACCTAGCTATCCTATTGGACTAACACTTCATCCACTTTGTTTTACATGATGTATATGCTTTGTTGCATAACACCTTGTTTTACATTATGTATATGCTTTGTTACATAGCAGCTTGTTTTACATTATGTATAATTTTCCCTTAATCTTGCTTAAAATTCTCTCTCCATACACCCAATAATGCTATTCAAGAACGGGATGATGAGGATAGAGATGAGAAGAGAGAATGTCTGCAACATATGATGCTAAAGTTGAGGCCAAATACTGTAGCAAACTAATCAACATTCTCATGCAACATGGCACCCATTTTTTGCTCCTTTTCTTATTTCTTGCTCAACCTCCCCACTTCCCATGATATCCTCCTTCAACTTCTTGAATATCCTCTTTTTAAATTTTAAGGTTTTTCCACTTGAACGGGATCTTTTTGGCACCCTTCCACATCTCTAGACTTATTTTTTTATCCCACCCATGGCTTCTTGACCCAAATGCTATGTATGCATGCTAAATTATACCCGCATTTTTTCCGTCTCTAAAATATCTATGCTTTTCACTAAAAATATTTTATCGCATCTGCTTTCTATCACTTACTATTTTTTCCACTCCCTAAAATTTCTCATCTAAAATATTCCAGCTTTCTACTTCTAACTTCACCTCAACATGATCAAATACGGCTTTATAATCTTATTTGTATTACATTTTTATGAAAAATATTGCATAATACAGAGCCAAAGCCCTTCAATTTTCATGAAAAATAGTGTAAAAATAGCTCAAAATAAGGAGTTATCATATGACCTAAGTATTCCACTTTTTCTTCCATGACCAAACACTTTATTATCTTGGCAAAGAGTGTGTATTTTCTTAACATGTCAAAGACCTCTCATATATGCTTCAAATGCTCCTCCTTGGATTTGCTTTAGATAAGGATATCATCAAAGAAAACAAAGATTGTTTTGAACATGAAGGACTACAATATTTTATTCATGACGGCTTGAAAAGTAGGGGGCACATTGAAATGCCGAAATGGCATAACCAAGAAGTGGTATAATGTCCTTTCAGTCCTAAAAGCTATTTTGAACTCATCTCCTTTCTTCATTCGAATTTAATGATAACCCGAACGAATATCTATTTTATTAAAAAACTTTGCATCTTTAAGTTCATCCAAAAGATCATCAATTTGGGGAATAAAAGATCTATTCTTGACTGTTGACTTGTTCATATCCCTATAATCAATGTGCATACAAAATGATCCATCCTTCTTCTTGACTAAGAGCATAGGAGAGGGAAACGGTGATTGACTTGGCTAAATTAAACCCCATATGTAGCAATTCTTTAACTTGTCACTTCACCTTTTCCCTTTCAAACTTGGACAAGTGATAGGGAGGTTTATTGATGTGCTTTGTGTTGGGCAACAAGCCAATAGGATGGTCAACCTCTCACTTTGGAAGCAAAGATGATGGTGGCTAAAACAAATCCTTGTATTCCTCCAATAGCTCTTCCAATCTTGGATCCCTTTTCTTTAGAGAAGAAGATAGTTGATTTGGTGGATGCTCTTCATATACTTTCATAAGCAAAAGAGTGAAGATACATGACTTAGCATTGATTTCCTTTTGCAATTTCTTCATGGAGATGAGTTCTGTATATTTGTGGTCTATACCTTTGAATTCAATGTGTTGCCCTTGCTAATTAAATTCCATTTGCATTTGTTCTAAATCTAAAGTAAATTTGGCAAGGGTTTTCAGCCAATTACAACCGATAACAACGTCAAGAGGCCCCATATCCAAAGTGATCAAATCCACTTGTATTATGCAAGAGGGAGATAGTTCAATTGGAGTACATGGACACACTTCTTTACTAGACTCATATACACCATTAGAAACTTATATCTGCAAGGATGATTCCAGGTCAATGGGTAGCAACTTCAGCCTGCTCAAAGATTTAGTATTAATGAAGCTATGAGTGCTGCCCCCATATATCTAGTAGAATATGTGCAACCTTACCATTAATGAAACCTTTGAGTCTAAGTATACTTTCCCCTTTGCATCCCATCCATGCATCATGTGAAATAGCACAGAAGGAAGAATAAGAATCATTGGTGCTACCCGGATCAAATGGAAACCCATCCACAAGATCACAGAATTTTTTATTAGTGGCATTCTCTTCTTCATGAATTTATTCCAGCATTGGATAAGCATCAACATGTAGAAAATTGCCCTCTTGTTTCTCTTTTTCTTCAACTTCCACATCTTGAGTGATTACCATATTGATTTTAGAATTCTTGGCTTTGCGCTTCAATTTATAGACTTGGGACCACTTCTTCCCACATTTGAAACATAATCCTTTGGTATGCATTTCCCTAAGCTTATCGTGAGGAAGGAAGTTGTTGTTAGACCTGTTTTGGGATAGTTTAGAAGCACTTTCAACCCTTGAAAATTTTCCGCTTGCCTCAGTCACATTTCTAAAAATTTTCCCTTGCTTCTATGCATAATTTCCATCCTGTTTAGAGGCATAAATAGTAAGAAAAGTTGGCACTTTACTCATACAATTATTATGACTACTATAACCCATGTTTTCTTGCTTAAAAGTGTCTCTTGACTAGCTAAGAACGTGTCCATATTTTGTAGGTTGATTGGAAATTTTATTCCCCAAACTTCTTTGCTAGAAATTTCCTAAATCTCTGTTATACTTCAAAGAATATCTTTTAGCCAATTATATGGCCTCATGTAAAGTTTTTGGTTGTTGAGCTTCCACCTTCGATGATAGGGAAGAGTCAACATCCAAAATATATTTATTCAACTTAGAAAAATTTGAAATGCCTTCAATGTACATAGAGAGAGTCAAGTAGATGTTTGAGTAGTCTCTAACTGACATCCCTCTTTGAGCACATACATACCATCTTCTTTAAAGCCTTTCTTTTTCGTGTGATTCAGATATTATGTGAGTGCTCATGCATACTTAGATATTACATAGTTAGAAGACTACTGGTTTGGTTCCTCTTGTAGCAATATATGGATGAAGCAAGGGCTCAATGGGGTGGAAAAAAATTCTTGATGTTGAGGAGAAGTACACATGAAGGTTTGTCGTGGCATCATTTGTGATTTTAACAACATGATGTAGCATAATTGAGCTTATTGACATCTTAACTTTTGGTAGCTAGTGGCTACTTGTGTTATTTGAAGAGTATGATGTACTTTCCATGGTCTTTCGTGCCTTGCTTACCACTATTGATTGCAATGATACTAAGATGGAGTGCGGAAAAAGAATCAGGTAAATGGGTCAGGGTGATAGGTCTAACCATAGGCGAGACAAGCTCCCTAGGTACACTACCAACTCATTACCTACAATTCTTGCTCTAGACCACAAATCTTATCTATTGCTATAACCCTTGTACCACTTCAAGCTTCACACACCCCTCATTCTGAAGATTATCCAAAAAGGTTTGGAGACGACAAACCATAGCTTTTGCCTCTATGATACCCACTAATTTCACCTTTTCCTTGATTTCATTCTTAATCTCCTACTTCCCTATTGCCTCAACCTCTGCCTTCACATCTTCCTTCTCACCTATATTCACCTTACCAATAGTTGTAAGCTTTCCTATTTTAGTTTTCTTGGGCTTCCTAACTTTAGTTGATTAACCCTCCTTCTCAAGTATCTTATGGAAAGAAGCATTAAGCACATCGTGACCTTGCACTAATGACTTGATAGCCTACATGGCTTGCTCATGACCAAAGTCCATAGATAAATAGTGCAAATATATCTCTCTTTACTTTGATCCTCCTCAAAAACATCCATTTCCTCTTCTTTCTCATCCTCTTGTATGTTAACCAACTTCTACTTATTCTCCCCTTGATGTTCACTCACCTTCTTGGACTACAGGGTCAAGATATTGGTTGGTATTTCAAGATGCATGACATTTACTTGCAAATGCAGAGCTGCTAACAAGGGACCTACGTGACTTTTTTTATTGTACTTGCATTGACTGGTAATAATTCAACATCCTTATCTTGACCATGCCCACTTTCAATATACATAGAATTCTGAATGACGGGAGTACCTACATCCAAGGAAAATAACTTGCCTTTCTTGTTTCCTTTTGCAATCAATCTACTAGGCCTTCCATTTCGAAATTCCTCAATGAAACATCCATATCTATTGAATCTCACGCGTGTTCCTTGGTCTACCATTTGACCAACTGATGCTAAGTTCTTAGTGATTGTAGGTACATAAAGTGCATCCCCAAGCTTATTTTCAACTCCATCTCTAGTGACAAGTGGCACACCACCAATATGTGTAATTTTATGCAATTTAATGTCATCCCCAGTAGCCACATATTCTTCATTCTGCATTTGCTACTTTGTGTCAAACCATTGAACATGATGAGTCATGTGATTTGTAGCCCGTGAGCCCAAAAACCAATCATCCTTATTGGGAGGGTGTGTCATGCTCCCTAATACATGTTCCATGGCAAATAAATGGCCTCTAGCAGAGCTACCTCTAGGTCCATAACCTACACCTCTATAGCCACTTGCATAATGGTTATATTGAGACCATCCTCTACCTCTAGAGTAAGCTCTCCCCTTGCCTCTTGGCATGAAACCACCATGACCAAAGCTAATTTGACCATGTAAAAAGCTATCACCACCATGGCCATAAGATGAGCCTCTAGCTCTAGATTGTCAAGAATTGCGTGGTGGAGGGGGTTGCTCAAGATGCTGCGCCGAACACACATAGAATGCACAAGGAGAAGCTCACTCAAGAGACAAGAAGAGAGATGGAGGCCAAAACGTTTTCTTGCTGATTTCTTCTTCTTCTTCCACACACTTACAAATGTACTCAAAGTATAGATAAGATACAACATAAAAGGAAAGTGGCCTACTAAGTCAAACAATGCATAACTGACTACACTAGTCGACTGGCGCTATAACTGTGCCAGCTGTAAATAGGTGTAACAACCTGAATATAATAAGTAATGAGTCAGTGGCCATGTGAGAGTCATAATGACCACCGACATGCTAAGCGTAGATGTGTGGACCCATCTAACCAAGTGGTCCATCATCAATGTCCGCATGTGTTGAGCTTGCCATCTCAACACTCCCCCTCAAGCTCAACTGCATCTCTGCAACTCCAAGTAAGCTTCGAAACTTTTGAAGCTTCTCTGTACCCAATGCCTTCGTGAAGATGTCAGCTATCTGATCCTGTGTGCTGACATACACCAAGTCAATCTCACCTGCTAGTACCTTCTCTCTCACAAAGTGGTAGTGTACCTCAATATGTTTTGTCCTGGCATGGAACACAGGGTTCCTAGCCAACTGTATACTGCTCATGTTGTCACAATAAATGACAACTGGACCTTCCACTTGGACATCCAAATCAGCCAA
Organism: Lygodium microphyllum; assembly: GCF_053477565.2. Classification (NCBI taxonomy): domain Eukaryota; kingdom Viridiplantae; phylum Streptophyta; class Polypodiopsida; order Schizaeales; family Lygodiaceae; genus Lygodium; species Lygodium microphyllum. Next base: position 44,265,986 of record NC_141149.1, on the reverse strand, counting down.
TAGCTTTTGCAGCCATACTACCTCACATGCTACAATAGCAGCACCTCTATACTCAGCCTCTGTACTCGACAAAGCAACTGTAGATTGCTTTTTACTGCTCCATGCAACTGCTGCACTACCAAGAGAGAACATGTATCCACTAGTAGATCTTCTATCAGACATACTACCAGCCCAATCTGCATCTGTGTATCCAAACACATGTACATCTGTACCTGCCTCATAGAAAAGTCCATAATGTAATGTGGACTTCACATATCTCAATATGCGTCTGGCTGCATCCAAATGTGGCTTTCTAGGTACTTGCATAAACTGACTCACAAGACCAACAGCGTAGCTCAAGTTTGGCCTTGTAATGGTCATGTAGATCAAACTCCCCACTATCCTCCTAAACATAGTAGGGTCTTCTATCTCATCCCCAACATCAGCACTCAACTTTACATTTTGCTCCAATGGGTCTGAAAGTGGTTTGCATGCTGTCATACCATACTTGGACAACATATCCAAGCCATACTGTCTTTGGGACAGCCATATACCATCATCACATCTGATCACCTCAATGCCAAGGAAGTATCTTAGCTCACCTAAATCCTTCATCTCAAACTTCTTCTTCAAAAATTCCTTGACTTCAGCAATCCCACTATCACTGTCACCTGTAATAATCAAGTCATCCACATAGATGACTATGATGACCAAACCTGCATCTCCCTTTCTCACATAAAGTGAGTGATCAGCATCAAAAACATAAAAGCCAATATTGACAAGATACTCTCTGATCTTGTCAGACCATGCTCTAGGTGCTTGCTTGAGCCCATAGAGTGCCTTCTTCAACCTGCACACATACGTGGGATGCTCTAAATCTTCATAACCTGCTGGCTGATCCATATACACTTCTTCCTGCAAATCACCATGCAAGAAGGCATTCTTTACATCCATTTGCTGCAACCTCCAACCTTTGGCTGTTGCCAAAGCAATCACACATCTGACAGTTGCCATCCTAGCAACTGGACTGAAGGTTTCATCATAATCTATGCCATATGTTTGGGCATAGCCTTTTGCAACCAGCCTAGCTTTGTACCTGCTAATAGAACCATCTGCATTGTGCTTAATCTTATAAACCCACTTACATCCAATAGCTTTCTTTCCCTTCGGCAATGATACTAGATGCCAAGTCTTATTGGCCTCTAATGCAGCCATCTCATCATCCATTGCTGCATCCCAATGAGCATGACCAACAGCCTCCTCAAAACATGTGGGCTCAACATCCTCAACTAGTTTCACCATATAAGCATAATGGTGAGCTGCATAACCCTCAAAACCAAATCTTTTAACAGGGTATCTCACCCTGCTAGACCTGCGTACCACTGGTTCACTCAATGGAGTCTTTGCATTAACACGTGCTCTCTGCACACCTGGAGTCCTCACTGAAGGAATACCAAGCTCATCATCCAAGCTCTCTGAGCCATTGGAGTCTCCATCAAGAACTACATCAATGCCTTCTGACACTTTATTCTTTCCTTTGTCTTTACTTGTAGTGCTACTAGATGCACTCGAAGATGTAGAGGTACTCCTTAGTCTCCCAGACCAAGGACTACCAGATGATGTCTCTGGTCCACTAAGAGTCCGTGATTCTTGCCTTTCAGCCTGCACATGAGTGTCATGATCATCATCAACATCCAATGCATCACCACTAGATGCATACCAACTGCTCATTTCATCAAAGATGACATCCCTGCTCACTCTAAACTTACATGTGACAGGGTTGTAACAGCGATACCCTTTCTGCTCTAAAGAGTATCCAATAAAGATACACTTTTTAGCCTTTGGATCCAGTTTCTTCCGCAACTCATCTGGCACATGAACATACGCAATGCATCCAAATACTTTCAAGTGTGAAACATCAGGCTTCTTACCTGTAAAACATTCTTCGGGGGTCATACCATGAACTGCAGCTGTGGGAGTTCTGTTCATAATATAAACAGCAGTATGAACAGCCTCAGACCAAAAATGCTTAGGCATATTCTTTTCAGCCATCATCAAGGCGCGTGCAACTTCTGCAATATGCCTGTTTTTCCTTTCTGCAACCCCATTTTGCTGTGGGGTATACCTGCATGTGAACTGTCTCTTTATCCCATGAGACCTTAGAAAATCACTGAACTCATTTGAGAGGTACTCTCCCCCTCCATCTGACCTCAGGCACTTTACTTTCAAGCCTGTTTCTCTTTCAACTGCAGCCTTGAAAGTTCTAAAGTGCTCAAACGCTTCACTCTTTTCCTTCATAAAATATACCCACAGCTTTCTAGAACAATCATCAATGAATGTGACGAAGTATGAACTACCTCCAAGAGACACATTTTGTGTAGGCCCCCAAATGTCTGTATGCACAACATCAAGGATATTTCTGCTTACATCTCTGTCATGTGAAAAGGGTTGTCTTGCCTGCTTACCAAACTGACATGCTTCACATACCTTCTAAAATTCTGCAACTTTAAATGTAGGCAAACCTGTAACCAACCCTTTGGACTGCACTAATTTTAGCCTTTGTACATTTGCATGTCCAATGCGTTTGTGCCAAATTTCAATGTCTGCAACAACACCTTTTCCTTTGGCATACATAGCCGCATTCATAGTAGGAATTCCAGCATCTAGAGTGAACATACGTCCAACTCTACTTCCCTTTGCTACCAACCTGCACTTGTCATTGAAGTCTTCTACAAAGCAGCCCTTTGCATTAAATCTGACTTGCAGCCCTTGCTCTACCATTTGACCGACTGACACCAAGTTCTTTGTAATAGATGGTACATGTAATACATCTGAAAGACTCTTTGTCTTACCATCATGCAAGGACAAGGGAACTTTTCCAATGTGTGAAATTGGGTGGCATGAGTCATCACCCGTCTGCACATAACCTGCATTCTGCAAATCCTACATCTCTCCAAACCATTCTGCATGGCTGGTCATATGATTGGATGCACCTGAATCAACATACCAAACATCTTCATGTGTTCACTTTCCTGTAACAGCATTCAGCATATGCTGCATAACGAACAAATGTTCATTTTTGTCTTCATTCTGTCGTGAAGATGATGCATAGTTTCCTTGCTGCAACTTACCATTGCGGATATCATCTCTCTTAGCATAACATTGGGCTGCAATATGACCTGTTTTGCCACACTAGTGGCACACAATACCAGAGTTGTTAGAACCTCTGTTTTGCCATCCACCTCTTCCTCTAAAGCTCCCCCTGCCTCTAAAGTTACCACGACCTCCTGAAACCTGCATATCGCCAAATTGCTGATTCAATCTGTTTTGCTGGTTGTCACTACCACATCCTGTACCATGGCCTCTTGAAGAGAACCTGCCACGTCCCCTTCCTGAACTGGAGTAGAAAGCTTGGACCTGTTCACCACTTCTTTCAGATGTCTCACTCTGCATGTTGATCTCTTCAGTGATCATAAGGGAGACCAACTCATCGAAATCTGGAAATGGCTTTCTGACATATACAGAAGTTACAAAAGACTTCCAAGCCTTTTCATTGTTAAGTCCACCCAAGGTAGACGACACCAAATCATCATCATCGGGCATTGCATCAATCGCTGCCAATGCATCTGCAATGCTTCTTACCTTCAGTGCATGCTCATTGATAGACATCTTCCCTTTCTTTAATGTATTCAACTCTTGCTTGAGTTGAATCTTTCGTGCCTTTGTATTTACAGAAAACATACTTTCAAGTATGGTCCAAGCTGCATATGAATTCTCTGCATTTCTAATGTGTCCCAGCATATTATTGTCAATTACTGCAGACAACCAATACATGAACTTTTTATCCTTTGCATTCCATTCCTTCCGTGCCTTTGTCTCTTCTGCAGTTGGAGGATCACTCATCTCCGGTTTCTTTTCTTCACCTGAAACAAACTCGTAGAGGCCTTTTCCAATAAGGAAGTTCGTGACACGGAACTTCCATGAAGGGTAGTTGTTCTTGTCGAGCTTCTCAATGATGGGGCTTCCACTATTCTCTGCCATTATCACAAAATTAATACCAACAGCAAGCAAATCTTTTGCAACCCTGGACCTGTAGTGCACAACAATACACCAGACAGCCTTTTTCACTGTCTGCTCAACAATACATGCAATCTGCAACCAGTTTGCAGATAAACCTTGTGTTTACTCACTGGTAAACACCTTTGAACTTACAGATCTGAAATCTGTAACCTGCGCACCCACATTCGGTCAATACAGTCGAAGTCACAGTGTACCCTGAAACTTCTGTCCGCAACCTTGCGGCTCTAAAACGGGCCTTGAAACGGCCTCAAATGCCCAAAATAATAGCGGGATAGCCCTAAAGGGCTGTTCTGCATAATACAACGCGCTCTTCGCACACACCAAATCTCACTGCAATCTGAGATTTTTGCTCTACCCTGCTTCCAGTGCCTCCACAGGCACTATCCAAGAGAAGGAGTGGAAGAATGGGAGAGATTCTTACCCGTAGCTTGCTTGCTCGAACCTTGCTTCTTCTCCTTCACTTCAGCCTTCGAAATTAGCCTCTCTCAGTGGCGCGGCTCTGATACCATGTCAAGAATTGCGTGGTGGAGGGGGTTGCTCAAGATGCTGCACCGAACACACACAGAATGCACAAGGAGAAGCTCACTCAAGAGACAAGAAGAGAGATGGAGGCCAAAACGTTTTCTTGCTAATTTCTTCTTCTTCTTCCACACACTTACAAATGTACTCAAAGTATAGATAAGATACAACATAAAAGGAAAGTGGCCTACTAAGTCAAACAATGCATAACCGACTACACTAGTCGACTGGCGCTATAACTATGCCAGCTGTAAATAGGTGTAACAACCTGAATATAATAAGTAATGAGTCAGTGGCCATGTGAGAGTCATAATGACCACCGACGTGCTAAGTGTAGACGTGTGGACCCATCTAACCAGGCGGTCCATCATCAATGTCCGCATGTGTTGAGCTTGCCATCTCAACATAGATGGGTTGTCACGCCCTCTCTGATGATAAAAGATACTATCTCCACTTGCATTCTTGCTACTGCTAGATGCATTCAAACCCAACTTTATTTCTTCTGTAAAGTAGCAAAGCAATCAATTCTTCAAAGTCTAGCATAGAGCCTCCTCTAACTAAAACAGAGGTATCCAAAGATTTATATGCTAGGCCAAGTCCATTAAGTGTTACCGAAACCAAGTCATCATCATCCACTGGTGCATTTATACATGCAAGATCTTGTGCAACCTGTTTGATTTTTGCAACATAGTCACTGATAGTGAGGTTTCCTCTCCATGCTCCATGCAATATTTGCTTAAGTTGTATCTTCCTTGCCTCTGTACATGTCCCATACACTTTCTCAATAATCTCCCATGCCTCTTTACATCTATTTACCTTCTTGATATGAGGAATCAAAGTCTCTGATATGCATATAGAGATCCAATGCAAAACTTTCATGTTCTTTCCAGTCCAATCCTTGTATGTCGTCTTTTTCTCTTTCGTGGGCTCCTCAAGAAGCTCTGGACATGCATCATCACTTGTAATCAGGTCCCAAAGACCTCTCCTCATCAGAAAGTTCTCCATCCTGTGTGTGAGCAGACACTATGGTTGTCCTTGGTCAACTTATCTCCAACAATCTGGGTAATTTGAGATGTGTCTAACATTTTGATGGCTGCAATTTTAGAAAAATTGACAATATGTGTTGTCCCAATCAAGCATTCAGCAACATGAACCAATCCACTACCTCAAATGGTCAACCCAAGACAAAAAATGCACCAAAAATAGCCCAAAATTTCATGTAAATTCCCTTCCAAGAAATCGCTACATTATAATATACATGAAATACATTCATACATGATGCCCATACATTATAAATTGGCTATCCAGTAAAGAAACATTCAAAATGGAGCTCAAACGATGCTCATATGACCCAAAAAGCATCAAAATACGAGCTTAAAATCGATCGATTTCCTTGTTTTTTTTTCTACATTTTTTATGCCAGAATCAAGTCCCAATCAAGTTGAAGCTAGATTTAAAAATTTGGATTTTTTCTGCAAATTTTTTGCCTCCAAAATGGCACCCAAAAATGGCTTAAAACCAACCTTCTATGCCTCCAAAATAGCTAGTTCAACATTGTCTTCTTAATATTCCTTTTTAGTTCATTCACATTTCTCGGTGAGCTTCTTTCTCCACTCATTCACCTTTCTTGGTGAGCTTCTTTCTCTATGAATTCAATCTAAGTATGGCATCTAGAAGGCATCTTCTCATTTAGTAAACTCTTGCACCATTTATAGCCAAGGAGCTAACAGAAATTGGGAGCCCAAGACCTTTGGAATAAATGGTTGGGTTACCATGCTGCCCTCTTGCAAATATATTTTTAGGTCATAATTAAGGGATATTAATAATTATAGATAGTGTTAATGAAAAATCAATTAAAACATAGTAAAAACATAATAATATGAACCTAGGGATGAAGTTTTACCTTCTAGAGATCAATCCATTAAGAGATATGCACATTTTAGTGATAAAATGATATTTTTATCACAATTAGAAAAAATTAAGAAGATTAGTGAATGATTAAGGATGAAACCCAACAGAGTTGAATTATAGTATGATAGATCTCCTCATCAATTCTTAGCTTTAATGGATCTCTAGAATTAGATATATTTAATTTTTAGGGTTGAAAATGGCAGTTTTTTTGTGATTTTTGCAAGTAATTAGTGAATATTAAGAGTAGATGAGAGCATTTGTTGATGCCAAATGGGAGATGGGTTGTATTCATGGATAATATCTAGTTAAGAGGGTTTAAGTTTTTTAGTTCAAAAATAATTATTATAAATATTTTTATTTTTTGAGAAGTAATAAAGAAAAATTAATAAGTCTTGATAATGAAGAAATTAGTAAAACAAATGAAAAAATACTATATTTTATTTTATGTTAAGAGTTTTTTGTTAAATTTTGGTGGCTAATGGAATCTATTTGCAAGTACTTTCTTTGTGAAATGCTATTCATGGGTGAAGTAATGACTAGTGATATCAGTGGTTTTACTTAAGTATTAACATAGGCTAATGGTGAATCAAGAGTTTTTAGATAAGTTATTTCACTTATTTAAATGCTAAGTAAAATGGGTTTGATATGTTAGGAGTTATAGTTCAAAATAAGGGATAAGAAGTAGTATTTGAAAGACTGCAAGTAGCTTAAAGGGGATTGTTGGGTGAGTTGATAGTTGGATCACATAAGGGAAAGATAGAATGTCTTTTATACTGATAATTTGGGATAAAGAGAGCGTATAACTCCACTTCCAATCCTTAATTAACACAATGGCTTCACATATAGTCATCTTGCCCATGGACCGTTATTTTTGGTGCATTTGCCAAGAGCAGCAAGTGTGTTAATTAAGGAGAAGAGAGGGTGGTTTTGACTATTTTACTAATTTAAGCATAAACTAAAAAGAAAATAATTTTTAAGGCAAAGATGACATACTTAAAAGAAATAAAACATGGAGGAAGATCTATAAGATCTTTCGATTGTCAGACCTCAACTGTGGGTTGATGTCGAGCAACTATGCACTTGGAATTGGATGTTTCAAGATGAAGCAAAGGGGATTGTCATGTTAGCATCACATTTTAAGTTAGTCAATGAAATTCGACTTAATATCATTAGTGTGAACCACCATTACAATTCGTTTTCTGGAGAATCATATAAGTCTTTTAAAAGAATAGAGTGGGGGGCTCAAGTATCTTAGTGGGGATTAATAAAATGAAGGGAGTCAACTTAACATTTGATGCAAAGGAAGCACAGGAAGTGGCTAAAATTTTAGGTTTAGTAGAAACACTTTGTGATGATATACCCTATGGACTTGAGGATAAGGAACTACCTGACATTCTTCGAAAGTTGAGTTTACACAAACAAGGTCTCTTATAGTAGAGAGTGATAAGAGAATGTGCATGGTAGATAAAGCTGTCACGCATTAGAGTGAATGAATGAAAGTCAGAAGTTAGCATAGAAAGAGAGAGCCAGAAGAAGATTGGAAAAGAAAATTGAGTGAATAGTGGAGCAGTTAGAACAATTGAACGCCGAGCTGCAAAATACTTTGCAAGGTGGACTGAGTTTATCACTAGAAACCGAAAAAGTCACTAGAGAGCCGAGAACTAAGTTAGATTACAATTGGGAGAGGCAAGTAGGAAGCTCCAAGGGAACGAATGGTACCAATAATGATAGCTCAAAGAAAAGGTCGACTGCTACCTGAGAAGAAAGAAGAAGACACAAAAGGAGAGGGACACAATGGTGACGATTTCGCAGGTTCTTGATAACTTTTCCACTTGAACGTTAGGATATAGGACAGACGAATACTTCATTGATCACACGATAGAGAACCATAGTATATATAGTCTTTCAGAATATTGGGGTCTTAGTAGATTATTTGCTGACCCAAAAGAGTGGGTTCCAATCTTCAAGGATCTAGAAGAACTGCTAAGAGTGTTATATATGGCTATCAGAGTGCTTGTGCAACTTATAGATTTCACACAATATTTTGGTCATTGGGATGATGATCCTGACATGCATGTTCAACGGTTTGAAGTGACGTGTATAGCAAATGAGATTATTGATGACAACTAGAAACTTCACATATTCCTAGCAACTTTGAAGAATGAAGCAACCTTGGGTATGGTAACCTTCCTGTTGCCACAAGGATGACTTATACAGTGTTAAGAGATGCATTCTTGACTAAGTTTAGACGACAAGGGTTTCACAACCATTTAGGGTTAGAGTTTGATTATTTAGTGCAAAACATAGGAGAAACTATGAAACATTAAATCGAAAAGATGGTAATGTTAATTAGAAAGATGGGACAAAATGCTCCTTCAGAGGATATGCAAAAACGAAAATTTGTTGAGGGACTACAAGAAATTTTTAGGGAACATGTAAGCCTTAAATGACCAATTACTTTGGCCGATGCAGAGACAGAAGCACGATGGTGAGAGGAAGTGCAAATAGGTCAATTGAGGAGGAAGGGGTTATACAATAACCCCGGATTGGTTACCTCAAATATGTCACCCTCCATGGTAGCTAGTACATATGTAGGAGCTCTAGTTGCTCCTCAAGTTGCATATATGATGACTGTAGGTGTGATCCCATCATCAGTTCCATATTCATAATTAAATCCATATCTAATGCCCCCAATATACCCACATCATTGACAATTACTGCATCTGCAAGACGAAATCTAGATGAGTTTAAGGTGGTTGAGCTAATAACCAAATCTTACGCAAATATGAAAAAATAGATTTTAGTGAAAGTGAACTCCAATGTGAAGGGAGTCTATAATGTTAGCCAACTTGCTAGTGTGATAGGATCAACTCAAGCATCTACTCAATGGAATCCCACCCCTCCAAGGTCCAACACTTAGAGTGGGAAATGTCCTTGTTTTGGACATTTAGCGACTGAATGCCCTCCAGTGCCTAGAAATTAAGGACAATGAGGATATTTTGTGGAAATGAGAGGAGACATTCACCATATAGAACTCTTAATTTTAGAAGAAATAATAATGCAGGAACAAGTGTAGTTTGCTAGAGATGTGAGCAACCTAGACATGTGGCTAGGTTTTGCCCAAATGAGTAGAAAAGAAAGGATTATGTCCCTTTTTGTGTCAAATGTGTCCATGAAGGCCATTATGAGAAGGATTTCCTAGGGGAAGGCACATCTTCACAAAGCCAAGATAAAGGTTGACTCAACCACAAACCTGGTAAAAATTGTAGAGGATTTGGAGGAAATACTAGTTAGGAAAAAACATGTCACCTTTAATTCGAATGTAATGATTGCGGCAATCACTCATTCAAAATCAAACCCAACAATTATTTTAGATAAGGAACAAGGTCCATGTTTGACTAAGCCTAATGGTGCTTCACTTGAAATTCCAAAAATAGGAGAGATCTTTACCAAAACATTCAAAAGATCATGATATAGAAAAAGACACGATAGATTCACCACTTAATTCAGAAGATCATCTTGCTTTGTCGATTCCTTTAAATTTCCCAAAGATTAAGGAGGGAAGGAGTGGCTCCATTTCCTCAAAGACTGAGAGCGTCGAAAATAGCTAAAGATAATGACAAGGAGAAAGGAAAATCTTTTGATGTATGGGATGAAGTGGAAAGTTTACACTTGTCTATTAACTTGAGACAATTACTAGAAATTGCACCTACTTGTAGAATAGAGATATATTGTAGATTAGTACAGTGAAGGGCTAAAAGGAGCAATCCTATGATTGTCTTACCAAAAAACAAAAGTTGCTAATCCGAATAAAAGTGTTTGATCTGTAAGAATTGTGGATTTATTCTTGGATCCAAGGGCTCCAGTTGTAGACATGGAAGTGATGAAGCACATGATATTTGGGGCTCTGTTGGATGGCGGAGCAGCATGAATTTAATAACAAAAGAAACGATTATTAAATTAGGGTTGAATGATGAGAAGGAGATTACAAGTATTGTTCTACATTTAGTTGATCAGAGGAAAGTGACACCCTTAGATCTCTTACGTCAAATTCTGACCGTGATTGTAGAATTGGACTTTAGCATTAACTTTTTGGTAGTTCAACCTATTCAAGAAGCTACTTCTTACCCAATTCTTTTGGGCAAACCTTGGTTGTTACAGTCTCGATGCAACCAAAGCTGGCACAAAGGTATTATAATGATAGGATCCACGTGTGATCGGGTACAACTAAGAGTTGTGGCCAGGGAGTTTTTGAATGAACCCATGGAGGCGAGCACGGATATGAACCAATCTAACGCCTCTAGAAGCAATGATGAATTAAATGAGAGCTTAGAGACTAAGCAAAATTATGATTGGTTATATAGGGATTTGCGTCATAGAGTCTCATCAAATGGGGATAAGACAACAGTCAATATGGTGCTCCAAAAGAATGTTGCAAATCCCTTGGGAACGGGGGAATATTCTATGCACTATTCTTTGGAAGATGACAATGATAGTGATATAGCTAATTGGTTGACAACTTCTGATAGTGGTTTATCCGATCTATTAGAAGTTTCTGTGGATGAGGAAAATGTAGAAGAAGAATGGGAGACTTCTAGTCTTGATGTAGGAAGCTTAGTGAGAGAGCGCACAAGGTCAACTATTTAGGGAATACAAGAGCATGATCATTCCCCAGATTTCTTCTTTGAGTTTAATTCTGGAGTCATTACACGAGAAGAAGAATCGGAGGACGAAATAGAGGAATGAAACAGATACTAAAAAATTTATAACAATATTGGAGATTAATGAAATGGTAATGGAGAATCCACCTATTATCCTTACTCCTATGGAGATGGATGAGATTCCATTTAGGTTTGATCAATTACCTCCCTATTTCCATTATTGGAGAGAGAGAATATGAGAATCCCATAGTAATAGGAACTATAGGTCTTTCCAATCTCTATCTTGTAAAGAAGATAACGATGATCCTCCAAATTGCAAAATTGTTTCGTGTTATGTTACAATGTTAGAGAAATGGGAGGATGAGTTTAGTTTTCACCATAAAGTAGTGGAGATTCCTCACGAAATTGTGTCTTATTCAGTGGATGTGTTGGAGGATGCAATTTTATGTGATGTAGATGAGGTTGTAGAGGATAATGATCTCATTCAACCACTATTGAATAAAATCACTCAACTACAAATAGATAAAGCTATTGTAGAGCATGAAGCATTAAAGAACTAGAAGTTGGCTCAATCCTTATAGTTATATTATAGCGAAGAGATGAATCATTTAGAAGATATCGTGATTCAAACTGAGAATTTTATTGAGCAAGTGTTACAAGAGAAGCGAAACATGGAATAAGATAAATTAGCTAAGAGGGATGCAATGATTAGTGCTTTGCAATTAGAGGCAAAATCAACCTACAAGAATGGAAGAATCATGATACCTACTCATAGGAGAAAGAGGCTATAAATGTCTCTTCACTCTATTGACATCAATTATGTTGACTAAAACATCCCAAAAGGGGAGTGCCCTTAAAATCGAAGATGGGAAATTTATCTGCACAAGTGAAGAGTGGGGTATGAAAAGGATTTTACCACATCTTGTCAAAAAGATTATGGACTTTACAATTTATGGTGATGGAGTTGGACCATCTCTTTCATAGCATGAACTAGTGGCTCCAACAAATTTTACAGAGCTTACAAGGATTATTCACTATTTAGGTTGTCTTATACAAGGAGAACAAATGAAAATCTTCACTTGTTGATACTTAAATTGTAGCAAAGAAATGGAGATAGACTTATCATGATTAGCAATGTCTTGAATGTCATAATTATATTTTACGACATTATTGTCAAATTTTGCATGACCAAAGTAAGAATAAATATAGAAGGACAAAGTATTGTTTAAAGGTTCGCAAGCGTCAATGGGGAGGTAAGATGTGTTAGATCATTACATGGTTGAGATCACCAAATTTTCACAACCAGAGAAGTCTTCCAAGGCATTAGTTGTAAATCAAACATCTTGCAAACCTCCATCTGAAGTTCCATCATCCGAGATTAATAATGGGCAATCTATAAGAGTGGATAATAGGTTGTGTCATGTATCCATGATGAGATCTACTAAGGTGCCAGTGATTAAGCCTAACAGGGTTTAAGATAGCTTATGTGCGCAATTTCGAAATTGAAACAACATGTTTTGAAGTAGCGCCCAATCAATCTCTATTATTGGGTAGTCAATTACAAGGTGTTGCTTTGGAGAAATTACAAAATATTCTTTAAAAATACTCTCATGTCTTTGATTGGAGCTATGCAAATTTAAAAGGCATGAAACATGAATTATATCAACATTAGATTGATATTGAACCTGGTGTCAGAACTATACACCAACATTATTGATATATCCATGTTAACCGATAGACGAACAAGGTGGAAAATTTGGAAAAGCTAAAGCAGAAGACAAAGGCCAAGGCAAAGTGAAATGGAAGACGAGGGCGCACCAAGAAAAATCTAGAAACACAAGAAGCGCAGAAAAGTCCTAAATAAGGGAAAAAGGCGCACAAGGAAAAGTGCAAGTCAATACTTTTGTAAAAGAGCACAAGCGCATCATGATTTAATTTAAGGAGCGCCGGGCTCTCACCCGTGCAATTTGTAAATGTAGACGGGCGGTGGAAAGGAAGCTAGGAGGATAGAAGGACAATGGGAAAAAGGGCCTAGGCCACGGTCAGCCATGTAAAAAAGGGGATAAGGGGATGACTGCCCAAAAAGGGATTTAGGGTTTTGTATATAAAGTTGAAAAGTGAATGAGAAGCTCGTTCTTGTGTGTGGCCAAAAGTGGGTCTCTTCTTCTTCTTCTTCTTGCTTGCTTGAGCTTGTGCTTGAGAGAGGGAGTGTGAGAGTGTGTGGGAGTGAGTGTGTGAGGGTGTGGAACTAAGGAGGAGAAGCTCTCCATCTTCTCCTCTCTTCTTCTCTTCTCTTCTCTTCTCTTCTCTTGCTCGTGGCTATGGAGCTTGGAGCGTGGAGCTTGAGGATGGAGCTTGCTTAAAGCTTGCACTTGGATCGTGGAGCTACCGGAGTGCGTGGGAGAGGAGGTAACTCGATCGGCATGGAGGTAAGCTCACTACACCCGTAGATATGGATGGTGCGTCGGCTATGTGAGAGGTAGCCATTAGTGCTCGTCTTGGAACAATTGAAACAATAAGCGGTCCATGGGTCTTGGCAGTTGAGCAAAAGCTCCCACATTTTGGTTCCGTTCCGGGACAAACGGATTCAAGCCTTGAGCACTTGCGCGCTTCGAATTCGAGCATTGGAGTAGGGTTTTCCCCAAATCGGTGCTTGAGGTAGATAGGTAGGAAGCAAGGGAGTTTAAAGAGGTATTCGATCTCCTTAGGAAGTAGGTTTTTGTTGTTTTGGACTTGGGAAAGTATGATGGAGTAGTGTAGGTATTTTCCTTATGATTTTTTCTTGCATTTAGAAAGGATAGGAGCAAAACATTGGAGCAAACAGTAGGGTTTTCTGTTGCTGTATAACAAACTGAAACAGGGAAAAGAAGGGCTAAAAATGAAATTTTGGGTTAAATATTAGTAAGGGAGGCAAGACCAAGGTGAGTACATGCTTGGGCAGGGTGATAAGGGGCCAGGAGTGGCAAGAAAGGCCACATTATGCATTGCAGGGTTTCAGGAGAGTAGGAGAGAGGGAGAAAGCTTCATCGCATAAATCCGCTTCGATCTGGCCATCCGGGAGTTATTTGCCCAGCCCAGGTAATTCTACACCTTCCCCTACATGAGTAGGTTGGATCTAGAGCTGCTCGACCAAGGGGAAGGCCTCCAATGATCGGCGCGGCGAATTTCGTGAAGTTCGGTGAAAAAACGCGCCGTGCTTGGTGTGTCCGAGTGACGACGATTGTGGGCCGAGTCCCAGAATCGACCCTCGGACCGCTCGGCCATTCGGCCCTCGGCCCACTACCACCACTCGGACCACTTGACTTGGCCCACTCAACTCAGACACCCACTGCTCGGCCCGCCCGAATTGATCATTTGGACCAACTTCGAAATTCGGCCTTGGCCCATTGGATTCGGCCCACCTGACTCGGCCCTCGGCCCACTCAACCCTCGGACAACTAGACTCGAACTGGCCGAATTTGACATTCAGACCAGTTACATTCAGTCCTTTCTACTCGGCCCTCGGAGGAGTCGAATCGGGCACTCGACCCCTGCACTTCGGACCCGTTGGGCCAAATTTAGATTTTTTCAAATTTTAACTTGAAGATAGTGAAACTGACCGAGAGACCATATAGAGCCGAAACCATATCATAGATCGATCACCTAAAACTTAGAGAAAGTAGTTCAAAATTTGGCTATAAACAGTCTTTCAAATCACGTATGGCATTTACCGTAATGGCCTTGCAGGCCGGGGGGACTGCCCCTCCCCCCCCCCCGGACCCTCGCTGCCCCCTCCGCACCTCCCCTGAGTAGGTTGGAGAGAAAACGCACGCCATGATAGGTCCTCCAAAATAGACCCTAGTGTAGTAATGGCTCTACACGAGCATGGATCCTCACTTGCAAAAGAGCAACCAAAAGCCCGTACCCGAAGAGAGACAAACAAGGGCCAATCTAGCCAACAAGGGCAAAAAGGCCACACTGCAAAAACACATACGTGTTGCATTCGGGCTGCATCTGGTCAAAGCGAAAAGGAACAACATCAAGCTACAACAGCGAGGATGACTAGATACGATAGTCCTATCGATAGATGCACCTTGAATAGCACTGCACAGGCGATGCAAGACATCAGTGGAGAATCCACATCTAGTCGTGTAGTTGGGGACTCAAGGGCATTTGTCAGAAGGCTTAAATTTACAAGCCAAGACTCGGAAGACAAAGACATAGTACCACCTGCTTATCTTAGGGTCAAACTCACCGCGAAAAGAGAGCATACTATCGATGCTCTGATTGATGAAGAAGCTGATTTTAATATCTTGACCTATGAATTATGGACCCTACTAGGCCAACCAGAGCTTGGCACCGACTAATGCAACTCTTAGCCCTTACAGGGGACACCCACAAGCACTCATAGGGAAGTGCAAAATCCTTGCGACAATTGAAACTAAAAGCTTGCCTATCCTATTTCATGTTCCTCCAAATAGTGCTAATTGCGGGAAGGAAACCCTCCTAGGAAGACCCTTCAAAAGGGCAACCAAGTGTGAGGCCGACTATGTAGCACAGAGGATACACCTGACACTATCGGGTGTGAGGATAGTCACAACCTTTAGCAAGGATGACCTCATTGAACCTCGAGGGAAAGGAAAGGAAGGTGCTGACATAACAATCAAGCCTACTAACAAGAGCAAGGACTTGTTGGAAGAGTTGATACAAGCACAGGTCGAACAACGAGAACCAGTGAGTGAGGCCATGCCTGGAACAAGAAGGTCAAGAGACAATGCCAAGGACAGGATTTGGACTTATAAATATCATAGAAGACCCCAAAAGAAGCCCAAGCCTTATAGACGAAGGCATTGATGGAGAGCCAATACAACGCCAAGATGGATATCCAAAGCATTGCTAAGTGCTCAAGGGTATTATGCAGGTAACCAATGGATTTGGGTACCAAAACCCCCTGCTAAACCTCCTTTGTTGATTGAAGGCCAGATCGTGTCAACAGCAAAGAAGCGTAGGAGGAGATCTAAACGAAAAACCAAGTCTCAAGTCAAAAGCATTGGAGTGACCGAGCCCCTCACGATCGAAATCAAGAAACCAAACAGGGCCAATCGGAGAGTAGATCCTCAGCCTAGCATGCTTGACAAGCAGATATCAGATGTTCCCCAAGAGGATAATAGGCATCATAGGCACAACATTGCTCATGGCAAGGTTAAATGCTCAACAAAGCAAATGGTAAAATCATCTAATAGCTATAAGCAAATCTTCCAACCAATGTCGGAGCCACTTAGGAGTCCCAAGTCTCCTACACCCTCTTCCCCTAAATGGGCACAGGAAGAACGGCAGTCGTCAAGGGCAACTGCTCAATCCAAATCTCTATCTCCATCTAAGCTTCCAAATGTCCAAGAGGTGGGACATAACACCAACCGTAGCTCTCGGCCCAAGGAGATGCATGTGCAACCTAATGTGACTAGATCAACTCATGCTCGATCTACACAGGTGAATGCTCAAAGGGCAACAAAAGACACGACCACTTCCGATCGCCCTAGGGACTTGACACTACAATCCACCAAGAGTAGCCAGCCCACTGGACTAGCCGCTCTACTGCTTCCAATCAAGGATCAGAGCAGTCAGAACCCCTGGCCGTGACAACGCCCCTTGCGGAACGTGTCCTTAGCAGTTCACCTGTGGAGGAGGTGCCACAACCAGCATCCTTGACAACTCCAGCACTTCCAAAGTGCTTAAAGCCTAAGCTAGAGAAGTTAAACAGAAGGGAATTGGCTGAAGACCTAGACTCTCCAAAAAAAGAGGCAGTTGTACTCTCACAACCTAGCGAGGCTATTTAGCAGGCCACAGCTATGCCCCATGAGGACACACTAGATAAAGAGAGAATGCTAAGGCCCAGCCAAGCACATCAACGACTGACCTAGCTCAAGGTCCCGAGTCTTCAAGGGATACATCTCAATTGCCTAAGAAAAAGAAGAGAAAAGAAAGAAAACAACAACGGTAGTTGCAAGTGGCTGTAGACCCCAAGAAGATTGAAACCGAGAGTGCCGAAGAGCTGAGGAATAAAGCATCGAGACCATCCACCAATGAACCCATTGATGTCTCTCCTAATAGTGGTGAAACCTCAGACACATTCATGTGCTCTAAAAAATCAAAGCAGCCGTTACCATCAATGGTTGCTTTCAACACTCAATCCACCAACAATAGAACTCGCATTGACTAATCAAGAGTGGATACAATGCTGTCACAATAGGGTGACAAATTTATACCAGTCACATCCAAGGAGAACCATGACGCAATAACAAAGCCTTAGGAGAAACATGGAAACCCCAAGAGCATAAGAAATCCTAGCATTGACCAATCTTGCTCATTTAGGCCTGAGCCCCCAGCTATGCTAAAGCCTAGGTAAACTCCTAGAACCTTGCATGAGATAGCAACCGAGCAAGCCCTCATTGAACATTGAAGTATTACAGAATGCTTAACTGAGTTGGATGCTAAGTTCAAGGTGTTCGCATGTGTCTACATCCTTGCAGACATGGGCGCATTCCCTAAGGAACAGCTTGGAGAATACTTGCCATTTTTCCTATCTTGGGAAGAGCAAGAACATCTAAACGAGCACTATGACAAGCTCCTGCATGAACGCATGCGGCTCACCTCTGACGAGGAAGCCGACAAACTACGCTTAACTGTAACATTCAGTGATGTGCTCTACCAACCAAATCTCTAAGAGATAGAGCACCTAAAGCAACAATCAGAGAGTCGAAGTCAATTTGAAAAATGTTGGTTTGAAAGCCGCATTGCAATGGCTGAACTAAGAGCCCAAATTATGACAGAGTCTTAGAGGAGCGATTGGCCAAATGGCGGTCTCAAAGAGACCCAACCTATGTGGCACCAACTTCCTTTAGAGTGCTGACTGCCATTCGCAGTATGAACTTAGCTGAAACTAGCCAAGAGAACTCTTTGGCTGATAAGGTTCTCACTAAGGAGGAGCTACATGTTGCAAGTAGACTCGGACAAGGTACCATGATACTTGATGTTGCAAAATACCTGATGTTATTAAGAAGGCTGCCACGAGTACTGGATGGGTGTGCCACACTCCAGTACAATCCTGAGTTCTACAATTGGCTTTTATCCTCGTAAAGTGGCATGGATTCGTAAATATGTATATAAATAAACAATGAATTTTTTGACCTTGTATAGACAATATCAACACACACAAGCAATGATAGAGTTGGGTTTGACAGGCTAAGATCCTCATGTCCTCCTCTCACCACACATTCAGTAGTTGCGTGACTATTCCCGCCTCCAGGTGGAGGGCGTGCAACCCTCGTTACTGCCATAGGAAGCCCTGACCAACATCTCTGATGGTGTACAGCAAACACTGCATGCCTCACCTCTCCCCTCCTCATCATATGCGCTTGATAACCCACTATATAATCCCTTTCATGCGAATAATTTTATCCTGCCTCAAGGCCTAATCCTTGGTTCGCATTTTGCAGGTCCTCCTACGGTAACTGACATGGAGCACTCGGTACAGCTGGCTTGCAAGGACGCTATTCGCCATCGAAGGGAGCATGTAGCACAAGCTCCTCTGTCAGAATGCTACGTACCTACCCTTAAAAGGTATACAAAGAAACGAGGCCCCAAATAACACCGCCCCGGACATAGGCCCAAAAATCCCCAAGCCAGGGGAATAGAAGCTCAAGGGAGCACATGGGGCATGGCAACACCGATCGTGCAGGCTCCCACTAGACGCTCGGGCACCAGGTGCTCAAAAGAGAAGAGGGCAGCTCGAGACAAGCCAGAATTTGACGCATTGTTTAAAAGCATTCTGGAAACAGTTGCGGCCAGGGACATGGCCATCAGTGCAATCCCCAACAAAGAACAACCCTACCACCAGCCACCTAGGCCACCAATGTGCCCCCAAGGACCTTCCTCCACACCACCACCAACACTCCTCCACAACAACCACAAGCATCCTTGCCACCCACGTCTTCGGTGCATACTAAAGCCTACTACCTACGACGGTGAGTGCCATGGGACTGGCACTCGTCTAGGAGGGGGGGTAATGTTAACCGGTAGACGAACAAGGTGGAAATTTTGGAAAAGCTAAAGCAGAAGACAAAGGCCAAGGCAAAGTGAAACGGAAGACGAGGGCATGCCAAGAAAAATCTAGAAACATAAGAAGTGCAGAAAAGTCCTAAATAAGAGAAAAAGGCGCACAAGGAAAAGCGCAAGTCAATACTTTTGTAAAAGAGCACAAGCGCATCATGAATTAATTTAAGGAGAGCCGGCCGTGCAATTTGTAAATATAGACGAGCAGTGGAACGGAAGCTAGGAGGATAGAAGGACAATGGGAAAAAGGGCCTAGGCCACGGTTGGCCATGCAAAAAAGGGGATAAAGGGATGACCGCCCAAAAAGGGATTTAGGGTTTTGTATATAAAGTTGAAAAGTGAATGAGAAGCTCGTTCTTGTGTGTGGCCAAAAGTGTGTCTCTTCTTCTTCTTCTTCTTGCTTGCTTGAGCTTGTGCTTGAGAGAGGGAGTGTGAGAGTGTGAGGGAGTGTGTGTGTGAGGGTGAGGGACTGAGGAAGAGAAGCTCTCCATCTTCTCCTCTCTTCTTCTCTTCTCTTCTCTTCTCTTCTCTTGCTCGTGGCTATGGAGCTTGGAGCATGGAGCTTGAGGATGGAGCTTGCTTGAAGCTTGCACTTGGATCATGGAGCTACCGAAGTGCACGGGAGAGGAGGTAACTCGATCGGCATAGAGGTAAGCTCACTACACCCGTAGATATGGATGGCGCGTCGACTATGTGAGAGGTAGCCATTAGTGCTCGGCTTAGAACGCTTGAAACAATAAGCGGTCCGTGGGTCTTGACGGTTGAGCGAAAGCTCCCACAATCCATGTGTCAACATTATATTGATATTGAACCTGGTGTCAGATCAATATCAATATATCCATGTGTCATCTATCCCTTATATTGATATTGAACCTAGTGCATACTGAAATTACTTAGTTGTTAGATGTGTGTTTTATCTATTCTCTCGCGTACAGTGACTGGGTTTCACCTACAGTCATTGTTCCTAAGAAAAACTCTAGTAAAATTTGCATATGTGTGGATTATTGTGCACTAAATAAGCACACTCATAAAGATCATTTTCCTTTGCACTTTTCTAACCAATTGTTAGATCGAGTGGTAGGTCATCAATTATACTCTTGTATGGATGGTTTAGTGGATATAATCAAATTCTCATTAAACCCGAAGATCAGCCTAAAACTACTTTCAACAGAGTGTGGCACTTTTGCCTATAAGGTAATGCCATTTGGTTTATGTAATGCATCAACTACTTTTCAGAGAGCAATGATGGCAATTTTTTAAGATTTTCTAATTAAATGGATGGAAGTCTTCTTGGATGACTTTTGTATACATGGCGATGAAGAAAATATAGTTGATTGTTTGGAAGGGGTGTTCCAACATTGTGAGAGTATAGGAGTCTCTTTGAATCCAAAGAAGTGTGTTTTTGGAGTGCCATGGGGTATATTATTATACCATGTAGTTTTAGTGACGGTATTGCAATGGATGTGACAAAAGTACATAATATTGCTGATTTATTTGCATCACAAAACTTGAAGCAATTATGAGGGTTTCTTGGTCATCTAAATTTTGATCAATGGTTTATCAAGTCGTTTGCAACAATAGTTGCACCTTTAACCACCTTACTCGAGAAGAATCAACCTTATGATTGGAACTCAATGTGTCGTCAAGCCACATTTGAGAAACTAAAGATTAAGTACCAATTCTGGTTTCACCTGATTGGACTAAAGAGTTTCACATCCATGCCAATGCTTCTATGGATACAGTGGGAGTTGTTCTATGTGCCAAGAAGACGATAAGAATATCGATCATCCAATTTATTATGCTAGTTGTAATTTAAGTGATGCGAAGAAAAATTATACCACAACTCAAAAAGAGTGCTTACCAATGGTGTTTACCATTAATAAATTTTGACATTATTTATTAGGCAACAAGTTTATCTTGTATGTGGATCATGAAGCATTGAAGTACTTGTTAAATAAACATGAACTTAGTGGCTGAGTTACGAGATGGATGTTGCTTTTTCAAGAATTTGATTTTGAAGTAATTGCTAGTATCGATCGATCACATGTTCTGCAGACCATATATCTCGATTAATTATTGATGATATAGAGAAGGGTGTAGATGATGATCTACCTGATGCTCAATTGTTTGAAATTTCTATCACAATATCATGGTATACGGATATTGCAAATCTTCTTAGTACAGTTAAATACCCACCAACTGCGGCTAAGCATGAACATTGTCATATTTTATTGCAGTCACGATCTTACACTTTGATGTCAGGCTATCTATATAAGTATTATTCTCGTGAGGAAATTTATTGAAGATGTATTCATGAAGATGAGGTACTGTTGATCTTATTTACGTTACATGATGGACCTTGTGGTGGCCATTTTGTAGGAGATTTAACATCTAGAAAAGTGCTTTTTATTGGTTATTAGTGGCCTACATTATAAAAGGATGCATATGAACATTGTAGGAAATGTGATTAATGCCAACGTACTGGGAGACCAACTAAACATTATGTAATGCCATTAACCCCCATATTAGCCCTTGTACCTTTTGAGAAGTGGGATATAGATTTGTTGGCCCAATCGATCCACCTACATGATATCATTCTAATAGATATATTTTGGTGTGTATTGATTATGTAACTAAATGGGTGGAAGCTAAAGCGCTTAAGACTGATTGGGGCAAGGATATCGCTCTATTTCTTTATTAGAATATCATTACTTGCTTTGGCTATCCACTAGGGTTAGTTAGTGATCGTGGATCTTATTTTTTGAATAATTTAATTTCGAAATCAATGGATCTCTATAAAATCAAACATTGAAAATCTACCCCTTATTATCCTCAAGACAATGGCAATATAGAGGTTTCTAATCATATTGTAATGACAATCTTAACCAAAATAGTAGCTAAGAATAGGCATGATTGGGATGAGTGCTCGTTAGAGGCACTTTGGGCATATCGGACCCCCTACAAGGTAACAACTAGTAACACACATTTTAGTCTAGTTATGGGACTGAAGTTGTATTTCCTATCGAATTGGAAGTTCCTATTTGCGTGTTGCATTATGTAATTAACTTGGAGAGAAAGAATCTCTTACTAATCGCTTGTATAAGTTAGTTAAGTTTGACGATGATCATATGTTTGCTTTACAATGTATAGAGGCACGTTATAAACAACGAAAAAGTCTGGCATGATAGATGCTTGAAGCTTAAAGACTTTTAAAAGAATGATTTAGTTTTATTGTATGATAGTCATTATAGTGTGGCATTTTCTTGCCCAGAGGGATTATTATTGCTTAGTGGCTCTAGAATGCTTCCTAGTTGGTATACTACATGCCATGGATAAAATTACGTTATGCACTTTAGTGGGGAGGGTGAGTAAGGGGACCGCTAGTGTGTACTTGTTTCAAACTCTTTCAATGCTCTCTTTACTTTGGTTGTTTACTTTATATCCCAAGCATTAGATGGGTTATATATATATATTTAGTGTCTACTAGACTTTTATATGTGCTATTTTGCAGATTTTGTAGCTGTGCTCGTGGGGACACTTGCGGCATGGAGGGGAGAGTATTTATTTTTCACATCATAGTTATTGGCTCGTTAGCTTTGAAGCTTTCATGGATAATGCAATCATTGAAGCAGTACTTGAAGACCGCATCAGTTCCTATTGTGTTAGTTCACAAGAGCTCACTAAAGCTAGTGAGGGAGGAATGATAACTGCTTATTTTGAGCTATTTTTACACTATTTTTCATGAAAACTGAATGGTTCTGGCTCTATATTACACAATATTTTTTATAAAAAATTAATATAAATAAGATCGTAAAGCCATATTTAATCATGCTAAGGTGGAGTTAGAAGTAGAGAGTTTGGATATTTTAGACGAGAAATTTTAGGGAGCAAAAAAAATAGTAAGTGATAGAAAGCGGATGTGGGGAAAGATTTTTAGTGAATAGCATAGATATTTTATAGACAGGAAAAATGCAGGTATAATTTAGCATGCATACATAGCATTCGCATTGAGAAGCTGTGGACAGGATCATAAATAAGTCTAGAGATGTGGAAGGGTGCCAAAAAGATCCGATTCAAGTGGAAAAACCTTAAAATTTAAAAATAGGATATTCAAGAAGTTGGAGGAGGATATCATGGGAAGTGGGGGGGTTGTGCAAGAAAAAAAAAGGAGCAAAAAATGGGCACCATGTTGCATGAGAATGTTGATCGATTTGCTATAGCATTTGGCCTCCATTTCAACATCATATGTTGCAAACATTCCATCTTCTCATCTCTTTCCTTATCATCTCGTTCTTGAATAGCATTATTGGGTGTAGGGAGATAGAATTAAGCAAGATTAAGGGAATTTTAGGCAATAATAGAGAAAAACGTAGGAAATTAAGAGATTTGAAGATTGCTGAGCGTGAAGAAAGAGGAGCAGCAAGCATGAACATTATTGAATATGGTTGAAGATCTTTTTTTCTCTCATTAATCAGTATGTCAAGTTCTATAAAAGATTGAATGAAAAATACATAGTTTGAATTATTTGTTGTTGAATGCATTGAATCTATGATTTTTGAGTTCCAAACGGATGAAAAGAAGTTGAATGCTTGCATTGGATGGATTTAAATTATACGAAATGATGCAATATCGGCTAAAAACTACATTTTTAGGTCATAATTAAGGGATATTAAGAATTACACGTAGTATTAATGGAAAAAAAATTAAAACGTAATAAAAACACAATAATATGAACCTAGGGATGAAGTTTTACCTTCTAAAGATCAATCCATTAAGAGAGATGCACATTTTAGTGATAAAATTTGTATTTTTATCACAATTAGAAAAATTTAAGAAGATTAGTGAATGATTAAGGATGAAACCAAAAAATAGAGTTGAATTACAATATGATAGATCTCCTAATTAATTCTTAGCTTTAATGGATCTCTATAATTAGAGATATCTAATTTTTAGGATTGAAAATGATAGTTTTTTTGTGTTTTTAGCAAGTAATTAGTGAATATTAAGAGTAAATGAGGGAATTTATTGATGCCAAATGGGGGGTGGACTAAATTCATTATCAAAAATATCTAGTTAAGAGGGTTTAAGTTTTTGAGTTCAAAAATAATTATTATAAATATTTTTATTTTTTAAGTAGTAATAAGGAAAAATGAATAAGTCTTGATATTGAAGGAATTAGTAAAACAAATGAAAAGAGACTATAGTTTATTTTATGTTTAGAGTTTTTGTTAGAATTTGGTGGCTAATGGAATCTATTTGCAAGTACTTTCTTTGTGAAATGCTATTCATGGCTGAAGTAATGAGACTAGTGTGTATCAATGGTTTTACTGAAGTATTAACAAAGGCTAATGGTGAATCAAGAGTTTTTAGATAAGTTATTTCACTTATTTAAATGCTAAGTAAAATGGCTTTGATATGTTAGGAGTTATAGTTCAAAATAAGGGTTAAGAAGTAGTATTTGAAAGACCACAAGTAACTTAAAGGGGACCGTTGGGTGAGTTGATAGTTGAATTAATAGTTGGGATACATAAGGGAAAGATAGAATGTCTTTTATATTGATAATTTGGGGATAAAGAGAGCATATAACTTCACTTTCAATCCTTAGTTAACACAATAACTTCACATACAGTCATCTTGCTTCTCATATATTTAGGGGCTTCTTAAGGGCTGTCAATATTGTGGGAGAACAAGGCATTAGAGTGGATCCCAACAAGATGAAATGTGTTAAATAATGGCCTACTCCTACGAATGCTTCTTTGAGAGGTTTCCTTGGATTATTGTCTCTCTATAGGAGGTTCATTAATAATTATGCTCATGTGGTGGCTCCATTAACGGATAGGCTTAAAAAAGAGGCTTTCTTTTGACGCCATAGCCAATACAAATTTCAATGAGCTGAAATCTCTTTTCATTTCAGCACCTATCCTTGTATGCTTGGATTTTTCTAAGGATTTTATCATATGTGGGGATGCTAGTGAAAGAGGAGTTGGGATTGTTTTATGTTAAGATCATGGAGTCATAGCTTATGAAAGTGGAAAGCTTGACGACAAGGAGCGTCAGTTACATATTTATGAGCAAGAGATATTGGCAATATTGCACGCTATTAAAATGTGGCATTATTATATCTATGCCAACCATTTCAAGGTCAAAAGCGATCATTGTGTGTGTTGAAATACTTCCTTTCACAGCCAAATTTGTCTCCTAAGCAAAGAAGATGGTTAGCTACTCTTCAAGGATATGACTTTGAGATATCCTATATGGCTGGAAAAGATAATGTGGTAGTGGATGCCTTATCAAGAGTGTGGGCATGTTCCATTTCTACCATTTCAATTGTGCATAAGGATTGGATCCATCACATTCAAGAAGAGCATTTGCTTGATGAGCAAGCATCCAAAATGATGAAGGAATTGCAACAAGGTAAAGGAGAAGAGTATCCAAATTATAAGTGGTACAATGGTCTTTTATGGTATCAAGGACGTGTGTTCTTGACTCCTCAATCATCTTTTAGAGGCCGCATTTTGCGAGAGATGCAATCTTCACCTTTAGTAGAACATCATGGTTTGTTCAAAACATTTGATAATATCTATAAAAGCTTTTATTGGAAGGGTATTTGGAGAGATGTTAAAGACTATGTCATGAGATGTCTTCCATTTCAACAAAATAAGGATTCCATGCTTCTACCTAGTGGTTTGCTTTAGCAGCCACTACCTATTCCTCATAGGAAGTGGATTCATATTAGTATGGATTTCATGATGGGATTATCTACAATAAAGCACGGGTGGAATTGCATTTATGTGGTGGTAGATCGATTGACTAAATTAGCTATTTTCATCCCAACCAAGGCTCAATTTACAACAGACCAAGTGGTTGATCAATTTATGGAATGTGTCTTTAAGCTTCATGGAATGCCAATGAAGATTGTGTTCAATCATAACATTAAATTTATGGGAAGCTTTTGGAGGACTTTGTTTTCTTCTATGGGGACTATTTTGACTCCTAGTACAGCTAATCATCCACAAACAGATGAGCAAACCAAAAGAGTCAACTATTTATATTTTGAGTAATTTGATTCTCTTACTTCTAGAGGTTTACTTACATCATTTTTGCCATGATACACAAAATGCATGGGACCATTGGCTTCATCTTGCAGAGTTTTGTTATAATAATACTCATCACGTGAGTATTGGAATGTCTCCTTTTGAAGCATTGTATGGCTACAAGATTCAACTACCTTCCATATTGTTTCATGATGATATAAATCCTCATGCTCATGAAGAGTTGGAGAAGATGGAGGCTCTTCTACATTTTTATAGCTTGCATATGGAAATCAGACACTTCTATTTCAAGATATGGTCAAATTTGTACTACAGCCTGTTTTGGACAACCTATACAGCAATTTGTTTCCCTTACATGGTCCTACTTCATCGATTTATTTATTCTTCTTGAGCATTGAGTTTTATTTGAGCATGACTTTATCTATTTCAAGCTATCCTTATATTCATCCTAGTGTCTTGTCTCAAATTCAGCTTTGAAAACAAAGCTTTTGTAGGCCGGGATGGCTTGTAATAGAGTAAAAATGTCTTAATGCCTTAGCCAATATTTAGCCTACTAGGATTAAGTATAAAAAGGCTAAGTTGTAACTTGCCAAGGATCTTTTTGCCATTTCTAACATTTCATGTTTGAGGTCTCAACCTCCTACCATCTAAGAGGATGCATACTCTTGGCCACCATAGCGTTGGGATGCATACCATGCTGCAGCCTCTCATGAACAAATTCTCAACCATTAATAGTAATATGATTTCAACTTGGCCACTTGTTGTGGGAATTAGCTTATTTACAAGTATACTAAAATGTATGCATTATCACGATGAATACGTATTTGGAATTAAAAAGCCAGTTTGTTTCCCATAACATTGCATTTTTTTGCAACAATCCACACAATCTATAGTAGTAGTACCTACAATGAGTCCATTCCTAAAAATAAGGAGACCTGTAAAATATGAATATTTGAGTTATTATAAGGCTAAATTGAGCTCTCGATGGAAAGAAAGTAATATGTTATTTTGGGAGTCGATATAGACTCATCACCCAATTCACCTTCTATAGATTGGTGCCCCCATTGAGAATCTCTTACTAATCATATCAATTGTTGGGTATGAACCTTTTTTTTGTACTAAAAATGAGGATGCAAATAAGTTGTTCTAATACCTAAAATGAGGATGCAAATAAGTTATTTTGGTATTGAAAAATGAGGATGCAAAAAAGTTTATCAAGAAATTAGAATGGATGGTCTACAAGGATTGTAGAGACACTAACACTAATAAGCTTCAAATGATTAATATATTGCTTGAAAGTTCTGCACTATGGTGGGATTTGTTGAATGAGAAAGAAAGGCAAATTGGAATGAAGTTGGAACTAGGTTTATTACCAAGTTTGTAGCGAGGCAAACTCCTGAGTTCATGGAAATCTTTGAAAAGAATATTTTAGGAAGAGAATGAGGAAGTATTTAAATTTGCTACCAAGTTTGAAGAGAGATGGATAGAGATTACACAAAAGGGTATGGAGCAGACTCCAGTCATGTTCTTGAAAAAGTATAAATTTATTTATTTGCTCAAACATGAAATCAGAGAAAATATCTTGATAAAAGACACTGATTCATTTGAGGATGCAGTTAAAATAGCTAAGAAAAAGTTCAGGATATTGGGGGTAAAGGTGCATGTGCCTAACTGCCCATGTATTTATTACAGTGATAGTACTCTTATACCTATCCACTATAAGTGGTGGGTGCCCATCACTGTCACTTCATTCTTTATTTTTTTAGTGATACTTGAAGAAGGGAAGGCCAGTCACACATTGTGATTGTTGGAGTTTCCACATATGATATATATCTCTCTCTTGCTCCATCCATGATAGCTCTTACTTTGCTCTTTCTTTTGCTTGTGTGCTTCCACTTGAGCTCTACCTTTCAACTGGTATCATAGCCAACCATTCAAGGAGCTTCTTCATCCTTTGCTTCAGCCCTGGATTCAAAGCTTCAACATAAGGTTTCATGGTAGCCATTGTTTCTTCCTCTCAAGGTATGCATTGAGTCTTTCCTTTTGCCGACTTATTCCATCTTTGTTAAGGAGCTCCCTGCAGCTTAGCTAAGCCTTGTTGAGTTCTTATTGAGCTGAGAAGCAATCATTTTATCCATTTTTAGTGGATACATAGCATTCTATAGAAGTTATAGATAGCTATGGCAGCTTGTCAGTATTGTCGTCTTTTTGGCATAACTTTTGCATATAGTATCACATTTAGGTGTTCTATAGCTAGAATTGAAGAGCACGACGAGACCTACAAATCTGGGTACTCAAAGTTGATTCTATGTAGTTTTGGTTCTCTATTTCACACATGACAAAACATTTTGGTTTGGATAGCAAACAGTAAATTCCATAGTGCATATTTGATACTTTGAAGATACTATTTTGGTACTTGGATGGTATGATTATGCTATTGGGACTGATTTGAGCTTGAAATAGCTTAGCTTTTACTATTATTTCAATGTTGTAGTAACATGGAAGTAAGCATTTATTAGTGAAAAGCTTACACCAAATGCTCATTGATGCTTTACGGGATGCTCAGTGGATATACCACTACTTTAGTTGTTATGTATACTTTCTGTTATTCTATGGCATGCTTTTGAGCTAAGATTTAGGCTCCTCACATTGATCGTGATTGTGATTGTATGCCTTGATTACTTCAATGGCTTACAAAATTACAAGCTTGAAGAAACTATTGATGAGTTTTATACTCCCAACTCATGCTTCATGTATTTTAGCTACGTAGATGTCATGTACTTGATGTTTTGAGCTTGTGTTATTCATTTGTCATTCGATCTTGTTCCAATGGGAGTTACATGTGCTACTTTGGATGTTATATAGAGCTTTGGATTTATATAGTTGAGCTTAAGCTTACTTTCATCCGACTGTGGGACACTTCATGTATATGCTCTCTTGATTTGTATTAGATGTAGTCACCCTACAATGGGCTAATTTTATCACTTACTTTGGACCTGGTACTTATATCTATGAATATGTTGTCGGTGATATTTATATGCTTCTGGGTTATGTATTGAGCTTTGCTCAGTGGGTTATGCATTTATTAGTTCTCTTCTCTTTATCCTAAGATCCTCTATGTGCATGATGTCTATGCTTACCGTAGATATAGTTACTAACCCACTACAGTTGCAATAGCTTTCAGTATTGGTTGTTTCTTGTCTTTCTTTCTTAATTGCTCATAGGTGGTTGTTGGCATATTACTGTAGTTTATTACAACAACTTGTCATTTCATTGTGCATTCTATTTGAGGGCAATGACCTGGATTTCATAGTTACTTTATTACAATTAGTGGAAAGTTCTTGCTTCTAGCAATTTCTCTTGCTCAACCCTTGATTTGGTTGTGATTTTGGGACTGTTTTGTTGTCATTTTTACAGCAATCTATTTTTCTTGAATTGTGCTTCCGTCTCTTGCATTATGACTGGTGGGTTGAATGATAGTGCTAACTTTAACATTGAGAAAGCTGGATGGCACAAATTACAGCTATTAGAAGGCACAAATTTGATAAGTTCAAGTCCAAAAATTTCAAATTAAGCTATTGAGACATGAACATGTAAAGCGCAAATGCTTTGGTGCAGAGGATTGGGCTAAACTAGATGAGTTATGTAAATCGACAATCATTTTGTCACTCTTTAATCAAGTCCACTATAATATTGTTTCTAATAGGCAGATCACTTGGTAGTTATGGGATAAGATTCGCAATGTCTATGATAAGCAAAGCCCTACCTCTCAAATGTATTGGTTGAAGCATCATAGACCATCGTATATGAAGGACCTCCATATCCATCTACTTAAATGAGTTTCATTCTATTTTCAGCTACTTGTCTTTGCAAGGATTTGAATTTAAGGACAATCTTTCTCCCTTATTCTTGTCGGTTAAATTGCGAGTCATGGGACACATTTTGTACTGCTATGTGTGCAAATATGCCTGTTGATGAACTAAAATTGTAAGATGTAGGGGATGTGCTCTTGAATGAAGAGGTTAATAGAAACAATGTCAATACTTCTTATATCTCTCATGCTTTGATAATCAAAGGAAAAAATGGTAGGAGTGGTAATGAGCACTGTGGGAGAGACTCTCAGAAGTCTCATTCTCAATCTCATGGATAGTCTCGTAGTAAGTCATCTAGTTGTAAGTCTACATTGACTTATCACTCTTATGAGAAGCAAATTCATATTCAATCACAATACCATAAAATGTGTGATGACAAGTGCAAAGAAAAGGGAAAAAATAAAGTGCAAGAAAAGAATGATAATCGCAACATTATTCTTAGCAAGTTCACTATTAATTCTAATGATGACTACATACTTGCAACTTCTTCTCTTAATGTTTTGTAGTTGACTAATGCCTTGTCTACCTATGCTCAATGTTGTCTACTTAATTCAGAGGCTTCATTTTATATCACCCTCATTGAGAGTGGTTCCATTCCTATTGCAGCATGACAAGATCTATCAAATTAAATAATTGACATTGGATATTGTTAGCATTGGAGATGTCCAACTGTAGTTTCTCTAGGCAATATGTTTACTTTTCATGACGTATGCCATGTTTTGGCTTTGACTAAAAGCCTACTTTCAGCTAGACAATTAGATGATGCAGATTATGCCATCTCTTTTGGTCATTCCTCATAGAAGGTTACTCCTGGGAATCTTGTATTGGCATGAGGTGGCAAGTCTGTCACTCTTGATCCCTTACTTATATCTGGTTCTATCGATCATGTTTTGGTTATGGCTAATATACCACATGTATCTTTATGGCAGCCCTTAGGCTCTTGTTTATTCTGATATATGGGGTCCCATGCCCTATCAATCACTAGGTGGCAGGAAGTACTTTGTGACTTTCATTGATGCTTATTTGCATAAGGTCTGGGCATATCCCACAAAGTAAAATTTGGATATATTGGCTACCTTTCAGCATTGACTTGCTCTTGTTGAGAATGAGTCTAGGTATAGGTTGAAATGCCTATGTTCTAACAATGGGAAAGAGTATATCTTTAAAGTCTTTTAGTAATTTTGTGATGAAAGGGATATTAAGCATCAATTGACCAGCCTATATACCCCATCTAGAATGGTATGGATGAGCATATGATTACGATGATTTAAGAGTGAGTTCATAGTATACTTAGCCATGTAGGCTTATTGAGACACTTTTGGTCTAAGGCAGCTAGTATTGCCATATTTTTTATTAATCAACCCCCATATACTACTCTTGAATATCAAGTTGTAGAGGAAGTATGGTCTAGAAAACCTCCATCATATGCTTATTTGTGTGTGTTTGATTGTGAGGCTTTCTACCATGTTCCCAAGGACAAGCACAATAAGTTAGATCCTAAGTCTACAAAATGCATCTTTCTTGGTTATGGGGATGCAAATGAGATGTGTTGTTGCCTGTGGGATGCACAAGCTTGGAAAGTCATTCGCAACCATGATGTTGTTTTCCATGAGGAAAAAATGCATAAGCAACTTGAGCATGTCATTAAGGTATGCAAGGTAATCTTTCAAGACGAGCCTTCTATTATTATGTATAGCTAGCTAGATAGTCTACAGCAATTGATGCTCTAATGAACCAAGACCATGATATTAAACAAGATATACATGCTCGACAACCTATTTTGTGGTGGTCTACTAGAGATGAATGTCAACCTAATCAGTTTGCATCCTCTATGGATTATGTTATGGTGATAGATGCTAGTGAGCCTCTTACCTATAATGAGGCTATGCATAGAGGTAGTAATCACTCTCGAGAGAGGGCCATATTATCAAAGTATGCCTCACTCCCGTCTCAATGTAGCAAAATCATACATGGGATTTGGTTCCTTTTCCTAATGGAAAATATGCTTTGCCTTGCAAGTAGGTGTATAAGATGAAGATTACCCATGGATGTCCCAAGCCAGTCTATAAGGCCAAATTGATTGCTAAGGGTTTTAAGTAAGAGCATGGTGTTGACTTTGATGGAGTCTTCTCTCCTATTGTCAAGATGACTATCCTACGGTTAGTTTTGGCTTTGGTTGCATAGCTCGATATGGGCCTCTATCAAATGGATGTCAAGACAGCTTTCTCACATGGGGACTTGTATGATGAGATTTATATGCAACAACTTAAGGGCTTTGAGAAAAAAGGCAAGAAACACCTAATGTGCAAGTTGAGAAAGAGTCTTTATGGCCTTAAGCAAGCACCTAGGGAATGGTACCACAAGTTCGATGCCTTCATGTACTCACAAGAATATACCCGTAGTGATGTGGATCCTTGTTTATATACAAAGAAAGCCCATGATGACAACGTTATGATTTTGGTACTCTATGTGGATGATATGCCGTGCTAGGAGTGCCCATGATGAGCTCGATACCTTGAAAAATCAGCTCAGGAAGAGCTTTAAGATGAAGGATATGGAATAGGCCTCACATGTTCTTTGGATATGCATCATGCGCAATCGCTCTAAGGGGCTCCTTTACTTCTTGCAGAAGGAGTACATCCTAAAAGTCCTTGAGAGGTTTCATATGTAGTATGTTAAGTCTATTGGATATCATTTACCTTCTCATGTAAAGGTTACTTAGGTTGATTGTCTGCATTCTGATGAGTAGAAGGTTGAGATAGCCAAGATCCCTTATGCATCTATAGTGAGCAGTTTGATATATGCCATGATAGCCACTCATCCTTACATAGCATTTGCAGTAGGAGTTGTGGCACACTATATGGCTACACCTAGAAGGTGACATTGGGATGCCATGAAGGATATCATGAGGTACCTTAAGGGCACTATAAATATGTGCATATATTATGGTGGCCAGGATACAAGAGTCATAGGATACACTAACTCTAATTATGCAAGATATGCAGATAGTTGGAAGTCCACCTCTAGCTATGTCTTCACCTTTGCTGAAGGTGCTATTATTTGGATATCTGTAAAATATGTGGGATCTAGAGTATGGCAGATGCGGAAGCTATGGAGGTTGAAAGATGAAGAAGAAACTCGTGAAGACATTGATCCTGACAAAGACAAATTGTTACACAAGTGAATTAGGTTCCAAGATTGAGACTTGGACTCATAAACACAATCTTGTGTATTGACAGTGACAAGACACTTTACTGGAAAGAAAAGAATACTATCATTGCATTAGAAAAAG
The DNA here is from genome assembly GCF_053477565.2 of Lygodium microphyllum. NCBI lineage: Eukaryota > Viridiplantae > Streptophyta > Polypodiopsida > Schizaeales > Lygodiaceae > Lygodium > Lygodium microphyllum. Next base: position 44,232,529 of record NC_141149.1, on the reverse strand, counting down.
AGTGCAAGTACAATGCTTTGTAGGAATTGAGTGGTGGCACTTTCTCCTACTGTGCATATGGGATTCTGGTCTTGAGCCCTCACTTCTCCTTACAAAGGGACTAAAGTATGTGTGATTGCAAATATCTCAACACCCCTCCTCAATCACAACCAAGAGTACAAAGTGTGTAGAGGCTTTAGTGAAAGCAACACCTACAAAGTGTGGGCACACCATAAACATGGCAAAACACCAGAGACTGTCGCAGAATAGGCTAAGTGTGGGTACCACAAACATGATGGTCATCCAGAGGCTATAGCAGGGGCCTCACAAAGTGTACAAAGGCTATAGTACAAGGCTAACTAAGGAGTTTACAAGTTTATGTTTGAAGCATTAGGGCTAGGAAATACAAAGCCAAAAAAGTCTATCTGAATAGAAGGACTGATGAGGTTTGTCCTTCTCCTGGTGGTTTTATTCTTATTCTAAAAACACACTATGTAAAGACTATGTCCGGGTTTATGTCGAACTCAAATCTTCTTAATTTGGGGTCGTTGATCTTCCTTCAATGAATCCAAGTTCTTCTCCTCCTTGATTTGATGTTGGGACAGTAGATCGGAGTGGTATTGGGTTGTTCCAGGTGGCAGAGGAGAGAAAATGATGAGATTTTTGAGCTTGGTGAAGTTTAGATATGGCTTCTTGGATTAGGGTTTTGACCTAGCCCTAGTTTTTTGCTAATTGTGGGAGCTATACTTGATCATTTTGAAAACTTTTTATATGAGGATGAAGCTTACTTCATGGGCTATCATTGCCCTATGATGACAACTGAAATCGCGCTGCACAGAGATGGATCAAAGCATTCGATTAGCAAGGTGCAGAATTTGACAGTGTGACGAATCTTCGACAATGCTGAAGCATAGAATGGCCAATGTCACAGCATGATGTGCCACAAAGAAGCACCTGATGTTGAGAAAGATTTCCCTAGAAGAGATCATGATGAATGGTGGCCTATAGTGTGAGATCCATAAGCTCCAAGATGCCTAGGTACTACCTGGCTATGGAGGCCACAGAACAAAACCTGAAAAAATTGGCAATGCTGAGTAGTGGATGGGGCAATGTCAAGTTTTGATATGATACAGAGAAGCATCAGTAGTGAGGAACACTTCTCCAGAAGGAAGCTCGCCAAGATTTGGCCTATCAAGTGAGATATAAGAGCTTCAAGTTGACAGGGTGCAGCTGGCTATGGCTGCCATGGAAGCTTAAGTGAACGTAGAGTTGAGTTGAAGTCATGAACTCAAGCTGAGCTAGGAAATGATAAAGAAGGACCAAGAGAGGCTGTGCCATGCCCGATTGGGATCTGATACCATGTAAAATATGTGGGATCTAGAGCATGGTAGATGCAAAAGCTATGGAGGTTGAAAGAGGAAGAAGAAACTCATGAAGACATTGATCCTGACAAAGACAAATTGTTACACAAGTGAATTAGGTTTCAAGATTGAGACTTGGACTCATAAACACAATATTGTGTATTGACACTAACAAAACACTTTACTGGAAAGAAAAAAATACTATCATTGCATTAGAAAAAGAGTGCAAGTACAATGCTTTATAGGAATTGAGTGGTGGCACTTTCTCCTACTGTGCATATGGGATTCTGGTCCTAAGCCCTCACTTCTCCTTACAAAGGGACTGAAGTAGATGTGATTGCAAATATCTCAACAATGTTCGGGGTGCAAAAGTGCATGGACCTATCTATTATAGAGACAGAGTATATGGCCGCTACTGAGGCTTGCAAGGAGACTCTTTAGCTAGCCTATCTCTTGGTAGCCCTTGGTATTATTGATGTGGTCCCTATACTACATTCAAATTCTATGTGTGCTATTCAATTGGCCAAGAGAGCTATACCTAGAAGGTGACATTGGGATGCCATGAAGGGTATCATGAGGTACCTTGAGGGCACTGCAGATATGTGCATATCTTATGGTGGCCAAGATACAAGAGTCATAGGATACACTGACTCTAATTATGCAAGATATATAATTAGTTGGAAGTCCACCTCAGGCTATGTCTTCACCTTTGCTGAAGGTGCTATTTCTTGGATGTCCAAGGTGCAAAAGTGCATGCCCCTATCTACTATAGAGACAGAGTATATGGCCGCTACTACTGAGGCTTGCAAGGAGGCTCTTTAGCTAGGCTATCTGGTGGCAGACCTTGGTATTACTGATATGGTCCCTATACTACATTTGAATTCTATGAGTGCTATTCAATTGGCCAATAATCCAATCTTCCATGCAAAGATAAAGCATATTGAGGTACATTATCACTTTATCTGAGAGGTCATTTGAGGACAAGTCCATTGAGCTTGTCAAGATCTCAACTAATGAGAATCCTACAGAATTAGAAAGATGATGGGTGTAGGAAGAGATGACATCTATTCCTCATCCTATTGTGCCTATATACATTTGTACTTTGTCACTTTTTTCTCGTTCTCTCCTCACTAGGTGCACATTCATCTTTAAGTGGGAGGTTGTTGGGGATAAAGGCGCATGTGCCTAACCACTTGTGTATTCATTGCAGTGATAGTACCCGCACATGTGTGCATTGCAAGTGGTGCACATCTATTAATTTCACTTTATTCTTTATTATTTCAGTAATATTTAAATAAGGGAAGGCTAGTCACACATTGTGACTGCTGGAGTTTCCACATACGATGTCTCTTTCTCTCACACTCTCTTGCTCCATCCACCATACCTCTTGCTTTGTTGTTGCTTCTACTTTTGTGCGTCCACTTGGGCTCTACCTTTTAGAGGAAGCTATAAATAAGATTGGAATAGTCAAGAAGTATTCCTGCAACTGCAATTCAAATGGCCAACAGGATTGATATTGCTATAGGAAATGCAAGATGGTAAGCAATAAATTTCCCAAGGTATTTGGAAGACATAAAAATGGTAGTTAGCAAGGTTATAGAAAACTTGCTGATGATGTAATTTAGAAATTAGAGGAGCAATTGGCAAATCTAAATTCAAGCATGAATATATTGAAAGCCATGCAACCTCCACTGAGATTTAGAGGACCTCCTAGGAATAAGTGTGCAAACTTTGAATGTTTCAACTATAAGAAACCATACATTAATTGGTGGTGGCAATATTGGTAGTCTACAGAGTAGATGAGCTAACAAATAGTACTTTTTGATACAACTATAGTTGAGAAAGTCGTTGCCTTCTCCAACAAGAATCTAGAGCTCCAATAGCTAGTTTTGGTAATTTAGCAAACACAAGAAGGGTCAATATGTCTAAATTTCATCTTCTATTTGTGACCTTTAATGGAGTAGTGCAATAGAGAGCAAGAATTAAGAAAGAAAAATAGGTTACAAATGATCCAAAGACTAGTAAGAAGGCTAGACAAAAGAGGAAAATTCAATGGTGAGCTTTTGCCTCGAGAGTCAATGAAGCTCCTTACAACCTACTTGAGGATCTTAAATGTAAAAAGGTTGATGTTATATATGGACAAATATTGCAAATGAGTTCATCCTTGAAGAAACAATGACATGGACTAGTTAGTATATAAAAAAGGGAAGACTAAAGCTGAACATGTGGGGGTTGTGTGCCAATCAAATGGGAAAGACATTATACATGTTATGGATGCATGGATATATGGAAGAAAAGTTAATCAAGTGTATGTAGATGGTGGTGCACAAGATTGTGTAATCACTTAAATGACAATGCTACAAATGTATCTTAAAATGACAAGGAAGTCAATGTTTAAGGTAAAATGTTTGAGAGTTATTGAAAACTTAGAGATGAATAAAAGAGGCCAAAGGGCATGCTTGGACTTTCATGTTCATTTTGGGGCACAACCATGGTTGACTAGTATGAGATCTAAACAAGATTGATATAGAGGCCAATTGGAACTCTATTTGGACAAACATAAACACAAGAGGGTGACTTTTTATATGAAAATAGGATCTGTGATTCAAGGTGACATGAAACTAATGTTGAAAGAGATGAGACTAGTGACTCAGAAAGTTCTAGTATTGTTGAAGAATATAGAGAATGGGAAGCTAATTTACTTTTTGGAGACATTGACCTTTTGGGTTTTCAATTTAGGATCCAAAAGAAGAGAAAAAACTAGTAAATCCTATGTAGGAAATGTGTGACCAACAATAGGAAATTAATGTTGGGTTACCTAAGGTGACGAGCATGCTAGAAAATTATTTAACTAATGATGAAAGAGCTAAATATTCAACCATCTTTTGAAAATATCAAAGCTATTTGTTGTTGAGCATTATCAACTGACAGGTACTAATAGTATTGTGCATCTCATCAAATTGAAAGAAGGATGTAAACTAATAGCTCAAAAGCTAAGAAGGCTTAGTACAACTCAAGAAAGTACACTCAGAGCTGAAGCTCAAAATTGTTGGAGGTAGGGTTTATTTACCCCATTGATGATGCAGAATGGATATCTCTAGTTGTAATCAAATCAAAGAAGAATGGAAAATGGAGAGTATACATTCATTTTAAGCCTATTAATGCTGTGACCAAAAGGGGTTACTATCCTCTCCTATTTCAGGATGAGATTTTGGATCATATGCTTAAATTTTTATTGTGTTCATGAGTGGGGCTTGCCCATGCTACTACGTTGTTATTCATGTGCTTATAGTGTGTGATCGGTATTTTGGATACTTTCAAATTAGAATAGATCATGAGCTTTATAGTGTATGTGATGGGTATTTCAAATACTTCCAAATTAGAATAGCATAGGAGGATTAGAAAAAGACATATTCATTGCTCCTTGGGGATGTTTTTGTTTTACAAGGTAATGCCTTTTTATTTGATGAATTCATATGCTAGCTATCAAAAATGGGTTGATTGGGTGTTTGCTCCTTTCATTAGGAAATCCTTGCGAGTATTCATGGATGATTTTTGCATATGTAGCTCTAAATCTTTGCATATATAGCTCTAGAGCCCTTTGGTTTGATGAATTCATATGGTAGCTTTCAAAGATGGGTTAATTCGATGTTCGCTCCTTTTCTTTGAGAAATCCGTAGAAGTAGCCATGGATGACTTTAGCATAAATACCTCTATAGCTTTGCAAATTTAAAAGCCTAATGAGGTTTTTTGCAAACTAGATCAAGATGGAGGATAGTTAAATCCTAATAAATGCAAGATAGCAATACGTAGGTCATGAAGTATCTGCTAATGGCATTTCACCTAACCTAGAAAAGTTGAGGCTTTACTTCTTATGGATTCACAAAAAATTTTAAGAGATTTGATTATCTTTGTTCAAAAACTAAGGTATCTATCAAGGTATTTTCATGTGCTAGTCCAATATGTGTATACTTTACAGAAAATAGTTCAAAAAGATCCTTTAATATGGACACAAATTGAAGAAAATGCATTTCTATATATAAAGAAGCCAAGTACTTTGTCAATTCTTATGCCTCCAAATTGGAAAGAACCATTTTTTATTAGCCATCAATGTTGAAAATAATGCTATCAAAGCTATTTTGATGCAAAAAGGGAAGGGAATGTCTTGCATGCGACTTATGTTTTACATAAGCAAATCTATTGGAGCACTTGAAAAGGCTTGTATGGAACAAGACCTATTAGTATGGGGGCTGGTATGTGCAACTAAAAGATGGAAATCATATTTGATTCAAAAACCATTTGTAGTTCTTACTAGTTCTCAATGACTGCTCCAAGTTTTGTGGTCTGTTGAAAATGCCAAGAAGGTAACTAGATGGCTGTTGGTTCTACAGAAATTCAAATTTACTTATCTAAAAGAGGATACTGTAAGAGCTAATTTAGCTAACATTTTTACCTATAAAGAGCCTCCTAAAAGTGAAGTTTATATAAAATGAAAGTTGATCCTACATCCTTGAATTCATGAGAAAATGAAGGATTTGTGCCACTTTGGTTTTTTATGGTAGCTATACAAGAATGCTAAAAAAGGAAGGTTTGGGATTTTCCATTTTGAATGTTGAAGCTCAAGAAGTTTTTTCAAGAAGTCAAGAAAGCAAGGAAATATAAACCAATAATGAGACTCGATATGCAAGTTTACATGCTGGTTTAAAATGGTGTATTCAATTGGGATATAGAAAGGTAGTGGCAAAAGGGGAATGCTATGTTAGTTATTAGGCAAGTTCAAAATGTCTGGAAAGCTAACAAAGAAGTTTTGAGGAATTGATTGTTCAAGATAAAAGGGTTGATTAAGTAGATATTGAAATTTGAAATTTGGCATACTAGTAGGGAAATTAACACTAGAGCTCATGAATTGGTTGAAAATGCTATTTCAAATTATGCTGTTGGCATGATGATAAATAGTTCTAGATATGAAGGCAGGGAAAGCCTTCATTTGATTGAAGAGTTCCTAAAAAAACTGGTGAGCTGAAATTTCTGGTTGATAAGGGTAAAAGGCATGCATTTATTAGATAAACCAAGTCATATACCCTTATAGATGACCAACTATATATGAGAGGGGCTAATAATGTAATGAGAAGAGTATTCGATAACTTTGAAATTCTTGCTTATTTATCTTCTTGTCATATAGAAGGATATGGAGGTCACTTTGGATTTGTGCTAATCAAAAGGAAAATCCTACTAATAGGACTTACTTGGCCTAGTTTGAGTGTTGATGTTGCTCATTGTGTTGGGTGTTGGACATAATGACGGTTGGATGTTCTGGATGCTGGAGTGTTTAAAGATCAAGAGGCATATAGTTGTGCCAATTCGTATCTATTGATTGGCTTATCATGCAACTGTACTATTACATGGATGTATCTTATTCATTCTACTTAGATATGGATATGCAATATACATTTTATATTTTGATTCATGTGTTTTGAGCAATGAAAGTATATTATGGATCTCTATTATGTTCTTTGTTTTCTACTATATGAAATCTTTTCCATGTTTTTGTTTCTCTACATTAGGATTGAATATTTGTGGTTACTCTTTTTTGTGGTGATGTTTGTACCTGATTACACTTGGCAACCATGATGATCATTTCTTCAAGAGTGAGTCTATATATGTGCACACACTCTCGGGGGCCACCCTTGCCTCCTACTACCCTTTTGTGTGGATGGTGTACTAGGTAGAGATAGTGATGGTGGGAAGCACCTCCTAAAGTTCTCGAGCTTCCTACATTTTTCAGTGTTGATGAGGAACCTGATGTAGAGTGTATCCCTCAATGGTCTCATTCTACCCAATCATGCAATCTATTCGGCCTAGATTGGATTGTGCTTCCCCTTCTTCTCAACCGATCGCTCCCTCTACTCTGCTCAAATTAGCAAGGAAGTCTCTTCTGCAACATGTGTTGTGGCCTTGCCCATCCCACCTCAAGGCATTCCCATTACAATTGGATGGTGGCTCTAATCATCTTGTTTTTCTAACATTTAATGGCTCTTCTTCAAAAGATTTGAATTCCTTCATATCACAATTCAAAGTGACCTCCTATGCGATCAATTTTCCTATGGTGGTAGATGAGGCCCATAAGGTGGTAGTTTTTGAATCGACCCTACAGAAGAAGGATGCTATGTGGTGGTGGAAGAGCATGGTTGGGATACTTGGGCTCTGGCTCAGCTCTAGCTCAAGCAACCTTTGCATAATGTTTATAGCAAGTCTAACCAATGCCCAAAAGCTAGAATGATTGCAATGGCTCAAGCAAGGTGATTCTATTGTGTAGCCTTATATTGCCCAATTCAAGATTTTGAAGGATGCTTTGCGCAAGCATAGCAACCAAATGAGGAGATGCTTCATACTATGTGCGTTTGAGGCCTGATTAATTGAGAGCTTTGAAAGGCCTTGGCCACAAAAGATATGGCTACCAATAATCTAGCCTATTTTTATCAACACGATATTAGGGCCACCATGGTCCTAGGGCAAGATAAGAAAGGAAAAAGCAAGAAGACCACCAAGTTTGCTGCCAAAAATTGTGGTTTAGAGTCTAGTGACTCGGATTCGGAGGTAGACATAAAGGAAGATAGTAGTAGTGATTATGAGAAGGACTTTGAGGAGGAGGGTACTAAGAAGCCCAAAAAGTTCAAGAAGAAGGACAAGAGCAGCAAATTCTCAAAGGGCATTCACAAATCTGCCCACCAAAATCCTTTGATGTACAAAATGTGATAATCTAGGCCATGTAGCTATCGAATGTGATTTAAACCAGTGATTGTGTGGTATTTATTAAACTGATACTCGTAAAATTGAGGTGTGCCGATATAATGCCCAAAATTCAATGGCACAAGCTAGAAGATGGCAAGGATTGGGAGAAAACCCGCTTACCGATTGGAATACTCTTGAACCATCAATGACGCCCACATTGGTCATATCTTACACCCAACATGATTATCCATCTTTTGACATGAGTCAAGGAGGCCAAGGATAGGGTCAAGGCAGAAGGGGAAATGGTGGTTCTTGCTCCTCAAGGAAACAATATTTCTTCTATATGCACGAAGGCCCACTAGATGGTAGAGTGCTCGAATGCAAAGGTATATGATGTGTAGAATTAGCACAATGCAAAAAAGGCCTCAATGTTGTCTATTTTAGTAGTAAAGATTGAAAAAATCCCTAAATTGGAAGTCAAAGTGGTGACTCAATCTAGAAAAAAGCTAAAGGCGATACTCGATAAGCTTATTGACATTTAGTGGGCCAATTAGAAAGTAGCTTGACATCAAGTAGCAAGATGGTCTGCAGCCAAAATTGGCCATGATGGGAGATCTGTAAGAGATTCTAATCCCCATGGTAGCTTTTTTGCTAGTGAAAGGCATTATGCCCCAACAAGAGACAACCACTACTACACTCCAGTTATTGTTGTTCTACGGCCTCAAGTGATGGATGGCAATTCTTTTACCATCCCATTGGGCTATTTATTGGATCTAGTTTTGACATTACATGACCATTTTTTGCAAATGATTCAACCCAATCAAGTGGTCCATGTCCAATCTAGGAGGTGGCAACCATGATTGCAACAATCCTAAAGGAGGAAGTATAGAAGGTGCAATTTGAGCATATTCCACCAAGTACCATTTCCAACCCAACAATACTAGTCATCACAATCTAATATCAAGGAAAAATTCTCAATGATGTATTGCTAAATAGTGGATCCAAAGTCAACATTATCACATTCACCACATGCAAGAAATTTGGGCTAATGGAATGGGAGCCCACAGCTTTTGTGGTTCAACTGGCAAACCAGCAGCAATGAGTGTGGCTGCTTGCTCTTCTTCCCTCCATACTTATTGAAGTGGTTGGCATCCCATTCATGGCTTCTTTGGTCATATTGAGTATGGACCAAGATAAAGAAGATTATTGTCTCCTACTTAAAAGATCATGGTTGTGGCAAACCCATGTCAACCATAATTGGGATAGGGATCCTATGTTTATCCAATAAGGCCACAACAAGGACTGATTTTCACTTACCAAAATTCCTCCCTTGCCTATAGAGAAAATAGTAAATGTAGTGGATGGCCTAGATGATGATGAGGAAGTTGGCTTAATAGTGGCTAATGCAAAGCTACAACCTCTCTGCCTAGTAGATGTCCTCAGGATCAGCCAATGACCATACATCTTGGATCGTCCATTTGTCTACTAGTGGAACAAAGTTTCTTCATTTAGAAACAGTATTGGATGAGGTCCCAATGCCCACTTCCAAATCAATTCTTGACTTCACTCCAGAAGAGAATCTAGAGGGTGAAGTTAATGGGGAGGAAGCAACTATGCTTGCAACATCAGATGTGGCAGAAGTCCTATGATAAAAAAGGGAATTTGAAGCTCAATTCCAAAAGGTCACCTGAGTCGTGGAGGATGAACTTTCTAAACTATATCTCAGGCTAGATGAGACCTAGCAAATCAAGATTAGCACATATCTAGATCTAGAATTTTGGGCCCATTTGATCAATCTTATGAAGGAGTTCAAAGATGTATTAACCCAGCATTACTTGGATATGACATGCCCTGATTCCCAGTTCTATTAGCATCATATTCTGATTAAGCCAGATGATGTACCTATTTGGATGCAACAGTACTGAATGAATCTGCATATGGCCAAGTTAGTAAGGAAGAGTTGGATCACCTCCTCAAGGTTAGATTTATTACCCCAGTAGATTGAGCGAAGTGGATATCCTCAATCATGATTGTGCCCAAGAAGAATAAGAAGCTCTAGATCTATGTGGGTTATCGGAAGCTTAATGAGGCTACCATTCATGATCCCTTTCCTCTGCCTTACCTCCTAGACAACATACTAGATGAAGTGGTGGGGCATGAGATGTATTCTTTTCTAGATGGATTTAGTGGGTACAACCAAGTCCAATTAGCACCAAAAGATCAAGCAAAAATACCTTTCATTACTGCATGGGGAGTGGTTTTTTGCATCATAATGTGGTTTTGCCTTAAGAATGCTCCCATTGTGATATGCAGGAGAGATCTTTGGCCCCTACTTGATTGATTTCATGAGGGTTTTTTTGGATGGTTTCAACATATTTGGAATGGCACTCCTTCACCTATTACATCTCTGGTTATGTCTCATGCAATGCTAGGAGGTTAGTGTGAGTCTTAATCCCATGAAAAGTGTATTCACATCAAAGAGGGAATGCTATTAGGACATGTTATTTTTGGAGATGGCATTGCTTTTTGGTCATGTTCATTGGCATAGTTAGCATCTATATCTTTTAGCCCATGTGGACATTCCCCTTATCGGCTAGCCCATATAGTGAAGCATGACTTCCACTAGGATGTAAAGGTGGATTTAGCCTTCTGATGTTTTTAGCTAATGTTATCGATAGCCCCAATCTTAATTCCTCCTGGAATAATCCTTTTCGTGTGTTTGTTAATGCTTCTAACAATGCAATTGGAAGGGTTTTAATGCAAGAAGATGAAAAATGTTAGTTCCAACCCATTTATTATGTCAATTGATGGATCTTGGTGGTAGAGAAGAATAGGAATGTCAAGGAATGATCTACTCTATTAAGAAATTTTGGGATTATTTGTTGGGGAATCCTTTTGTCTTTCAATGTGACCATTTAGCTTTAGTCTATTTGGTGAAGCAATAGGATGTCACTAGCCGTTTGGCTCATTGGATACTTTTACTTGAAGAGTTTGATTTCAAGGTGGTGCATAACTTGGTATGTAGAATGTCATCACACATTTCTTGTCTTGACTAGATTTAAGAGAGGTTCTAGCTAGCATAGAGGATGATTTTTAAGATACTTAGATCTTTGCAACAAAGGCTACTCCAGATTCCACTCTAGCTAACCCACCCACGACCTAGTTTGATGAGATGTTAGTCTTTTTTACTATTGGTGAGGTACTAAATCATCTGTCTATGGATCAATACAAGAATTTGGCATTGCATAGTAGGTTGTTTGAGTGCATTGAGTGCAATCTATATTATCGAACTCTTATGGGAGCCTTGCAAAGTGTTGTTCTCCCTATGGAACAAGATATGGTTATGGAAGAGGCCCACCAAGGGGTGGCAAGTGGACACTTCTCTCCAGACATCACCATCCAAAAGATTCAACAATAAGCAAGCTTGTGGTGGGGCCGAGAATGCATGGTGATGTGTGGAAATGGGTTTAGTAGTGTGATTCCTCTCAATAATTGAGATGACCCTTGGCTTGAGATTAGTTCTGCTTAAATCCAATTTTGTCATTGGAGCCTTTCTAGAAGTGGGGTCCTGACTTTGTGGGGCCAATCAAGGCAGCACCTTCCAAGACCAAGAACATGCACATTCTGAACTATTAGTGACTACTTTACAAAATGGTTTGAAGACTGGCCATTAAAGGATAATTCGGCCAACTCGATTGGTGCCTATCTGCTTAAAGATGTCCTATCTTAGTATGGATGCCCAATGGAATTGGTGAGTGACGGGAGCGGTCATTCCATCAATAAGGTCATTAAGTAGTTCACAATGTTTTTCCTTACTATTCATGAGAAGTCCTCATTCTATTACTCCTAGGCTAATGGATTAGTTGAATCCAGTGATAAGACTTTGTGCAAATTTCTAACCAAGTTGGTGGAACATCACTAAAAGGATTGGGATACTAAACTTCTAGCAACCCTCTAGGACTATTAGACTTCCTATAAGGTGGCTACTAGTCTTACTTCCTACAAGTTAGACTTTGGCTTAGAAGAAATCACTCCTTTAGAATTCATTATTTTGACGATGTGAATCCATTTAATAGCTCCTTGGATGCTAGCAACCATCATAATTGCTAACATTGGAAATACCAATGGTTGCTGGCATCCGCTTTGGTCTCTTCATCAATCTCGGTAATCCTGATGGTTATTGGCATCCAACTTCTCCAACCACAATACTTATTTTATGGATTCAACTAACATGGCATGTTTTAATATGGTCGCTCATGGTTCGGGACGTCGACTCTATATGGTGGCCATACAAAGTCTTGAAGCACATGCAATATCAATGATTCATCATGGCCTCAGAGGATCACATGGCGCATGTGCATTGCCTTCTTTCTCTTTGGTGCGAATCAGCAATTCTTTGTCTCACAAAAGAAAGTTTCCTTGGCCACGATTGTCATTTGTGTTTTCATTCTGTGCCTTTGTACTCTTCTCTCTTGCTTCTCACATCCTCCGTGATCTTCTACTTTGTGTGTCACTATTCTTTGTTCTCACCATGGAAGGTGGTTCTCAGATTGTGTTCGAGAGAGTTACCTATGCTTCATGAGCACAAGGAGGTGGTAAAAGAGTAGCTGTAAGCATTATCATTTTACCAATTCGTGACATCGCCATGAGCTGTCACGCCATGGGTGGTGGTACAATAGTAGGTGTAAGAATTATGGTTGTACCAATTCGTGACATCGCCATGGGTGGTCACACCAATGCACTCTCGTGCTACCCACATCCTCACTCAGCTTCATACAAGGCCTCTCATTGACATCGATGGCCATCAATATGGGCTTACCTCATAGAGGTATCCAAGAGTGACACTTGCTACCCATTGGTAGTGGTGAGCTCGTGCCCCTATCTACTCTCATGTTGCCTCGAATAGAGGAGCTCTTTCATGCCCCAATGGTTAGTGAGTATCAGCTGTGCAACCTACAGGTGAACCACCAATCCAAGCTTAGCATCCTAAAGTTTCTTGTGGATGTGCTTTACTTGTAGGCTAAGACCTTTAACATCTCACATTGATTTACCTCCCTATTTTTCTACCAAAGTTCCCCCAAATCAATTTGGCCAATGTAATGTACCAAATGCTCAACAATAGCAAGCAGGTGGCTACCTATTGGTGTGGGTGTTTGTTCTATGTAGATTATGAGTGGTTGACATTTGACCTTTTTGGGATTATGAGTGATTGACATTTGACCTTTTTTGTTCCTGGCTCTTTGTTTTGAAGATCCTTAGAGGAGTTTGGGCCATGTTGGCCCCTCCTGACTTTGCATCTCCCTAGTTGGAAGGTGCCACTGAGCCACAATAGCAACTAGCTGTAGAAATCATAAAGGCCAACTCTGTGCAAGAGGCCCAAGAGCAGCAATAGGAGGCCTAGGAGTAGTAGCAAGAGGTCCAAGAGCAACAACTTGCAATACATGAGTAGCAACAATAGCCTCCGACAAAGCTTGAGGCTTTAAGAGCCTCTAGAACTGCTCTAGGTGACCCTCTCTCTTGTAGCACAAAAAGTACAACTTGTTAGTGCTCCCATAGGCTCAAGGTCCATCAACATAGCATGCTATATTTCAAGTCTTGAGACTTGCCTTTCTCAAAGGTACTACTCATGGTCAAAAGTAGACCCAAGACAACGTGGTATCTTAGGGAGACTTGTCAATGCTCCACAAGCTCAGGGTCCATCAATGTCAGCAAAGTTGGATTTTAAGTCTCACTTTGCCCTACTCAAAGGTGTTGATAGTGGTCACAAGCAAATCCAGGCCAAGATGGCATCTTAGTAAGATAGCCATGGTAGATGTGCACCTTTCGATGCAACCGCTATGGCTACCTAGGTGCACTTGCATGTTTGATGAGTTCATCATGTACTCTCTGGAATAGTTTCTAGTAGAATTCAATTTGAACTTTACTCAACACTACCTAGAGTCTATCATAGCAAGGTTAGGTCGCCAGTCTCAAATTCAGCGAGAGAGTTGAACTCCTTGTGAGTAGAGGTGGCTACAGTGCAATAGGATAATACCTCTTTGTAGGCTCAAGTGTGTTGGCTGTAGGTCTCAAGAGTAGTGATAGTGACTGCTAACGTGTCAAACAACATAGCTAGATTTCACTGTACACAGTGCTGAGGCAAATGCCATTTTTTGCATGGGTTTTTGCATGCCCGATGGGATGGGAATGAGAACAAGAATGGGGTGGTATTTCTATCCTTGGATTCTCTCGAAGTTACAACTTACTTTTCAACAACGGTGCAAGAGGACTAGGAGGAAGTAGTGCACCATTTTTGGGTAGTTGTGCAAGCTCCTTATGTGTAGCTCCCTTCTCTTACCATCAATGACAACAATCCGAATGCGGATGCTCAATCATCATAGGCTCATATTATGTAGTCTCCTTTGGTATCGGTTCTAGACTCTGGTGGTCTCATCTGCTTCACCCCCTACCCATTCTCCTTTTGCCACAAGTTTGTGGCTCAAGCCCAATTGGCTAATGTGGGCTCTGGATTTCAGTCTGGTACACTTTGGATCTAGTCAATTCCAACCAGCCTTACCCAGGCAGACTCCACACCAAAATGAGCAAAGTGCTGGAGGAGTATCTTCCTCTCAACGATGAGGACAAGCAACCAACCACTAGCCCTATCCTCAATTTCTTTGACTTTTCAATGGGTGGCAGTAGTGTAGATGATCCAAAGTGGCAACTATTTATTGGACCATTGCAAAGCAATGGAGTGTAGAATGCTGAGCTGGAGGAGTGAGTTCAAGTTCTCCAAATTGATCACCAACTGTTGTTGGTGGATATGGATGATGTTGAAATTGAGTATTTGCTCACACATTTTCTGCCAACTATCCACAAGATGCTCAATTAGTAGATGTTGCCATTCTCAAAGTCTCTATTTAACATCCTTACCAAACCATGCCTTTCATCTAGCCTTTTCACAAATTAGGACATGTGTCAGAAGCAATCTCCTTGCAAATCATCATATTTGAGCATCATTTTTTGAGTGGCCTAGCCTCATCCCACTTTGTTAAGTAGTCAAGCAACAATAATATACTTAGCCTATGAGTTCTGGCTGTAGGGCTTATAAATTAAATGACAACAATCCCCCCACTTTTCAAAAGATAGCCAAGCTATAACTAGCAAAATTTTCATTTTATTTTTTCATCCATGCACCTTTGTGTGATGTCATACATCCCAAGGTTTAACAAATTTCATCGCATCTCAAAAGAGTATGGAACACCATAACTAAGACTAGGATTTTTTGTGCAAGTCTTCATCAAAATATCCTCCTATGACTTGCATGTGCTTCTATTAGAGCTTCGTGTATCTCATGCTTGTACATACACACCTTTTTAGCAAGCCATCTTGACCCAGTCAGTATAATTTCCTAGTGATCAACTTATAAGGTTGTGCTTTGAGAATTATGCAATGAAGCCACATCTTCTCAACCAGATAGTTAGACATTCCCTTATCGAGTACCTCTATGATATCATCAACCCAATATGGAGCAAGATATGCTTTATATAGATCCTCTTCTCAATAGATGTTAGCTAGATGTATGTCAAAAAGATCACCCAAAATGCAACTTTCTGTTTGTTCTCAATTAGGTATATGGGATAGATTATTCACCATGTAATGCTATTTTCCTTCTAAAAAATCAAATTCAAGTAGAAGCAATAACCATCAGGCTATGCATCTTGTTGGAGGGATTTTGTTTACTAAGTATGCAGAGCCTGAGGATCAATAAAAAAGGTGAAATGCATTGCTTGTAGATAGTCATGGCAAAACTTTTGTACATAAAATATTATTGCTAAAGCCTCTTTGTATGTGGCAATCAATAGTTATCTCTCTTTGTTGCTATATTGATCTCTTTGTAGTCGCAACACATCATGATCTTCCCATTTTTCTTCAATAATATAATGGCAATCATTAAGTCCTAGTTCATCTACTCAATCTCATAGATGAATCTAATAATTAGGATCTTATATATCTCTTCTTTGATAGCATGTACATATTTCAAATTCATCACCTATGGTCATTCTTTCATGGGTACCATATTTGGCACCATGGGGATGCTATTTGTGATTGTGCTAGGGTCAATCCCTTTAAGTTCTTCCATAGACAAGGAAAATGCATTCTTGAACTCTTTTAAGACTTCATTAAATTAGTCTCCTCACCCTTGATTATGTCATCAACTATGAATATGAGCTGAGGCTTTTTCCCTTGCTGGTCAAATTGGCTTTGTATACCTTGATTAGTCTCTCTCCCTTCATTAGGTCATCAACAATGAATATGAGTTGAGGCTTTCTGCCTTGCTTGCCAAATTGACTTTGTATACCTTGGTTGATCCTTCTATTGGTTCATCAGTCTGTCATTGACACTTCACTCTTAGCAACACCAAGATTTAATATCCTTTCTTGAATTTTATGAGATGCTTGGGAAGATCCTAAGGTTTTCTCTATCTCTTGGCTTTTGAATCTATGGGTGTTTTCTTCCTTTCCTCCTCCAACTTTTTGCACCACATGTGGACTAGAAGGTCCCTGTTCAAGTCTTAGGTGGCATTGAGATTCCAAATCAATGTCAAAGCTGACTTCTAACTCAAAGTTATAGTCACATCTTTCACTAGATGAGGGCGTTTCACTTGGCAATCACAGCTTGGAGTCAATCCCAACTTTATATAGTGCAATTGGTTTTGATTGGTTGTCTTGCTCATTCGTAATCAAACACCTTGTGGTACTCAAGTGAAGTTTTGGTTGTAGTTCATCTTGACTGCACCATCAACAATAACAAGTAATGTAGTTGTTTCCTTAGGTTTAACATCAACAATGATTTGCTCTATCATGTGCCCATTAGTGTTGTAGTCAAAATTTTCAAGTTCTTTTGCAAGAGGCTTTTCCCTCACATTCACAATCAATGTGTTTCCTTTCTGTGCCTACTTCATTGGAAGATCCATTGCCACATAACACATTATGATCTAGATCATTGCTCTAGAAGGGCCTATGTATAAAGAAGGTTTAGGTTGTGCACATTGGTCTACTTCCATTTGCAACAAGCATCCAAGAGCTCTTTAAGAGGTTTCAAGTTTAAACTAGAATTCTCTTGCAATTGTCTTTTCAAAACTATACATTAATTGTAGCTTGTTGGCTAGCCCCAGTACCTAGCACTTAATAGGTCATTCAACAATATTGCATTATGTCTATACTCCATGCCATCATGTAGATTGGGACTATAAGGCGGGGCTTTGTTTGAAGCATGTGTGATAGCCTTTGTGGTCAAATGAGGTGTATTTTCCTACATAGTCATGCCATTTGGATTGAAAAATGCATCAATTACCTTTCAATGCCTCATGTGCGCCATCTTCAAAGACATGCTTAGGTGAGAATTGGAGGTATTCGTTGATGACCTATGTGTCTAGTCCGATTGGAGGGAACATGTAGATAAAATTTGCATAGTCTTTAAGTAACATAGTCTCTATAATCTCTCCTTGAATCCCCTAAAAAGCTAGTTCTAGGTAAAACACGGATGTATCCTAGGGCATGTGGTATCTAAGAATAGCATTGCCACTGACTTCTCCAAAGTCAGGGTCATTGTTGGTTTACTACCACCCACAAACTATAAGGGAGTTCAATGCTTCCTGGGACACACAGGGTACTATTGATGATTTGTTCTAAACTATGCATTGATTATGAAACCCCTTTACGAATTGCTGATGTGTGTTTGAGTGGACCAAGCAATGCCAACGTGCTTATGAGGAACTAAAGAAGGCTCTTATGATGGCACCAATCCTATGAGCCCCAGATTGAAACTTACTTTCCTCGATTGCTCATCCTATCACCTACTAGTTTGTAGTTGTCTTTATCATCCAAGAGAGGCACCTTGATGGTTGCAAGGATGCGCCTCTTAGGGTATGTACTTTGTGAGTGGCCCCTAGGTTGGCAAGGTTTTAGATTCACATTTCAACATAGCCAAGATGGCATTTAGGTCAATGAAGCAAGGTCTTCCATGTATTGATCTTGATTCTAACTACCTCTGTGCGATTGCCAAAGAACATCAAGCCATTGCCCCAATCCTCAATTGCATGTGCATTCCTCATCCATGATCTACTTAGCAAGATATCATGATTCAATCAGTTCATGATAATAAAGTTCATTATGAATTGAATACATGAAATCTTGATTGGCTAGTTCTTCAAGACCCTAAATGGTCAAACCTTCATTTCATTGGCCAATATGACATTGAAGGAAGGAGTTTCAATAAGTGGGTTAGAGAGAACGCTCAAGGGAGGAGCTCCTACTCCTAGCTTCTGATACTAAATACACATGCCTTATAGGGTGCTTTAAAGTCTGAACGCTCCTTGAAAGCACAACCTTAGTTAAATTTTTTCGTTACTAGGGTTTTTGTGTGAGAGAGAGAGAGAGAGATGGCGAAGGAGCTTCTCAGTAACATGTCTGCGTTTGGAGACGATGAAGATGAGGATGAAGACGACGACTCAGAGTCTGACGGAGAGGAGCTTGATGAAATTCCTGTCCAGGAATCTCGCTCCAATGCGGTTTACAACTCCGTCGTCCTCCATGAAAAGCTTGAAGAGATCAGCTGGCCTGGTGACTTAGACTGGTTGCAAACTCTAACAGTCACATACAGTGAGCCTGGTGACATCGACGTTAACGACGACCTAGCCAGAGAGATGGCCTTCTACACGCAGGCCCTCGAAGGCACCCGCGAAGCTTACATGAAGCTGCAGAACCTCGGGATTCCCTATCTGCGCCCTCCCGACTACTATGCAGAGATGGTCAAGAGCGATACACACATGCTTAAGGTCAAGGACGTGTTGCTCCATCAGCAAAAGCAGGTGGAAGAAGCTGAAGAGCGCCGCAAATCCCGAGAGGCAAAGAGATTCTCCAAGGAAGTGCAGGCCCAGAAGCTCAAGGAGCGGGCACAGCAGAAGAAGCAGAACATTGAGTCGGTGAAGAAATGGAGGAAGATGAGACAGGACAGCGATTTTGCTGATGGGGATGATCAGTTTCCTGAGTCAGATTTTGGAGAGGAGAAACATGCAGGCAATAGGAAACGCAAGTGGCATGACGGTCAATATGGACTGCAGGGAGGATTCAAAGGTGAGCAAAGCAGGCTTGGATTCAACAGTCCTGTGCAAAAAGGTCACGGTAAGCAAGGTGGGAGCATGGGATTTCAGGGCCGAGGAGGTGTTCGTGCCAAGCAGAATGCCAGTCGTTCTGCTCCTTGGGATAGATCTGGGGGGAAGGGAAAGTTCAAGGCTGGCGTGGAAGGAAGTGGCTCTAAAAGTAGACAGGTGAGGAATGCAAAGTATGGACATGGTGGAAGAAAGAGCTTCAAAAAGGAGAATACTGCAGAATCTTCTGCTGGTCTTTTTGGACAGAAGAGGAAGCGGTCAATTTTGTAGGCTTATGCACGAGGTTGCAACATGGTACATGTTGATTCAAAGTTTGTGCATGTCTGTTCAGATTGTTTAAAGCACGTTGCCTCATACAGACAATTCTGGGGTAGTTATTTGCCCTAACATCAGGCCTTGTTGATGTTTTACCACTTGAGAGTCATTTCGCTCCCAACTGTCTCGAATAGTAGTTTGCACAAACATTCAGCCTTTGCTAACATAGTTAAATGCCAGTTTATATTGGGGATTGTCTGCTAGTAGTTTGCACAAGCGGTAGGCTGTTGCTAACATCGGTAAATGCCACATTTATATTGTGGATTATGTGCTAGTAGTGTGCACAAAGGATTCAAGCTCTTGCTAATATGCTTATAGCTTTTGTATAGGTTGTTCTGAGTATAGGTGCAAGCTGTGATTTCGAATGCTTAGCTGGGAAGTCTCAACTCTGAAACGTGTTCCTATGTGTACTGCAGTCAGTTTGACAGCTTTGCCTGTCAGAACACTTATCAGACCTTGTATTTGTCCTCCAGTTCCAGCAGTCTGGTGGCCCTCTGTAACAGATGTTCTGTTCCTCTCTTTAGTTTGTGAGCTGACATGAGGCTTGCCGCCCATGTGCTCTTATCATCTTATGAGTCCAGCCTAAGGAATGCTGTGCAAGATTAGTCCCATGGGCTAGAGGTTCTTAGAACGTTGTCTATTTAGCATACACAAATATTACAAGAATTCAAAATACTCCCTTATCTAGATTATGAGGAACAAATTGGGGTTACGGATGGCCATTTACATATGTTTGTAATGCATTGGGAACCTTGGCATGCAAAATTTCCAAAGCATAAAGTTTATATTGTTATAGAGGATTATTGCACCAAGATAATGGTGATGATGCATGCAATGTTGATTAATCTCAAGAAGTCAATTCTCACACTTTTTTTTGTTTTACCTGCATCAATTACCCATGACTCGAGTGGACAAGGGGTTGAAGCACGAGGGGAGGCATTGATGTAGTTCCTTTCTTTGTATTGCATCTTGTAGCCATTTTATTTTCTCGTCAATCCAACCCATATTTTGAAGAATTGGCATGTTTGGTCTTAGTTCTTGGTAGTTGTGATAAGTAAGCTGCAAAAGTCATCCATATTGGTATTTGCAAAATTTACCCATCTTCATCCTCATCTACATGAACTACTCGTGTCTTACATATAAGATCAACTAGTCTGAATTGCTTGTTGCTTGATCCTAAGGTCAAATGCAACTTCTAGCTTACTTATCTTTGCTGATGGTCATTTTTGCAAGCCAATGGAATGCTACCATTGTTTGTTAATTTTGTTATAGGGTAGGTTAGTGATGCAAGCCTATGTGGACAATGAAGATTATTATGTGGATTACGTAGGTTTGGATAATTCAAAAGTGGTATCAACTAAGAGCTCCTTAGGAGCTAGTTATCTAGTTTAAAAGGATTTGAATCTTTGTATTAGGAGGGATGTCCATGTTTACATGGAAACTACTAAAAACTTTAGAACAATTTCATAACCTATTGCCTAATGGGTTGCAATTTTTCTTATCATTTTTGTTGTTTTGCTCTAGTTTCTTGGCTCTTGAAACATGTAATTCTTGTCTTGAGTAACCTTGTCCATTTTAAACTTTTTGGTTATGTATTTTTTAATGAAGAATCATTGCATTTTGTTATGGTTGAAGCAAGAAGGGAGAATATGGACGTAGGAGCTCATAAGTTTTTGTATAGAAGAATGAGTTCTCTATTCATTTTCACTCATTTATACATAGGGTTTCTTTTGGATGGCCAGTTGTTATCTTGTTAATTGGCTCGTGTCCACCTATAATGCTCATATTTAAACTAGGCCTTTATGGCTTGCCCACAAGTTTTTACAATGTATTCGTGGGATTTTGTGTTTTGCTTGTAAGATATTTTGTTGTACATAGACTTGCTGAACATTTTAGTTTTATCCATAGGCTCATATGATTTTCATGGTAGTGAGCATAATGCATGGATTCTACAATAATCATTCTCTACATGTTGTATGTGTTTCGTACACTATCTTTGAAATATAATGGACTAGTTTTGACATTGAAAAATGAATGGAGTTACAATTTAGAGAGACTTTGAGACTATAAATCTCTCCAAAACTTTACTCGTATTTTTTTCGGCTCCATCTTAGTATGTCTTGCTATTTTCAATTGTCAATGTCAACATTTTAGGAGTTACTATTTGTGGTAGTTGTTTGCTAGCTTGTGAAATTTATGTTACGAGTATCTCTTGGTATGTGTAGTAGCTTGATTCAGATTTTTGACTTTTAACTATTGTAATGTATCATTTTTTATGACTATTTTTAGATAGATCTTCAATTCAATTAGCAATGGTCTCTGTGTACTCATGGTGGATGCAAAATCATGTGAGGTGGTTAAATCCTTGATGGTGATGTCTAGATGATAGTAATGATTAAGCATTACATTGTAGGTGATGTGCTCAATGTGTATTCACCCATAATCATGTTTATACCAACCTTCAATATTAATGGTTGATAAGGTGGGAATAAGGAACTACGGAGTGAAAACTCCTTTTAATACTTTATCAACAAAAACCAATGAAGGAAGCTGCATACTAGGAAAGAAAACAATGAACATAATATTCAAAAATATTAATGACACAAGAATAATAGATTACTCTCAAAATCAAAATATAAGTGTAGAATATAGCATTCCCTCTTAAACTATAGCTCATTGACATGTAGATAATAAACTAATATCAATGGATACTTTCTTCAAGGATTCAAGATCCAAAGAGGTAATACATTTAGACTTATTACATCAACAGTGTTGTGGCTAGCACTTGGTATGGCTAGTGGGAGTATGCAAACTTGTGATTGGCGAATCCACTTTAGAAACTATTCATTTAATGAAAATGACTACCCTTGAATTCATAGCATGCTCCAAATTCAAGACTACACCAAATAATGGACTAAAGAGCTTGGATGCATACTAAGGTCTAGTACACCTCTAAATGTAGTTTTGCAAAAGCTTTAAAAGAGAAGCTTATAAAAAATCTAATAAAAGCAAATAGAACAAAATAGGAACTCTAGAGAATAGAATTGAAAGGTCTTGAATTGAGCTTGTCTCACAATGGAGTTGACTTTGTTCTAGTCTCATCTATTGAGGAAGGAAAACCAAGTTTGTTGTGCTTAACAAAACCTCAATGTGGGAACATTGGATGGTACTCATTGATTTAAGAGTCAAAACTTTTCCTTAGCTTAACTACCTTCCATTTAGTTGGCTAGTACTCTAGCTTTGAACCACTAAGCTTCTACTCACACTCCCTATGCGAGCAAGAAACTAAGAGATTCAAAGTTTGAGTGGATCTATGTACTTACCCTTCCATGTTGTAGTCCAAAAGCTTATAGGCTCATAAATGGTATCATGATTTGAAAGAGGTGCTCCTCAAGTCTTCATGTCAACTTCTTTACATTTGCATCAAGTAACTCCATCACTAGATGAAGATAGAGAAGATGAATGAGGAAAAAAGAAAAAAGAAGAGCTCCTCCTCAATAAGACTCTCACAATCTCTTCCACACACACACACACACACACACACACACACACACACACTCTCTCTCTCTCTCTCTCTCTCTCTCTCTCTCTCTCTCTCTCTCTCTCTCTCTCTCTCTTAATGTATTCACAAGAAGGTACATGAGAATGTATGAGTGAAAGCTCCAAAGTTTACATACATAGGAATGAGCTCTCTACTCACTTGTATACATTCTATGCATTAGGGTTAGGGTTTTCCTCTTAAAAGTTGGATAGTCCATCCTTTTTGTGGCTTATTGGTTTTTCTCTCGAATTGTACATACCACTTAGCTTAATTGGGTCTATTTTAACTAAAAGGAAATAGGGGTTGCTTGTAACCCTCACATCTATGTTATGGATTTTCTAATGTAACTCTAAGCGATATTACAATTTGCATAGGAGTGAGCCCTGCTCTCATTGGGTTATGCAAAAGTAATTTGATTCTCATCTATAAGTGATGAATGAAAAGTAATATTACACCTCACAAATCGAGACAACCTAAAATTGTATAATGAACTTTTAAAAAACTTATATGTTTGAAAAACAATCTTCTAGTACTTTTGATTGATGATTGATTTTTGGTCTCTAGCTCATCTTCATTAGCTCTTCTCTTGGTATAATTATTTTTGTTAGGGTTAACATTCATCCTTGTTATTAGATGAGTATCAATCCTATGGTATGATTTGTTAGTGTGGTATGGTGGCATTCATGGGTTTAGATTTTAGATTGTACGTGAAACTTGATGGATGGAAGGCAAAGGTATGGGATGATTATTATTGTCAAAGTTTATAGGTTGTGAAAGTTGATGGCTCTTATCGTGCTTGTTTTCAACTTACTTGCTTAAAAGACGGTGCTCTCCTTGGGGGTGTGTCTATTTGTTGATATAGTGGGGATGCACATGAAAGTGTAAGTGAAAGATGGATGTAACAACAAATTGCTAAAGCTCCTTGGTGTGTGTCCCATACTTGAGAACCTTGTTATTTGATCATATTTGTGTATCATTTGATTTTTTCTTACCACAAGAAAATGGAAAAGAGAATGAGAAACACAGACAAATACATCCAAGAATAAGGCAAATAAGAAAGTATCCATGTGTTCATTGCCTTCAAAAGTACATTGTCATATTGCTATCATATTTTCATAATTGCACAAGTAAAATATAGAATATACAAAAGGTGTCTCATCCATCAGGCCTAGAGGAGTCCTCTAGTAGTCAACTAAAATTTGTGTCTTTGCACAATGTTGCCTAACCTACTTGAAATGTTGGGCTTAGTTAAACATGGGAATTTTGGTTTTACCACACAGGGGAAGCATGGATAGGTTATCTCTAACAACAATCTAACACTCACATAAGAAAGATTACTTTGTAATCAATCAGAGGTGAAAGCATGGTTAACATTACACTTGGTTCAAAGAGTAAGAGACAAGGGAGAGTGTAACTTGATGCCCCTATCCATAAGATAGAATATAAGCTCCATCCCCCAAAATAGTGTCAACTTGGAAAGAGTCATATAAACTTTTTATTTTGGGGGAGGGTCATAATCTAATTATCTCTATCTAGTATCAACTGACTTATTGGGTCCACTGAGGATCGAAGCCTCCCATTTTTCTTGATTGCGTTTGCTTTAGTTTTTTAATTAGTGGATGTAATACCACTCTATTAGGATACATAAATGCACATTTCTTTTATTATTCCTTTAAACATGGTTTGTTAAACTTAATCTTTGTTTGGCACTTAACAAACAATTCAAACATTGGCTACTTTATTTCATAATAACAATCAAAATCTTCACTTCGTAGAGTGGTACAAAATTGTATTTCTATAGAAGGACGTTATCTAACCTAGGATAGGACCTTTAAATCTCGTAAGATTGGGCTATATGCAATCACACTTTATTTGCAATCAACATGGAATTTATTGGCTTAGAGCCCCTCTAAACTTTTTGGAGCCTCAAGAGCCATCCTACATAATAAGGAAAAAGCCTTAGCCCATGTTCATAGCTTACGATCTAACTGATGAAAATGAGACCAATTTGATGGGCCTCATAAAAGAGTTTATTTGTTTACCTAGTCTGTGCAAAAAATTAAATGGATCAACCCTAGCATTGTCACCCATAAAGCTTCCATGGTATTGGATGTGGTGTTGATTAAACATCGACCATATGCAATGAATAGTAATGCCATTCAATTTGACTAACAACCTTATCTCAGACGTCTGATTCCAGAAATCGGACGTGACCAAAATCGGACCATTAGGCCGATCGGACCAACCCAAAATTGGACGTCCGATTCTGATAATCGAACTCCTGAAAATCATACATCTGAGAATCGGACAGAAAACTATCAAAATCGGACAGGTATCTAGAACACAAATTTTGAAGCATCTAAACCCCAAAATTGACCCCAAAGGCTACGTAGAGCTAAAGGCACATCACAAATCCATCACTGGGCTGAAACTTAGAGCAAGTAGTTCAAAATTTGGCTATAAATGGTCCTCCAAATTGCGCATGGTGTTTATCGTAACGGCCCTGCGGGCCAGGGGGGACTGCCCGCGCCCCCCCCCAACCCCCACAGAGGGGGCTCTGCCCCTCCGCACCTCCCCCAAGTAGGTTGGAGAGAAAACGTGCGCCGTGACAGGTCCTCCAAATTGGACCCTAGTGTAGTAATGGCTCTACATGAGCATGGATTTTCACTTGCAAAAGAGCAACCAAAAGCCCATACCCAAACAGAGAGAAACAGAGATCCTAGAACATCAATGGGCCAATCTAGCCATCAAGGGCAAAAAGGCCACACCACGAGAACACAAAGACATTGTGTTCAGAATGTGTCTAGTCAGAGCAAAATGCAACATTAGCAAGCTACAAATGCGAAGATGACTAGACATGACACTCTTGACGAGAGATGTACCTTGAGCAGCACTGCACAGATGACCCAAGACATCGGTGGAGAATCCACATCTGGTCGTGCAATTGGGGACTCAAGGGAATTTGTCAGAAGGCTTAAATTTACAAGCCAAGACCTGGAAGACTAGGACATAGTACCACCTGCTTATCTTAGGGTCAAACTCACTGCGAAAAGAGAGCATACTATCAATGCTCTAATGGATGAAGGAGCAGATTTCAATATCTTGACTTACAAAGCATGGGCTCTACTAGGTCAACCAGAGCTCAAACCGACTGATGCAACTCTTAATCCTTACAGGGAACACCCAACAAGCACTTCTAGGGAAGTGCAGAATCCTTGTAACTATTGAAACAAAAAGCTTGCCAGTCCTATTCTATGTTCCTCCAAATGGGAGGATTGTGGAAAGGAAATCCTCCTAGGAAGGCCCTTCAAAAAGGCAACGAAGTGTGAAGCCGACTATGTAGCACAGAGGATACACCTAACACTACCAGGTGTGAGGATAATCACGACTTTTAGCAAGGGTGGCCTCACCAAACCTCGAGGAAAGGGCAAGGAGCATTCTGACATACCAAGCAAGCCTAATAATGAGAGCAAGGAGTTGTTGAAAGAGTTGATACAAGTGCAGGTTGAACAGAGAGAACTAGTGAGTGAGGCCATACTTGAAACAAAAAGGTTAGGAGACAAGGCCAAGGATAGGGTTTGGACTTACAAATATCGTAGAAGACCACGAAAGAAGCCCAAGCCTTATAGATGTAGGCATCGATGGAGAGCTAGCACAACGCCGCGATGGATATCCAAGGCGTTGCTTCGTGCTCAAGGGTATTATGCAGGCAACCGAGGGATTTGGATACCAAAACCCCCTGCTAAACCACCTTTGTCAGAAGCCCAAATTATGTCAAAAGCAAAGAGGCGTAGGAGGAATCCTAAACAAAAATCCAAGTCTCGAACCAAAAATATTGGAGTGATTGAGCCCCTCACGATTGAAATCAAGAAACCAAACATGACCTATCAAAAAGTAGATCCTCAGTCTAGCGTGCTTAACAAGCAGATATCAGGGGTAACTATCGAGCATGCACAAGGTCCACTAGTGCCCAAGGAGCCTTTGACTTCCCAAGAGGATAATGAGCACCACAGGCACAACATTGCTCAAGATAAGGCTGATTGCTCAACAAAGCTAATGACAGAATCGTCTAACAATCACGAGCAAATTCTCCAGTTAGTGCCAAGTCCATGTAGGAGTCCCAAATCTCCTACATCCTCTTCACCTAAATGGACACAGGAAGCACGGCAGTGGCAGCCTCGTGCCGCTACTCAACTTGCACAAGTGAATGTGCAAAGGGCAACAAAAGACACGACCACTTCTGATCTGCCTAAGGACATGACACTGTAGTCTACCAATGGTAGCCAATCCACTGAAGTAGCCACCACTACTTCCAATCAGGGACCACAGCACTCACAACCTTTGGCCGTGACAACACCTATTGCGGAACATGTCCTTAGCAATTCACCTTTGGAAGAGATGTCGCAACAAACATCCTTGACACCTCCAATCCTTCCAAAGCACCTAAAGCCTAGGCTTGAGGATAAATCTCTTGAAGACTTGGCCGAAGAAATGGCGCATCTGACCAATGAACCAGAGATGAAGTGCATGGTGAAGCTTGATCACAAGCTGACAGCCATCACACGTGCATACGTCCATGTGGACATCGGAAGGCCAACACCAGAGCACACAAAGCTCATAGCTAAACTACTGACTTTGTATGAGCAGCAACATGTTTGTTTCTGCTATGCAGCTATTGTTGAAGAAGTCATGAAGGACATCCCAAAAGCCACAGCTAGAGAATTGCACTTGACATCCTCATTTTATACAGCTCTATGTGAGACAAACAAGGAAAAGCTTGAAGCAATCAAACGAAAAGGGAAAGGACAAGGTACCTTTGTACAAAATTGGTACTCCAAACCAAAGTTTGGCAGCCAAAATTGGCCACCGACTAATGACACTTGCTGAGCAAAGGAAAGCCCTTTGGACATCAATACATGATTCCACGTATGTTGCCCCGACCTCATTGAGAGTGTTGGCAACTGTCCATGATGTCCATCTTTCTACCACTGTCCAAAAACATCCCTTGTATGATAAAGTGCTTCTAGAAGAAGATCTACACGTGGCTAGCAGGCTAGGAGTAGGAAGCATGGTACTTGATGTCAGTGCATATGTCTTCTGCCTCACTCAAGTCCCTGCAATCCTAGATCTCTATGCTTCCCATCAATACAACCCTGACTTCTTCAATTGGTTTCTTCCAAGTCTACATGACAAAAACCCTAAACCATCTCAAGGTTCTACACTAGAGTCACCCAAACCTCTAGAGCAAGAGAACAACAGCTCTAAACACAACACTCACCTTGACAAGAAGCAATGGGGAAAGGTTCTAATAGATAAGGACAAAAATCTAGAGCAAATGCCTAACCAGGAGCAACTGTCAACACAATCGAATGCGGGGCTGAACAGAGGAGAATTAGCTGGATAGCTAGATTCTCCAAAAAGAGAGGTAGTTGAACCCTCGCAACCTAGCAAGGCTGTTCAACCTAGTGAGGCTGTAGCAAAATCCCATGACGACATGCGACAGAAAGAGAATACTAAGGCCCAACCAAGCACATCAACTACTGACCTAGTTCAGGATCTTGAGTCCTTAAAGGATACACCTCTAGTGCCCAAGAGAAAGATAAGAAAGCAATGAAAACAACGCCAGTTGCAAGCTATTGCAGACGACAAGAAGATTGGGATCAAGAGTACTGAAGAGATGATGAACAAAGCATCTAGTTTAGATAAACCCATTGCTATCTCTCCTAACAGCGGTGAAATCTCAGACACATCCATGTGTTCTGATAAATCAAAGCAACAATTATCGTCAACTATTGCTTGTGACACTCAATCCACCGATAGAGAAACTCGCATTGATCAATCAAGAGTGGATACAACACTGTCACAACAGGATGCTAAGAGCACGCCGGTCACATCCGAGGAGAACCATGACACAACTACCATAAAATCTCAGGAGAAACATGAAAACCTCGAAGGCATAAGCAATCTTGGCATTGATCAATCTTGCTCCTCTAGGCCTAAGCCCCCAGCTATGGTAAAGCCTAAGGAAACCCTTAGAACTTTGCATGAGATAGCAACCGAGAAAGCCCTCATAGAACATAGAGATGTCGCAGAGTGCTTGATTGAGTGGGACACTAAACTGAAATTATTGGCACGTGTCTATGTTCATGCAGACATGGGCACATTCCCTAGGGAGAAGCTTGAGGAATATTTGCCTTATCCGCTAGCGTGGAAAGAGCAAGAATACCTTGAAAAGGACATTATGACAAGCTCTTACATGAACGCATGCGACTCATCTTTGACGAGGAGGCTGACGAACTACGCTTAACCGTGACATTTAATGAAATGCTTTGCCAGCCAAATCTCTTAGAGATAGAGCAACTAAAGCGACAATCAGAGGGTAGAAGCCAATTTGAAAAACATTGATTTGAAAACCGTGATACAATGGCCGAACTTGGAGCCCAAATCATGACAGTCTCAAAGGAGCGACTAGCCAAATGGCGGTCCCAAAGAGACCCGACCTATGTGGCACCAACTTCATTTCAAGTTCTAGCTATAGTTTGAGGTATGGACCTAGCTGGAACTAGCCCAGAGAGCCCTTTGATTGATAAAGTTCTCACTGAGGAGGAGCTACATGTTTCCAGTAGACTCGAACAAGGCACCATGCTACTCGATGTTGCCAAATATTTATTATTGCTAAGTAGGCTACCATAGTAGCTAGATATGTGTGCCACACTTGAGTGCAATCCTGAGTCCTACAATTGGTTTTTATCCTCACGGAGTGACATGGTTTCATGAACATGTACATAAATAAACAACGTGTTTTGTGACGTTGTAAATAATACTAAAAGAAGCAAAGGCCAACACACCCCATGAGCAATGATGACCAAGTGCAGGTGATACGCATCAAGTCAAAACTAAGGGATTCAAGTTGGCGATGTCTTGTTTAGCTGGACATTTTCATTATGGTTGAAGCATGTGACTTGCATGTGCTCTCACACCCTTCCAAGTGAATGCAGAATGACACATGTCAATGTCTAGAAGTGTTTAATATCCAAGTCACCACAAGACCACCAACCCCACAAAGAACCATTATGGAGAAAGTGACAGGAATACCAAGAAAGAAAAGCCATGACGGAAGCGCCACTGGATGAAAACCCAAGGACACCTTTGCAGAAAGCACATATTGCAACTGAGCATGGCTAAAGCATAATCATCGATTACCTCCTCCTCCTTGGCCAAACTCTATGTTCGGGCGAGCCACGCTCTCAACAAGGGCGAACGTATCTTCATCATCCAGGATTCAATTCACAAGATGCTTTGCCCTTGTCCTACACAGCTCACTCCAAGTGCTACCTCAATTGTTCGATGTCTCACATGTTACAAGGAGGTTTGCAAAATCTCAAGTGTATCTCTTCATCTCAACAACAGTTCCTCTAGCATCAAGGCTGGTGACACAATCGTCTCTGTAATATCCATTCTTCATAGCCTTTGGATCCCAACATTTCTTAATCCAAATGAAAGGCTAACAGCCTCAATGTATGGCATTGATTGTATTCATTTTTTCCACCAAAAAAAAGAAGAAGAAAGAAAGAAAGAAAGAAAGAAAAAAGGGCACACACGATCACAGTACTGCACCTAGGGGTCCTCAAATTAGGTGCGTCCAGTGACCTTGGTCGGCTGGCTCCGTCCTTAATCCCCTAGCCCTTTGTACATCCCCCACAATTGTTCAGGGCACATCAAGGGCACGACATACCTAGGGAGCTCGCCTCGCCTATGGTTAGACATGTCACCCTGAACCACTTGCACAATTCTTTTGCACTCCATCTCAATGCCATTACAATCAACAATGGTAAGCAAGGCATGAAAGACAATGGAAAAATATACTATACTTTTCAAGCATTACAAGTAGCCACTAGCTACCAGAGGCTAAGACATCAAGGAGCTCAATTATGCTACATTGCCTTGACAAGACCATAATGATGTCTCAAGCAATCTTCAAGTGTACTCCCCGTCTTCATCGACAAATTTTTCCATCAACTTAGCCCCTTGCTTCACTGACCCATTGCTATACAAGGAACCAGGCTGACAGTCTTCTAACTCAGTAATACCTAAATACGCACGTGTATTCACTTAATATTCACACTATAACCTATACACGGTTTGGGTCCTCAAGTGCAGGACAATACTCCAGGCTTGCTTAGAGTTCGACCTATCTCCCAAACTAATAAAAATATGTATTGTGCACAATAAGAAGAGTAGCACTACCCCTTAGGGAGAGACCACACGAGAGGTTTTCAAATTGCAGGTATTAAAGACTCCAACGAAAGTGCCGTCAGCTCTACATCAACACTCAACTCTGAACTCTTGTCCTTTACTTCATCATGCAAGACTACTAGAGAATCATCATGAGCAGAATCCACCATGAGCATCCCAAGAACACCAACACCCATGCCAACTATGAGTGACCATTCCCAACAAAGAGTAGCTCTATCACCACCTACAACAATCATATCACCAGCCAATCAGAATAGCAAAGTACCACCAACGACCTTCATCCGCACGAACATCAGAACTCCTCCAAGGCAAACCAAAACAGTCCCTTCCACCCACGTCTTCAGTGCAAGCTCCGCATGCTACCTTCGACGAAGAGTGCCATGGGACTGGCACTCGTCTAGGAGGGGGGTAATGTTAACCCCAACACGAAGAAAGCAAAAGGAAATAAAAAAGACGCAGGGCAAAGGAGGAAAAAAGGTAGCCCGGCTGAAGAAAGAAGAGGAGAAAAGGCCAAAAGCGCACCTTAAAAGTCCAATGCAAATGCAAAAGGGGAAATGTGCATTTTAAAATACAAAGGCACACCCTGAAATCTTGTAAAAGAGTGCCAGGTTCTCTCTTGTGAAAATTGTAAAGATAGACGGGCGGTGGAGAAGAAGCAAGAAGGATAGGAAGGAAATAGGAAAAGAGGACCTAGGCCAATGGCCGGTCATGTAAAAAGGGGAAGACCGCCCAAGGAGGAGTAGGGCATGTATAAAAGCCAAAAGTGGAATGAGAAGCTTATTCTTGTGTGTGGCCAAAAGTGGCTCTCCTCTTCTTCTTCTTCTTCTTCTTCTTCTTCTTGCTTGCTTGAGCTTGTGTTTGAGAGAGGGAGTGTGAGAGTGTGAGGGTGAGGGACCGGGGAGGAGAAGCTCTCCATCTTCTCCTCTCTTCTTCTATTCTCTTCTCTTCTCTTCTCTTGCTCACGACAATGGAGCTTGGAGCGTGGAGCTTGAGGATGGAGCTTGCACTTGGATCGCGGAGCTACCAGAGTGCACAGGAGAGGAGGTAACTCGAACGGCATGGAGGTAAGCTCACTACACCCGTAGATATGGATGGCGCATCGGCTATGTGAGAGGTAGCCATTAGTGCTTAGCTTGGAATGCTTGAAACAATAAGCGGTCCGTGGGTCTTGGCGGTTGAGCGAAAGCTCCTACAATCGTTCTTAAGCTGATATGGAGAGTTTTCTTCTACATGCCCTTGCTGTAATTTCTGGAAAATGTGGTTGAAATCAGTATCTAACAAATAGGCCTCCTGAAGCTCTTTTATCCAATCATTATGAAGTTCCATGATGGCTAAAACTTTACAAGCCCACATTCTAGATAATAAATCAACAACTACATTGTCTTTTCCCCGCGTATGTGTAATGTCAAAGTCATAGTTCTGCAATGTAGCTATCCATCCGCATTGTTTGGGGATAAGATTAGACTAAGAGAGGAAGTATTTGAGGACCCTATGACCCTAAATCTGCTGCTATACAAGTAGTGGTGCCATTTCTTAACGGCATGAAGGATGGCCAACATTTCTTGGTCATATACATTCATGGCACCTCATTTTTAGCAAGTTTGCACCTCTCAAATGCTATAACCCCATGCTCCTGTAACAATACAGCCCCTATGCTTCTGCCACTGGCATCACACTGAATGGTGAATTCTTTCGAAAAATTTGGGCAAACCAAGATAGGCACTGAGGTAAGCAATTCTTTGAGCTGATTAAAGCTCTTGTCAACTATGGCATCCCAGAAAAAGGCCTCTTTCTTAAGCCTATCTGTGAAGGGAGCCGCAATAGTGGCATAATGCCTAATGAATTTGCGACGATAGAATGATGAGAGACCAAGAAATCCTCTAAGTGAAGTGGTATTTGCAGGTCTGCACCAGTCTTTTATACACTGCACTTTCTTAGGATCAGCCCTAATTCCATCTACACTAACAATGTGCCCCAAGTATTCCACCTCCGTTTGCATGAAATAACATTTTGTCTCCTTCGCAAAGAGTCTATGATGCCTCAATACATCAAACACCTACCTCATGTGCCAAAGGTGATCCTTCAGTGATCTACTATAGATGAGGATGTCATCAAAGAAGACCAACACAAATCTGAAAAGAAAGGGCTGAAGTATTTTGTTCATTAAGCTCTGAAAGGTGGCCGGTGCATTAGTTAACCCGAAAGGCATGACCAAGAAATGATAAAGCCCCCGATCAGTCCAAAATGCTGTTTTGACCTCATCCCTTGTCCTCATGCGGATCTAACCTCAAATCTATCTTCTTAAAGTACTTAGTCCCCCTTGAGTTCATCCAGTAAGTCATCTATGTGTCGAATGGGGTACATGTTCTTCACGCTGATCTTATTAAGATCCCTGTACTCTATGCACATCCTAAAAGATCTATCCTTCTTTTTGACCAATAACACAAGGGAAGCATATGGTGAAGAACTGGGCTCAATGAATCCCATGTTGACTTGTTTGGCAACTTCTTCTCTTTCACACCTAGACAATCTGTAAGGTGGCTTGTTCACAGGCTTTGACTGAGGCTCCAGATCTATGGGATGATCACCGCCCTATTAGGGGGTAGTGTTGTAGGCACTTGGAAGAGGTCCTTGTACTCTTCTAAAAGAGTTCTCAATGCTGAATTCTTTACTGTTTTAGTGGACTGATCTGAATTTTCTTTATTTAATTGCAATACAAAGATTTGGGACCGTTTCTTGAACTCTTTCTTGAGGGGTTTTTTCTAGTAATGAGCTGAAATTCACTATTATTTTGAATTCCCTACAAGTGAACGAGTTGTCCCGCACTGACAAACTCCATATACAGCAAGGAAAACTCCATGGTTATAATGCCCAAAGTTTTCAGCCAATCACAACCCAAGACAACATCTATAGGTCCCATTTCCAATGCAATTAAATCCAATTGCTATCCAAAATTTTCAGCAAGCTGAATATGAATAGCAGGGCATACTTGCGTGCTAATTTCTTCATCCCCATTGGCAACTTGCACCTTCAATGGCTGCTATAAATCAGTGGGAAAACACTTCAACCTGTCCATGACTGCTCTGTTAATGAAACTATGAGTGCTACCACTGTCTATGAGTATAAACACATCCTTCCCATGAATTTGGCCCTTAATACACAATGTATAAGGGCTTTTGGATCCCGTCTAACCATCCATAGATATGGTATAAATAGTGGCAGCATGTATTTCAGCATGTGGTTTGTTCTTTCTACCCATACCTCGTGATACATGGCCATTGGGATCAAAAGGAAAAGAGTTATTATATTTATTAATTAAGCAATCAACATGCTATGCATAGGGACTTGGAAGTAATTCTTTTCATGAACTACATGGAATTGAGTTGGGAATAAGGAGAGGGGTTACCGAGCAGTGACTCATTGCTAACTCACCTCATTTACAGTGGATTTCAGAGATTAATTTGTGCTCAAACAATCATTACAAGTCAAGAGGTTAGGGTGAGGCAATCAGTAAATAGTAGTGAGAATTTTCAGTATAGAATGGATCATTCTGAATGCAAGGAAGGCTATGAGAGGACTAAAATTAAATTGGTAGCATGTAAGCATTGAAATCTTGAAGAAAATGCATGATTGACTACTTGAATCTCTTCCAAAAATAGGCTTTTAGGCTCAGCAAGAGGATGGAATTAAAAGAGAGTTCAAGAGTCAAGTACCTCTTTGATTGGTGAAGACGGGCTGATAATCAATGGCCAATGTCCCATGATTGCTCTCCAATGCTCCCATTAGCTCTAAGATATTAACTTTAGCCAAGAATTGAGTCTTCAAGCTTGATTCTTCAATTGGGAGAATGAAGGGTTGAACTTCAGTAGTTCTCATCATGCCTTGAAGGTCATATAAGAAGAATGCCTCAAAATCTCACCCCATAATGCTTTCTTGTGCTCCAAAGCTCTTCCAATTGGGTAGGCAAGCTCCATTGATGGCAAGGAGTCCAGTCTTGAAGCCTCGAGACCCAATCTTGAAGAGAACTTGAAGAAATTGAAGGTCGTGGTCTATGGCTATGGCTGCCCCAAATGTCCAACTTGCATTCTTGCCTCCATCTTCAAATACGTGCTTCTTGATGCTTGCTTCTTCAAAGATTCCTATAGGCACAAGTTCTTGGGACCAAGGAAGGAAAAAGCCCTCAAGGATCAGTGAGTTTTGAAGAAGAATCCATGATTGTCCATGGCTTGCACCTGTTAGGGTTTCAGAGGTTGAAGGATGTCCAAGAAGATGAGAAGGAGGCTTCAGACTTGCAAGAGGCCAAGATGAAGGAGAAGCCTCGTGTGTTGTTGTTTGTGCCCAGATTTCTGCCCGAAATTTGCGTCGCAAATTGCGGGCTGTACATAGGAGGGAAGAAGGCAGCTTAATCACCCAATTGGGTACTTGACATAAAGCACGAGGCCTCCTGGAAGCTGTGGTAGAGAGCATATGATCATTGGAGATGAAAGGAAGAAGATCTATGTTTTTTCTCCTCCATGGAAGCTTGGTAGGAGCTTGAGAATGAAGAGAGAGAAGACTCCATGTGAAAAGTAACCAAGACCAACTCTTCCCTACTTCTTGTGACCACTGTTTCTAAAAATTTACCTTCAAATTTGGCCCAAAATGACCCATGAGCTGCCAAATCCAGTCTTCCAGCCTCCAAATTTGGTCCAAGGACTCCATTAATACTCTTGACTGTTGTCCTCCCAGTCCTTGAACCCTGGGTCCTTCAGTGCTCCTCCATTTTAGTGCTTGTCCCTGTGTACTTGAAGCTTCTTGGATTTTTAAACTGAAAAGGATGGTAACTGAGCATGTAAGGTATCTAAATGGATCAGAACAACTAGAGCTCTGATACCACTTGTCATGAAGAGGACATGAGAGAGGGAGAAGAAGAGAGAGTGTGTGTTCAGAAGAGAGAGGAAGACTGTAAGAAGGGAGAGAAAGACTATGACGAGGAGAGAGAAAGACTAGAAAAGGAGAGAGAAAGATAGAAAGAGAGAAAAAGAAGCCATGAAAGCTGGGAGAGTGAGAGATGAAGATGAAAGGAGACTTGTATTATAATCTGATGCAAAAATCAAGTCCCTAATACCTTATATACTAGCTAGTGTAGCTAGTATTTTCCCATTATTAAATCCCCCTCTCTTACAGCCCCGAAGTCATTTACTTATAAAATCTAACAAAGGACATGATAAAGATGATGTGAAGTTAATAATGAAATTTTTGAAAGTCAAAATCCTTTTAGCACCCAATATATTTTCATTAGTCTTCCTAATATTCCTTTTTAGTTTGCTCACCTTTCTTGGTGAGCTTCTTTCTCTGTGAATTCAATCTAGTATAGCATCTAGAAGGCACCATTCTTGGTTAGTAAACTCTTGCACCATCTATAGCTAGGGAGCTAATGGAAATTGGAAGCCAAAAATATTTAGCATAAATGATTGGGTTACCTTGTTGCTCTCTCGCAAGGGCTCTCACAAGGTAAAAAAAAGAAATAGAGAGGATATAAAATATCCTTGGAAGGGACATATCATTGATTTTAAAATTATGCCTCAAGGGTGGTTTGTCAAAGTGTAACATATTTACATGGCCAAGGATATGCACTTGCTTCCAAACAAATGTGTTTCCCAGTATACACATTGTACGTCTTGAGTTAATAACATTTGTAATATTTTTTTCATTTAAGCAAGTACTAATAAGGAATTCTTAGTTGTAGACATATTTTTGTCAACAAGTATTGAATGGCAATCTGTGGAAAGCTTAAGTGGAACCTTCCATGTGATTGATAAGGTATTCATGGACGTTATCTATATTGATCAGAACGTGAGTTCTTTTAGTGAGGGAAGGGTTTTTATATATTATGCATATTATGTGGTTCCCTCTAGAGTGGGTACATATGGACATATTAAGGATTTGCCATTGCCAAGACTTTCATCTCTAAATTGGAAGATTCCTATGATAAGGCAACGATGCACAGTTTTAAATTCAAAATATATTGGGATATTCAAAAGTCAATGATATCTAGAAGGATCTCAAGAAAAATATGACTATCATGGTTTATACCCTTACATATATTTGTGGCATGCTTTAAAATAGCACATTTACAAAGGACAAAGATATCTTAGCTAAGTAGAAATTTTGCAAAAGAGTAACTGAACAACATTATAGGAAGGCTTTGGAAATCTACAAAGTACATAAAGGGCGATACCATGAGGTGTATTGTATGCCCCCAATCCTTGTCTTTGTCTTACAACATTGCACGACAAACTCTTGCTTTGGGCTTTGATTATAGAAGATACAAACTTAAACTAGGTATTTGGATTCTCTTGGATTCTAACACAAATTGCATACCTTTTAAACTTAAGGTACAAGTTATAGCACATGAAGAAAAAATGGAGGTAAATGTCACTTCCAATTAGAGTCTAAAGGATATAAGGGATACCTTGTAGCTACTAGATAATACATCCCCTGGATACCAGTTCAAAGTCAATGGTAAAACAATTGGGAAAAGAGCTGAATGCTCTTTCTCTTGTATAACTTGTTTGTCTCCAACAATTGTAAGTTTTGAGCCATAAATATGAAAATAATTATTATATTTACATAGGATAAAAGGCTTTTCATTAAATCAAGAGTTACAAAATTGAAGTGAAAATATACAAGGATACAAAACAACAAAGGAGATTCCTCCAAGTTTCTATTTGCATTTATTTATCTTCTTCTATCTTTGACAACTTCTCATTCTTTGGCATTGTAACTTCTTTGTTGCTTTTTGCAAAGATCTCTAGTCTCCTCACAATGGCTTTTTTCTTTGGTTGAGCTAGAAGAATTTGACTTTGACAGGTACTCTCTTCTCTTCAAGTTGAAGAGGAGATGGATGAAACTTCATAGGAGAAAGTGTTTTTTGGAGTTCACCTTATTAGTCTTTTTAGATAACTGACATTTCCCTTACTCATAGTTAAAGATTTTTGTGGAGGGAAGTCGGGATTGACTAGTGTGATTGCCCTATCCAAAATCGACTCAATACATCGCTCCCTTATCTACCACATATATGAGTCAAGGTAATCTTGTCACTCTGAGAAAAAATGTAACAAGTTGGTAAACTAAAAAGGGATCCCTAAAAAAATAAATAATATGAAAGAGACTTACATTCACCCCATCTATCTTGAGTATCTTTGAGTATATTGTCCTTTAGGCATTTGAAATCACTCTCCATCCACAATTATGTGTATCACTTTGCAATGGTACTTCTTGTTGGAGAAAGTTATATGGTCTTTCACATGATCAACAATATTCTCATATGTGGTGTCAAAGAAGGTAGTCACGAGCTTGCTACTAGCACTGTAAATGGAAACATATAACTAAAATAGACAACTAAATAGAATAAACAATTAGCCAAAAAGAAAGTAGTGTTCCATTCAAGACATATTTTTGCTTGGCCATGGATGCCACTTAGAAAGTTCATGATGATAATTTCTCTAGTGAGTATATCAATATATATAAAACTCCAATATCTTCTACAAAGTGAAATGTTAGTAAAAGATAAATACAACAAAGAAGTATATGTTAACCCTTTTGGAAAACTTCATCTTTCAATGTGAAAACTAAAAACCCCTAGTAAAACTCTAGAGATATGTTGATTTTTTGTTAGCTTAGAGGTTTGCATGATTATTTGTTTTGTCGATATGTAGTTGGATTTTCTATGTTTGTCTAGCTTAGGAATTGTCTTTGTCCTTTTGTTGGATTTTTTGAGTGTGGAAACTTGATAGCTTTGGTCGAGATTGGTAATTTTTTGGTTAGGCTGAAACTAGAGTTTGTTGGAAGCTTCCAAACATCTTAGAACATATATGATTGCTTGCCAATACTGTTGCACATCACAGGGATTTTGGGTTCATGAGCACTTCGCATTGCACTTGTCTAATGCACTACACTTGGGGGTTGTCTCCCGATCTTATTGATTATTTCCATGCCATGGGTTGGGTTGATGTACATTTTGCACCATCATTGAGCACTAGCATGGCATGAGGTTCGATGTAGCTGTATACATAAAATCTTAGAAGCATGTGCACTTGAGAGAACACCTTTTACTATGCATGCATTATTTCTTGTATTCACGAGAGTTGGGTTTTTCATCACCAAACTAGGAAATTCTGGTTGAGTGGGAAAGGTGGTTGGGTGAGTTTGAGGGTCGTGAAGGACACCTCTGGTTGTGAGATGGGTTGTTTTCTTGGTCAACATCATGAGGACTATTATTTTTCTTGAGAGATTGTGAGATTTTGAGAGGGTGGAGTAGAGTACGATATTTATTTTTGCTGAGTGTTGAGAGGTGAGGTTGAGGATTTGAAGTGATCAAGAAACTGTTTTTGCATTTTGCATGATGCATGGGTACATGTAGATAGGCTAGGCACTATATTTTCCAGTACATTCATCTTTTCGAGTAGATTATTGCTTGTTTGATTGCATTGCATGGATTCAAATTTGCATTTCTTCTCAAATCATGTGTGATTGTGCATGGAGTTTATCTTTGAAAGCATATTCTTGCTAGGATACATGAACAAAGGCAAGTACATCTGAAGTAGCAAAAATAGTTTCCAAAGACTCAAAGGGTGTGTATTTTATAAAGGAGTTTATGGAAGAAGGAATAAGGAGAATTATGAAGACATCACAATACACAAGGGATAGCTTTGATCCAGTGGTACTAAGAGAGCTTAGGTTCCATTGATAATTTCATAAATGGACTAGTAGCTTATGAAGTATTTGATTGGTCTAACCTCAATTCAAGACAGTTCAGTTGATTTGTCTTCAAAGTTTTACAGAATTATTGTGGCACTAAAAGATGCACTCATCTCAGCTAGACGTTTCAAACAAGGAATTTGGCAGCTATATAGTTATTGTACCAGAGAGCTAACCTAAGTATCATAATTCATGCTAAGAAGCCATCAACTTGGAAGTAACAATGTGCCAGGTTGTCATCTGAATAAGTCCTTGGGCAAGGGGATACTGTTACAGTAGAGAGGCAATTTAGAGTGAATTGAAGGATCAAAAATGTTATTGATGTTGATGAAGAAATAGAGGGAATGATCTTTGTGTATAGATTACTCTTGATTTCATTGGAACATTGTAGCAATTTGAAGGAGTTTCACCAGTTGTTTAGTCATTCAATGATCTTTATGAAAGTATTCTCACTTTTGATGGTGATTGATGGCTTTAGCCTCACCGCAAATCATCTTGAAGATGCTCGAAAAAATAGAGGTTTTGATAGCATAGGTAACAGCCAGGAACTTGTAAGCACAAGGGAGAAGAGTCAAAGAGGATGCTGAATAAAAGCTTAAATCGATCTTTTCAATGGGCATGTTGGAGGCAAGCATAAATGCTAAAAGCAAGATTAATGTTACAAGATCTTTGAAAGTGGGGAAGATCGAGACATTAAATGTGAGGAGTTTGAGAAGGCCATCTAACACAGATGGGAGGAGAATGCATTGCTAATTTCTGGCCGGCCAGCCCGATTTCATCCACATTAACCCACCTGACATATTGTTTTTTTCTAATGTTAATGTCGTCTTCTTTTGTAGGCGATGTTAATCTTTTGAAGAAATGTTAGAAAAATGAAAGGAATCGAAGCCATGAGAGATGCCATAAAGGAAAGAGCGGAACAGCTGCTCTTGGGCGAAAGCATCGGATGAAGCGAATGCGGAAGTTGGCATTGCTAGAATGACAAGGCTAGTTAGCTCGAAACGCTTTAAAACTTCAAGATTTATGCTACACATGAATCATTTAAAAGCTTTAGCCCAATTCAACGCATGGAAAAACCTATAAGAAAGGAAATGAGTGTGAAAATGCAAAGAGCCCTATCCTTGCAATCCAATTTGTATCTAATGTGAGGAGTTGTTAAGCATGCGGTGATCGATAACAAGCCTCACTCACTACCCGATAAAACGAGATGTCATTAAGAAGTGCCGAATACAATATTGACTTTATTATCGAACAATTCAAAACGAAAATTTGTACAGTTTCATGAACCCAAACAAAACTACTATAGCTCTAAAAGAATTTGAAGACACACACTGGGTAAACCATACAAAAACATTCAAACATGAAAGTCTTGAGTCCGGAAACAAATCGTCTTCTTCATAACTCTTAAATATTTGATACACCAAGCGCCATCTCAACAGCATCCAAAACTCTTGCAATGTTCGATAAACTCTTCATAAAGAACCATACTTGTGTATGGGACCCTCCTCTCACAAGTCAACAAATTTCATTCAAAGGGGGAAGGCCCCTTGCTCTTCAAATGCTCCTCCTTAAATAGAGCTCTACACATACATTGAGCTTTTTGAAAGCTTTGTTTTCTAAAGGTTTAAGAAACTTAAACGTTGAGGAAAAAACGTTAAGCTTTATATCTTTTATAAGCTTTTCAAAACATTTAATCTTTTCGTTTATTATTCTTCGTCTTCATTCAGGAAGCGCTAAAGTTGCCACCTTTCCACATTCGTTTGTGATGCTTTTGAGACTGCCATATCTATGTTTCATCTTTTGTGCCATGATCTTCAAAATATTGCCAATGTAGATGCCGCAGTTTTGGGTCAACCTAGTGCAAGTCTTTGTGCGAAAAGAGACAAAATGATGCCATTTATTAAGAGCAACATCAATGGTAACCATTTCCTCCATTTCTATGTGTCACAGCCTGCAAAATCTTTGCCGTTTGATCCTTTTGCTTATATTCCTCTTTCCACTTGGCACTTAAAAATCAAGTCCACCTGTGCCCTGATGCCTCCAACCTTGAGCACAGCAAGTTGTGTGTCTCTTGAAACACCACCAACTACAATATACTCTCCAAAACATCATCTATGGTCTTTGTTCTATATCTGACCTCAATGCAACTACCATGATTATATCGATCAAGCTAGTATAGTCATTGCTGGATATCTCTGTTACTCAATAATATGAGGGTGAGGACTCTTCCTGTCATTGGCCGCCCAAACAAGCAATCACCTTTGCTTCCATATATTCATTTGTAGAATTCGCTGCTACACATGATCATGGAGCTTCCAAAACTGGTATATTCTCCCAGCATGCAATATATAAGCTTGTTGTTGACCAACCTCATGGTCAAGATGATAGGATAACTGTCTAGCCCGCCCATGTACTTTCTTATCATTATGCAATTAGTAATGCTCTTTTAACATTACAACAAGAGATCAATTTCATACTTGATGGACTCTGTTCAATTCCTTGACTCCTTTAAAGCTTCTCAAGAATATATCGATAGCCTTGGTCAGCTCTAGTTTCATGATTTTTGTATGTTCATAGCCTTTGTCCCAATTACACGTAGATGCGATTTCAGAGGCAATCGACTTGACGGTGTAAGCCTTCTCATTATTCTCCATTATGAGTATTTTTGCCATCTCTTCCTAAAACTTGTGGCAATGCTTTATTCATTATCATTGTAACATGGCTTGCCTTCCTCAGCTTGTTAATGATCACCTCATACAAATTATCAAGCACATCATAATAGCTTTTCTCGACACTAAATGCTTTAATTCATTCCTATCTTTCAATGTATACACTTGTGTATCAAGAAGAAATTCCAACTACTGCATTTGATATGTTGAGTCTTAAAACATCCTTCTTTTTTTGGATACATCTAAGCCACCCTATGACCATGTTCTTGTTTCATACAAAGAGTATCATCTTTTTTATATTCATGCTTTTTTCAATGCAGTGTGCCCTAACCAAATATATACTTAAAATTGTATGCAATGCTCAGTCACATATGTGTTGAGAAAGATGTAAAATCAGATCCATGCGATGCAATCAAACAAGCAATGCTCCACTCAAAAATATGTATGCATTGGAGAAATAGTGCCGAGCCTATCTACATGTGCGCGTGCATCATGCAACATGCAAGCACAATTCCTTGTTTAAATCAAATCCTTAACCTTACCTCTCAACACTCAATAAAGAAAATGTTGTACTTCACTCTACCCACCCAAAAGCTCATAGTCATTGAAGAAAATAATCGTCCGCAAGATAATGACCAAGAAAAAATCCCATCTCACTACTAGCAACATCCCTCATGACCCTCAAACTCACCCAACTACCTTTTCCACTCAACCAAAGGCTCCTAACTTGGTGATAAAAATCCCAACTCTCATGCATGCAAATAACAATGCATGCTCAATAAAAGGTGCTCTCTCAAGTGCATGTGCAACTAAGATTTATTGCATATAGCTACAACGAGCCTCATGCCATGCTAGTGCTTAAGGATGGTGCAAAACGTGCATAAACCCAACCCATGGCATGGAAATAGTTGATACAAATTAGGAGACAACCCCCCAGTGCAGTGTATCAAACAAGTGCAACATGAAGTGTGCATAAATCCATAATCCTCTATGATGTGCAAGAGTCTAGACAAGAAATCATACTTGTTTTGACATGTTCCACAACTACCGGCGAACTCTAGCTCCAGCTTGTCCAAAAAAATACCAAACTCAACCAAGGCTGTCAAGTTTTTACACTCAAAAAACCAAACAAAATAACAAAAACAAATCCTAAGCTAGACAAACAATATTAGCAGCATGTTAATGTTTTCTAGGTGCTCTTCATTTATTTCTTCTCTCTTTTCTCCTCTCTTTATTTTTCTTCCTCTTTCCTCACCGACCTTACTAGTTTCACGTTCATCTCTCTCAACATCTCTCCTTCTTTTTATTGCAAGCATTACATCAACAATTTTCTTTTCCTCATTCTGATTTTCTAAAAGAATACAATTAACGGTGCTTTTTCCTTTCTCCTCTTCAATCAACCTAGAAACTTGAGTTGTAGAATCATTTTTTATTTCTATCCCAAAATCATTTTGTCTATTAGGCAAGTTTTGAGGTAAAGGATACATATCCCGTCTTGCTCTTGGCAGGTAAGGAAAATTTGTGCTCACATGACCTAATTCTCCATAGGAAAAACATGTCACCATTGGTCTTCGAAAATACCCTCTTCCATTTCCTCCTCTTCCACTTCCTAAATTTTCATG
This sequence comes from Lygodium microphyllum, assembly GCF_053477565.2. Classification (NCBI taxonomy): domain Eukaryota; kingdom Viridiplantae; phylum Streptophyta; class Polypodiopsida; order Schizaeales; family Lygodiaceae; genus Lygodium; species Lygodium microphyllum. The sequence goes on along the minus strand of NC_141149.1, from coordinate 44,188,160 downwards.
ACTAGTTTGTCCTACAAGTTCTACACTTCTTATTCCCCAAGGTTTTCCTTTCAAAGCTTCTGATCTCATATTTTGCATTTGACCTAACAACTGATCTGCAACCTCCTATGCTAATTGAGCATTTTGTCTTGTTAAAATCTAAAAATTTTGTCCATCTCCTTGCCAATTTTGGTCTCTATTTTCAACATTAGGTGTTCTAAATGATTCTCTCTTCCTAATTTTCTCAAATTTTCTCTCTTCTTGTATGGCAATCATTACAACTTCCTCAAAAGTACTTGGTTCCTTAATCTCCAATTTTGTTCTCACCTCTCCCTAAACATTTTCAACATTTTTGGGGGTCTCTCTCCTGGGCCTGAAGATGCATTCCAATGACCCCAAAGTCTAGTATACTCTAAGGCAAAAAATTCTATGGTCCGGTCTTCTTTTTTCTGACAAGTTTTTATTTTTCTCCAAAGGACTTGAGAAGTTTCAGTTTCCTTTAAACAGTCAAGGAAATGCGTGCTTGTGGTTGCTTCATATTCCATAGCATCAGGAGGATTTCTCAATCTAAGGGTTTTTTCATAATCTTCAAACCAATTACGACCTTCATCCAACAACTGAATTTTCAGAATTTGGAGTTTCATGGTTGAGTCACTTATTTGTTGAATAATACATCCAAGCTCCAATTTTTCGAGGAATTGCTAAGGATCCTCTCCTTTTTTGCCACAAAATTCAAGAAAAGAACTAGAAATTGGAAAACAATCTCAAACAAAAAATCAATCCACAAGTTAAGAACAAAGTCAAATTTTTTGGCACTCCTCAATGGGGGCACCAAAAAAGAGATGTTAAGCAAGCAGTGAGCCTAAACACTGCCCAATAACAAGACATTAAGGAGTGCTGAATAGGATATTGACTTTGTTATTGAACAATTCAAAACAAAACTACTATATCTCTAAAAAACTTTTAAAGACTCACACTCGCTAAAGCATACAAAAACAGTCAACTATGAAAAACTTGAGTCCGAAAGAAACAAATAATCTTCTTCATACCTCTTCAATATTTGATACACCAAGCATCATCTCAATAGCGTCCAAAACTCTCACAATGTTTGATAAACTCTTCACAAAGAACCATACCCGTGTATGGGACCCTCCTCTCACAAGTCAACAAATTTCATTCAAAGGGGAAAGGCCCCTTGCTCTTCACTTACTCCTCCTTAAATAGATTTCTTCACACACTTTGAGCTTTGAAAGCTTTTGCTTTCTAAAGGTTTTAAAAACTTAAATGTTGAGGCAAAAACATTAAGCTTTATATATTTTATAAGCTTTTCAAAACATTTAATATTTTCATTTATTATTCTTTGTCTTCGTTTTAGAAAACGCTAAAGTTGCCACCTTTGCACGTTTGTTCGCGATGCTTTTGAGGTTGCCATATCTACATTTCATCTTTTGCACCATGATCTTCAAAATATTGCCAATGTAGATGTCGTAGTTTCGGGTCAGCCTATTGCAAGTCTTTGTGAAAGGAGATAAATAATGCTATTTATTAAGAGCAGCATCAATGGTAACCATTTCCTCCATTTTTGTGTGTCGCAGCCTTCAAAACCTTCGCTGTTTGATCCTTTTTCTTTCGCTCCTCTTTCCACTTGGCACTTAAAAATCAAATCCACTTATGCCTTGATGCCTCTAGCCTTGTGCATAGTGGGTTACCTGTCTCTTGAAACACCACCAGCTACAATATACTCTCCAAAACATCATCTATGGTCTTTGTTCTATATCTTACCTCAATGTAACTACCATGATTATATCGATCAAGCTGGTACAATTGTTGTTGGATATCTCCATTAGTCAATAATATGAGGATGAGGATGAGGACTCTTCTTGTCAATGGTCACCCAAAAAAGCAATCTCCTTTGCTTCCATATATTCATTTGTAGAATTTGCTTGCTGCAAATGATCATGGAGCTTCCAAAATTGGTATATTCTCCCACAATGCAATACATAAGCTTGTTGTTGACCAACCTCATGGTCAAGATGATAGGACAACTATCTAGCCCGCCCATGTGCTTTCTTATCATTATGGCATTAGTAATGCTCTTTTAATATTACAACAAGAGATCAATTTCATACTTGATGGACTGTGTTCAATTCATTGACTCCTTTAAATCTCCTCAAGAATATGTCGATAGCCTTGGTCGGCTCTAGTTTCATGATTGTTGTACATTCATAGCCTTTGTCCCAATTACATGTAGATGCAATTTCGGAGGCAATCGACTTGACGTTGTAAGCCTTCTCATTATTCTCCATTATGAGTATTTTTGTCATCTCTTCCTGAAACTTGTAGCAATGCTTTCTCCATTATTATTGTAGCATGGCTTGCCTTCCTCAGCTTGTTAATGATCACCTCATACAAATTCTTAGGCACATCATAACAGCTTTTATTGACACAAAATGCTTTAATTCATTCCTATCTTCCAATGTATACACTTGTGCATTATGAAGAAATTCCAACTGCGGCATTTGATATGTTGAATCTTAAAACATCCTTCTTTTTCTAGATATATCCAAGCCACACTATGACCATGTTCTTGTTTCATACAAAGAGTATCATCTTTTTTATATTCATGCTTTCTTCAATGCAATGTGCCCTAACCAAAATTATGCTTGAAATTGTATGAAATGCTCAGTCACATATGTGTTGAGAAAGATGCAAAATTGAATGCATGCAATGGAATCAAACAAGCAATGCTCCATTTGAAAATATGTATGCATTGGAGAAATAGTGTCCAGCCTATCTATATGTGCCTGTGCGTCATGTAACATGCAAACATAGTTCCTTGTTTAAATTAAATCATTAACCTTACCTCTTGACACTCAGCAAAGAAAATATCATACTCTGCTCCACCCACCCAAAATCTCACAATCACTCAAGAAAATAATGGTCCTCAAGATAACGACCAAGAAAACAACCCATCTCATAACTGACGGCGTTCTTCACGAGCCTCAAACTCACCTAACCACCTTTCCCACTCAAGCAAAGGTTCCTAGCTTGGTGATGAAAATCCCAACTCCCGTGCATGCAAGTAACAATGCATGCTCAATAAAAAGTGCTCTCTTAAGTGCACATGCAACTAAGATTTACTGCATATAACTACATCGAGCCTCATGCTATGCTAGTGCTCAAGGATGGTGCAAAATGTGCATAAACCCAATCCATAGCATGTAAATAATTGATAGAAATTAGGAGACGAACCCTAAGTGTGGTGTATCAAACAAGTGCAACGAGAAGTGCATGTGAACCCATGATCTCGTGTGATGTGCAAGAGTCTAGACAAGAAATCATACTTGTTTCGATATGTTCCACAACTACTAGTAAACTCTAGCTCCAACCTATCCAAAAAAATATCAAACTCGACCAAGGCTATCAAGTTTCTACACTCTAAAAACCAAATAAAATAACAAAAACAAATCCTAAGCTAGACAAACACAAAAAATCCAACTATGAATCACAAAACAAATTGTCACGAAAAAGACTAAGCTAGAAAAAATCCAACCCATCTATAGTTTTTCTAGGGGTTTTCCATTTTTTAAAAAACACTTAACAGAGTGTTGAGGATCATACAAGTGTGAGAAACTTGTTGTGTTGGTAGAAACATAGAAGACTTGGGAGTTGAATATTTGAAGTGTTGGAACGAACTACAATGAGGTATGAGATCTTTGTGCACTTATTGTTTTTTGAAGCTTATGCTTTTGATCATTGTGTAAGGTGTATTGATACCCTACCTTGAGTTTTATTTTAGAAGTAGTACTTGAGACTACAAGAGACATATTTGGTCATTTTGTTTCGTGTCTTGGTTGTGTAGAGTTCATGAGACATTTAAAATTTTCATTTTGTGTTGAACATCAACAAAGTCAATTTCCTAATCGGCACTCCTTATCATCTCGTTTTCGGGTTGTGTGTCATGATTCTCGTCGAACACCACTTTCTAAGCAACATAAAGAAAAAGTTATGGTAGTTTGTGGTGGGATCAAAAGCTTTGAAAAACATTTATCTAAACAAATCTTGGAAACAATTCCATTGATAACAATGAATCAACAATAAATATACTTTTAGATATTTCTTGGCTAAGAGAAGCAATCAGCACCCTAAAGTCAATAGCGAAAATAAATGTGTTATTTGCAATCAACAACACAATCATTCTGTATACTAAAAATTTTGAGAGTTAAAATACCTTACCTTATGCAACAATAAACTATAGAATTTGAAAATTAAATATTCTTTTTAACTAGCATGGACTTGTCCTTAGGAGATATACTTAGATAGTCCTCTTCCTCAGAAAGCAGAAGAAACTTTGACAACCATTTATCCATACATCTCACCCATCCTCTTATAATTAACAAGGCCAAGCACAATGATTTTTCTCTTGCAAATATCATCCTCGATTTCTATGGCCTCTTGTATTTTTTCTTCTTGGACAAACTCCTACTAGGATGTTGAGTATAAATGTGTCACATCCTCGATATGTGGCCCTTTCGCTTTCCTGAAATTTTTTGGGAGAATGTTAAGGATCTCAAAGGCTTTTTTATCAATAGTGGGCAAGGACCTTAATACCTTATCAAACTTGTACCTGATTCTACTAACCATACTAAAATCTGTGTTCATCAAGATGATCCTATAAGCATGAGCAACATCAATGTGAGCATCATTCATAAAGTCAATAACAAACTCTTCAGCTACCTCCTGAAGACAAAAAATTGCTGCAAGCTACCATTTCTTTTGCAGGCCAGTTTGAATCATGACAATCTTGATAATCTATCAGAAATATCCTTGACAACTTTGATAAAAGTTGTCTTTGGAATTATATGCTATGTAGCTCTCTGGGCCTTCCTTATCTCACTAAAACACTTCTGCATATAGTAAAACCTAGACCTTCTCATTCTCCTTAGCTTGGAAGGCTCAATTCCTTCAGTAGAAGAGGGTCTAGGTTGATCGGCCGGTTGATCAGGTACTCTAGGGAAGGTTGAAACCTCAGCAATTGTAGGAGAGGATTGTCCAACAAGATCATAGGGTTGGTCATTAACTACATGGACCTTGCCTTGGGCAGGAGGAGAAGACACAATCTCTACACTTGATTGCTTTGATTGCATGGAAGAATACTAGTTAAAACTAGGGATAGGAGGGATCTCAAGAGGGACAGCTTATGGAACCTCTAATGGCGTGACCCCTTATTCACTATGCTTGCTCTCTATATAAACTTTCCTTGCTATCTACTTTATCCTTGCCATTACTATTGCCTGATAGAAAATGATAGAAAGAGCAATTAGAAACTATTCACTAGAGGTATTGTTGATACGACATGCACAGGATAAGTTGACACCGCATGAGAGTAGAAAAGCCAAATCTCCATAAGGTCCTATTTGCACTATATTGTGGAGTAGTTGATATGGCACGAGTATGGCAAAGCATAATTTTGGTAGGGTCCTTTTCGCTCAATATCATGGAGGAACTTGTTGAGATGGCAAGCTCAACACGTGCAGACATTGATGATGGACCGCCTGGCTAGATGAGTCCGCAAGTCTACACTTAACATGTTGGTGGTCATTATGATACTCACATGGCCACTAACTTATCACTTATTATATTTAGTTTATTACACCTACCTACAACTGGCAAAGATATAACGCCAATCCATTAGTGTAGTCAGTTATACACTGTTTGACTTAGAAGGCCACTTTTCCTTATGTTGTATCTTATCTATCTATACTTTGTATACATTGTATAGAGTGTAGAAGAAGAATAAAAAAACCAGCAAGAAAACGTTTTGACCTCCATCTCTCTTCTTGTGTTCTTGAGTGAGCTTTGTGTATACAGTGTGTTTGGCGTAATAGCTCAAGCAAGTCCCCCCACCACGTGATTCTTGACATGATATCAGAGCCATGCCGTTGAGAGTTGCTGATTTCGAAGGCTGAAGTGAAGCAGAAGAAGCAAGTTCGAGCATGCAAGTAACGGGTAATAAGCTCTTCCACTCTCTCTCTTGGATATTGCCTGTGGAGGCACCGGAAGCAGGGTTGAGCAAAAATCTCAAATTGCTGTGAGATTTGGTGTGCAAGCAAATCACTATATATTCTGCAGATCATCCCTTTAGGGCTATCCCACAGTTATTTTGGATGTCTGAGGCCGTTTTAGGCCCCGTTTTAGAGCCACAAGGTTGCGGACAACAACTTCAAGGTACACTGTGATTTCGGCTATATTGACCAAAAGTGGATGCACAGGTTACAGATTGCGAATCTATAATTTTTTGAGGCGTTTGCAGGAAGCAAACATAAGGTTTATTTGCAAACAGGTTGCAAATTACATGTATTATTAAGCAATCAATGAAAAAGGTTGCTTAGTGTATTGTTGTGCGCATGTTGTGAAAGATTGCAGAAGACTAGCTTGCTGTGTTGTATCCTTGTTTGTGATAATGGCAAAGAACAGTGAAAATCCCATTATTGAGAAGCTCGACAAGAATAACTACCCTTCATGAAAGTTTTGTGTGACGAACTTCCTCATTGGAAAGGGCCTTTATGAGTATGTCTCAGGTGAAGAAAAGGAGCAAGTGCTGGGTATCCCTCCGACTGCAGATGAGTTAAAAGCATGGAAAGAGTGGAATGCAAAAGACAAAAAGGTGATGTACTGGGCTATCTGCAGTCATTGATAATACTATGCTGGGACATATCAGGAATGTAGAAACTTCACATGTAGCTTGTATAATTTTTGAGAGCATGTTTTCGGTAAATACAAAAGCACGAAAGATTCAACTCAAGCAAGAGTTAAATGCCTTGAAGAAAGGAAAAATGTCTGTCAATGAGTATGTATTGAAGGTGAGGAGCATTGCAGATGCTTTAGCAGCGATTGATGCAATGCCAGATGATGATGATTTGGTTTCATCCACTCTGAGTGGCCTTAACAATGAGAAGACATGGAAATCATTTGTTACTTCAGTATATGTACGGAAGCCATTTCTAGATTTTGATGAGCAGATCTCTCTCATGATTACTGAAGAGATCAATATGCAGGGTGATTCGTCTGAAAGAAATGGTGAATAGGTCCAAGCATTTTACTCGATTTCAGGAAGGGGACATGGTAGATCCTCTTCGAGAGGCCGTGGTATGGGACGTGCTGGCGATAACCAGCAAAACAGGTTCAATCAACAGTTTGGTGAAATGCAGGTTTCTGGAGGCAGAGGAAACTTTAGAGGCAAGGGGAGCTCTAAAGAAAGAGGTGGATGGCAGAATAGAGGTTTTGGAAATTCTGCTATTGTTTGCCATTATTTGGCAAAACAGGACATAGTGCAGCCAATTGTTATGCTAAGAAGGATGATATTCACAGTGGTAAATTGCAGCAAGGAAACTATGCATCGTCTTCACGACAGAATGAAGACAAAAATGAGCGTATGTTTGTTATGCAGCATATGATGAATGCAGTTACATGAAAGGGGACACATGATGATGTATGGTATGTCAATTCAGGTGCATCTAATCATATGACCAATCATAGTGAATGGTTTAGAGAGATACAAGACTCACAAAATCTAGGTTATGTGCAGACGGGTGATGATTCATGTCACCCAATTTCACACATTGGAAAGGTTCCCTTATCCTTGTATGATAGTCAAACAAAGAGTCTGATAGATGTATACATGTGCCTTTAATTACAAAGAATCTAGTGTCTGTTGGCCAAATGGTAGAGCACGGGTTGCAGGTTCGATTCAATGCAAAGGTTTTTTTGTAGAAGACTTCAATGATAAGTGTAGATTGGTCGCAAAAGGAAGTAGAGTTGGCCGAAAGTTCACTTTAGATGCTGGAATTCCTGCAATGGATGCTGCTATGTATGCGAAAGGAAAAGGAGTAGTTGTAGATATTGAAATATGGCATAAACGTATTGGACATGCAAATGTGCAAAGCTGAAATTAATGCAATCTAGAGGATTGGTTACAGGGTTGCCTTCTTTTAGAGTTGCAGAATTGCATAAAGTCTGTGAAACATGTCAGTTTGGTAAGCAGGCAAGACAACCCTTCTCGCATGATAGAGAAGTGAGTAGAAAAATACTTGATGTAGTGCATACAGATGTTTGGGGCCTACATAGAATGTATCTCTTGGTGTCAGCAAATACTTTGTCACATTTATTGATGACTGTTCAAGGAAGCTATGGGTATACTTCATGAAGGAAAAGAGTGATGTGTTTGAGCACTTCAAATCTTTTAAGGTAGCTATTGAAACAGAAATAGGCTTAAAAGTGAAGTGCTTGAGATCAGATGGAGGGGGAGAGTACCTCTCTAATGAGTTCAGTGGCTTCTTGAGGACTCATGGGATAAAGAGGCAATTTACTTGCAATTATACCCCACAGCAAAATGGTATTGCAGAAAGAAAAAACAAGCATATTGCAGAAGTTGCACAGGCATTAATGGCTGAAAAGAATATGCCCAAACATTTTTGGTCTGACGCTATCCATACTGCTGTCTACATTATGAACAGAACTCCCACAACTTCAGTTCATGGGATGACTCCTGAAGAGTGCTTTACTGGCAAGAAGCCTGATGTATCACACTTGAAGGTATTTGGCTGTGTTGCATACGTTCATGTGCCAAATAAGCTACGGAAGAAGCTTTATCCAAAGGCAGAAAAATGTGTTTTTATTGGATACTCTTTAGAGCAAAAAGGGTATCGATGTTATAACGCTGTCACAAGTGAGTTCAGAGTGAGCAGAGATGTTATCTTTGATGAGATGGGAAGTTGGTATACACCTGCTGGTGATGTTTTGGATGATGATAATGATCAGGACAGCTATGTGCAGAAAGATAAACAAGAATCACAGAGTCTTAGTGGACTAGAAACATCATCTAGTACTACACCTACAGTGAGCCCTTGGTCTGGGAGACTAAGGAGTAGCCCCACACCTTCAAGTGGATCTATAAGTGTTGCAAGGAAGGACAAAGGAAAGAAGAAAGTGCTGGATGGTAATGATGCATCTACCAGTCATTTGGGATTTGATGGAGATTCTAGTGGTTTGGAGAGTTTGGATGATGAGCTTGGCATTCCTTCAGCCAGGATGACAGGTGTACAGAGAGCTCATAGTAATGTAAAGGCTCCATTGAGTGATCCGGTGGTACGCAGATCTAGCAAGGTCAAATACCCCGTTAAAAGATTTGGTTTTGAAGGTTATGCAGCTCACCATTATGCTTATATGGTGAAGCTAGTTGAGGATGTTGAGCCCACTTGTTTTGAGGATGCTATTGGTCATGCTCATTGGGATGTAACAATGGATGAGGAGATGGCTGCATTAGAAGCCAATAAGACTTGGGATTTGGTACCCTTACCTAAGGGTAAGAAAGCTATTGGATGTAAGTGAGTTTAAAAAGTCAAGCATAATACAGATGATTCAATTAGCAGGTATAAGGCTAGGCTGGTTGCAAAAGGCTATGCTCAAACATATGGCATAGAGACATTCAGTCCAGTTGCTAGGATGGCAACTATTAGGTGTGTGATTGCCTTGGCAGTAGCCAAAGGTTGGAGTTTGCAGAAAATGGATATTAAGAATGCCTTCTTGCATGGTGAATTCCAAGAAGAAGTGTATATGGAGCAGCCAGCAGGTTATGAGGATTTAGAGCATTCCATATATGTGTGCAGGTTAAAGAAGGCGCTCTATCCTACAAGCACCTAGAGCATGGTCTGACAAGATTGTTTGTCAATATTGGATTTTGTATTTTTGATGCTGATCACTCAATTTATGTGAGAAAGGGAGATGCAGGTTTGGTCATCATAGTCATCTATATGGATGACTCGATTATTACAGGTGACAATGACAATGGGATTGCTGAAGTTAAGGACTTCTTGAAGAAGAAGTTTGAGATGAAAGATTTGGGTGAGCTGAGATACTTTCTTGGTATTGAGGTGATCAGATGCGATGATGGTATATGGCTATCCCAAAGGCAGTATGGCTTGGATATGTTATCCAAGTATGGTATGACAGCATGTAAGCCTCTTTCAGTACCATTGGAGAAAAATGTGAAGCTGAGTGTTGATGTTGGGGATGAGATAGAAGACCCTACTATATTCAAGAGGATAGTAGGGAGTTTGATTTACATGACTATCACAAGGCCAGACTTGAGCTATGTTGTTGGTCTTGTCAGTCAGTTTATGCAGATGCCTAGAAAGCCTCATTTGGATGCAGTTAGAGGTATATTGAGGTATGTGAAGTCCACTTTACATTATGGACTTTTTTATGAGGCAGGTAAGGACGTATAGATCTTTGGATACACAGATGCAGATTGGGCTTGCATATCAAACAGAAGATCTACAAGTGGATTCATGTTTTCCCTTGGTAGTGCAGTAGTTACATGGAGCATCAAAAAGCAACCTACATTTGCTTCATCGAGTACAGAGGCTGAGTATAGAGGTGCTGTTATGGCAGCATGTGAGGTGGTATGGCTACAAAAGTTATTAGGTGATTTGGACATGTAGGGAGATGGTCCAGTTGTCATTCATTGTGACAACATGAGCAGCATACAACTAGCTAGGAATCCAATGTTCCATGCTAGGACAAAACACATTGAGGTGCACTACCACTTTGTGAGAGAGAAGGTACTTGCAGGAGAGATTGAGTTGGTATATGTCAGCACACATAGGATCAGATAGCTGATATTTTCACAATGGCATTGGGTGCAGAGAAGCTTTGAAAGTTCCGAAGCTTACTTGGAGTTGCAAAGATAGAGTTGAGCTTGAGGGGGAGTGTTGAGATGGCGAGCTCAATACGTGCGGACATTGATGATGGACCGCCTGGCTAGATGAGTCCACACGTCTACACTTAGCACGTTGGTGGTCATTATGATACTCACATGGCCACTGACTTATCACTTATTATATTTAGTTTGTTACACCTACCTACATCTGGCAAAGATATAATGCCAGTTGATTAGTGTAGTTGGTTATGTACTGTTTGACTTAGAAGGCCACTTTCCTTTATGTTGTATCTTATCTATACTTTGTGTACATTGTATAGAGTGTAGAAGAAGAAAAAAACCAGCAAGAAAATGTTTTGACCTCCATCTCTCTTCTTGTGTTCTTGAGTGAGCTTCCTCTTGTGTATACAGTTTGTGTTTGGTGCAGCAACTCAAGCAAGTCTCCCCCACCAAGCAATTCTTGACACAGTTGATATGGCATGAGCATGGTAAAGTGTAATCTTGGCAGGATCCTTTTTGCTCCGTATCATGGAGGAGATGATATGGCATGAGAGTGGTAAAATTTCTGATGCAAAAGATATTCAAGGCTCTAGATGAGGAAAAGAAGAAGGTTGTCTTTAGGGTCAAGGGGTTCGGGTTGTGCTACCTTTTCTCCTGAAATTCCCTCTACTTCGTCTCCTTGCTCAAGCAAAGGCAAGTCACCATTGAGGGCTCTTGGATTGTCTCAAATCGCAGAGGTTTCTCCTCAGAAAGGGTCCTATACTTTTATCTTAAGAATGGCATGGAATTATATTATTATGCAATTGCAAAGGATATTTTCAACCCTAATTGGAATATTGACCATTTGGTGAATTCTTATTTTAAAAATTTTGTTGAGTATTTTTTTGAGTTTGAAAATCTAGCATTGCTTGTGTTTGAAAGTCTAGCATTACCTATGGTTGAAAAGGATACAAAGGAATATGTTCATATTCCTATTAGGACCTCACCTTCAGAGAAGTCACTATTCATAAGTGTGGAGCTTATTCTCTTGAGAAGTTTTGTGTGCTAGATGTGTTTTATTCTGCTCATTCTAGGAAATGCATGCTTATGTCAAAAGCAACTACATTCATTGTATATACTCTTGCTAAATATCCTAGTAGATCTTATGAACAACAATTAGAGGCAGCAAAATCTTCTAGCTTCTATCTTTTGGATGAGGTTGCAAATGAAAAGGATGCAGAAGAATGTCTATACCCTTAGCAAGAGGCATATATTGCTGACAAACTAGATGTCTCCCAATTCAAAGCTGAGACCATTATAGAAGAAAGCCATGCAAATATAGATATTGTGTCTCACTCTTCTTCTTTCAATATTGTTCCTTCTCTTTCAACTTTTCCTATTAAGAACAAGGGATATATACTACTATCAAACATCCAAAGGCTCTTTAATCCCAAGGAGGATTATTGTTTAGCGAACATTAGAGAGGCTTTTGATGTTGCAAATGGCATAGTTGATGTTGAAAATGAATCGAAAGAAGAGTCACTTAAACTAGGCACTGAAATTGCATATGACAACTTTATTGATGTAGGGGATGTCCTTTCTCTTTGTTTCAACAAGGCAAAGGATGCTGAGAAAGAGTTGGGGATTACTGATGAGGAGTCCAACCATCTTTTGAAATTTTGAATTGTGGAAGAGAGCAATTAGAGTATGTTAAAGAATAGCAAGATACTAATGAGACATCATCATCAATTAATATATGGAATCCAACTAAGCTAGAGCATGATGAAAATCAATTGGCACTATTATCTCTTTTTGTAAGATACATTAATATGTTTGATTTCAACTTTCATTTGATATTCATCTTTTTTGCAGTTGGAGATTGAAGATTTTGATAAGTTCTTGGGACAAGGAAAAGGGTTGAGAGTTGGTGGTAGTTCATTGAAAGAAGTTGCACTTGGCCATTACTTGGGAAGGATTGATCCTCATGTTTTCTTAGTATTCCATAACATCTTTTCAGAGGAAGCAACATGGCCTATACTATGTATTAAGGCACTTACAAGGCCACTTGGTTTCTCTAGGTTACAATATAATGCACACAAGGTGATGCTTTTGGAGAAGACAACAACAATTAGGATTTTTTGTTACGATCTTGATTTCTCTACTTCTAAAGCGTGATACTTTTTTGCTCTCTCATCTTATGCTTTATTAGCAAATTGAACTGATATAAAATCCATAGTTGGCTATAAGAGAAGTAAATTTCTACATTATAGAGGAAAGATCCTTGAGGAGGCGGAAGATATAAAGGCTCTTAAGAGCTAGCTTTATACTTTTCTATCTTGAAAGTACTATGGATTCTCAAGTTTCCTTGTCATCTTTAGCATTTATTCTTTGAAGCTATCATAAAAAAATACTATGAATTCTAAATTTTCATTGTCATCTTTAATATTCATTCTTTGAAGCGGTCATTGAAAAAACCAATTGAATAGCTCCTCAAGAGCATTGCTTTTCGTAACTCCTCCTCTAACTAATTTGGCATTTTGAATTTTGCAATGGAAGCCTCTCAGTTAACTAAGATCACCTTGCCATAAGAAAGATCTAATGACTTGCTTTCCTCAAGAAGCAACTTTTATTTTTCAATTAATTTAATATAATTTAGTTTAACATAAAATGCTAGCTTTGTTAATTAACCCATTAAACAATATTCTTTCATATAAGTTTAAGCACAAACATAAATAAAGGAAAAATGATCCTTTCAAAAAATAAATGTTATTTAAATTCATTTTCTTTATTCTTATTACAATAATTGTTCCAATACATATCAAGACTCTACCTAAGGGTAAATGCCAAAGGGTAATAGCCAAGTAAACACCCCTTGTATATGCACACATTGTATAATCATATACAAGTGAAGATAATAAAGAATAATGGTACCATTCATTTTGTACCCATATAGATCTCTTGTGTTCTTCTCTCTCTCAACACTCTTATACTTCTATCTCACATCCCACCATTTTCTCACCTCTCAACCAGTATCAAAGTGGCATTCTATGTTTCTGGGAGCTTGTGCTTGGAGGGAAGAGTGTGAGAAGTGAAGCTTTGTGGCAAAGGTCAAGAATTCAAGCTTCTTTTTTGACATTAATTCTTGCTACCCACAAATTGATAGAGATATTATTTTCATCAATGGGATCTAGATTTAAGTTAATTGAGCCATTGAGTCTTGATTTAGGATTAGAATAGCCCGCTTTGATAGTGATTTGGACATCTATTAGTGGCTAATTTTGAGGCAAAATGGCTTGGCTTTGGATACTTAGGAAGATATCTTTGTAGATGGTTTAAATGTATGCAAGCATAAGGTCTAATTAAGTGGGGGAGGCAATTTGTCCCTTGGAACGAGGGAGCCTGTTTGTTGCAAGCCAAGAGTTTAAACGGAGGGCTCAAGTTGAGGCCTTAAGTAGAGGCTCTCCTTATGTCGATTTATATTGCTTTTTGGTGATTCAGCATGCTCACTAAATTTTCCATGTTTTTTATTATTTGGAAGCTATAAGGCATTTATATTATCACAAAATCCTTTCTATAAGATCTACATATCAATTTGGTGATGACTAGTTCTTCATATTGGGAGGCTCATCTATTGCTCCCAGCTTTGGATTATAGAGAGTTTGATAAATTTGTCAACTTAGAGGATTTTTTGCACTAGTTTATGCTCACTTTGCAAAGATTATGTGGATTGAAATTGATTTATGAAGTAATTTGCATGTACTTGTTTTCCAATAGTGGTTGTTTTATCCTCAAAAGATTGTCTGAATACTTGGGACAACTTTTAGACAATTCATGTCTTTGGGAGAGCTAAATTTTATTTTTACATTGGTTTTGTGGTGGTTTGATATTTGGAGAGCTATTACTTAGATTTGTGAGTCCATTTGTAGTCTGTTGGTTTAGTTTGAGCTTACAAATTTGAGTATATCTCACTAACGTGCATACATACTTTTGTCATTATGGATTCTTCATTCATAAGAAGCAAGTGAAACTAATCAAATAAAGTGGGATTAAGCTTGAGTACGGACATATGGGATGAATTGGATGAGATAGCGCACTCCACTATTATATTGACCTCTCAAAGTCTATGTATTTTAATGTGAAAGACATTGCATGTGTATATTGTAAATGGAAAAATCTTGGTGATTTGTATTGAAAAATAGTGTAGTCTCATAGGTTTATTAGTTTAAAAAACTCGTTGATCTTTGCATGGAGGAGGGGGTTTTAATATCTAATCACGGCAATGAGTAATTCAACACTACTTTCAACCAACTAACATCTCAATAAGATTGTTTTTCATGATTCAGTAAAGGCCATGTTCTTGTTATTCACCTTGCTTGAGAGTTGGGATACTTTCAAGACTACCATTAGTAACTCAACACCCGTAGGTGGTATTACTAGTGCTAATATTAAGAGTATTTTGCTCATTGAGGAGGTGACTAAAAGAAAAAACATGGTCAAAGAGCCCTAATGTAGTTATCATGAGAAAAAGGTCAAATGTCAACTAGAACTCTCATGATGAGAGAGGAAAATCAAGAAGTAGGTCATGTCACAAAAAGGATGGGAAATGCTTCTTTTGCAACAAGAAGAAACATACAAAAAATAACTCCTTCAAAAGCGCAAGTAAAAAGAAAAGAAGGTAAATGAGGATGATGGCAAAGAGAAAATCAAGGCAAAGATTGAGGAGATTAATGCATATGGAAGTGAAGATGGTAATATTTTGTTTATATCATCTTTTGGTAATGCATTCTTGGTTATCATGGATAATGGCATGTCTCAAAACTATCTTAGGGATTCAAGAGCATCATTTCATGTTACTCCACATAGAGAGTGGTTATCTACTTCTAATACTAGAAAGAGAGGATGCATTCGCCTTGGAAACAACTATGCATGTAGCATTGATGTCATTAGAGATATAGATTCCTCATTATAAAATGGTTCTTCATTTGTCTTGCAAAATGTAAGACATGTTTCAAACTTGACAAAAAGATTTATCAATATAGATTAGCTTAATAATTGTGGCTATTGAGTAATCTTTAGTGATCACATATGTGATTTGCAAGGGACCACTTATTATGGCCAAAGGGTTAAAACCTAGTACTTTGTATCCTTTGAATGCTTCTAGTGTAAAAGATAATTTTATAGTTGTCATTAAACAACCATCTATTTCTTTATGGCATCGCCATTCGAGGCATATATTAGTCATTGGAATGAAAGCTTTGTGTAATTTAAACTATCTTCCTATCTAAAATCTTCTGATCTTGGTTTTTATGAGCATTGTTTAGAAAGCAAACAATAATGTCACATAAGAGAGGTTATGGGAGTAGAAGATTAAAATATCTTGATTTGGTTCATAATTGGGTAGAGCACTGTACTTTGTTGCTTATATAGATGATGTGACAAGAAAGGTATAGGCTTATTCTCTTTGCAAGAAGAGTGATCTGTTGGATGCATTTCAAAAGGTCTTGGCATTTACAAAGAATCAGTCAAGTAAGAGTGCTTGAGGTCTAGTAAGAGTGGAAAGTACATCTCACATGCCTTTACAAACTTTGGTGCAAGCTATGGTATCAAGAGGAGTTGATAGCTCTTGAGAATCCTACTCAAATTGGTGTAGCTGAGAAGATGAAGATGACTATTCAGGAAAGTGTCTATAGTATGCTCTCTAAAGTTGGTCTCAGTAATGGATTTTGGGCTAAAGTTATAAAGATAGTAGTGCTTTTGATCAATAGGTCTCCTAGAAAGCCATTGAATAGTAAGATACCAAAGGAATTATGGTCAAACAAGAGACCTACTTATGATCACTTGCATATTTTTAGCTATGAGGAATTTATGCATACACATAGGGACAAGAAGGGTAAGCTGATCCTAAGTCCAATATATGCATTTTTCTTGGCTATGGAGAGATAGGTGAAACAGATTATCACTTATTGAATCCTAAATCAAAGAAGGTAGTAGACAACCATGATGTCATCTTTAATGATGATAAGGTACATAAATAGGCTATCAAAATGATTGAGATCCATAGAGTGTATTTAAGGAGGAGAGCTTGCTAGCACATGAGCAGATTATATGACCTATTCTACATGTTGCAAGGCTTGGATAGCTTACTAATGCTATTATGGAAGTGTCACAAGATAGTGAATAGCCTTATGCTTACATGATAAACAGGTGGGATAGCCAAAGGCTCCTGTTGAATTAGTTTTATACAAGTCTACAAGGATTTCTAGACTAGCAAATAGATATACTCAGTCTCTAGATTGTGACATGGTTATTGATTGTGGAGAACCTTCTTGTTATGCACATGCTATGGCTAGAGATAACAATCATAAGTGGAAGAAGGCTATGCATTCAAAGATGGATTCTTAGGAAAATAATGCTACTTGGGAGTTAGTTCCTTTGCTTAAGGACAAACATGCATTGCCATGCAAGTGGATCTACAAGTTGAATGTATCTCCATTTGACAAATTTCTTAAGTACAAGACAAGATTAGTGACCAAAGAATTGAAGTCAAATAAGGAATTTGACTTTGATGAGATCTTCCACTAGTAGTCAAGATGACCATCCTTCCTACTGTCCTTGCTCTAGTTACTAAAGAGGATATGGAGTTAGTTTAGATGGATGTAAAGATTGAATTCTTACATGGGAACTTATGTGAGGACATGTACATGCAACAACCTAAGGGCTTTGTTATGGAAGGAAAGGATTGGTTGGTGTGTAAGCTACATAAGAGCTTATATGGTTTGAAACAAGCTCTCAAGAAATCGTATCATAAGTTCGATGCCTTTATGTGGTCTCGATGTACACTAGGAGTGAGAACCGTTACTACCTATATACAAGAAAGGCTAGGATGGTAGCCTTATGATCTTGATTCTTTACGTGGATGACATGTTAATTGCTAGGAAGTCAATGATAGATAGGATGCTTTAAAGTAAACGTTGCATGAAACCTTTGACATGCAATACTTGGAGAATATTGGTCACATTCTTAGAATGTATATTATGTAAGATCGAGACAAAAAGATACTCTATTTGTCTCATAAGAAATGCATTGGAGTGTTTAAATATGGAGAGGGGTGAAACTTAACCAAGAGGACAGCCCCAAGTCAATGGACTAAAAGGCTAAAATGGCCAAGGTTCTATATGCACACATAGCTAGTATCTTGAATTATATCATGGCTACTACACATCTAGACATTGCATATGCAATGGAAGTTGTTAGCATGTATATGGAAAACCTTGATTAGAAGCATTGGGAGGTAGTAAATAGTATCATGAGATGCTTGAATGGTAACTAGATCTATGTGCATATGCTTTGGAAGAAATGATGCATCTATTCTTGGATATGTATATGTTGATTTTGTAGGGAGTGTAGACTCTAATAGGTTAACTATACATTTTATCTTCACTTTTACAGGTAGTGCAGCCTCTAGGTCTCTTGATTGTGGCCATGAATGGCTTTATCTACCACTAATGCAAAGTATGTTGTAGCTACCATTGATGATTGCAAGGAAGCTATATGGCTTACTTGCCTAGTAGGGACTTGGGCATTGTAGGAGAGGCGCCTACATTGCACTGTGATAGTCAAAGTGCCATTCAGTTTTGGCACGAAATCCTATCTTTCATGTAAAGATAGAGCACATTGAGGTGAAGTCTCATTTCATGAGGGAGATTCTTGAGGATAAGTGCATTGAGCATGTCAAGATCCATATGGATGATAACCCTACATATCTTCTCATGAAGAGTTTACCTTTCGAGTACTTTGCACAATGTAGAGTATTGATGGGCATTGGATAGTATCTTCACTTTCTTCTTATACTCCAATGAAGGCACACTTGCCCTTAAGTAGGAGGTTGTTGGGATAAAGTCCAATGGCCAATAACAAGATTGTCAAGCTTTGTATCATATGTACATATTTGTGTAATCATATATAAGTGCATATAATAAATAATAAGAGTACCATTCATTTTATACCCATATAACTTTGTGTTATTCTTGCAATGAGTGAGGTGCACAAAAACTAGGGGTTAGTACCCAATCACACTAACCAGGATATAAAATGTGTAAGAGACCTAGTTTAGGGCATCCACATATAATTAAGAACTAACTCTCTACCTTTTCCTTGAGCTTCCATAGCTTCCTTCCTCTTTCTCTCTCCTTTTCTATATTTCTCTCTCCTCTCCTAGTATTTTTCTCTCTTCTTCCTCCTCTCTTCCTCTCTCTCTTCCTCTGTCTCTTCTACTCATTCTCCCTCTCCTTTCAGCCTCTTTCATTACAATTGATATCAGAGCATAAGGCTTTGGTCCTTTCTCCCTTTCCTTTTTCCCTCCATAGCTTCCTTTCTCTTTCTCACTCCTTTTCTATATTTCTCTCTCCTCTCCTAGTATTTCTCTCTTCTTTCTCCTCTCTTCCTCTCTCTCTTCTACTCATTCTCCCTCTCCTCTCAACCTCTTTCATTACAATTTGTATCATAGCATAAGGCTTTGGTCCTTTCCCCCTTTCCTTTTTCCCAATCTAGCTTCCTTTTCAAACCTAGAAACCCTAGTTACTCACGTAACAAGTACATGTATAGCAAGGAGTACTACAATTATTGGCAACTTTCTTGAAGACAAGCAAGAGTTATGGCTTGAGGTTTTGACACATGTGGAGGTAAAATGGTTAATTTAGCATGTCTTCACTCTTTCCTATACAACTTTTAGGGGTTATAAGACAAATTTAGAGCCTCGAGAGTTAGAGAAGGAGCAAAACCCCAATCACTTTTTGCTTCAAGCCTTCTCTCTCTCTCTCTCTCTCTCTCTCTCTCTCTCTCTCTCTCTCTCTCTCTCTCTCTCTCTCTCTCTCTCTCTCTCTCTCTCTCTCTCTCTCTCTCTCTCTCTTCATTTGCAAACTACCACGGCTACCATGCCTAAGAATCCTCAAGTTCTTTAGCCACACTCTTTTAGGAGGACATCTAAGATAGCAAGAGATGTATTCTAGGCATCCTAAACTTGCCATTGAGTAGTGACTTGAGTGCTTTTGCTCTTATGTGGCCTCTAGGTAGACCCCCCACTTTTTCGATGAATTTCATACTGAGTGGATTACTCCTCTCTTACCTCCCTTCAGCTATAATCAGCCTAAACTTTAGCTCTCTTGTCCTTCAAGCAGCTAATTGGGTAATCTTGTTCTGGATCTTAACCTTTCTTCTCCAACATTTAAGAAAACTTCAATTGGAAAGAAATTCTTCTAGGAGAAATTTATGGGATCCCTCCTACTATTGGGAGCTAGATATGAGGGTTCTATTTATGGAACATCTAAATTAACAAAAATAAATGCCAATTTGAAAACGTTTAAGAGGATCCACTTAATGTCTTCATATTTGATTTATTGTTGTAGGTCACACAAGAGGAGGATTCTCTACTACAACAACATGAAAAGTGGTTGTTGAAGGAATGGAAGCAAAAGTGCAAAGGAAAAAGGAAGAAGCAAATGAACAAATGAATAGAGCCCATGTCCTCATGGAAGAACTCAAAGACAAAGCTATTGTACATCCCAAGCTCTCGCCATGCCTTGGTCCCTTTAAAGTGAGAAAGAAAAGACTTATCACATGGGAAGATCTCTAAATCGCACGCTTTAGCAATGAGGAAAGAAGTTACGATTTACGATTATCTCCCACCACTTTACTTGATAAATTGGGAATTTGAGACTCATTATTATGTCCCATACAATTTCTCTTTTTTTTTCTATTATTGATATACTATACTATTTCCAGCAATATGTATGTGTATGTGTGTTTTTTCTTTTGAAAGGTTTTTTGTGTTATCAAGGAAAAAAAGAGAGAGATATTCTTTATTTTTTTAATAGTGTTTATATGTTTTTACTAATTTTAATAATTTAAAATTTTAGTTTGTGTATTTAAAATAATTTTTTTAAGATTATGTAATATTAAGATAAAATTTAATAGTTAAAATTGTGATGAGTAGTGTTTTTATGATAATGATCATTTGATTTTTTTGTCTTTTGATTTAAAAAAAATTAAAGTATGTATAAATTAATAAAAATATGTACTTTGATATATAATCTATAATTTCATATGGAAGCATTATGAAATTGATGGTTTATTTTTCTTTTTATGTTATGTAGCATTACATAAAATTTACACATAAATAATTACAAAATTACAAAATTAAATGTAACTTTTATTACTTAATTAATTTGAAATTTATATAATTATATTTTAAGTTTGAAAAAAATATTTTAATATTTATTTTTACACTATTTATGTTTGAATGATGTATTTATTATTTATTTTTAAACCTTTAATATTTAATATAAGATAATAATTTTAATATTGAATATGAGAATCAAATTTTGTTTAATGCTTAGATAATTAGTTAACCTATATGATTATCTTCTTTATTTCAACTTTTTTTAATGATAACATGATTTATTAATTCATACTATTTGCAATAAGTTTATTAAACTTTGAAAATTTAATAAATGGATATTTATATAAATATAGAAATAAATTTATTTATATATTGAATTATTGATTGTTCTAATTTTAATCTTATAATATATTTATGCATAAAATGGTATAACGTGTTGTTTAAGATAATTGTTTTATGTATTGGTAAAATTCAATATAATTTATTACAAATACTATTAACATTGAAAGAAAATTGTATTTCTACTTTAGCTTATGTTATTCTATGTTTAGATCTTTTTTTCTCACTTTTTTGTTTTGTGTAGTACTTATGCTAAAGTTTTTAAATAAAGGATTTAAATGGTCTAAAATCTATGAATATATGAGTCTATTGAACCTAGAAAATTAAAAGTCCCTATATTATACTAGTAGTTTTTAATAACGTTATTTATTGTAGAATACTCAAAACATTTATTGTAATATGATGAAAAAGAGAGAATGGTTCTTAAAAATGTGCTCTTAACTATTATTGCATTTTTTGTGATTTTAGATGACGATTCAACTAACCAATCAAGGATATTCAAGGCTATTGAAGTATTGAAGTTTAAACTTAAATGTCCAATTCTTTGTACAATTACTCTTTTATTTTCAACAAGTTACTCTTTCATTGACAAAATATAGGATATTGGTTAAATAACATATTCGTATATAAATATATATGTGAATTATTTTGTATAGAAGCACATATGTGTGTTGATAACATATCATCAAAATCAAGTATGAAAATTTTAATAAGATTTTAACTTGCTAAAAGATGTATTTAAAATTACATTAAACTTTTTAAAATAAAATTATGATTGTTATTTTTAATGAAAAAGATTGCCAAAATTCTAAAGATATATAAGATAATCTCAAACTTGGTTAATTAACAATTGTAAATATTGATAATAGTTGCAAAAATATCGAAATTTTATTAGAATTTTGAGGACATTGAATAATTGTTGAATATTTATATAATTAAAAAATGGTAATATATATAGCTTTTTTAAAATTTGTAAAGCTCAAAAGATTATATAAACAACCACTGACTTGTTAAATTTATAATATACTCATAAAAAATATTTTATATTCTTTACATTACCAAATCTTATTGCCACATGTTTCACCAAAAAACTTTGAATTAGGTTATTGTAAGAAAACCTTAGATTTTTTAAATTGAAACTATGAATATTATTTTTGACTAAAAATAAAGTTTGCAATAGCCTTAAAGATATATAAAAGAACCTTAAGCTTGTTTAATTAGCAATTGTAAATATTGATACTAATACACAAACTCAAATTATATTAGAATTTTGAGGATGTTGAATTATTTTTAGATATTCAACGTATTTAAAAACGGTAATAAATATAATAATTTGAGATTGTGGAAAATTAAATCACTCTTAAATTCATTGAATTTATAACATAGTCACCAAAAATCTTTTTGATTCTTTACATTATAAAATATTTACAATGCATATCTCACCAAACATTTTCTCATTATATTATTAAAACAATATCATCAATTTAAATAATATTGTTGCAATAAGTATATAAATTTACAAAAAATCAAAATTTTTATGGTTTTATTATTATCTTGAAGGTTATATCAGAATCAACCACTTAAAAGGTATATATTGAAAACAACAAGTATAAAAATGTCAAAAAAGCAAAGTTTTTCATAGTTTTATTATTTTCTTTGGGCTAATGAAATATACTTTTATTGAAAAATCTTTGTTTTTATGAGTTTATAGTTATAAAATGGAATTGAGGATGCGTGCTTAAATTTGTTGGAACTATTCAAAAAATAAATATCAATGACTTTGTTTATGGGAGTTAACAATTTATTATGCCTTACATATTAAACTAAAATTGATGTCTAGTAGTAAAATATTTTATCATTGACAATATGAAAGGCTTTCTAACTAAAGACCAATCCATTCTTATGACATTGAAAATTTATTGTTACAAAAAGTCATAAATAGTAAAAATCAAACATTATAATGTACAAGAATAAGGTGTTTAAAAATCACCATATGTTAAATTTAAAAATTTGAATGTGTAAAAGAAAATGGTGATATAAATATTGATATGCATTAAAAAATATCAATAAAAAAGTTAAATCTATTATAAATTTGTTACAAAAAATATTTGGGAGGTCGTGTAAAACGAGAGAGAGAGAGAGAGAGAGAGAGAGAGAGAGAGAGTGTGTGTGTGTGTGTGTGTGTGTGTAATGACGTTAGGCCAATAAATATTAGAGTTTAAAGAAGAGGGGAATATTAAATAATTTTTATACTAGGCAGTCTTTGTCACCACCATCATTGAAGATGTCATCATCATCAACATCATCAATCGCAACAATCATCTTTGTCTCCTACTCAATACAAAAAGATAAATCATCAAATATCAAATATCAATCGCACAAGATGGTAGAGATGGCTATAAGGCTATGTTAAGCCTTAGCTCTAGGACTTGAGTACTCTCCTTTCTAAATCTATCCAAGAATATATCAAAAACCTCCAACCATCATATATTTACTTTTACTTTACTACCAAAGCTCACTTCTCATAAACCACGATTTTCTTCCTTGTTATCCCATAAAATCAACTAGTAGGGGAGATTGATGTCTCAAGATAGCAAGGATTAGAAAAACACCAGCTCTTTTCTAGAGAATTTTCTAGCAAATTGTCTTGATGAGAATTTCATTATTGAATTGAAAATAAAATTTAAATTAAAGGCTAAAGCTTGGAATAGAAGTGTTGTTTCATTCTTGTTACTTAGATTGGGAACAAAATAGACCAATGAAATGTGTCTCATTGGCACAACCTAAGACCCAAGATCAAAACCATGACTTAAGATAGTACAACCTAAGACCCAAGTTCAAAACCATGACTTAAGATAGTAGAACCTATGGTTGTAGACATAGAAGAATTCTTACAAATAAGTATACTTATCTTATTATTTGTCTCATTGAAAGAAATGTTTAAGTTGTTTGTAGATTTTAAGAAACAATTTAACCAACTATAGATTAACTCTTAGATGTGCACACATTAGACCTCCCCCAAGGTTAGTTGTACTAGGTCTTCACCAAGGAGCTAGATTATTTTTCAAGATACTAAGATTGGCACTGAATGTGAGATGTCTCTCCGTTAGGACTTGTTAGTTAGCTAGAACCTATGGACTGCAAGAGGATGGATAGAGAGAATTGTAATGAAGGAGACTAAGAGGAGAGGGAGAATGAGCAAAAGTGAGAAAGGAAAAGAGGAGGAAGAAGAGAGAAAAAGACTAGGAGAGGAGAGAGAAAGACAAGAAAGGAGGGAGAAAAAGGAAGAAAGCCATGGAAGCTAAAGGAAAAGTTGAAGAGTTAGTTCTTGATTATACGTGGATGCCCTAAACTAGGTCTCTTACACCCTTTATACTCTGATCAGTGTGACTAGGTATCTAACCCTAGTTCCCATGCACCTCACTCGTTACACTCCATCCCGACCCCAAAAGTTTTAGCCAAAATACAGCTAGAGGAACTTTTCAGAGTGGCAAGTGAGTGGGGCTACAAAGTACTACCCTGATCAGCATTACAATGAGAAGATTTGATGGGTGAGGGATGCATATTCAAGGAGAATTAGGGCATAAGGTAAGGTATAGCTGACATGCATGTCATGGGCATGATCGTAAGGTTCTACCAAGGTAAATTGACCATAGCATTTGATAGGCTGCTTCAAACGGGGTGTATCACATGTCAAAATGGAGCTTATGATGAGCACTTTCAATCCATGTATAAAGTGTATAGTTGTAATTAATGCAAGTATAGAATTGTTCTAAAATATTGTACAATCTGCAAGTTGTGTGGGGTCAAAAAGGGGCATATCCATCTAGTCTTCAGCCTGTTAGGCCTCTTGAAGGGGAGGAAACTCTTCTACGATAGTGGCTGGGTGACAAGAGGCTTCTTCTAGGGGTAGGTCTTGCCATTTGATGAGGCATTCCTTGATGGATCAAGATCTCAATTATTTATCTTACTGCCTAATAATTTCCTCAAGGATATACTAAATGGTTCCTTCTTCATCAATGGAAGGTAGATCTTTCACATAGTCCACTAAGGTGCCGATGAAGGGCTTCAGTTGCCTGACATGAAACACATTGTGAATCTTGGTGGTGGATGGAAGCTCTAATTGATAAGCCAAGTCACCAACTCTCTTCAACTTCCAATTGGGGCCATATAAATGATGGGTTGGCTTGTTATTTCTACCCTCCTTGAGAGTGGATTAGCAGGACTTAGGCAGTTTCAATAAAATCAACTCTCCTTCTTGGAGTTCCAAATGCCTTTATTTCTCATCAACATAAAGCATCATATGATCTTGTGCTATCCAAATATTCACTTTACATTGCTGAAGGAGGGCCTACATGTGCTCTTTACTTTGGGGATTGATCTTGTCATTGAATAGGACTATAGGGAGGGAACCTTATACCCATATAGTGCCCCCAATGCTAGAGTGGATGGAGTTTTTGTATGCAAATTTAGCCAAGTGGAGCCATATATCCCAACTATATTGTACATAATGGCAAAAGTACCTTAGGTTAATTTCAAGCCATTTATTTACCCTCTTGGTCTAGCCATCAGCCTATGGGTGGTATGCAGTGGATGGAGCGAAAACCACTTGCCAAAAGTTGCTCATAAACTTGGCATCTCGAGCATGCACTGTGACTTATAGTAACCCATGCAACTTAAACGCATACTCCATAAACTGAGTGGCCTCCTGAGATGTGGTATATTGAGTTTTAGTGGGAATAAAGTTGATAGCCATAATGAGGTGGTCAACTACCACATATATATTGTTCCATCCTTTCTTAATGATGATATGTAAGGTCATGCTTTTTCACTAAGATTGATCTATGCTCTAGCTACCATTAGATCCATATGAGGGAGATGATTAGATCAAAATAGCTTTCAGGGCTGATCATGGGCTTTATCATTTTCTAGTGATGCCTTTTGGGTTGACTAATACCCTTGCCACATTTCATAGCCTCATGATAAAATTCTTCACCCCTCCATGTTCAATTTTGTGCTCATTTTCTTTAATGACATTCTCATTTACAGCAAGTCACAAGAGCACTTAGCACATGGCAAAAGGATGTTTGATATCTTGAGAGAGCACCAACTCTTTACTAAGGAAAGTAAGTGTATCTTTATGCAGACATCCATGGAGTACTTGGGACACATTGTTAGCAAAAATGGCATACATGTTGACCCCAAGAAGGTACAATATGTTAAGGACTGGCCCACTCCATCCAGTACTTCTTCATTATGTGGTTTCCTGATTTCTCTTTATTTTATAGATGCTTGATTAAGCATTACGCCACCATTGCAGTACCTTTGATTGATTGGTTAAAAAAGGAATCCTTCTTTTGGGATACCACTGCTGACCATAGCTTTAAACAGTTGAAGGAAATGCTTACTTATGCCCCCATCCTTGTATGCCCTAATTTCTCCAAGGAGTTTACCATTTAGTGTGATGCCAATGGTAGGGGTATTGGTGTGGTCTTGCTGCAAGAGCATGGTGTGATTACTTTTGAGAGCCATAAGCTTGATGACAAGGAGATGCAAATGCATGTGTACGACCAAGAGATGCTAGCCATCCTCCATGCTATTAAGAAATGGCACCACTATTTGTATGGCAGCCAGTTTCAAGTAAAGAGCAACCATCGAGTCCTCCAATAATTTCTAACTCAATCTACTTTTACTCCTAGGAAAAGGACATGGATGCTGACATTGCAAAGCTATGACTTTGAGATTTCTCACACTCGAGGGAAAGATAACATCGTGGCTGATTCACTTTCTCGGATGTGGGCATGAAAAGTATCCTCAATTTCAATGTTGCATAGTGATTGGATTGAGAATCTTCAAGAGGTTCATTTATTGGATAAGGACTTTGGCCACATATTTGAGAAATTACAACATGGGGTGATAATGGCTGAAAACTCCCAATATCAGCTCAAGCATGGTCTTATTTGGTCCATGGCAAGGCTGCCATCCTCCACACTTCTCCTTTTACACAAAAGATCATGGAAGAGATGCATTCTTGTCCCACTGTTGGTCACTTAGGTGTTTTCAAAACATATGATAGGACTACCAAGAGCTTTTACATAAGCCTTTGGAGGCATGTCAAGGATTTTATGACCAAATGTGTTCCATGCCAATAGAACAAGGACAACATGCTTAGGCCTGCTAGCCTCTTGTAGCCCCTTCCTATTGCTAAGGGAAAAAGGTTACATATCACCATTGACTTCATCATGGACCTTTGTGTTACAAAGAAAGGATGGAATAATATATATTGGTAGTTGATCGTTTCATCAAAGCTACCCACTTTATCCCTACTAAGACATAATACACTGCCTCTTAGGTGGGCACTCAATTTATGGAGTATGTCTTCAAGTTACATGAATTACCATAAGTCAGTGCACGATCAGGATGACAAGTTTATGAGAAACTTTTGATAATAATTTTTCATATCTTTGGGCACCAAGATTGCTCTATCCACTGCATACCACCCCTAGATAGATGGCCAAATTAAAAGAGTAAATAAATTGCTTGAGACATACTTACAACACTTTTGCCATGATGTACAACACTATTGGGATACATGGCTCCACTTGGCTGAATTTGCATATAACAACTCCACCCAGTCTATCATTGGGGTTTTCCCTTTTTTATGCATTATATAGGTATAAGGTTCCCCTTCCTATAGTCTTATTCAATGAT
Organism: Lygodium microphyllum; assembly: GCF_053477565.2. Taxonomy (NCBI): domain Eukaryota; kingdom Viridiplantae; phylum Streptophyta; class Polypodiopsida; order Schizaeales; family Lygodiaceae; genus Lygodium; species Lygodium microphyllum. The sequence continues at coordinate 44,160,255 of NC_141149.1, read as the reverse complement.
AAGATCAATCCTCGGAGCAAAGCTGAATCACATATAGGGCCTACTTCAACAATGCAAGGTGAATCTTCAAAAGGCACAAACTCACATGAAACTCTATATTGATGAGAAAAGATGTCATTTGTATTTCCAACAGGGGGGACTATTCCTCTTGAAAGTGCTTAAGTCCCGTTACTCCACTCTCAAAGAGGGCAGCAATAATAAGTTGGCCCACCATTTCTATGGCCCTTACCGAATCCTTATGAGAGTTGGTGAGTTGGCCTACTAATTAGAGCTTCCCCCTACCACCAAGATTCACAATGTATTTCATGTCAATCAGTTGAAACCCTTCATTGGCACCTTAGTGGACTATATGGAAGAACCCCCCCCCCCCCCCCAATAGATGAAGAAGGTATCATTTAGTATATGTATGAGGCAACCATTGGGGAACAAGATAAATAGTTAAGATCTCGATCCATCAAGGAGGAGTACCTCATCAAATGGCAAGGCCTACCCCTAGAAGAAGCCTCGTAGTGCCCAACCACTATTGTCAATGAATTTTCTCACCTCTAAGATGCCCAATGGGCTATAGACTGGCAAGTTATGTCTTGTTTTGACCACACCTTGCCTATAGACTACACATGTTTTAGAATAGTTTTGTACTTTCCCAACTCTTAGCAATGTGCTTCTTACATGGGCTGAAGGTGCAGGTCATAAGCTCCATTTTGACACGTGGCATGCTCCATTTGGAGTAGCCTATAAAAACTTATGGCAATTTTACCTCAGTAGGCCTGTAATGGATAACATGCTATCCCTAGTTTTTACCCACCCATTTTCATCATAATGTGGCTTAGACTAGTACTTTCCACCCCACTCCTTAATCCCATCTATCAATCCCCTCCAATTCTCTTTTGTTTTTTAAGGCAAAAACTTTCAGGATGGGGATGAACTATAACGAGCAAGATACATGGGAACTAGGGGTTAAACACCCAGTCACACTAACTAGGGTATATAAGGTGTAAGAGTCCCGGCTTAGGGCATCCAATTATTATCAAGAACATACTCTTTAACTTCCATGTTCTGTCTTTCTCTCTCCTCTTCTAGTCGTTCTCTCCCTTCTTCCTTCTCTCTTTCTCTCTCTTGCTCATTCCCCTCTCTCCTCCCAGCTTCATTCATTACAAGAGCATACATGTGCGCTAATTTCTTCTTCAACATTTTCTACTTGAACTTTCAAGGGGTGCTATAATTCCATCAAGGTGCTTTTCAACCAATCAATGTGACTGATTTATTAACAAAACTGTGTATACTATCACTATCCACTAGCATAAGTACATGCTTTCCATTAATACTTCCTATGCAGTGTGTTGGGACTCCTCATAAAATTCGAGTATCATGATTCCTCCAAATGAAGATCTTCTACAAGCTTGGAAAGAAGAAACACAGATACACTGTGTGCCTTAGTTACAAGATGTTCTAATAGTATTTTGACCTTGATTTAGCATACAACCAAGGCATTAGAGGCTTGGAATGTACCAAGAAGTCAGTACAAAATGAAAAATCAAATAAGAATTCAAAACTTGAAAAATCAACTAGTAGTAATAGAGAAGCTTTCTAAAGAAGAGATAGCTTAAACATTTATCACTCGGATCAAAAGTTTGCGCAACTAAGTGGCTGGCACTAGGATACCAAAGATCAGTGTGAGGAGGTAGCTCAAAGGTGTTTTTGGATTTGTCCACCAAAGTTTGATGGATTGGTAACTGTCCTAAATACTCAAGTGAGACCCCAAGCCTTGACATTTGAGCAATTTTGTGCACGACTAATGGAGAAGGAGTTGACTTAAAGCCCGAGAAGATAGCAATAGTGGAGAAACTACATTCTTTGCTAATGCAAAAGGCAAAGGTGGCTCCTCTACCAATAGTGACAAAAAGAATAAGGGTGGTAAGAAAAAATTTCAAGGACCGCTTCTATTGCAAGAAGAAAGGACATGCAATTGCAAATTTTCATGTCAGGAAGACAGATGAAAAGAATGGCACCGTGTGAAGACAAAAGGGAAAGAGATTGCCAATACAGTTGAAGCAAAGTTGGATTTATTCATGGTGATTATTGAGGAGATGTGCTCCTCGGCGTAAGAAATATCTACCATTGACCCGTGGGTATTGGATAATGGCACCTCCCACCATCACATAACCAACAAGAAAGGTCTGTATACTTCATCTTTGTAAGAATCCATCACTGTGATGGTTGGGAATGTTGCAAAATGCCTTACTAAGGGCACAACTACTATTAGTTTATTAGTTTAAAAAACTCGTTGATCTTTGCATGGAGGAGGGGGTTTTAATATCTAATCACGGCAATGAGTAATTCAACACTACTTTCAACCAACTAACATCTCAATAAGATTGTTTTTCATGATTCAGTAAAGGCCATGTTCTTGTTATTCACCTTGCTTGAGAGTTGGGATACTTTCAAGACTACCATTAGTAACTCAACACCCGTAGGTGGTATTACTAGTGCTAATATTAAGAGTATTTTGCTCATTGAGGAGGTGACTAAAAGAAAAAACATGGTCAAAGAGCCCTAATGTAGTTATCATGAGAAAAAGGTCAAATGTCAACTAGAACTCTCATGATGAGAGAGGAAAATCAAGAAGTAGGTCATGTCACAAAAAGGATGGGAAATGCTTCTTTTGCAACAAGAAGAAACATACAAAAAATAACTCCTTCAAAAGCGCAAGTAAAAAGAAAAGAAGGTAAATGAGGATGATGGCAAAGAGAAAATCAAGGCAAAGATTGAGGAGATTAATGCATATGGAAGTGAAGATGGTAATATTTTGTTTATATCATCTTTTGGTAATGCATTCTTGGTTATCATGGATAATGGCATGTCTCAAAACTATCTTAGGGATTCAAGAGCATCATTTCATGTTACTCCACATAGAGAGTGGTTATCTACTTCTAATACTAGAAAGAGAGGATGCATTCGCCTTGGAAACAACTATGCATGTAGCATTGATGTCATTAGAGATATAGATTCCTCATTATAAAATGGTTCTTCATTTGTCTTGCAAAATGTAAGACATGTTTCAAACTTGACAAAAAGATTTATCAATATAGATTAGCTTAATAATTGTGGCTATTGAGTAATCTTTAGTGATCACATATGTGATTTGCAAGGGACCACTTATTATGGCCAAAGGGTTAAAACCTAGTACTTTGTATCCTTTGAATGCTTCTAGTGTAAAAGATAATTTTATAGTTGTCATTAAACAACCATCTATTTCTTTATGGCATCGCCATTCGAGGCATATATTAGTCATTGGAATGAAAGCTTTGTGTAATTTAAACTATCTTCCTATCTAAAATCTTCTGATCTTGGTTTTTATGAGCATTGTTTAGAAAGCAAACAATAATGTCACATAAGAGAGGTTATGGGAGTAGAAGATTAAAATATCTTGATTTGGTTCATAATTGGGTAGAGCACTGTACTTTGTTGCTTATATAGATGATGTGACAAGAAAGGTATAGGCTTATTCTCTTTGCAAGAAGAGTGATCTGTTGGATGCATTTCAAAAGGTCTTGGCATTTACAAAGAATCAGTCAAGTAAGAGTGCTTGAGGTCTAGTAAGAGTGGAAAGTACATCTCACATGCCTTTACAAACTTTGGTGCAAGCTATGGTATCAAGAGGAGTTGATAGCTCTTGAGAATCCTACTCAAATTGGTGTAGCTGAGAAGATGAAGATGACTATTCAGGAAAGTGTCTATAGTATGCTCTCTAAAGTTGGTCTCAGTAATGGATTTTGGGCTAAAGTTATAAAGATAGTAGTGCTTTTGATCAATAGGTCTCCTAGAAAGCCATTGAATAGTAAGATACCAAAGGAATTATGGTCAAACAAGAGACCTACTTATGATCACTTGCATATTTTTAGCTATGAGGAATTTATGCATACACATAGGGACAAGAAGGGTAAGCTGATCCTAAGTCCAATATATGCATTTTTCTTGGCTATGGAGAGATAGGTGAAACAGATTATCACTTATTGAATCCTAAATCAAAGAAGGTAGTAGACAACCATGATGTCATCTTTAATGATGATAAGGTACATAAATAGGCTATCAAAATGATTGAGATCCATAGAGTGTATTTAAGGAGGAGAGCTTGCTAGCACATGAGCAGATTATATGACCTATTCTACATGTTGCAAGGCTTGGATAGCTTACTAATGCTATTATGGAAGTGTCACAAGATAGTGAATAGCCTTATGCTTACATGATAAACAGGTGGGATAGCCAAAGGCTCCTGTTGAATTAGTTTTATACAAGTCTACAAGGATTTCTAGACTAGCAAATAGATATACTCAGTCTCTAGATTGTGACATGGTTATTGATTGTGGAGAACCTTCTTGTTATGCACATGCTATGGCTAGAGATAACAATCATAAGTGGAAGAAGGCTATGCATTCAAAGATGGATTCTTAGGAAAATAATGCTACTTGGGAGTTAGTTCCTTTGCTTAAGGACAAACATGCATTGCCATGCAAGTGGATCTACAAGTTGAATGTATCTCCATTTGACAAATTTCTTAAGTACAAGACAAGATTAGTGACCAAAGAATTGAAGTCAAATAAGGAATTTGACTTTGATGAGATCTTCCACTAGTAGTCAAGATGACCATCCTTCCTACTGTCCTTGCTCTAGTTACTAAAGAGGATATGGAGTTAGTTTAGATGGATGTAAAGATTGAATTCTTACATGGGAACTTATGTGAGGACATGTACATGCAACAACCTAAGGGCTTTGTTATGGAAGGAAAGGATTGGTTGGTGTGTAAGCTACATAAGAGCTTATATGGTTTGAAACAAGCTCTCAAGAAATCGTATCATAAGTTCGATGCCTTTATGTGGTCTCGATGTACACTAGGAGTGAGAACCGTTACTACCTATATACAAGAAAGGCTAGGATGGTAGCCTTATGATCTTGATTCTTTACGTGGATGACATGTTAATTGCTAGGAAGTCAATGATAGATAGGATGCTTTAAAGTAAACGTTGCATGAAACCTTTGACATGCAATACTTGGAGAATATTGGTCACATTCTTAGAATGTATATTATGTAAGATCGAGACAAAAAGATACTCTATTTGTCTCATAAGAAATGCATTGGAGTGTTTAAATATGGAGAGGGGTGAAACTTAACCAAGAGGACAGCCCCAAGTCAATGGACTAAAAGGCTAAAATGGCCAAGGTTCTATATGCACACATAGCTAGTATCTTGAATTATATCATGGCTACTACACATCTAGACATTGCATATGCAATGGAAGTTGTTAGCATGTATATGGAAAACCTTGATTAGAAGCATTGGGAGGTAGTAAATAGTATCATGAGATGCTTGAATGGTAACTAGATCTATGTGCATATGCTTTGGAAGAAATGATGCATCTATTCTTGGATATGTATATGTTGATTTTGTAGGGAGTGTAGACTCTAATAGGTTAACTATACATTTTATCTTCACTTTTACAGGTAGTGCAGCCTCTAGGTCTCTTGATTGTGGCCATGAATGGCTTTATCTACCACTAATGCAAAGTATGTTGTAGCTACCATTGATGATTGCAAGGAAGCTATATGGCTTACTTGCCTAGTAGGGACTTGGGCATTGTAGGAGAGGCGCCTACATTGCACTGTGATAGTCAAAGTGCCATTCAGTTTTGGCACGAAATCCTATCTTTCATGTAAAGATAGAGCACATTGAGGTGAAGTCTCATTTCATGAGGGAGATTCTTGAGGATAAGTGCATTGAGCATGTCAAGATCCATATGGATGATAACCCTACATATCTTCTCATGAAGAGTTTACCTTTCGAGTACTTTGCACAATGTAGAGTATTGATGGGCATTGGATAGTATCTTCACTTTCTTCTTATACTCCAATGAAGGCACACTTGCCCTTAAGTAGGAGGTTGTTGGGATAAAGTCCAATGGCCAATAACAAGATTGTCAAGCTTTGTATCATATGTACATATTTGTGTAATCATATATAAGTGCATATAATAAATAATAAGAGTACCATTCATTTTATACCCATATAACTTTGTGTTATTCTTGCAATGAGTGAGGTGCACAAAAACTAGGGGTTAGTACCCAATCACACTAACCAGGATATAAAATGTGTAAGAGACCTAGTTTAGGGCATCCACATATAATTAAGAACTAACTCTCTACCTTTTCCTTGAGCTTCCATAGCTTCCTTCCTCTTTCTCTCTCCTTTTCTATATTTCTCTCTCCTCTCCTAGTATTTTTCTCTCTTCTTCCTCCTCTCTTCCTCTCTCTCTTCCTCTGTCTCTTCTACTCATTCTCCCTCTCCTTTCAGCCTCTTTCATTACAATTGATATCAGAGCATAAGGCTTTGGTCCTTTCTCCCTTTCCTTTTTCCCTCCATAGCTTCCTTTCTCTTTCTCACTCCTTTTCTATATTTCTCTCTCCTCTCCTAGTATTTCTCTCTTCTTTCTCCTCTCTTCCTCTCTCTCTTCTACTCATTCTCCCTCTCCTCTCAACCTCTTTCATTACAATTTGTATCATAGCATAAGGCTTTGGTCCTTTCCCCCTTTCCTTTTTCCCAATCTAGCTTCCTTTTCAAACCTAGAAACCCTAGTTACTCACGTAACAAGTACATGTATAGCAAGGAGTACTACAATTATTGGCAACTTTCTTGAAGACAAGCAAGAGTTATGGCTTGAGGTTTTGACACATGTGGAGGTAAAATGGTTAATTTAGCATGTCTTCACTCTTTCCTATACAACTTTTAGGGGTTATAAGACAAATTTAGAGCCTCGAGAGTTAGAGAAGGAGCAAAACCCCAATCACTTTTTGCTTCAAGCCTTCTCTCTCTCTCTCTCTCTCTCTCTCTCTCTCTCTCTCTCTCTCTCTCTCTCTCTCTCTCTCTCTCTCTCTCTCTCTCTCTCTTCATTTGCAAACTACCACGGCTACCATGCCTAAGAATCCTCAAGTTCTTTAGCCACACTCTTTTAGGAGGACATCTAAGATAGCAAGAGATGTATTCTAGGCATCCTAAACTTGCCATTGAGTAGTGACTTGAGTGCTTTTGCTCTTATGTGGCCTCTAGGTAGACCCCCCACTTTTTCGATGAATTTCATACTGAGTGGATTACTCCTCTCTTACCTCCCTTCAGCTATAATCAGCCTAAACTTTAGCTCTCTTGTCCTTCAAGCAGCTAATTGGGTAATCTTGTTCTGGATCTTAACCTTTCTTCTCCAACATTTAAGAAAACTTCAATTGGAAAGAAATTCTTCTAGGAGAAATTTATGGGATCCCTCCTACTATTGGGAGCTAGATATGAGGGTTCTATTTATGGAACATCTAAATTAACAAAAATAAATGCCAATTTGAAAACGTTTAAGAGGATCCACTTAATGTCTTCATATTTGATTTATTGTTGTAGGTCACACAAGAGGAGGATTCTCTACTACAACAACATGAAAAGTGGTTGTTGAAGGAATGGAAGCAAAAGTGCAAAGGAAAAAGGAAGAAGCAAATGAACAAATGAATAGAGCCCATGTCCTCATGGAAGAACTCAAAGACAAAGCTATTGTACATCCCAAGCTCTCGCCATGCCTTGGTCCCTTTAAAGTGAGAAAGAAAAGACTTATCACATGGGAAGATCTCTAAATCGCACGCTTTAGCAATGAGGAAAGAAGTTACGATTTACGATTATCTCCCACCACTTTACTTGATAAATTGGGAATTTGAGACTCATTATTATGTCCCATACAATTTCTCTTTTTTTTTCTATTATTGATATACTATACTATTTCCAGCAATATGTATGTGTATGTGTGTTTTTTCTTTTGAAAGGTTTTTTGTGTTATCAAGGAAAAAAAGAGAGAGATATTCTTTATTTTTTTAATAGTGTTTATATGTTTTTACTAATTTTAATAATTTAAAATTTTAGTTTGTGTATTTAAAATAATTTTTTTAAGATTATGTAATATTAAGATAAAATTTAATAGTTAAAATTGTGATGAGTAGTGTTTTTATGATAATGATCATTTGATTTTTTTGTCTTTTGATTTAAAAAAAATTAAAGTATGTATAAATTAATAAAAATATGTACTTTGATATATAATCTATAATTTCATATGGAAGCATTATGAAATTGATGGTTTATTTTTCTTTTTATGTTATGTAGCATTACATAAAATTTACACATAAATAATTACAAAATTACAAAATTAAATGTAACTTTTATTACTTAATTAATTTGAAATTTATATAATTATATTTTAAGTTTGAAAAAAATATTTTAATATTTATTTTTACACTATTTATGTTTGAATGATGTATTTATTATTTATTTTTAAACCTTTAATATTTAATATAAGATAATAATTTTAATATTGAATATGAGAATCAAATTTTGTTTAATGCTTAGATAATTAGTTAACCTATATGATTATCTTCTTTATTTCAACTTTTTTTAATGATAACATGATTTATTAATTCATACTATTTGCAATAAGTTTATTAAACTTTGAAAATTTAATAAATGGATATTTATATAAATATAGAAATAAATTTATTTATATATTGAATTATTGATTGTTCTAATTTTAATCTTATAATATATTTATGCATAAAATGGTATAACGTGTTGTTTAAGATAATTGTTTTATGTATTGGTAAAATTCAATATAATTTATTACAAATACTATTAACATTGAAAGAAAATTGTATTTCTACTTTAGCTTATGTTATTCTATGTTTAGATCTTTTTTTCTCACTTTTTTGTTTTGTGTAGTACTTATGCTAAAGTTTTTAAATAAAGGATTTAAATGGTCTAAAATCTATGAATATATGAGTCTATTGAACCTAGAAAATTAAAAGTCCCTATATTATACTAGTAGTTTTTAATAACGTTATTTATTGTAGAATACTCAAAACATTTATTGTAATATGATGAAAAAGAGAGAATGGTTCTTAAAAATGTGCTCTTAACTATTATTGCATTTTTTGTGATTTTAGATGACGATTCAACTAACCAATCAAGGATATTCAAGGCTATTGAAGTATTGAAGTTTAAACTTAAATGTCCAATTCTTTGTACAATTACTCTTTTATTTTCAACAAGTTACTCTTTCATTGACAAAATATAGGATATTGGTTAAATAACATATTCGTATATAAATATATATGTGAATTATTTTGTATAGAAGCACATATGTGTGTTGATAACATATCATCAAAATCAAGTATGAAAATTTTAATAAGATTTTAACTTGCTAAAAGATGTATTTAAAATTACATTAAACTTTTTAAAATAAAATTATGATTGTTATTTTTAATGAAAAAGATTGCCAAAATTCTAAAGATATATAAGATAATCTCAAACTTGGTTAATTAACAATTGTAAATATTGATAATAGTTGCAAAAATATCGAAATTTTATTAGAATTTTGAGGACATTGAATAATTGTTGAATATTTATATAATTAAAAAATGGTAATATATATAGCTTTTTTAAAATTTGTAAAGCTCAAAAGATTATATAAACAACCACTGACTTGTTAAATTTATAATATACTCATAAAAAATATTTTATATTCTTTACATTACCAAATCTTATTGCCACATGTTTCACCAAAAAACTTTGAATTAGGTTATTGTAAGAAAACCTTAGATTTTTTAAATTGAAACTATGAATATTATTTTTGACTAAAAATAAAGTTTGCAATAGCCTTAAAGATATATAAAAGAACCTTAAGCTTGTTTAATTAGCAATTGTAAATATTGATACTAATACACAAACTCAAATTATATTAGAATTTTGAGGATGTTGAATTATTTTTAGATATTCAACGTATTTAAAAACGGTAATAAATATAATAATTTGAGATTGTGGAAAATTAAATCACTCTTAAATTCATTGAATTTATAACATAGTCACCAAAAATCTTTTTGATTCTTTACATTATAAAATATTTACAATGCATATCTCACCAAACATTTTCTCATTATATTATTAAAACAATATCATCAATTTAAATAATATTGTTGCAATAAGTATATAAATTTACAAAAAATCAAAATTTTTATGGTTTTATTATTATCTTGAAGGTTATATCAGAATCAACCACTTAAAAGGTATATATTGAAAACAACAAGTATAAAAATGTCAAAAAAGCAAAGTTTTTCATAGTTTTATTATTTTCTTTGGGCTAATGAAATATACTTTTATTGAAAAATCTTTGTTTTTATGAGTTTATAGTTATAAAATGGAATTGAGGATGCGTGCTTAAATTTGTTGGAACTATTCAAAAAATAAATATCAATGACTTTGTTTATGGGAGTTAACAATTTATTATGCCTTACATATTAAACTAAAATTGATGTCTAGTAGTAAAATATTTTATCATTGACAATATGAAAGGCTTTCTAACTAAAGACCAATCCATTCTTATGACATTGAAAATTTATTGTTACAAAAAGTCATAAATAGTAAAAATCAAACATTATAATGTACAAGAATAAGGTGTTTAAAAATCACCATATGTTAAATTTAAAAATTTGAATGTGTAAAAGAAAATGGTGATATAAATATTGATATGCATTAAAAAATATCAATAAAAAAGTTAAATCTATTATAAATTTGTTACAAAAAATATTTGGGAGGTCGTGTAAAACGAGAGAGAGAGAGAGAGAGAGAGAGAGAGAGAGAGAGAGAGAGTGTGTGTGTGTGTGTGTGTAATGACGTTAGGCCAATAAATATTAGAGTTTAAAGAAGAGGGGAATATTAAATAATTTTTATACTAGGCAGTCTTTGTCACCACCATCATTGAAGATGTCATCATCATCAACATCATCAATCGCAACAATCATCTTTGTCTCCTACTCAATACAAAAAGATAAATCATCAAATATCAAATATCAATCGCACAAGATGGTAGAGATGGCTATAAGGCTATGTTAAGCCTTAGCTCTAGGACTTGAGTACTCTCCTTTCTAAATCTATCCAAGAATATATCAAAAACCTCCAACCATCATATATTTACTTTTACTTTACTACCAAAGCTCACTTCTCATAAACCACGATTTTCTTCCTTGTTATCCCATAAAATCAACTAGTAGGGGAGATTGATGTCTCAAGATAGCAAGGATTAGAAAAACACCAGCTCTTTTCTAGAGAATTTTCTAGCAAATTGTCTTGATGAGAATTTCATTATTGAATTGAAAATAAAATTTAAATTAAAGGCTAAAGCTTGGAATAGAAGTGTTGTTTCATTCTTGTTACTTAGATTGGGAACAAAATAGACCAATGAAATGTGTCTCATTGGCACAACCTAAGACCCAAGATCAAAACCATGACTTAAGATAGTACAACCTAAGACCCAAGTTCAAAACCATGACTTAAGATAGTAGAACCTATGGTTGTAGACATAGAAGAATTCTTACAAATAAGTATACTTATCTTATTATTTGTCTCATTGAAAGAAATGTTTAAGTTGTTTGTAGATTTTAAGAAACAATTTAACCAACTATAGATTAACTCTTAGATGTGCACACATTAGACCTCCCCCAAGGTTAGTTGTACTAGGTCTTCACCAAGGAGCTAGATTATTTTTCAAGATACTAAGATTGGCACTGAATGTGAGATGTCTCTCCGTTAGGACTTGTTAGTTAGCTAGAACCTATGGACTGCAAGAGGATGGATAGAGAGAATTGTAATGAAGGAGACTAAGAGGAGAGGGAGAATGAGCAAAAGTGAGAAAGGAAAAGAGGAGGAAGAAGAGAGAAAAAGACTAGGAGAGGAGAGAGAAAGACAAGAAAGGAGGGAGAAAAAGGAAGAAAGCCATGGAAGCTAAAGGAAAAGTTGAAGAGTTAGTTCTTGATTATACGTGGATGCCCTAAACTAGGTCTCTTACACCCTTTATACTCTGATCAGTGTGACTAGGTATCTAACCCTAGTTCCCATGCACCTCACTCGTTACACTCCATCCCGACCCCAAAAGTTTTAGCCAAAATACAGCTAGAGGAACTTTTCAGAGTGGCAAGTGAGTGGGGCTACAAAGTACTACCCTGATCAGCATTACAATGAGAAGATTTGATGGGTGAGGGATGCATATTCAAGGAGAATTAGGGCATAAGGTAAGGTATAGCTGACATGCATGTCATGGGCATGATCGTAAGGTTCTACCAAGGTAAATTGACCATAGCATTTGATAGGCTGCTTCAAACGGGGTGTATCACATGTCAAAATGGAGCTTATGATGAGCACTTTCAATCCATGTATAAAGTGTATAGTTGTAATTAATGCAAGTATAGAATTGTTCTAAAATATTGTACAATCTGCAAGTTGTGTGGGGTCAAAAAGGGGCATATCCATCTAGTCTTCAGCCTGTTAGGCCTCTTGAAGGGGAGGAAACTCTTCTACGATAGTGGCTGGGTGACAAGAGGCTTCTTCTAGGGGTAGGTCTTGCCATTTGATGAGGCATTCCTTGATGGATCAAGATCTCAATTATTTATCTTACTGCCTAATAATTTCCTCAAGGATATACTAAATGGTTCCTTCTTCATCAATGGAAGGTAGATCTTTCACATAGTCCACTAAGGTGCCGATGAAGGGCTTCAGTTGCCTGACATGAAACACATTGTGAATCTTGGTGGTGGATGGAAGCTCTAATTGATAAGCCAAGTCACCAACTCTCTTCAACTTCCAATTGGGGCCATATAAATGATGGGTTGGCTTGTTATTTCTACCCTCCTTGAGAGTGGATTAGCAGGACTTAGGCAGTTTCAATAAAATCAACTCTCCTTCTTGGAGTTCCAAATGCCTTTATTTCTCATCAACATAAAGCATCATATGATCTTGTGCTATCCAAATATTCACTTTACATTGCTGAAGGAGGGCCTACATGTGCTCTTTACTTTGGGGATTGATCTTGTCATTGAATAGGACTATAGGGAGGGAACCTTATACCCATATAGTGCCCCCAATGCTAGAGTGGATGGAGTTTTTGTATGCAAATTTAGCCAAGTGGAGCCATATATCCCAACTATATTGTACATAATGGCAAAAGTACCTTAGGTTAATTTCAAGCCATTTATTTACCCTCTTGGTCTAGCCATCAGCCTATGGGTGGTATGCAGTGGATGGAGCGAAAACCACTTGCCAAAAGTTGCTCATAAACTTGGCATCTCGAGCATGCACTGTGACTTATAGTAACCCATGCAACTTAAACGCATACTCCATAAACTGAGTGGCCTCCTGAGATGTGGTATATTGAGTTTTAGTGGGAATAAAGTTGATAGCCATAATGAGGTGGTCAACTACCACATATATATTGTTCCATCCTTTCTTAATGATGATATGTAAGGTCATGCTTTTTCACTAAGATTGATCTATGCTCTAGCTACCATTAGATCCATATGAGGGAGATGATTAGATCAAAATAGCTTTCAGGGCTGATCATGGGCTTTATCATTTTCTAGTGATGCCTTTTGGGTTGACTAATACCCTTGCCACATTTCATAGCCTCATGATAAAATTCTTCACCCCTCCATGTTCAATTTTGTGCTCATTTTCTTTAATGACATTCTCATTTACAGCAAGTCACAAGAGCACTTAGCACATGGCAAAAGGATGTTTGATATCTTGAGAGAGCACCAACTCTTTACTAAGGAAAGTAAGTGTATCTTTATGCAGACATCCATGGAGTACTTGGGACACATTGTTAGCAAAAATGGCATACATGTTGACCCCAAGAAGGTACAATATGTTAAGGACTGGCCCACTCCATCCAGTACTTCTTCATTATGTGGTTTCCTGATTTCTCTTTATTTTATAGATGCTTGATTAAGCATTACGCCACCATTGCAGTACCTTTGATTGATTGGTTAAAAAAGGAATCCTTCTTTTGGGATACCACTGCTGACCATAGCTTTAAACAGTTGAAGGAAATGCTTACTTATGCCCCCATCCTTGTATGCCCTAATTTCTCCAAGGAGTTTACCATTTAGTGTGATGCCAATGGTAGGGGTATTGGTGTGGTCTTGCTGCAAGAGCATGGTGTGATTACTTTTGAGAGCCATAAGCTTGATGACAAGGAGATGCAAATGCATGTGTACGACCAAGAGATGCTAGCCATCCTCCATGCTATTAAGAAATGGCACCACTATTTGTATGGCAGCCAGTTTCAAGTAAAGAGCAACCATCGAGTCCTCCAATAATTTCTAACTCAATCTACTTTTACTCCTAGGAAAAGGACATGGATGCTGACATTGCAAAGCTATGACTTTGAGATTTCTCACACTCGAGGGAAAGATAACATCGTGGCTGATTCACTTTCTCGGATGTGGGCATGAAAAGTATCCTCAATTTCAATGTTGCATAGTGATTGGATTGAGAATCTTCAAGAGGTTCATTTATTGGATAAGGACTTTGGCCACATATTTGAGAAATTACAACATGGGGTGATAATGGCTGAAAACTCCCAATATCAGCTCAAGCATGGTCTTATTTGGTCCATGGCAAGGCTGCCATCCTCCACACTTCTCCTTTTACACAAAAGATCATGGAAGAGATGCATTCTTGTCCCACTGTTGGTCACTTAGGTGTTTTCAAAACATATGATAGGACTACCAAGAGCTTTTACATAAGCCTTTGGAGGCATGTCAAGGATTTTATGACCAAATGTGTTCCATGCCAATAGAACAAGGACAACATGCTTAGGCCTGCTAGCCTCTTGTAGCCCCTTCCTATTGCTAAGGGAAAAAGGTTACATATCACCATTGACTTCATCATGGACCTTTGTGTTACAAAGAAAGGATGGAATAATATATATTGGTAGTTGATCGTTTCATCAAAGCTACCCACTTTATCCCTACTAAGACATAATACACTGCCTCTTAGGTGGGCACTCAATTTATGGAGTATGTCTTCAAGTTACATGAATTACCATAAGTCAGTGCACGATCAGGATGACAAGTTTATGAGAAACTTTTGATAATAATTTTTCATATCTTTGGGCACCAAGATTGCTCTATCCACTGCATACCACCCCTAGATAGATGGCCAAATTAAAAGAGTAAATAAATTGCTTGAGACATACTTACAACACTTTTGCCATGATGTACAACACTATTGGGATACATGGCTCCACTTGGCTGAATTTGCATATAACAACTCCACCCAGTCTATCATTGGGGTTTTCCCTTTTTTATGCATTATATAGGTATAAGGTTCCCCTTCCTATAGTCTTATTCAATGATAAGATCAATCCTCGGAGCAAAGCTGAATCACATATAGGGCCTACTTCAACAATGCAAGGTGAATCTTCAAAAGGCACAAACTCACATGAAACTCTATATTGATGAGAAAAGATGTCATTTGTATTTCCAACAGGGGGGACTATTCCTCTTGAAAGTGCTTAAGTCCCGTTACTCCACTCTCAAAGAGGGCAGCAATAATAAGTTGGCCCACCATTTCTATGGCCCTTACCGAATCCTTATGAGAGTTGGTGAGTTGGCCTACTAATTAGAGCTTCCCCCTACCACCAAGATTCACAATGTATTTCATGTCAATCAGTTGAAACCCTTCATTGGCACCTTAGTGGACTATATGGAAGAACCCCCCCCCCCCCCCCAATAGATGAAGAAGGTATCATTTAGTATATGTATGAGGCAACCATTGGGGAACAAGATAAATAGTTAAGATCTCGATCCATCAAGGAGGAGTACCTCATCAAATGGCAAGGCCTACCCCTAGAAGAAGCCTCGTAGTGCCCAACCACTATTGTCAATGAATTTTCTCACCTCTAAGATGCCCAATGGGCTATAGACTGGCAAGTTATGTCTTGTTTTGACCACACCTTGCCTATAGACTACACATGTTTTAGAATAGTTTTGTACTTTCCCAACTCTTAGCAATGTGCTTCTTACATGGGCTGAAGGTGCAGGTCATAAGCTCCATTTTGACACGTGGCATGCTCCATTTGGAGTAGCCTATAAAAACTTATGGCAATTTTACCTCAGTAGGCCTGTAATGGATAACATGCTATCCCTAGTTTTTACCCACCCATTTTCATCATAATGTGGCTTAGACTAGTACTTTCCACCCCACTCCTTAATCCCATCTATCAATCCCCTCCAATTCTCTTTTGTTTTTTAAGGCAAAAACTTTCAGGATGGGGATGAACTATAACGAGCAAGATACATGGGAACTAGGGGTTAAACACCCAGTCACACTAACTAGGGTATATAAGGTGTAAGAGTCCCGGCTTAGGGCATCCAATTATTATCAAGAACATACTCTTTAACTTCCATGTTCTGTCTTTCTCTCTCCTCTTCTAGTCGTTCTCTCCCTTCTTCCTTCTCTCTTTCTCTCTCTTGCTCATTCCCCTCTCTCCTCCCAGCTTCATTCATTACAAGAGCATACATGTGCGCTAATTTCTTCTTCAACATTTTCTACTTGAACTTTCAAGGGGTGCTATAATTCCATCAAGGTGCTTTTCAACCAATCAATGTGACTGATTTATTAACAAAACTGTGTATACTATCACTATCCACTAGCATAAGTACATGCTTTCCATTAATACTTCCTATGCAGTGTGTTGGGACTCCTCATAAAATTCGAGTATCATGATTCCTCCAAATGAAGATCTTCTACAAGCTTGGAAAGAAGAAACACAGATACACTGTGTGCCTTAGTTACAAGATGTTCTAATAGTATTTTGACCTTGATTTAGCATACAACCAAGGCATTAGAGGCTTGGAATGTACCAAGAAGTCAGTACAAAATGAAAAATCAAATAAGAATTCAAAACTTGAAAAATCAACTAGTAGTAATAGAGAAGCTTTCTAAAGAAGAGATAGCTTAAACATTTATCACTCGGATCAAAAGTTTGCGCAACTAAGTGGCTGGCACTAGGATACCAAAGATCAGTGTGAGGAGGTAGCTCAAAGGTGTTTTTGGATTTGTCCACCAAAGTTTGATGGATTGGTAACTGTCCTAAATACTCAAGTGAGACCCCAAGCCTTGACATTTGAGCAATTTTGTGCACGACTAATGGAGAAGGAGTTGACTTAAAGCCCGAGAAGATAGCAATAGTGGAGAAACTACATTCTTTGCTAATGCAAAAGGCAAAGGTGGCTCCTCTACCAATAGTGACAAAAAGAATAAGGGTGGTAAGAAAAAATTTCAAGGACCGCTTCTATTGCAAGAAGAAAGGACATGCAATTGCAAATTTTCATGTCAGGAAGACAGATGAAAAGAATGGCACCGTGTGAAGACAAAAGGGAAAGAGATTGCCAATACAGTTGAAGCAAAGTTGGATTTATTCATGGTGATTATTGAGGAGATGTGCTCCTCGGCGTAAGAAATATCTACCATTGACCCGTGGGTATTGGATAATGGCACCTCCCACCATCACATAACCAACAAGAAAGGTCTGTATACTTCATCTTTGTAAGAATCCATCACTGTGATGGTTGGGAATGTTGCAAAATGCCTTACTAAGGGCACAACTACTATTTCCTTAAATTGCTGCAAATGGTGAACTAAAAAATCTTTCAAATGTGTTGTATGTTCGAAATATTAAGAGAAATCTACTATTAGTTGCTTCTAAAACTAATCTTGGCCATGAGATGAGGTTCACTAAGACAAGTGAAGAAATTATCAACAATGTTGGCAAAGTTGTTGGCAAAGAGAAAGAATGAACAATCTATATAAGCTAAGTGCTCTTATAGCCACCGTTGGTGTCAAAACAAGTAAACTTTGGCATGAAAGATTTGGTCACATTGGTTTTGTAGTGTTAAAGGAGATGCATAAGCAAGACATGGTTGCTTACCTACTTGTAGTAATTGAAATGAAGGAACAATGTGAAGCTTGTATGATTGGCAAGCAGCAAATAAGGATATTTTCATAAAAAAGCAAGAATAGAGCGAAGTCTAGTACCATTCCCTAGGTGTCTGCTTCAAGCCATAAATACTTTTCTTCAACCTGCACACTAGGTGCTCCCTGCTAGGCTCTGCAAATCCCTTAGGCTGCTCCATGTAAATCTCATCATGCAAATCCCCATGTAAAAATGTCGTCTTGATATTCATCTAATACAACTCAAAGTCAAAGCTGCGTGACGAAGGCCCCGAGTGGTCATCTTAACCACAGGAGAAAAGACTTCATCAAAGTCAACTCCATGCTCCTGTTTAAAACCCTTAGCAACAAGTCTTGCCTTATAAGCCGGCTTGGGGTATCCAAGGGTACTCTTCAACTTGTACACCCATTTTCATGGCAAAGATTTCTTGCCACTAGGCAAGGAAATCAAATCCCAAGTCTCATTCTTATGCAAGGAGTATATCTCAGACTGCATAGCCCTCTCCTAGGAGTGATTGTCACCCCTACGCATAGCCTCATCTCATAAGTAAAAGGCTCTCCTGCATTTGTAACCAAGACATAATGCATCGAGAGCTGAAATTTGTCATGGGGGCATCTATCTCTAGTAGAATGCTGCACTGGAGGCTCTGTTGCCTACCCAACATTCTGTCCAGCACCCTAGCCATGAGTACCTGCTAATACTGCTCAGGCTGTCCAGCTGGCTATACGGGAGCTCGTGGCTCCTCATGAAATATAACCCTGCGTATCTCCACTATCTTCTCAGGCTGCCTATGCATCGTGTCTTCATGGAAGATTACGTCATGGTTGTGAATGACTTTCCATGTTTGCAGGTCCCATGGACGATAAACCATCTCTCCTGCATCTCCATAGCCAAGGAATATGCATTTAACACTCTTAGGATCCAACTTGTTACACTTGTCCTTGGGCACATGGCAAAATGCCTCACATCCAAAGACATGTAAAATGTGCATAAGAGGGAGGCTTTCTTGTCCATACCTCCTCTACAACCTGGAGATCAATGGCAATACAGGGTGATCTATTAATGATATGCATGACAATCGTAGCTACCTTAGCCTAAAAGTGATGGGTTAGGCCTGCATGGCTAAGCGTACTACGAACCCTCTCCCGGATGGTCCTATTCATCCGCTCAGCCCTACCATTCTAGGAAGGGGTGTAGGGGACAGTCAACTAACGTTTAATACCCCTCTCATCACATAACTGCTCAAAGTGATGTGAGACATACTCACCCCCATTATCTATTCTTAGGCATTTCACAGTCTATGCCCATAGTGGTTTTCTGCCAAATCAAGCCATCTATGAAAAACTCCCAATACATTGGACTTCTACTTTATGGGATAAGCCCATATTTTCCGTGAAAAATCATCTATGAAAATAACAAAATACTTCGCACCACCCATAGATTGACAAGGCATGGGCCCACAAACATCAGAATGAACCAAATCCAAGGGCTCACTCATGCGTGGCATACCAAACTTCTTATGCGTAGATCTAGTCTACATGCCATAAATACAATGATCACAAGAATCAAAATGAGAATAGTCAAGGGGCGATAAGTACTGCAAACCAAAAATGATTTCCATTTCCTTAATGAACATGTGTCCCAAGAGCGGACATGCCAAAGAGATACATGAGGTAAAGACCCCACTAACAAAGCATGATCAACTGTAAATCCAAAAACAACCAAGGGGTAGAGGTTGCTAGCCTTGGCACCTCTCGCAAGCACAAGCCTGCCACGAGTAATCTTCCATGTAGAATCTCCAAAAGATACATGATATCCTGTGTCATCGTGCTGTCCAGCAAACATGAGATTACATGTCAATGCAGGTACATGACGTACATCGTGCATAACAAAACTGGTGCCAAAAGGAAACTGCATCCTAACATCACCAATGCCGACAATCTCAAGAGACTTGTTATCACCCAAGTGCACAAAACCCGAAACAAAACGGTATGAATGGAACCACTCTCGGTAAGGTATCACATGAAAGGATGCATCTAAGTCCAAGAGCCAACATTGTGCATACATAGAGTGTATCTCTATCATCTATGAAGCACTAGATGAACATACTGAAGGATATAATCCCTATCACTATCCTTGGTCTGCATAACATTGATCTCTTCAATTTTAACACTTGCCTTAACAGGTACTATGCTACGATCAAAAGACTTTTCCTACACTTTCTCTTTCCCCCTTCTTTGTGCCTTTCATTGCGCAATTCATGACACTAAGGCTTTTCTTTTTACAATGATGACAAGTCAGATTGGCATTTCTCCCACAAGACTTACTGGGCGACTTGCCATGCGACTTTTGTGAATCCCATCCACAGCCATTACCACGATCATTCTTTGCATTTCCATCATATCAGCCTCTAATTGTCAAAGCATGAGACACACAAGAGACATCCAAATTCTTACGATTTATCTCTTCCTGTAGAAGAGAGCTCTTAACATTAGATAGCTTTAGAGTAGTGGCTGAAGCACATAAGGTAGTGCAGAATATATCCCAAGAATCATTAAGAGTTCCAAGAAAGAACAACAGAGTTACATCCTCTTTGAAATCAATGCCCTGCGAAACCAAGTTCTTAAGAATAGCATGAAACAGGCTCGGATGAGCTAACATGGTCACATTCTCTTTCATACAGACATCCATAAGCTATTTTAGCCAATACATTTGACTTGCAGGACTTTGCTTATCATAGAGGTTCTTGATCTTATCCCAAAGATGCCAAGCACTTTGTGCTTCCTCAACCACATTGTAATGCACCTGTTTAGTGAGAGACAAGATGAGGGTGGACTTGCATAACTCATCAATCTCCATCCTTTTGTCATTAGTCATCAGGCTGCTCTCCACTCAACCTTAGTGGCTTTATCTTTGATTTCTACACCAATACTTGCCAAACTTGGCTCTTCCAATAGGCATAATTCATGCCATCAAGCTTAATGATGTTGAAGATAGCACTGTTAGTGGAAGAAGATGCCATACTGCAAGCTGAAACAGTGCAGACAGTTCAAAAATTCCTTACTGTAAACTGCAAAAATTGACCAAAATCCCACCAAAACCAAGGCAAAATGGAGAGAAACAAGTATTTAATGATTCTTCCCACCAAGTATCATCAAAAGTACATCAAACTAGGATGATTCAGCATGAGAAATACATGACAGTCCGGAGATATATGCTTGTTGTAATTTATGACAGTAGTGTACAATGAGAGTTGACAATAGGCAAAACCCAATATTCAAATTCAATCACTGATTGTCAATGCAAAACTAGCATCAAGAGGGCATAAACAAGCATGTAACAATCAAAATAACATGAGCCAACACCCAAGCATGTCAGACAAAGTCTGTCAGTAAATTCGGTACACCCCCCAATCAGTAGGGCAAAATGTACATACCACTGCCAAGACCTGACACAATTCGATGTCTACTCAATGAATACAAAGCTGAATTATCCCAAGTACATCTACACAGACCAAGGTATATCAACCATGCATCATCCACGAGGAGATCCCGGTCTCAAAGATCCAAAAGCTCAATATGCATAACCTGCATTGCTCAATGTCTGATAAGCATACAAAGATGCTCCCACAGGCACAAAAGCCGTAAGTATCAAGCAAATAAGCTCAAAAAAATCATGTAAGAGCACCAATGATGAAGTATCCAAGATCATACATTAGTATGACATCTAGAGCATATAAGCAATCAAGTATCCAATGATAGCATCCAATGTCATGAAGACAATCCCAATCAATCTCTAAACAAGCCAAAGCAAGACCAAAATAAGCTCCAAAATATCCAATTTCAAGCCCAAAAAAATCTCCAATATCATTCAAGTCCAAACAATGTAGCTAGCATGTGTAGGTAACATAAGCATCAAGCGTGTACCATATCAGGTCATACATAGACTATATGTATAACCTATGTCACAAAGCATGCCAGTGTAGACCAATTTCAAGTAAATGCCAACCAATACAGATCTCAAACAAGGCTCAAAATACATTTCAAAATCATCCAAAGCATTTGCCAACCTTCATTTGCATCCCAATAGTCATATGAAACACCTAGGAAGCACCCATGACCAATAGGCAAAGCATAGAGTGACTAAATAAGCTTCAGCCCTAGAGTGTATAGAAATGATTTACTATGTAAAACTAAGTATTTTAGGCTAGTAAATCAGCTCCAAATGATGGCCAATCAATAGGCATACATTCCCCTAACATTTGGGGACCATTCGGGACCAACCGGCCATCAAATGTCAATGCCAACCAAGCTGCAGCATCAAATGTCACTGTAACACTATTTATAACAATCTATGGACTATTATGACAGTCCCAAAATAGTTCTAAATCAGACCCAAATCAATACCAATGCTCAATGTTTCAATGTCAAGCTCCAAGTATGCTTCTAGGCATCAAATGAGACCTACCCAAGTGCCGAGTGGCTGGAGTAGCTAGAGAAGATCAATGTCAGGCTAAGAAAGATACTCTTACAGGTCACATGATGGTGCAAACTAATCTGGGGCTTGTGGAAGGGCTGGGCAAGGTCAAGGCAAGGTTGGGGGGTAGTCAAGGATCCCCAGGAGCTCCCTTTTAAAGGTCAAAGTCACCGGTAGCTCCCTTTTAAAGGGCAAAGTCATCAGTAGAGTGTAGGCATCACAAGAAGCAAGAGGACATGGCTGCCCTACTTCACAAAACCTATGGACTCAAGTGAAATAATAAAAGAGAGCTCCAATACCTTTGAAGGAATGCCCTGAGGGTGCCCAAATGGGATGAGAAGCCTAGAGATTGAAGGAGTCAAATATGACTACCAAGAGTGAGAACCAATGGTATAGGGATTCGAATGAATACTATAGGGGTCATGGACCAAGCTTGAATGCTCGAGCAATCATGCTGTGATACCAGTTGAAAGGTGAGAAGAATCAAAGCTTGTATAGGAGAGCTATGGTGGGAGAGCAAGAGTAAGAGAGAGAGAGAGAGAGAGAGAGAAAGAGAGAGAGAGAGACTCGCAATGTGGGAACTCCAACTGTCATAATGTGTGACTGGCCTTCCTTTTATTCATCTGTCACTACAAGAATAAAGAATAAAGTGACGGTGACGGATGCCCACCACCTGCAGTGTGTAGGCGTGAGTATTATTAGTGTAGTAATACACAGGCGGCTAGGTAGAGGCGCCTTTACCGCCAACACCATAGTTGAAGAAAAGGCAAATGGACCAAGGAGGTCTTTGAGAATAGAGGAGCAAAGAAAGAACTCTACTCGCATAGTCAATATGGCCTTGATGGTTGAGATTATGAGAGAAGTAAAAAAACCAATAAACTTGGAAAAGGCACTTGCCAATCCATCATGGAGAGTAGCAATGCAAGCTAAGTATAATAGCATAATGAAGAATGACTCTTGGGAGCCAGTGGATCGGCCAAAAAAGAGGAAGATTATTGGCACCAAGTAGGTCTAAAAGGTAAAGTACAAGGCTGATGGAAGCTTAGAAAAGTACAAAGCCAGATTGGTTACATAGGTATTTTCATAGGTTGAAGGATTTGATTTTCAAGAATCATTTGCTCCAACTACTAGAATGACCACTACTTGCACAATAATTGTAGTGGTCACTCATAAGAAGTGGCTAGTTTACCAAATGTATATTAACTTATTGTTCCTAAATGGTGACCTCAAGGAGGAGGTATACATGGCTTAGACACCAGTGTTTAAGGCCTCCCATTCTAAGAGCAACGTTTGTAAGGTGAAGAAGGCATTGTATGTGTTGAAACAATCCCCTACAGCATGGTACCAATGGATAGGTAAATTATTTTTAGGCTTGAATTTCAAAGATGTGCCTCAGATGCTAACTTGTATGTTTATAGGGATGGTGAAAAGTCTATAGTGATTGTCCTATATGTGGATGACCTTCTTATTATAGGTGACTATGAAAATATGGTCCATCGGACTTGAAAAGCTTTGAGCTTTTGAGTTTGAAATGATAGACTCGGGGCTTATTACACTATTGTTTGGGAATTGAAGTCTAGTAAAAATATTCATCTCTCAAAAGAAGTATACATATGAGATCTTAAAAGCATTTTGCATGACTAAGTGTAAGGAAATAGCTACACTATAGAGGTCAATGTGAAGTTATCCATTGAGAATACATCATCACTAGTAGCAGACATTGGAAGGTATAGGAGATTGGCTGGTAGCCTCATCTATTTGTGTAATACTAGGCCAAATATTAGTTTTGCTATTGGTGTTTTGAGCAGGTTCTAAAAAAATCCACGAGAAAGTCATTGGAAAGCTAGGATGCGGATGCTCAGATACTTGAAGGAAACTCTTGACTATGTGTCACGTACCATTTCAAAAGTACTCTTATGGGAAACTATGACTCAAATTGTGTGGGTGACAATGATTCTAGGAAATAAATTTTTGGATATTGTTTCTCTTTAGGTTCGGAAATCTTCTCTTGGATTAGTAAGAAGCAATCAATTGTAGCATTTTCTTTCGCTACTACTGAAGCAAAGTACAAGGCAACTTGCTTTACTACATATGAAGCAATATGATTAAAGTGGATCCTATGGCCTATAGGAGTACATGATGAAGATCTAACAATGCTAATATGTAACACTCATAGTTGCATCTCCATTGCTAAAAATCAGATTTTTCATGTATACACTAAGCACATTGAGTTCCAATATCACTATGTGCATCACTTGATTGAGGATAGGATAGTAGGGCTGGTCTAGTGTCCAATGGAGAAGGATGGAGTAGATATCTTTACCAAAGCTCTTACAAGGGATCTCCTTCAAATTCATCTTCCAAGACATGGTGTTGGGTTGAGAATGTAATTCTCTTACGGATGGACATTGAGGGGGGTGTTAGATATGCTCAATGCCCCACCCTTGTAAGGTGTCACCACTAAGTTGAGGCGAAGGCATGTGTGAGCACAAACATTTGGTGGGTCTTGACTTGTATATCAAATGAGGTCTATGTGACTGGATGGAAAAAAGGTGACCTTTGTGGGTCTAGCCTTTGGGTTAGATAGAGTAGTCCTGCTAGTAGTAACTCTAGGCACAATGTATCAAGTTACGGGTTGTGAGAGTTATCAAGGATCCCCTATTTTGGGGTTCGAGGGCCGCAGAAGTGGACCTTGGCTAGGGGGTCTCGGGGGGGTGATGGGTCCCCCTAATGGGGATCCAAAGGCAATGCCCTCGGCCTGACAATAAAGGGAATATTTTCTAGCCAACTAGGGAAGGTTCATAATATGGTCAAACATGATGACTAGACTACCTTCCCAAGCTATCAAAGGAAGACCTATCCAAAGCTTCCTATCATCGCCCTCGCGGGCAAACCACCAACGGACTTCTTATTACTTTGAGTGTTTCAAGCCGAGAGCTATGGCTACCTCCCACATAACCATGTGCACTCTTCCACACACCAATTTAGTGAGCTTACCTTTGAATCCGATTGAGTACCTCTTCCCACGAATTTGTCAATGGCTCCACGATTCAAGATGTGCTCTCAAGCAAGCTCTATCTCCAAGCTTCAAGCTTCAACCTCAATAGCCCTATGCACAAAAAGGGGGAAGAGAAGATGAAGAAGATGAAGAGAACAAAAAAAGAGCTTCTCCATGGTCCCTCACACACACACACACACACACACACACACACACACACTCTCTCTCTCTCTCTCTCTCTCTCTCTCTCTCTCTCTCTCTCTCTCTCTCTCTCTCTCTCTCTCTCTCTCTCTCTCTCTCTCTCTCTCTCTCTCTCTCTCTCTCTCTCTCTCTCTCTCTCTCTCTCTCTCTCTCTCATGCATAAGAAGGAAGCAAGGGTAAGAAGCAAGAAGAGAGAAAGTTCGATCGCACACAAGAATGAGCTTCTTTATTCATTTTTTGAATTTTATACATGTCCTTATCCCCTCCTTGGGTGGCCATCCTCTTTTTGGTCTGTCGGCCTTTGTCCATTCCTCTACTGTCTCTTTTTCTCCTTCCCATTAACATAGGCCTCAACCAACGTCTCTCATTATTTACAATTTGCATGGGAGAGAGCCCAATACTCTTTTACAAAATGAATTGCAATGCGCTCAATGCCTCTCTTGCTAGCATATCAAGATGTGATTATAATTGTGTGCGTGTTGTTACATTCAAGATGTTTTCCTACACTTCATGTCTTTAATTATTTTTTTGAGTGTGTCTTTATCCTTCGTTTCCCTCTTGCCTTGGGACTTCTTTCATTTCCAATTTCTGGCTTTTCCATCTTGGTCTTCCAAGGGTGTAACATTACCCCCCTTTGAATTGGACGCTAGTCCCATGGTACCTGATGGTACGGGCTAAGTTTGTAGAGGGTTGATGAGGCATGGTTCTTGGGGTTGTTGGGGAGGTGGGTCACGTTGGACATGCTCTGTGAAATGAGTCTGGGAGATTGCCAATGGTGAAGATAAATGATTGGTCAAAGAAGGCCTCCATATCCTAGGGGATCATGTCTACCTTACCATGCAATGCATTGTTCAAGTGATGGTGGAACTGGGAGATGGATCGCCATAGGCAAGCCTAAGGTATTGTCCCACACTTGAGGACCTAGTTTGTGTAAATGGAGGTGGTGTGAGTGACTTAGGGAGATAGGTCTATCAATCATGTTCTTTCCTTGATTTTCCCTAAGTTGTGATGTGGAGAAGGGGCTAGGGTGGTCCCTAGGTGCAGTGCTTGTGATGCTCGTAAAGTATAGATGGGATGATTTCATTGTTGTGTTTCTTTTCTTTCCACTTCTTTCTCTTCTTGTCCTTTTCCTTTTTCTTGTCTTTTCTTTTTTCTTTTCTTTTTTTTGCTTTTCCTTCTCTTTTCTTTTTTTATTTTTATTTTCTTTTATTTTTTCTTTTTTCTCTCTCTTTTTTGAATTATAATGAGAGTACACTAAGAGGCATCCTATTCATGAGTAGGGACCAGGTTGCATGGTAGCTTAAGGGCCTTACTTAAGAAGGCCCTGCTTTGCAGATGCCCCTTCAAATTAGCTCTTACATTGAGTGGCGTAGATGACGAAAATTGGTGGTTACACCCAGTAAATCTATTGTCGCTCATGTCTTCTAATAGGTTCTTACAAAATGCTGGCAAGAGGGTGGCTCTCATAATAAGGTGTGCCATTGCACAACTATCTATTCTGGATATCAAAAAAGAGGGGGTGGCAATCACACTTCCTCTCCATGTTAGGTTCTTTTTTTAATAATATTCGGAACAAATGGAGATAGTTAACAAGCGGTGATGAATGTAGGATCAAGGCATGAGGAGAAGTCTTTGAGGAAACCTTCTATGGATGGGCAAAGGTCCCTTTCAGTGAAGATCGGGCTTTCTTCAAGGGTTGAGACATTTACATTATTAAATCATAGGGACATCATACGTACCAGCACCTGCCAGTTGAAGTTAACTCCAATCCTCCTCAAGTAGGGCATGTAGGTAGGATCATCCCTTTCATGCGGTAGGGTGCTACAAAAAGCCATCCATGCCTCTCTGTTAGAGTCCCAGATGTTTCTGTGCCAGCTATGCTAAGCCTAATATCCCTCCACCCTTTGGGGTACCTCCACTGCCTTATCTTCCTAGTAATATGTAGGTTACCGATGCCACCTTGTGGGGTGTCTCATTCATTTCTCTAGCCATCTCCTTCCTAGCCTTGCTGAAAGTTTGATGATATCCTCCACCACCCTTGGAGATACTACCCTATCCAACGTATGAGGGAAGGTGAAGGAGAACTCAAAAGGGTAGCTGTAGTTTCCCCATTTCTCCCACACTACAAGTTTCTAGTCCCAGTTCACAAGGTCTCACTCCTCACTTTGAGGAATGGCCACCTGTGGAACTTGCAGTGTCTTAGCTTGGAGCTTCCTACATGCAAGTTCCACATATTCTCTGCATTTGTGCCTCATCTCCACCATCCATTCAAGTGGCGTAGCATCCTCCCCTTACTCTTTTGGCTATGCTTGTGGTTTCAGAGGGGGGATTGGTTCATGCACTTGTTCTTTCTCTTGTTGGTCCTGTTCAAAATCGGGCCCTTCTTCTTGGATCAGCTCCATTGTCTCTTGTGGAGGTGGCTACACTTGTTGCTATTCTAGCTTCCTGAATCCTACAAAGGTGAGTTCTTTTAAGCTAACTAAGATTAGGCTCATTGCTCCTCTATTCCCAAGTTGATGCTAGGCTTGGGTGCCTTGCCATGGATTCCATGTTGCAGCACCCTCCTTGCTTGTTGTAGTTTTCTTTTTGCTTCCTCCAGTGTTTCTTCTCGTCTTAACTGCATGACATTCAACACTATGCTTAAAAAGGCTCGTTGTTACTCCATCATTATTGTCTTGACAAAAACTACGACTTTGCTCTCGACCAATAGGATTTTACTCTTGAAATGGGCCAGCCTATAAGCTAAGTCTTTGACTCTATCTTCATTCTTGGCTACCTACTCCTTTTCTTTCTCTTTCATCTGCTCTAGCCCTTGATTTTGATACTAGGCTAGGGCGGTGATCACATGCTCCTGTTCCTGCCACAATATGTGCATTTATTGTTGCTCTTGGTTTTAACATTCTACTTGTTCCCTCAGTATGGATTTCTTGTGGAGAGCTGCTTAAAGTTGGTTGTGTAGCTCTGCTAGCTTCTTTGTGGTCTCCTCATCTCATTGGGTCCTTGCCACTTGCAGCTCTTTTCTTGCCTCCTCTCTTTGCCTCTTCAACTCCTCATTTTCCAATTCAAGGCATCTGTTTTCCCTAGAGTTGAAAGTGCATATTTCTTCTAGGGCTATGCAATTATTTGTTTCCTCATCATACAGATCTTTCAAGCTTTTCTCTCCCTATCTTTCCTTTAAGGCCTCTTTCAATGCAATCATTTTCCTATCGATGATTATCATCACCCTCATCTTTTCTCCTCTTCTAGCTCTGCAAGTGCAGCCTTTTTCTCCTCTATCATCTTGTCAAGTTGGCTTTGAAGCTCTTTTACCAATTTTTCATGATCTTCAGTGTTACGCATGGCTAAAGTCACCAAGGTAGTTGACACTTCTAATTGGGGTAGCACAATGTCTAAAGAAGAAGAATGTGTCTAACTACTTCCACCCTTGTCCAATTACAAGTGCCACCCTAATCTATTTCCTATGTGCATATTTGATACCAAATGTGATGTGTTCAAGCCATTGCAACCTCAAAAGCCATTTTAAAGCATTGACATGTAGTCAAAGAGTCAATGCGTTCATGTTTGCTCATTTCTTGGTACACCACATCATTATAGTCAACCTACTTGCACCATGTCTCCTATCGGTGATGTACTGTACTTGATCGTGATTATTATGCTACTATGTCTCCCTATCTTTTATTATAGACACATCAATAGCCTCCCCATCACCTCTCTTTACTATCATCATTAGCCTATCACTCCATGACTCACTCATGTACAATTTGGGCATTTTTAGTTTTATCAAAATTTCTCCATATTTTTTTATCAAAATTTGAGGCTTTTTGTGTTGGATTCCTCTACCATGGAGTTGAGACCTACAATCATGCATTGGAGACTACCCAAGCACTATGTGTAAAATGACAAAGTAAGCATCTAATGCTTGGAAACTTTGTGCTATAACTATGCCATTGTAAGTCGAGTGCAAGAGCAAGAGTTTAAATCTGACCAAACAAGGAAATAATCTAAGTTGTACAAGTGCCAAGCTCCCTACTTGTACAATCAAAGAGTTCACACATGACATATAGAATAATTTGTGCTTTTTAGACTTAGAAAGGATATATAACTAATCCAATATACTAAGAGATGAGTTAGTAGCCATGTGAGGATCATAATGACTACCAATGTGCTAAGTGTAGATGTGTGGACCCATCTAACCAAGCAGTCCATCTTTAGTGTCTGCATATGTTGAGCTTTCCATCTCAACATTCCCCTCCCTAAAGCTTGACTACATCTCTCCAACTCCAAGTAAGCTTTGAAATCTTTGAATATTCTTTACACCTAATTCCTTAGTGAATATGTCAAACTACCTAATCATATGTGATAACATACACCAAGTCAATCTCACCTATAAGTATCTTCTCTCTCATGAAGTGGTAATTTATCTCAATGTGTTTTATCATGGCATGAAACACAAGATTCCATCTCAACATTCCCCTCCCTAAAGCTTGACTACATCTCTCCAACTCCAAGTAAGCTTTGAAATCTTTGAATATTCTTTACACCTGATTCCTTAGTGAATATGTCAAACTACCTAATCATATGTGATAACATACACCAAGTCAATCTCACCTATAAGTATCTTCTCTCTCATGAAGTGGTAATGTATCTCAATGTGTTTTATCATGGCATGAAACACAAGATTCCCAGCCAACTATATGCTACTCATCTTTTCATAATGAATGACAACTAGACTATCTACATACACATTTAAGTCACACAATTACTTTTACAAGTATACCACCTCACATGTTTCCATAACAATACTTCTATACTTAGCCTCTATACTCAATAAAGAAATTTTAGGTTACTTTTTGATACATCCAAGTGACTGCTACACTACTAAGAGAAAACATGTATCCATTGGTATATCTTATGTCTCACCAACCCAATCTGCATCCATGCACCCAATCCACTTGTATATCTTTTATCATGCATGCTACTAACCCAATCTGCATCTATGCACCCAATCACCTATCCATCCATCCTTGCCTCACCATAATTCAAGATAGACTTCATATACCTCAATATGCACTTAATTGCATTCCAATGAGGCATTCTAGGTACCTATACAAGCTAACTCACAAGCCCAACAACATAACTCAAGTCTGGTCTTGTGATAGTCATATAAATCAAATTGGCTTCTATCTACTTGAATGTACTAGGGACTTTAATCTCATCTACAATATTAGCACTCAATTTTACATTTTTCTCTAATGGCACTAAAAGGGTCTTAGATACTACCATACTATCCTTAGATAATGTATCCAAGCCATAATATCTTTGTGATAGATATATACGCTCAACACATCTTATTACCTCAACACCAAGAAAGTACCTCATTCAAAATTCTACTTCAAAAGACCCTTGACATGGGTAATCTCACTATCATTATAGCCTATAATAATCAAGTCATCCATATAGATGATTCTGACAACCAAATCTACATCACCCTTCCTCACATATAGTGACTCATCAACACCAGAAACATAAAAACCAACAATGAGAATATATTCTCCAATCTTGTCAGACCCTACTCTAGGTGCTTACTTCAGTCCATAAAGTGCATTCTTTAACTTGCACACATATTCAAGATGCTCCATATACACTTCTTACAAAGCATACAAGAAGGAATTCTTCACATCCATTAGTTGGTGCTGTAAAGTCCAATCTTTGGCTATTACCGAAGCAATCAAACATATCATAGATAGCAATTGGACCAAATGTCTCTTCATAGTCTATGACATCATATGTTTGTGCATAGATTTTTGCAACTAGCATAGCTTATACTTGCTAATAGGACCATTTGCATCATGCTTACTTTTATAAACTCACTTATAGACAATAGTTGTCTTTCCCTTAGGCAATGGAACAGGAGACCTAGTCTTTTTGGCCTCTAATATATCCATCTCCTTATCCATTGTTGCATCCTAACAAGCATGAGCAATAGCCTCCTCAAAACAAGCGCACTCAACATACTCAAATACCTTGACCATATAGCATGAAGGAAAGTTACATAACTCTCAAACCAAATCTTTCAATACCATTCTCACCCTGTTGGATATGCATACCACTAGATCACTCAATGGAGCCTTTACATTACCATGTGATCTCTATACACCTATATCTTGAGTGAAGAAATATCAAGCTAATTCTTTGACCCACTAGAGTCTCCATTAAGAATTTAATGGTTTTAATATATACATTGTTGCTAATTCTACAGAGTATCCAATAAAGATATATTTTCAACCTTTGGATGAAGTGTCTTATGTAACTCATCAGGGACATGAATATACACGATACAACCAAATAGTTTTAAGTGTGAACCTCAAGATTCTTGCATTTAAAGCATTCTTCAATACCATTTTATTGTGGGGTATACTTGTGTATAAATTGTCATTTTATACCACGAGACTTCAAAAACCCACTAATCTCATTAGATAGGTATTCACTCTCTCCATCTAGCCCCAAAACCTTAAATTTCAAGCCTATCCCTATCTCAATAGTAGGTTTGAAAGTTTTGAAGTGCTCAAACACCACTATTTTCCTTTATGAAATACACCCACAACTTTTCTAGAACAATCATCAATGAATGCATAAAATACTTGTTTTCACTAATATATATATTCTCTGTAGACCCCCAACATTTGTGTCCACAATATCAAGTATATTCCTGCTTACAACTTTGTCATGCAAAAAGAGTTAACCTCTTCTAGGGAGGCACGACAAAGAGAATGCAAAAAGGAAGAAAAAAATAAAAAAGCAATAAAGACAAGGGAAGAAGAAATCAAAGTGCATGCCTAATGCATGCAACTTTTGGGTAAAATTTTATTTTGAAAGTATTTTGTAAATGAGATACAAGCTCGCTCCCAAGCTCACTCCTGTTCAAATTGTACATCCCAAGTGAGACATGAACATGAGATCTTGGCCTAATAAGTACAAAAACATTTGTAAAAAATAAAAGAGTGTAGGCAAAGTAGGAGAAGACCAATCTAAGCCATTGCAATGGGAGGGTGCCCAAGAAAACTACGGCCATGTATAAAAGCTAGAAAGTGAATGGTTAAGCTCATTCTTATGATGTTCAATATTATGAGATTTCTTCTTGCTTCTAATCACTCATAAGGACATAATTGATTGTATCAAGACATGAGATTGGGAGGAAAAAGCCAGTATGTTAGTAAATTGTGGACGAAAATCACTTGCATAATTGAGCTATAATTTAACCTTAAAAATCAAATCCAAAGTGTACATGCTTATCCCAATCAATTTCCTTGTCTCTTTCAAGTCAAACTCGAGTTTTACTCACTTAATTAATTGAGTCTAGCTAAAGAGTATTCCCTAAAGCACTGCTACTTTGCATAGTATTAGCCAACAATGATACACTTGATTGCACACTAGCTTAGCCTAATACCCACCATTTATGTATGTGGCTTAGGTTAGTAATCAAATAAACAATTTTGCACTTAGGGCACTAATTTTTGGAACACATTACAGTCCAATCACATAAGGTCTAAGCACAACTCACTTCACCGTACACATGCATCACAATTAGGGAAGTAAATCACGTAGCATTCTTGGTGATTTAGGAACAATGCACTTAGTAATGTTTAGGGAAATTTTTACTTAAGACACTCACACACTACCACAAAGAAACACTAGCTTAGTGAGTACCCAAGCACTCATAATTTTTCTAGTTTATATGCACGACCTTAGGCCATTAGGATCACCATCTGCATAGAGCATAAGGGCACTCATGGGTTCACACATCTCACTTTCACTTAGGGAAATCAACATTTTGTTAGGTCATCCCAACCTTATGGTTAGCTTAGTGTTGCATAAGCCCATAATACTTTAGGGATTTAGAGGCATGGGACAAAGGATATTGCATATGGGGCAAAGAGCTAGAAGCTATGATAAATTGATTGAATATTCATAGCTATTCAAAACCCTAAAAGACCCCTAATGAGATATAGTTGGAGCTATATCGTTTGTGAGCTTGAGAGTAACCATTAAGTGGTGTGATTAGTGCCCTTTACTGCATCAAGATATTGAGGCAACAAGGTGGAAAACACAAACACTTTCTTGCTGACCTTGGTAATTCAATCAACTGCTATTGAATTTATAATAAGACCTTGATAATCACCACACAGGTTGTCTTACAGCCTTAGATTGAGACTCTTGCAATAGGTTTTAATGACCTTCCTTTGGAATATCAATATAGTCAACTTGAGTTTTAGGAAATAATTTTGATGGGGTGAGGTAGTCACATTGATGAGAAAACTTTAAGCAAGAGCATAATTGAAAGATGTAAAATAAGAAAATTTGCATTGGCAATGGTATCACCTACACAACTTTAAGAGTGAAAGATAGAGCAAGAGTGAGAGCACAAATGGAAGCAAGAGGATGCAAGTGTTGTGGAGAGAGAGAGAGAGAGAGAGAGAGAATGTGTGGAATCTCCAACAGTCACAATATGTGATTTGCCGCCCTCCCTTATTCTATTGTCATAGAAAGAATAAAGAATAAAGTGATAATGATGGGTTCCCACCACTTGTAGTGTATAGGTGTGCAAGCACTATATACAAGTAAATATAGGCAGCGAGGCACATGCAACCTTTAACTCCCAACAACCTCCCACTTAAATACGAATGATCTTGAGTATGGAGAAAATAAGAAAAAAGTGGCAAAGTACAATGTGTACATATAAGTACAACTAGATGAGAAATATATGTCATCTGATCATGCACCCATCAACTTCCTAAGTAAGCCATAATGTTCCATTGAGAGACTTTTAGTGAGTAGATTGGCAAGATTCTCATTTGTAAAGATCTTGGAAAGCTCTATCCACTTATCCTTAATCACCAATCTGATGAAGTGATAATGGACCTCATTGTGCTTGGTCTTCATAAAAGATGAGATCACATACCAACTAGATGGCACTCATAGAGTTCGAATGCAAAATAGAAGTCATAGTTATACCAAGGTCTACAACTAGATGACCTAACTAGAGGGCCTTCTTGCAAGCCTCAATGCTTGTAATATACTCAGTCTCCTTGATAGTAGACAAGGCCATGCATTTTTGCAACCTAGACACCTAAGAAATAATACCTCCAACAAAGGTGAAGACACGACTAGAGATGGACTTCTTATTGTCTATATGTCTTGCATAATTAAAGTTTATATAGCCCACAACTCTAGTATCCTAGCCACCATAGTAAATGCACATATTTGTAATCATGATATACTTCATGGCATCTCAATGTCATTGGACAGTTGTCCCCATATAACGAGCCACAACTCCCATTACAAATGCTATGTTAATTCTAGTGGCTATCATGCTATAGATCAAGTTGCCCACTACATATGCTTACATGATCTTGGCCATCTTGGCCCTCTCATCATTTGACTAGGGACAATTGGCTTGACTAAATTTCACATGAAAAGGTAAAGAGATAATAATCAGCTTATCACCTTACATATGGAATCACTCAAGTACTTTATGAATGTACTCCTTCTATGACAAGTAGACGAGTCCCTTAGAGCAATGGTGTGTAATATGCATACCAATTATGTGAGAGGCATGCCCCATATCCTTCATCTTAGAGCTCTTCTTGAGTTGAGTCTTCAAAGCATCCAATTCATCATGAGTACTCCCAAAAATTAGTATATCATTAACATATAGTAACAAAATGATAAGGCTACCATTAAGAGCCTTCTTCATGTAAAGACATGGATCCATATCACTGCAAAAATAACTGTGTGAATGTATAAAGGCATGAAAACTGTGATGCCATTCCCTAGGGGCTTTCTTATGGCCATAAAGACTCTTCCTTGACTTGCACACTAGGTATTCCATACCACCCTTTTTCTCAAAGCCCTTATAGGCTACTACATATAGATATCGTCACGCAAGTCCTCATGTAAGAAAACCATCTTAACATCCATTTGGTAAAATCTAGATCCATCTATAACCAAGGCTAAAACTAAGCAAAGGGTTATCATCTTGAACAAAGGGGAGAATACCTTATCAAAGTCAACTTCCTTTTCCTATTTGACATCTTTTATAACCAAAAGGGCCTTATATACTAGCTTAGGGCAATAAGGGTGCTCTTCAACTTATACACCCACTTACATAGCAATGCATGTTTACCATCTTGCATGGAAACCAAGTCCCACATATGATTTTTCTATCGTGAATCAAACTTAGACTACGCGGCCCTCCCAAGAGTGACTATTACCTTTGCACATAGCCTCCTCAACATAAGTAAGGGGCTCATTAGAATCTATCACCAAGATATAGTGCATAGAGACTCAAAATGATTAGAGGAACTAATAGAGCATCTCAAAACCAGTTGTTGGCCTTGTGCTACTATTCTCTCTATCTAACATCATGATCTTGTACAATAGGTGGATCCTAGGCTACCACATCATCACTTGTTGTAGGCTATCTTATCAGAGCTGGCTATACTGTAACAAGAGGCTCCTTCTAAAATATCATCAGTCACCTTCTTTGGTCTCTTATGCATCTAATCCTCATGAAACACAACATCATGGTTGTGGATAACCTTTTGAGTCTATCAATCTAAAAGGTAATAGCACATCTCACTTGCATTACCATATCTAAGAAAGATGTATTTGATGGACTTTGGATCCAACTTGTTGTGTCTGTGTCTTTGAGAATATGATAGAAAGTTTCACATCTAAATACTCCCAAGTGTGCATATGAGGAACATTTTCCAAACCATATCTTCTTAGTAACTCTACTACTACTAAGAGGAGTGCATGGAGATCTATTAATCAAATGACTCTTTCCTAAATAGTCCTATTCATGCACTCTATAATAACATTCTAGGTTGGGGTGTAAGGGACAATCAACTAACACTTAATACCCCTCCCATCATAAACAACTCAAATGCCTTGTTAGATCATAGGCATTTCAGCATATGACCACATTGATTCTCAACCATAGTAAAAAAGCACTAAAACATAGGCAAATCTTTTGACTTTTGCTTTATTGGATAGGCTCAGATCTTATGCAAATAATCATCAATGAATGTAACAAAATACTTTGTACCACCTAATGATTAGTAGGGAGTGGGACCACAAACATCTAAATGCACAAGATCCAATGGCTCATCCTCCATACGCATAGAACAAGACCTTTTATGTAAGTTACGAGTCTACCTTCCATACAAACAATGATGACATGAATAAGAACATGAGTAGTCAAGAGGTGTTAAGTATTGCAAATGAGTCGAGACTTTCATTCCTTTAAAGGACATATGCCCAAGATAGCAATGCCAAAGAGATGATACATGGGGAAGATTGATCATGGTGGCCAAAACATGATCAACACAATTAGATAGAAGCAAGTTATATATGCTACCAACCTTTCTCATCTAGCAAAATTGAGGTCTCCATGGGGAAGGGCAAGAAGCAAGCTTTTTGAGTGAGCATTTAAGCGAGCTTTTTTGGGAAACCTCCATTTCTTATTTCATATATTCCACTTATTCCTCCTATTCTCTTGTGCACATATCAAGCACCACTACCGCCCCTACTACCACCACCATCTCCACCACCACCGCCACTACCTCTACCGCCGCCTCCATTGCCACTATCATTACCACCTCCATTGCTTCCACCACTACTGTCCCCTCCCATGTTTCTCCCCCCATGTTAATTAAGCTCTCTCTCTCTCTCTCTCTCTCTCTCTCTCTCTCTCTCTCTCTCTCTCTCTCTCTCTCTCTCTCTCTCTCTCTCTCTCTCTCTCTCTCTCTCTCTCTCTCTCTCTCTCTCTCTCTCTCTCTCTCTCTCTCTCTCTCTCTCTCAATTAGCAACTTCTCTCTCTCTGTCTCTCCCTCTCTTAATTTTGTAAGGGTCATCCACCCGTTTTTCACAGCCCTCTTATTATTACAAGTGTCAAGGGTTTGCATGAGGTAAATTATCTAAAACACTAGCTGTTAATATTAGGATGAAAACAATATCACATTGTTATCCCACATGCATATATACATTCACATACCTCTCGCTTTTATGTGCATGATTTGATATTATATCCTGATATATCACTTCCATTGTGCACACATAAGCAAAACTACATTGCACATGTTTTCGCTACTTTTAATCAAACATTATTATGTGGACTTACTACAAGAGGATAGGGTATCAAATAGTTTGTTACACTCACTGCAGTAACGTGTGATATCTATTGTTTTTCACTTTGTTCGAATAGTTAATATCAAGATAATAATATTACCTCATTGTTATTCAATCCACTATGCACATATACATTCACATGCATGCATGTTTCTACACTCCACCCTTCCCTAGATATTTTGCATGTGCTCTGTTTACACATCTTGTAGTATTGCAATTGAGCAAATGCCTATACATAATTTCCTTTACTTGCACATTCCTCTCTCTTTCTCCTCTTCCCTCTCATCCTCATTTTATTGCGCTTGTAAATAAAAAGAATCTAATAATTTTGAAACTACATATTCATCATGCACATCAAATATCAATCGAGTTCCATTGCTGGGGGATGGAATTGGTGATCCCTAACAAAGTCTAGGACTGAACCACAAAAGCATGCTAGCTCGGTCAAGTAGGGAAGCATGTGCTCCAAAAGGATTGTGTCCATGAGGTTCCCCTCAAATGGGGTGGGCATATAAAGATGTTGGGTGGGTTCATCTACATCTTCTCCATGCTATCATCCACAAATAGTGTTGTTGTTTAGTTGAAGTGTGGCCAATCAATGTCATCAAAACATTTCATGAAAAGGGGCTTTGTGTAACTCCTTCTAGCAGAAGTTGTTGTGGGAGTTGCTCTACATTTTCCTTGTCCATATTGGAATACAAAGGTTGGTGCTTGCTTTGACGACTTCACACATTCACTTCTAACTAATTGGAGCAGCTCACTTAAGTTTTCTTCCTTCATGGAGCTCCAAATGGAAATGTCAAAAAATGTAGATATTTCCTTCAAAAACCTGGCAAGTCTTGGCCGCAAAATCACCCAATACGTGCCCACTTCTAGGGGCTTTACTATAACAATCCCTTTTGCTTTGGCTGCCTATGTAGAAGCACCCCATTCATATTAAACACGATTAATTTTCAAGTGGTGGGAGGTAGTTGTACATGCACACGTGGAAGGGTGAGCACCCATGTATTGGTATGACAAAAATAACACTGCATTACAATCAGATATTGTACAAATTTATGTAAACATGTTACCTTTGCTCTTAGATATCTTCCATCTTCGGCAAAGTGATACAAAATGTAATCAGTCTATTGGAATTCAGCTCTACCGATGCAAAGTCACCACATCTTGTATTGCAATCTAAAATGGTGTCCCCTTCTTTTGTGTACATTTGCAAGAACAAGCTCCAAAAAGCCCTACCACGTTGCATGCCACCTACGATATTTGGTAGTAATATAATGTATTAAAAATCTACTAAATGTTTACAAAACATATCTACAATAGTTTAGCAACATTGGATCTCATATTGACCTCTCATTGGGGATCCTGATGTATCTTGCATCCACTCATTCGCAGTAATGTCATCTTTTAAGAACTCGAGAGGGATGATTCCATTGTAAGTGATATCTAAATGCATGTACGCTAGAATATATAGCACATGTACATACATTTAAAGATTGAAATACTAATTTTAGTAATTATACTCACTAAATGGAGCCAACAAGTGTGATACATAAACAGTATCCAGCATGAACATATCATGACTTTAAAACTCTCACCTCTCTACCTCCAATGACACATACAGGTGTCTCTCAATGAATAACTTGTGCCATGTGTAAGGCCCAACACTTCTGCCCTAACTCCATTCGTCGGTGTCCATCCTCCACAACCTACTCAACAAGCTCTACCATGGAGTGTACCACCATGATATCGCATGATGTGTTTGTGGTTTCTAGCCAAATACATGGCATCAACTGACTCTGCCTTAGTATTGGAGTTCCATGACGGAATTCCATCCCCCAATCCATGCACGGCACTATCTTCAGGGTGACAAACCACCATGATATTGCATAATGTGTTTGTGGCTTCTTCGTCAACCTCAACCATCTTGTTTTGGTTGACCTCCTCCAATGCCTCTACCAATCGAGAGAATGCCTCACTTGGTTGAACATTTTGCAATGCACGTCTGATCTTGAATGGGTTGCAAAGAACACTATGGCACTCCACCTTTGCCATCATAGCAGTATGGGAGACAGTGACTTACAAGGGGTCTTCCATGGGGCTTTCAATGTTGTGGACCTCTTCACATTGACTCCTTGATTAGTAACATATTCTTCTTATTGAATGTTAATGATAGATAATATTCTTCTTACATGTTTGTTTATCTGCATGTGTGGTTGGAACATCTTGCACCATTGTAGCTTCATGTGAGACAATGTCTTGCAAGTGGAATTCCACATGACTTTCAGTATGGCCCTCTGTATGATAAATTCATAATTAGTAACATATTTTTCATTCAAAATATTATTGTAGATAGTGTTATTGAGACACGTTAGTTCACTAGTGTTTGTGGTTGCTAGCACATCCTCCAACATTATAGGTTGAAAATCAAAAATTGTATCCCCCTCTACAAAAATTTAGACCATTCTTATTGGCATTTTATTGTGGGAAAAAAAAACACGAGTCACACATGTTTACTGGTAGCTACCACGTCCCCTAGCACTGCTAGTCTGTGTTCTTGCATTCTTTCCTTCCCTACACAAGGACACACATCACTATTAACATCATATAATGATAGAATATTTTAAAGCTTTGACATCATCCAATCATGACATGTGTGGAATTCACAAACATCTTTTATTTACCTCTCTGTGCATGCACCACATCCAATGTGACGTCAAATCCAAGACATTTAGTTCTTCCACTCTCTACATATTAAAAAATATTGTTGATGTTACTTTGGTGATGAACAAGAATTATGTGCCTTCACATCATGAGTTTTGTACAAAAGCAAGCTTACCATCTTTGTGCTCTATAATATGTGTGTCAATTCCATGTGATGCCTCACTCCTTCTCGTCATTGTTGTGCATCTCTCTATAGAGGTGTATAAGGTAACACTCACTACCATAAGATCTGGAAGAACTTGTTGTATCCTTCTATCCATGCCAATCTCACGGACCTCCTTGGTGATGCCTTCCATTGCGA
Source organism: Lygodium microphyllum (assembly GCF_053477565.2). NCBI lineage: Eukaryota > Viridiplantae > Streptophyta > Polypodiopsida > Schizaeales > Lygodiaceae > Lygodium > Lygodium microphyllum. The sequence continues at coordinate 44,119,509 of NC_141149.1, read as the reverse complement.
TCTGCTCTTCAGTGGTATCAACGAAGGGGCCTACAAGGTTTGGTGGTTACGATTCATATTCAAGGAAATATTTTCACTGGAGGGACACAAGAGATGTCTTGGCTATAGTACTTCAAAACATCAAACTTTTTAGGTGTGGAGAAACCAAATTAATTGGTGACGAGGGTCGATCTTGGCCTCTCTTCAATGATATTGCATGTGCACTTGATCTTGTATTTTCTTTTTATAGTAACCGCACTACTAGTATCAGTTTCATGTGAACCCATAGTCTCTTCATTAGGAGACAACAAAGTGCAATATACTCCTAAGAATGCAACTCATTTTGCTTACCATGCCTCTGGATCCTTGTGTCTCTTGTGTTTGTTTTTTCCTTGAGTATTTTTGTTACAAAAAATTCTCATTGGAGGGGTATTCACCTTCTGGATAGTCGAGGAAAATAGGGCATCTTCGATATACCTCCTCGTCCCACTCTTGCTCTATCTGGTAATCCTCATACATTTACTGATCCTATTACACGTTTGCCCAATCCTCACACTCTCTTGGTAGAGTTTGTATAGCCCTCCTCTCCATCTGCCCGTACATGAACCTGCTGACTTGCAAAGTCACCATTACAAATCTTGAATGGATTAGCAAGATAGCACCCTAAAGAAGGATATTGTGAACTACTGTAGAGAAGCCTCCATGCTGCCAACTTTGTTGATTTATGTGACTCTATATCTTCGTCTGGCTTGAAATCATGGAAGACAGTGCAAAACATTTGCTCTCTATGTTTTCTATTTATCTCCTGGGTGTATTGGAAGAACAAATTGTGTTCCACTCGAATGCTATAAAAGTCCTTCCAACTCAAAAGAAATCTCTTTTTCCACTGCCTTGCAACATGGCCCAAAAGGTCTCTTGTCTTACCCAACTTCGAAATGGTGCATTTCCATCTGCTCGAATCAAAGATATGTCATTTAATGCCAATTCGTCAAACTTATGATGCACATAATTTAGATGAACAAGAATAACCTACATTTAAGCATGCCCATCAACGTTCAAATTTTCGTGTTAGAACTCTCCATGACCTTTAATATCCTTACGTGATCTGCCTCATTTAGCTTTGAGGATGCCAATGTGTATATTCTTTCCTCATTCAATACACCCCCCGTCTTGGAGCCCCACTCCAAGCATGAGACAATTTTGTATTGACAAAAACATTGTTACTTTGGAGCAATGTAATATAAGTATATATAGATGGCAGGTACAAAGAGGTAGCAACTTACTAATACCACTTCTCTCCAAGTGTGGGGTCTGCAACTCTTAACAAACGTCCGAGTTTTCTTGACAAGCTTTTCATTGACACTATAATAAGCCTCGCCCCACTTGGTTCTAAACTCAGAGTCAGAGAGCTGTGTCCATTTCTATTTGATCAATCGCATTGCCATATCATACTTGTCCTGCACTTGGTAATTAGGGACATCATTGCATTAGGAAAACATGCATCAAGAAAAACATTGTTAAGATAGCTTGAAGAACTACCTACCTTCCACATACTGTGCACTAGTGCAATCAATGGTGCCTTGTACCATGCAGGAATGGGCGCCGGTTTTTTGTGCGCCTGCACCCATGCCTTTGCCTCATCAGTTAGCTTGTCAAAAATAGTTGTGTGGTCAACCTACCCTAGCATCCTTGCTTCACAAACAAGGTCTAGATACAAGGTATGGACAACCCCCTTTTGTGCCAGTCTGTGTACATTCTATATTAGGATCTCATGCATATTAGGATCTCATGAATATGGTCCATTGCATACCTGTTTGTACGAGAAATAGCTGACAAAATCTCCCCCTCTGCCACACTTGTCACTTTCACAAGGCGACAATCAACACGCACATGTTGCCTCGCGTTATTTGGAAAGGTTGTTGCAAATAGTCAATTATGTTAAGGATGATGTAAGAAAAAAACACATTGCCGAATGTTAAGGTCCTATAGTTTAGCACCACTTACATGTGCATATCTCATTCATCCGTGCTATGAGCCGATGGTTACCATCCCAAATATAAAACATGAAATTTAACAAAAAAAGGCCAATCAATGCCATTGATTTCTGCCTCAAAGTCCTCATGCTTCTTTGGCCAATGGGGGCCCCACTTGGTTCTAATCATATCATCAACCTCCTTGCACTGGTGTCTTCGAGTCTCCAATACATTATGAATATACCCATCCCTCTAACATACCCATTGCTAAAAAAGGTTTTCGATAGTTTCTTGTACCTCGATGTGACTTGTCTAATTGTAGGCATGGAAACCAAACAACGTAATGGGATACCTGGCAAAGGGGTGGATGTCCGCATCTGAATGAGACAATGAAGTAATTAATCTAAATCATGCTCCCATCTCTTACAAGCACTCATCGTCAACATTTCCAACTGGTCTTCTATGCATGCTTGTACAATACGTTTATCATAAGTGACTATGAGAGTGGTCTCACCAGGCATATATCATGCGCTTCTTTTCAGTTCTTTGTGTTTGATTCTTCTTGGGTTGCGTACGACCACGCCCTTGCTGTGTGAACTAAAGGACTCGATGCTTTGATGGTCATTGCTCTTCTCATTAGTATCACTCTCCAATAGTACAAGCTTTCTCTTGCCCTTCCTCACCTACGTCATCAAAGCATGTCCAACTTCTCCTGATGTCACTCCTTTCCCACATGCAATTGCAACAGTTGCTTGTAGCTCGGCGGAAGTTAATGATCATGTTTGTGTTACTCTTCCTCTCGCTCTTGGAGGGCGACTCCCCCCTTGTAATTGCATGTTGCTGGTGACAATAGCCTATCGTCCTACTATAATTCGTGGAGGAAAGTTAGAGTCCTCGAGAGACTCGTCCGGTTGTCACTCTCTTTCCTGCAAATAATGATTCGAAATAGGATAAGAGGGGGAGATAGAGCAATCGTAACAAAAATCAAGAGAGGAGCTACTTACCGTCTATTCAATTGGCCATTACACAATTGTGTTTTCCTCAATGTCAATCTCAGTATTGCCTTTGCCATGGGCCATCACACCCCTCGGATGCATGATGGTGATAAGAACTCCCACTCGTCCAAGGAGCAAGCTCGGTGAGGGGAATGTTTGTCATATTAAATCTTGTGCAATCCTTTCATCGCCCTCGTAAAGGGTGACATGATCTTGTCTTTTGAAATCAAATGTGGCCCTCGTAAAGGGTTACTTCTTACATATATATTTCTTCCTCGTAAAGGGTGACATGATCTTGTCTTGTGCAATCCTTTCATCGCCCTCGTAAAGGGTTACTTCTTACATATATATTTCTTCCTCAATTTTTTGCCAATGCAATACCAATGGAGAGAGAGAGGGGGGGAAGGAAGAGATGACATTAGGATAAGAGAGTGAGAGATAAAGAGAGAGTGTGTGTGTGAGGCAGATAGAGGGGGAGAGAGTGAGAGCGAGAGTGAGGGAGAGGGAGAGAGACAGAGAAAGGGGGGAGGAAGTAGGAGATAGAGAGAGGGAGGAAGGTAGGGATAGATTAGGAGAGAGAGAGAGAGAAAGAGTGTGTGTGTCTGTGTGTGTCTGTGTGTGTGTGTGTGTGTGTGTGTGTGAGAAAGAGGGAGAGGGAGAGAGTGGGAGGGGGAGGGGGAGAGAGAAAGAGGGAAAAAGCCTGAGATAGAATGGTGAGATAGAGTATGTGTGACTGTGTTAGAGAGAGAGATGTGGAGAGAGAGAGGGAGAGGCGGAAGAGAGAGAGAGACAGAACCATACTAAAGGTAGGGGACAGAAAACAAGAAGTTGAATTGCAAGGGGAGGGGGTCCTTTTAAAGACAAAGGAGAGTGAGTGAGGGAGGGATAGAGAGAGAGAGAGAGAGAGAGTCACATACCAAGAGTGGAATGATTTGCAATGTGAAAAGGGGGGGATGGGTCCTTTTATAGGTGAAGGAGAGAGAAAATAGGGGGAGAGAGAGTGGAATGAAAGAGAGGGGGAAAGAGGGAGAGCATGTAATATGTGTAATTTTTTCTCACCAGAAAGGGGTCGTCGGCAACCCTTTGTTGGGGATGATTTTTTTTTCGATGACCCATTCTTGGATAGTAAATTTTGGCCCAACAAGATTTGTGGTTTTTTTTTCTCCCATTAAGGGGCTATTGGCGACCCCTTTTTGGCAAAAAAACAAACCACGGATCTGAGAATATACAGCATGGAGAGAATAGGAACCAATAGGTAAAAAAACCTGTACCCTATTGGTCCTTGTTCTCCTCATGCAGGTATATTCTCAGATTTGAGGTTTGTTTTTTGTCAAAAAGGGGTGGTCGACATCCCCTTATTAGGTGAAAAAAACCCACAAATCCAATAGGGCAAAAAGTTACTCTCGCAAGGAATGGTTCGGCAGAAAATTTTTTCATCCGATAAGGGCCTGCCGGCAATCCCTATCTGGCGAGAAAAAATTGCACACATCACATGCCCTCTCTCTCATCACCCTTCTCTCTCCCCCATTTTCTCAACTAATTAACAAATATTTACTTAATTAATTTTATGAGAGAAAGAGAGTGATATAATTTTTTAAATATTAGATCTTTACACTCCTAGAAGCATAATATGAGATAGTCATACAAAGTAGAAGCTTATACACACTCATTCAAACATTGTTTTATTACTTTAAAAACACACTCATTTTAACATTGATTTATTCATGTTGTCTCTCTCTCTCATCCCTCTCCTGTCACTTTGTTACTCTCTCTTCCCTCGTCCAACTAGATTTATGGTAAGAAAATTGATTTACATTGTACATTTTTAAAAACTAGCTCTAATTATGAAACTCTGTCTACTTATGAAGATAATTTTTATTATTAATGAGATATTATATGCCAGTTCATAGAAGAAAGACTTGGGAAACCCTCCTAAGAGACTAGCTTATTAAAACTATGTTTGTAGTATAGAACAACAAAAAGAACTAACCTAGTAGATAGCCACTTGGCAGTTAAGTGCACTTGGGTGACGATACTTCCGCAATGGGTGACCTCTCGAGAAGATTTTCCTACAAGCTAGTGGGAGCTCCTCACACGCAGCCACAACGGTGCCAATAAAGCCTTCGTAGCCCATTGCCAAGTATGCCAAAGTATATGCCTTCGTCGCCACCTTGATCGTGTGCGCCCACCCGATGACGTCGAAAGGGATTTTTTTGGGGAGGGGGAGGGAGGAAAGGGGGCACCAGCGCCCCCTTCCTAGCACTTACTTGCATCACGTCTCATCTGCCCGCCTGTTGCACTGCGTCCATCCCCGCCGACGTCTCTCTCTCTCTCTCTCTCTCTCTCTCTCTCTCTCTCTCTCTCTCTCTCTCTCTCTCTCTCTCTCTCTCTCTCTCATATAAAGACCAAAAAAAAAAAGTAAAAGGTGTTATTTTATTTCTCTTAAATTAAGAAATTATTAAATAATTAATTAATAATTATTAATAATTAAGTAAATCAATAAGTAATTAACTATTAACAAATATTTCATGTATATCAACTAGCTTATTGAGTAATTAGTTATTATAATAATCAATTAGTATGAAGTGAACCATTGGTAATATTACTTAACTTATTTATTAATTAATATATTGCTATTAATTATTTCATATAAATAAATCTATTGTAATAATAATACTAATTAATTAGCTAATATGATTGTACATTGATACGTAAGTTGTATGGGATTTTTTTTTAGGAAATGAAGAGAGAGTGCAAGTGCATGTGGATTAGTATCGTTCTATCAACCAAGAAAGGGATCACCAACATACTTGCATCATCTATCTTAGTTATTTGGGTTTAGGGTCCAAGGTATGAGAGAGAGTGTGCATGTGGGCCAGGATGGCTGATGAGAGAGAGTGCATGTGGATTGGGATCATTTTGTCACCAAAGAAGGGGTCGTCGGTGGCCCAATATTTGGTATAGAAAAATATTAGTAGCAACCCCCCCTTCTCACATCTCTCTCTTCATATGGCACATATCTCCCAATCTCCCTCTCTCTCTCTCTCTCTCTCTCTCTCTCTCTCTCTCTCTCTCTCTCTCTCTCTCTCTCTCTCTCTCTCTCTCTCTCTCTCTCTCTCTCTCTCTCTCTCTCTCTCTCTTTGACATGCATTTAATGTCCCACTATGTCAAAGTGGTTAAATAAGGCCACACACCCCCTATGACACAACGCCTCCCCCTCCCTCAAGTTGTGGATTATTTTCTTAATCTTGCAAGTACGTACATATCTCTATCCCCTCTCTCTCTCTCTCTCTCTCTCTCTCTCTCTCTCTCTCTCTCTCTCTCTCTCTCTCTCTCTCTCTCTCTCTCTCTCTCTCTCTCTCTCTCTCTCTCTCTCTCTCTCTCTCTCTCTCTCTCTCTCTCTCTCTCTCTCTCTCTCTCTCTCTCTCATGCCAAATACTTTATATACATGTGTAGATAGCTTAGGAAATGGATCCAACATCCAGTGTTGTACCAAATACTGAGGTCTGCATATATATGTATCATCTCTCTGTGCCAAACCTATTATGCACTACACAAGTAGTTGGTTCCTAATGTTGAAGAAGGAAGACATCTGCAATGGCAATGGCTACCGTGTTCTTGCTATCACCCATGCAAATGGCTGAATACAAAGCATGCCAGTCCATTGTAACAATGACCATGAGGCTATCCATATATATATTCTGGATACCTAGGCCTCGCAAGACTATCTTGTCAAACAAGGAAATGGGCCTACATTGCAGCCTTCCCCCACCATAGACCTCACCTAGAGCCCTTGTAGGATTGAGAAAATAACAATCACTATGGAAGCCTCACCACCCCCCTTGGACATTGAGAAAAACAAAACTATCCCTATCACTCTTGATGTGGAAGAGGAGGGGATGCGGCAAACCTCTTATGTTGTAAGTGTGGTTGAGTACATAATGTCTTCAAGGGGCCAACACCAAGTCTTACGTAATTTTCTTTAGAATACGAGTGCTATAGAGAGAGTGGAGGAGATCCCAATTTTCTATGATGGCAATGTAGCATATGAGCTTCCACCAGTAGTAGACAATATGCGTCCAATGGATGGTATGGATTTTGAAATGTGTTGTGAATGGAATAATATGTTATCTATTCCTCTGAATGAGTGGTTGGAGTTCCTTGAACATCGAGTATCGAACATGGGGACACCTTGCTCACGAACCAAGGTACCCATCACTAGCCTTCTAGCCATAGTCATTTGCAAGTGTTGAGGTCCAGCTGCACTAAAGTCTATTGCCATTTCCTCTACGGTCTTTCATACCTCTTTGACATTAGCTCTACATGTTCTTCTTTGCACCTCATGGTTGTGTGCGCCTTGATGAATAAATAATCTTGACATTAGCCTTTTTGACATCACATAATACACTGCACACTCGCACTTGGAGAGCAAGATGGGGGGGTTCTTACAATAGAAGCATCCAAGGCTTCCGAGACCAACAACTAACATTCCAACAGTCGGTATGGTGGTACTAAGTTTACCTGCATGGCATGTATTTGAACTTGATTAGCGTGATTTACTTGCAATAGGGTACTAGAACCATGTCATGTGACTCTGCAATCACTTTAATGATAGTGGAGCAAATGAAGAATCTTGCACTTGTCCATACCACCTTGTTTGGGAAGCTAAAAATTGACCTACCAGTACAATCTCTATTGGGACACTCTAGCTCCTCGATACATTTGCTTTGGCAAACAATACCAAGGAATGCCATCGATGTTGACATGCATGGGCTTTGTCCAGCAAAATGGCCATCGCGCCTTTAATGGTTCTCCCTTGTGTGCACATTGACGAGATGAGTGCCTTGAATGGTTGTCCATTTTAGTGCGGGGCACTTTCCTAAGAGCGAATTACTATGTATGTATAGTGCTATATGAGATAAGTGCAAGATGTGTACAGTGAGATGCACTATAAGTGCATATGGATGCACTATGTATAGGTGGATGTACTATGGGTGTAGATGGATGCATGGTACACTATGGAAGTAAGTAAGTGAGTGCACAATGTGTATGTTTGTGCATGCATGGATGCACACACACATGTGTCCCCAAGGTTTCTTCCTCCTCTCCCACTTGCTGTTATCCTTTCTACTACCTAATCGGTTGGATTTGGGTTGTCAAGAGGGAGAAGGATCCTTGGTACAAAATTGTGTGTGATGTATCTACGACTGCATATTGTATTAGTGGATGGATGCACCTTGTGCAGGTAGATGCACACAATGGATGAATGCATAGTGCAATGAACATGTGGGGTGTGCTAGATAAATGCCTCACTGGTTACCCTCTTCCTACTTCACTCCCCTACGATCCTTCCTCCCAATAGGTTGGATGTTGGTTTGTGGAGGAGAAAGGTTTCTAGATGCACCTGAATGCCTATGCACTTTTATGTGTGCACAGTGTATGTTATGTGTATAGGTGTGGGTGTGTGATATAGTGTGCATCACAATCAGGTGAATACTTTACAATGTGTAGGTTACGTCATCACAAGTGTGTCTGTACATCAGTGAGCATAAAATATTCAATGTGTTGTGTGTGTAGTCATCAATATAAGAATTGACACACATTAATGTGATGCATGTATACCCTCATGCACCTATGTGTGGTACTCGTGCATTAGAGCTTTATCTTGTCTTTTCACTCCTACCAATCCTTCCTTCTCTAGTAGGTTGTATGGCTAGTGTGCTAGAAGGTGGGCTTTATGATCACATACACTTGGGTGCATATGGATGCACATAGCAAGAGCTTCACAATAAAGATAAAATATTATTTTCCTAATTTCACAAAAATATTTTTAAGAAAAAATATTTTAATATAGAGAATCATCGATACTAAGGCATCATAATAATGGCACCACACAAGGTAGATGCTCACACATTAAATCCTTAATGCACTAAATCCTTTCCTTCCACCACATGCACTTAGAATTATATTGTCACACATGTTGCATTTAATGGTTACCCATGTGTAGTGCATAGGCTATCATGGTCCCTTGTCCTTATAGTGCACTTCCTCCCCACCAAGAGGGGATTGAGTGACATGTGGGTTGTTGGGGTGTCCTTCTTGCTATCATGTGCTTCCTTAATTCAATATAACTAATGATTTCCACAAGTGGTTTTGGTGTATACATCTTGTAGTGTAGCAGTCATGGTGATTGTGTGACAAGCAACTCCTCTTGTTCCTAAGGTGGCTCCTCCTTCTCTATAGCAGTTCCTCTTTGTTGGGGTTTGTGTGTGTCCACATGTGGTCGATTCAATCTAGGGATGAAGAGGAAGAATATGATGACGGAATTAGAGTCAAACGTGATGTCAGTAATGGTAGTGATGAAGGGGAACCAACAAAGATGAAGGTAACATGGGATGAAGGGGAATAAAAAGAGGTGAAGGCAACAATGTGATTAAGGGGAACCAACATAAGTGAAGGCAACATGGTAAGAGAAGGAAGCACAAGTGAGGGGAACCAACAAAGGTGAAGGTAACATGGTGATGAAGGGGAATTGAAAGAGGTGAAGGCAACAATGTGACGAAGGGTAACCAACATAAGTGAAGGAAATAGGGTAAGAGAAGGGATCACAAGTGAAGAAGATGTAGGAGATGATAATCTTGTTAATGCAGATGGTAATCTCATCCATGCTTAAGTTGATGAACACTACTCTAATGGAGATGGGAAGATGAAGATACATCTTCTAATGCCAATGATGAGGACAAAGATAGTGAAGATGATCAAGCTGCCATCTATTTGCAAAAAGCAAGATAAAAAAACTAAAAGACATGGTAAAGATGAATATGTTTCCCTCTATTTGCAAAAAGAAGGGATGCAAACTAATAGAGATTGAGATGATGATTACACTACCCTCTATTTGCAAAAAAAAGGCATATGAATCGATATAGATGGTCATGCATATGAAGATCAATATTTTGCGCACGCAGGTTCAAACACATGGTCTGTGTAGCACGCTCTGAGAGTGATCAAGGAATGGAATCTCATCTTCTAAAGTTAAAGCAACGTTGTGCATACATATTTTTCATGGTAGCCTATTTCCTAGGCAAGTCATTGACAATGATAGTAGGTGCTTTATATTCAAAATGTCAATAACTAGGCCAACCTCAGGGGTTGACTTAGTGAATTGTATGTGAAGGAATGGCACTGGGAACCTACACGATAGTTGGGTATGCTTTGACTATGTGCATCGCATTAAAGATTGGACCACCATGGCATCACATGTGTATGACCCAATGTAGTTTCTCTTACATGATTCTACCATCACAACACAAACTTAAGTAACATAGTTCTCACTACTCTCCCATTCCTTTCTTATGTTTCTATAGTGTACAAGAGTTGATGACTCTGGCAATATGTGAGATGAAGGAAGAGGATACAGATGCACAAGCTCTGTTTTGGACAAAGATGAATGAGGTGATGGAGAAGTGTAGACACCCAAGCACTGATTTTCGAGGATTCATAGCAGACGAGGCAGGTGCCAATTGGAGGGCCATCCGCATAGTGTTCAATGGTGGTCCGGACAACATAATGCAATGAAAGGAGATATCTTTCTTATTTCATTGGGAACAAAGTATCCAAATACACACATCACAGTATGTGCACAAGAGTTTTCAAGATAAGCATAAGCGGTTGTGCCGCATGTGGAGGTGTGCAGTCACAAAAGATGATGCAACAATGCAATATAGATTCATTCACGCTTGGTGGGCCTCAGGGAAAGTTGCGGATTGCAATATACCAGCAATGGATTGTTGGCTTAGTTGGTGTCATATCAGATATCCATGTTGGAGGCGAGGTAAGACTAGTTCATACTAGTAGGATGTGACGTGTGGTGCATTTGTTTTCTCATGCTCCATACCTTCTCGTGCTATATTTTTGTCCAGGTGGTGGAGGAAATTGCTCATATACCAACCACGAACTTGGTAGAGCCAATGCATGCAAGTTGGTTGGCAGGGGAGGGTTTTGAGGGATCTATCAGCTTGTACGATGCATGTGTTAGTGATTTGGCCAATGCTCTACTACAGAGCACAAAATTACATGCATTTATTGGTGGAAAGTTCCATGGTGCAAGACCCAGTGCAGAGAAGCTTTTGAGTCGACAACAACAAGGAATTAGCCCCACACCTTGAGCAACAGTAAGGATGGTTGAGGAGGTGGCAAGAGGAACTGAATTGCATAAATGTCCTAATATTTTAGAGAACAATGTGACTGTAGTAAGAAAACACAAGGTTGATGGGAAAGCGGGGTCTGAGGAAGCCAACACCTCTCACAGGCCTGAGTATGTGACCAAAAACATACCTAAAGAAAGGGTACAAGAAAAATAAACTTTGAGGACCCTTTGCCTTCCGACCAATCAAGGGCAATATCACCAAATTTTTCGAAGGAAATGGTGGTGGAGATAGTCCTTCATGACACCATTTGAGCTATAAGAAGGATTCCAGCTCACAGTCGTGTACAATGTCAAGGATGGTTGGGAGCTAGAGAGGGAAAATGCAAAAAACCTATAAAAAGTACGTCACATGGGGTGCCTGCAACTTCATTTTGGGGCATCATGGAGTGTTCTAGGTCAAAAGGAGAAGCTAGCAATCAACATGGAATGAGGCGCTGGTTCATGTGGTTTTGTAATGATTGTGTGGACCATACATGGAAGATTTGTTCTTACATTCAACACGCACCACCCAAGGTTCCACAAGTATGGCTAGTTGCATGAGGCACTAATTTGACCGTAGAAGAAATCCACATGTTGGAGAGTGGTGGGTTTGTTTTACAAAAGGCAGCACAAGAGCCGGATGTTAATGAGGCCTCATGTAGATATCAAAAAGGTGTTTCACAGGCTACAGGGAAAAGGATAGACTCAACGTTGGATCTAGATGCAACTGTGAAGGGCCACACAATGGTGAAGGCCTTGAAGCATGAGGTTTTCAAACTAGAGACAGCTAACTCAAGTGTCATGCATGAGTGTTATGATGTGCACATTGCAAAGAATCCAACATGTAATTGTCGGGATTTCATGGACCGTGCCGTAGAAGGAAAAGTGTATTTGGCATGCAAGCACCTATACTATGTGTACCTTCGAGTGTTTGAGATGGATGCAAATGCCATCATGTTTATACACCAATCCACACTCACTGAAGAAAACTTGCACACTGTATTTGGAAGCAGAAGAACTTTTCCAACACCACCTATATAGTGACCAATAATGCAATGCCAACACTACCTCTTAGCACAACCACATTTTATTTTGTTGAGAAGTCACTGTTATACAATCCATTTGGATGGCAAGCCTTTGGTTTTTCTCGTGTCGTCCTTGGCTTCTGTCAGATCTTAAGTTCTTTGCTATGATCTTTTCAAAGAGAGAGAGAGAGAGAGAGAGAGAGAGAGAGAGAGAGAGAGAGAGAAAGAGAGAGAGAGAATATTAGACATAGGGAATTTGGAGGGGAGAGAGAGAGAGAGAGGAAAAAGAGGAGAGAGAAATATGAGAAGCTCAAATGGAAAGCATTAATCTTAAAGCCAAGCCAGTAAATGCTTTGGCCCAACCGATCGATGGAGTATAGCAAATTTTTTGGTGCACCACATCCATGGGTGGAAAGCGAGGATAAAGTGCTTTAGTTAAGTAACTTTTCTCTCTTAATTTGACAAGCAAAAGTACATTTCCCAGAGTTAACACAATATAAATGTACATTTGGATTGATTGTATGAGTTTTCTTATATCATAATTGTTGGGTACAGGAGAGGGGGAGGGGAGGGAGCTATCAATGCATTGAAATTAAAGTTCTAAAAACACTGAGTGTCTACCCAAGCATTCACATTGTGTGTGTGTGTGTGTGTGTGTGTGCGTGTGCGTGTGCGTGTGCGTGTGCGTGTGCGTGTGCGTGTGCGTGTGCGTGTGCGTGTGCATGTGCGTGTGCGTGTGCGTGTGCGTGTGCGTGTGCGTGTGCGTGTGTGTGTGTGTTTAAGAGAAGCATTTGTTACAATGTTAGACTTCAAGATCATCTATCTACCTTTAGTTATGACTGTACCCGACACTTAGGATGTCTAGCTATGCCACACTATGCAGACATTGAATAAGTCGGTGTTTTAGGACTTAGAAGTCTTTGGTGTGAATGGTCCTTGAGACCTTAGGTTGTACTATTCACTTTAGTTATGTGTGAGAATGGATAATGAAAGGTAGTGAGAGCACCCTGCTCTACACTATTACTCTAACTCTCTATCTCTGTCTCTGACTTTGAACATGGTATCAAAGCACCCACAACTGGACTATGTGGAGTGAAGCATTCAAGAGTGAAGACACATGTTCTTGAAGTGAAGAGGGCTGACTACCATTGACTGTCATTGTCTGTGCAACAAGGTATGCATTTTGGTCAGATGGAGTCTATGCTTCATGTTAGTGTTTGAGGCTTCTGTGGGAGCTTTGGGGAGCACCCTTGAGCACATCCAAGTGCTCATCTTTATCATCATCATCAACATATGCTACTGCCATCAGATCTACTACCTACGTGATTGCACATGGTTCTACTGTTGTCATAAATGTCTGCAAACTGTCACTTACAACATTCACGCACAGATATAGAGCTTGCCTATGCTCTTTGAGAGGTTATTGAAAGCTTAGACATGTCAGTACTTGGTCAAGGACTAATCAATGAGCTGAAATGACTATTTGCAGGTCTAGAAATATTCACTGTCTGTTGTATACAGGGTATATACAGCATGTATGCATCTCAAACATGAGGTTGCAGCCTTTAAACATGTCCAAAACAATCACCTGAGCTTCTGTACATGCAAAGAAGACATATGTATTGAATGCCATGATTATAAACTAAATTTTGGTGTCAAAAGAATTGATATTTGTGAGTTCTTAACATGCTAAAAACTGTCATTCATAGTCTATAACAAGCATTCATCTACACTAGAAGATTACATGTTTTTTTTGTTGGTCTTGATGACATGTATGACATTGGATATGTTTGAAAATTTGTTTGAGGATTGACATGAGCATTGGATGCTCTTGGAAACTGAAATTTGAATTAAAAAACATCTGCTTTGACACTCTATTGGATGGTCATGAAGTGTGAATGCATTGTCTGATATTGCTCTTGAAGACGGGACAACTTGGAAGCGGCCAGGAGGCTCATGTATTGGATCCCATCTATGGTGGTACATCTACGATGTTTTGAAGAGTTTGGTGGACTGAAATACACTGTCATTGACTGTTTATGCTTGACTGAAATTTACAGCAAGTGTACCTTGCTTTTGTACTTGCAGTTCATATTGCATTCGGTGTTAGACTAATATGTCTAGAACCCCATATGCAAAGATATAACTCTAAAATGTTGTAAGTGATCTTGGGGCACGTACCCTCTATGTTGAGCTCAAAAAGAGCTGTTGGTTACTATCATTTTTTAGCCTCTACAGACTGCTTGTCTGTACATGAACAGGCTGCCCAAATACATGTTGGTTTTGCATTGAATGCAATTCGTACATGCAGGCTGCAATACCTAGGTGATTGCCAAGTGTCAAGAGGTATATGTACCACTATTTTTAGGCTGGAATAACTGAATGTCTGAGCACATAGAGTGCTGAAAACTGTCATAAACAGTTGCAGGATGAAACTGAGCTGTTAAGAAGAATTGGTTTGCAGGTAGCCAGACAGGGTCTACAACATGGCAAATGCAGAAAGGACATACAATATTACCCAGATTGTGGGGGAGAAGTTGGACAGCCATAACTATGCCATCCGAAAGTTCAAAATGAAAAACTTCCTGATAGGTAAAGGATTCCAGGAGTTGGTGACTGGAGTCGAAGCTGAAGCTGAGCTCCCGGATCGACCTACAGCTGATCAGAGAGGACTACATCGAGCTTGGAGACAAAAAGAGCTCGCAAGTTCTTGCACTGGTTGTCTTCATGTATATCAGATGCCATGGTAATGCAAATAATGAACTGCAACTCTCCTAAGGATGCTTGGGACATCCTGGTCAAGTACTATGGCACAACCACAAGTGCCAAAAAGATACAGTTGAAGCAAAAGTTCAACAACATGGAGAGAAAGAGTAGATCCATACATGATTATGTCACGAGATCAAGACCATTGCAGATCAGCTGGCAACTATTGGTTCACAAGTTGAAGATGAAGACATGGTTGCTGTGACTTTGAATGGCTTGGGGCCTCAGTATAAGTCTTTTGATACTTTTGTGTCTATGCAGGCTGAAATGCCTGATTTCAATGAGCTAGTTGCATTGCTTATCCATGAGGAGGTTAAACTTGGCTTGGCTATAAGGTCAAGCAGTTCTAAAAACAAGGATGCAATTTTTTATTTCAATCAATGCGGTCGTAGCAGCTGTGGTAGAGGCTATGGGTCTGACAGATGAGGCTAGCAGAATGCATCCTATGGAGGTAACAACCAGTAGGTATCGAATACAAGAGGTGGTGGAAACTTTAGAGGCAGTGGGAGATCTAGCCCTAGAGGCAGAGGCTCCTGGCAGCAGCAGCGCCCATCTGACAATCTGAATAAGGATAAGGATTGTCATTAATGTGGGAAGTATGGGCATATTGCCAAGGACTACTGGAAGAAGCAAGGCAATCAAAAGGGCAAACAGCATGGACATTTTGCTACGTCTAGTCAAGAAGATGATGCTTCAGGTGATAGACTATTTGCCATACAGTAAGTAAAAGACAAGGCTGCTGAAAAATCCACTAATGATGCAGTTTGGTATATTGATTCAGGGGCATCAAACCACATGACCCCTCACGATGATTGGTTCATTGACACGGTGGCTGAAAAACATGGTTATGTATGTATAGGTGATGACACGCAGCATAGCATTGAGCATAAATGCAAAGTGCCTCTTGTGGTTCATGATGGCAGAAATAAAAATTTACATGATGTACTGCATGTTCCATCGATTACGAAGAACTTACTGTCTGTCGGGTCAGATGACGGAGCAGAACTTGCAGGTTAGATTCAATAAGCATGGCTGTTTTATTGAAGAGTTTGGCAATGGATGCAAGTCAATAGCTCGCAGTCACAGGAATGGCAGAATGTTTACTCTTGATGCTACTTTGCTAAAGCTGAATTCAGCTATGTTTGCCCATGGTTCTAGCACTATCAGAGATTTGAAAATTTGGCACAAGAGAGTGGGGCATGTGAATTTGCAAAGGCTGCAAATCATGCAGAAAAAACAGCTTGTTACATGTTTACCCAAGTTCCAATACTCAGATATTGGTCATGTATGCGATGCTTGCCAGTTTGATAAGCAGTCAAGGTTGCCATTTGTTAGGCATGTAAGGCAAAGTACACATCCATTGCAGTTAGTACACTTTGATGTTTGGGGGCCAGCCCATAATGCATCTATGGGAGGCTCAAGGTATTATGTGACATTTATTGATGATTACAGTTGCTATACTTGGGTTTACATTCTAACGAAAAAGGATGAAGTATTTATTGTTTTTTAGCAGTTTAAAAAGTAGGTTGAAAAGGAATTTGAGTGCTATAACTCTTGCTTGAGATCAGATAGCAATGGGGAGTATGTGTCAAATGAGTTTGACAATTTTCTGGTTGAAAATGGCATATGCAAGCAACTTACCTACAGCTACACTCCTCAGCAGAATGGGGTAGCTGAAAGAAAGAACACGGTCTTGATGGAAGCTACTCATGCCATGATGAATGAGAAGAAGATGATGCTCTATTATTGGGCTGAGGCTGTTATGACAGCCATGTATATCTTGAATCGGACTCCCATTGCAGGTATTCATGAGATGACACCGTTTGAGAAGCTGTATAGCTATAAGTTGGATGTAAGTCACATGAAAGTCTTTGGCTGTCTTGCTTATGTGCACATTCCAGATGAGAAAAGGAAGAAGCTAGATCCAAAAGCGCATAAGTGTGTTTTCATTGGATATTCGCAGGAGAAGAAGGCATACAAATGCTATGATCCCTCTACCAGGGAGACTTTGGTGAGTAGGGATATTATCTTTGATGAGATGGGCTCTTGGTATGTATCACCGACTGCAGTGCCATTGGATATGCCTTCCATTCATGTATCTATAGTTGATTCGCAGCAGAGCACTGCTATGATAGGTCCTAGTGGTCAAATAGTATCCCCATGGACAGGGAGATTGAGGAGCTCACCGTCCACTGACATAAGTATGTCAGTGAGGGGGAGATATGATGTCTTGGACATCAAAGGAAAAGAGAAAGCTACTGAGGATGCATCTGGTATGATGACACTTGGTAGAACAACTTCTGGATATGAGTCTGCTGACACTTTAGACATTGAACTTGGTATTCCGACTATGTATACACCTGGCACGAGGTAGAGCAGGTACATTCTACCTCAAGAGAGAGGGGAATCAAGTAGTGCACCACAGCCTAGACGATCGCAGAGAGTCAGATATCCTATTGATAGGTTGACATACAATGGCTACTCTACAAAGCATTATGCTTGCATGACAAAAGTGATGGAGATCAAAGAACTAGGTACATATGCTGAAGCAATGAAAGATGAGAACTAGTGTGCAGCTATGGATGAAGAAATGAATGCCTTGGCTGAAAATAAGACATGGGATCTTGTGTCACTTTCTGAAAGGAAAAAGACCATTGGCTGCAAATGGGTCTACAAGATCAAATGCAAATCGGATGGTAGTGTTGAAAGGTACAAAGCCAGGCTAGTTGCTAAGGGGTATGCCCAACAGTATGGACTTGATTATGAGGAAACATTCAATCATGTTGCCAAGATGGCAGCCATGCACACTGTGATTACTTTGGCTACTGGCTAGAGCTAGAAATTGCAGCAGATGGACGTGAAGAATGCCTTTCTTAATGGTGACTTGGCAGAGGATGTCTATATGGTTCACTCGGAAGGGTATGTACACCTTGATTCTCAGCATTATGTATGCATGCTGAAAAAGACATTGTACGTGCTAAAGCAGGCTCTGAGAGCTTGGCATGCAAGGATCAATAACTACTTACAGAGCTTGGGATTTGCTGTTGGTAGGGCTGATCATATCCTATTTACGAAAAAGACTAACAATGGCTTGGTAGTGCTAGTCATATATGTTGATGGTTTGATAATCACTGGTGATGATGACTTGGGCATACAGCATGTAATGAAGATGCTGAAATCTTAATTTGACATGAAGGACATAGGAGAACTGAAGTATTTCTTGGGCATTGAGGTAGTTTCAGCTGAAAATGGTTTATGGCTGATGCAAAAGCACTATGCCCTGGAAATGCTGAAGAAGTATGGTATGGCTGAATGCGAACCATTGGATACACCTCTTGATCAGAACGTCAAGCTAGACATGAGAAATGGGGCTGAAGTAGAGGATGTGACTATGTACAGGTTGGCAATCTGATTTACTTGACCATCACTAGGCTCTAACTTGAGCTATGCTGTAGGGCTCATAAACCAGTTTATGTAGAAGCCCAGAAAGCCGCATTTGGATGCAGTTAGACGCATTATGAGATATGTTAAGTCCACTGTAGATTATGGGTTGTTCTATGTCAGAGATAAGCCCTTGAAAATGATTGGATATACGGATGCAAATTGGGCAGGATGCTCATATGACCGTAGATCTACTAGTGGCTATGCTTTCGGGTTTGGTAGCGGCATGATCAGTTGGAGCAGCAAGAAGCAGTCTATGGTTGCTTTATCGAGTATCGAGGTAGAGTACAGGGGTGCTGCATTGGCAACATGTGAGATTGCATGGCTACTCAAGCTTGTGGCTAATTTGGATATACAGGTGGATGCTCCAATGACCTTGTTATGTTATAATCTGAGTAGTGTACTCTTGACTATGAATCCAGTATACCATGCCACGACAAAACACATAGAGGTACACTACCACTTCATCAAAGAGATGGTTCTTGCAGGGAAAGTTGATCTCATGCATGTGAAGACTGATGACTAGGTTGCAGATATCTTTACCAAGTCTCTGGGTAAAGATAAGTTCAATGTTTTTAGATAGCTGCTTGGTGTCAGATGCTGTCTTGAGCTTGAGGGGGAGTGTTAGACTTCAAGCTCATCTATCTGTCTTCAATTATGACTACACTCGACACTTAGGATGTCCAACTGTACCACACTATGCGGACATTGAATAAGTCAGTGTTTTAGGACTTAGCAGTCTTTGGTGTGAATGGTCCTTGAGACCTTATGTTGTATTATTCACTTTAGTTATGTGTGAGAATGGATAATGAAAGGTAGTGAGAGCACATTGCTCTACACTATTACTCCAACTCTCTGTCTCTGTCTCTGTGACTTTGAATATACAACACATGCTATAATATGATGTGAGGCACAATGATACAATGTGGACTGATTGCATGCATGAGAGAGAGAAAGTGAGAGAGAGAGGAAGATAAACACAGAGTGAGTGAGTGACTAAGATTTATATATGTATATATATGTATGTGTGTGTGTGTGTGTGTGTGTGTGTGTGTGTGTGTGTGTGTGTGTGTGTGTGTGTGTGTGTGTGTGTGTGTGTGTGTGTGTGTGTGTGTGTGTGTGTGTGTGTGTGTGTGTGTGTGTGTGTGTGTGTGTGTGTGTGCGCGCGCGCGTGCGTGCGTGCGTGCGTGCGTGTGTGCGTGCGTGCGTGCGTGCATGCGTGCGTGCATGCGTGCGTGTGTGTGTGTGTGTACATGCACATACATACATACATACATACATACATACATACATACATACATACATACATATATATATATATATATATATATATATATAGGTGAGAGGGAGAGAGAGAGAGAGAGAGAGAGAGAGAGAATGTAGAATGAGAGGAAGAAATCGCATATACAACCCTAAACTGAGAGAGAGTAAATACATGGAGTAATTCATGAGAGAGAGACTGAGAGAGAGAGAGAGAGAGGGGTGTGTGGGTCATGGTGTTCCATTCTTCCAGGGTGATCGCATGAATGAATCCACATTACATGCTACTACAGAGAGAGAAATTGTTTGCATGAGATGGAGTGCTATTTTTTGATCGAGTGTGCTAGAAAGAGAAAAAGAGAATATACACATAGGGATAAACTGAGAGAGAGAGAGAGAGAGAGAGAGAGAGAGAGAGTGTGTGTGTGTGTGTGTGTGAGTGAAGGTAGTGGTGGCAATCGTGGAGGTGGTGGGAATAATGGTAGTGGTGGTGGAGGTGGCAACAGTATTGGTGGCAGCAGTAGAGATGGTGGTAGTGGTGGTGGAGGTCAAAAAAAATCAAGGGGTGGAATAAGTGGACTATGTGGAACAAGAAATGGAGGTTGCCCAGAAAAGCTCACTCAAAAAGCTCGCTTCTCGCACGCACTCGATTTCCATGTATAATCTTCCATACAAAATCACCAAAAGATATATGGTACTTACTATGATCAAACTATCCATTTCAGATAAAGCTTTTAGTCAAAGCTCAAACATGATGTATATCATGTAGCACAAATGGAGCACTAGTACTAAACTACAATCTCACATCACCTATGTCAACAATATTATATATGTGATCATCACCTCGTCTAACTAAACCTATATTAGTGTAGTAGATATAAAACCAATGAGAAGATGTGGGGTAGCATAGAAGGAAGCTCTCAAATTAAGAAGCCAAAATTGAGAGTAAGTAGATTGAACATTAATCAACTAAGTAGCGTCAAGTGAAGAAGCAGGAAGTATGTAATCATCTAAAATGTATTCCAAGGCATTTATCTCCTCAATCTTAACAATGGACTTAAAAACAATGTGATCATCAAAAGAACTTCGCATTATCTTGTACTTTCACTTTACCTTTTTCATGCTTATCATTATGTATGCTATGGCATTGTGGCTTTATCTGACCCTACTACCCATAATAATGGCAAGTAAGAGAGAACCTAGGATGCAAGATTTACTACACGTGACTACCCATGAGACTTAGACTTTCCCTTATTAGGCTATGAACCTCTATCATGATGATCATTATTCTCTTTATCATCACATCTACCTCTAATTGTAAGTGCATGAGAAATATGGGCTCCATCAATGATCTTCTTGTTCACTTCTTCTATAAGCAATGCACTCTCTATCAAAGCATTTAAAGCCATATTTGGAAAAAATAGCATTCATAGCATTATAGAATGTATCCCAAGACTCAAGCAGTGTAGCAAGCAAGAATAAGGACTTAATATTATCCTCAAATTAAATGCCCCACAAATAAGCTAGCTAAAAATGGAGTTGAACTCATTCAAATGAGTGGACATAGAAGTACCCTCCTTCATACAAAGGTCCATAAGCTTTTTCAGCTAATACAACTATGAAGCATGAGTTTTTTTATCATAAAGATCACATACATTTTTCATAAATCATAAGAACCACCTTTAAATGCAATAACATCAAAATAAACCTGCTTAGACAAGGACAAGTTAATGGTGGACTTGTATAGCTCATCAAGCTCTTCCCAATCATCTCTATTCCAATCTTTCGACTTTATACAATTGAAAGTGGACTTGCGTAGCTCATCAAGCTCTTTCCAATCATCTCTATTTTAATATTTTGTCTTTATACCCTTGGATTTCAATGGTCTAACTAATTTCTTTTGCACCAATACTTGCCAATTCTGAGTCTTCCAATATTGGAAGTTATTGCCATCTAACTTCTCTATGTTAAAGAAAACACTATCATTGGAAGCATTTGAAACACCTACCATTATACCTGCCAACCAAAGAGAATATGGATTGCTATAATAACAGTAAATCAATCCCAAAATTGATCAAAAAAGCATATAATAGGAGAAGAACTGAGACAATACACTACTATCCCACAAGTGGGGAGGAGCACTAGAGTAAAGTATGCAATACAAGTGTCTAATCTTAAAGAAATTGCTTAAAGTTGAATTTCTTCATGGTTGTCCATAAAACTATAGTAAATGAATGTATAACTATAGGCAAAAGATCAAAATGCAAAGCCCCCACTGCCAAGAATATCGGGGTGGCAACCTAGATATAAAATGCAACCGGCAATACAAGAGAGAGCATAAATCATTGAGGTACCAAATGTTATTAGAGATCTGAAGCTCATGAAAGGGGTTGCCAAGAAAATCCATCACTTTGCTTCCCTAGATAACTATGGAGGCCCAATGTATTCGAGTATGGCTGGAAATGTGCAAAACCCTATGTATGGCAATATTAGCTTGATGTTTGGGGCACAAAATAGCATGTTTGGCAATGCATCTATACTCCCTAATGTTTATGGGGCTCCTTTTGAAGGAAATAAGGCAATGACTTAACTGCGCATGGTCCAGTACAATAATTAAGCAATTGGTTATATCAAAGATGTCGAATACACAAATGCAATCCTAAGCAAAAGAGTAGCATGTACATAAGCCAACCATGCACAAGAGATCTCTAAAAGCAACATGGGTCCACCAATCTCATTGTATATGAACAATGAAGCTCGAGTACATAGCCAAACATGCATCCAAAGCTAACAACCCCATCTGACAACAAGAAGTACTAGGTGTACTAATCAACCCACAATCATCAATGCTTGTAAAAAGGATAGTGTATGCTTAAACCAATAAGCATGTAAGAGTCTCCCATTGACTAAAGAATTCCAAGATCTACAATGAAAATATCAAAGTGCCCCCATGGAAGCAAATTTGAAATGTCCAAGAGCAAAGGAAGGCTCAATATATGTGTCTCATAACATCTGAGTACCCAAAGACATGAAGCAATACATTTAGGAGCATATACCAACAATAAATATTCAAGACCATAAATGAAAAACCACTTAAGCAAACAACCATTTCGACTATGTATCCAATGTGGCTAAAATCCAAAGCTTAGAGCTCAACATAAGCATATTCAGATATCATAATCAATGGCCATCATCAATACATCCATATAACATCCCCAAAGCATCTGTAGGCATTCAATATATAAGCCCTGACAATGAATGCTTGCTGCCCACAGGGTAAAACAAAAAATAACCCTTCAATAATGAATCTATTCGAGCTCTAATAGATCCAAAATCTTTTTCCAAGCATCAGTACATCATCCAATCATAACAAATGGGCCCCATAAGCATTAGTAATGCATTAACTAAGCAAATACTTGTTGTCCAAACAATGAATATCAAGTTTATCCTGAACATCAGATCAATGATTGAGCTCAAACACTCCAAACAATGCTCAAGATGGAAACTTTCAATGTCAAGGAGGATGGCAAGCAATGACCAGTGATCTGGAAGCTTAGTAAGAGCTAGAGGAGATAAATAATGTCAATAAAATAGGGGCAACCAAAGTGCCACAATTCACGCTTATTGCTCTAGGCCTTGTAGGTTGTGGTTGAGCTCAAGGCTCACTTGGGAAGGCTCAAATCAATGTTTGAAAGGTCCTCAACAAGCTTCAAAAGTGTGTAGTTGATTAGAGAAGCAACATGATTAATGCATACCTCATTGACTAGCTACCATGAAACTAAAAATGAAGCTCTCTTCCCAAGCTAAAGCAAATGTTAGTGAAGCTCCTCGAATTCTCACTCTAATACCAATTGAAAGGTGGAGCGAGAGTGAGAGAACTTGCAAAAGCAAGAGCTATGGAGGTTCAAGCAAGGGAGAGCAAGATGGTATGTGGGAACTCCAATACTCACAATTTGTGACCCACCTTCCTTTGTTCTATTGTTATAGAAAGAAAAAAGAATAAATTGATAGTGATGGGTGGCCACCACCTGTAGTGTATAGGTGTATGGGAACTATGTACAAAGTAAATGAAGGTGACTAGGCATAGGTAACCTTTAATCCCCAATAGAGAGGATCCTAGAGGTTTACTTAGAATTGGCTAATGTACGATAAAAG
This sequence comes from Lygodium microphyllum, assembly GCF_053477565.2. NCBI lineage: Eukaryota > Viridiplantae > Streptophyta > Polypodiopsida > Schizaeales > Lygodiaceae > Lygodium > Lygodium microphyllum. The sequence continues at coordinate 44,095,730 of NC_141149.1, read as the reverse complement.
GGAGTGACCAAAAATTACATGAGACCATCACCTAATGTACTAAACTAACACATAAGTCCAAGGGGGAGGGGGATTTAAAACTTTGAGTCAATTAACAATTTCATGAGCAAAAATCATTGAAGTTTGATGTTAAGTGCCTAAGTACATTATTACAAGTTTTTGAGCTTTAATTGTTGTATGAAAATTGCATGGAATTCAACCAAAAAAAGTGTGATTGAGCACAATCATCTAATAGAAAGTGCATTGCATTTTTTGACATTGCTTTAGGAAAGACAAAAGCCTAGTTGTGCATCATACACTATTAATCACATAGGGCAAGAAAGGGTTCTCTGTCACTAAAAGAAACATGTATCCTACCAAATTAGTTCAAAAGAAAGGAAAATTAGACCAATGCAAGGGACCAAACAAGGAAACAAAACCCCAAAATTTTATAATCAAGCCACAACCATCCCATTGTAAGGAAGGGAAGATACATTAAAGAACAAAATTGACTATTGTAATGATTTGAGCAAAAGGTGAGTGTCAAAATATCTTAGCTGTGAAGAATCCTAGAAGCAAAGAAACTTGTTTTGGTTAGGAGTAGCTACTCCCTTATCTAGTCCCATCCGCATCATCATTGAAACCCAAGTCACACAAGAAGAAAAAGTGGCCATCTCAACCTCAAGTTTAAATGATAATGACCTAGGAATTGATCCTAAATAATTTGTAGTAGAATTTTGGCATTTGCTAGCTCAATACGATCAAAAAACAAGAATAGCACATGTGGGTAGACCAACACATGACATCATAATAGAATTGATTGAAGAAAGGAGGCTAGGAAAAGATCTATTGTAGCAAGTTGTTAAGTTTACAGAAGCATAAAGGATCAATAGGCAAAGGAAAGAGTCCAAGATTAATTAGGTCCATCACATTTGCTAGATAGACTAGGCCAAGAGCCAATGCAAATAGAGAGAATGAGCTTCTAAGTCCGGAGCCCCCACTCTAGCTTCCAAGTGGTTGCTTGATAATTTAGTCAACAAGTAGAGTACCTAGGGAGGTCAATCATCAATATATGTATATATCATGTGGGTTCAACATAAGGGATTTTTAAAATATTATTTTTACACATTTTTTGCAGACAAAAGGGTCCCATATAAAGGGGTTACTTACAAATTGAATAGAAAAGGCTTATGTTTTATCAAGGGAAAACTCACAAATAAGGATATTTATAAATAGGCCTTAAACGCATGTGATATAGAGGGTATACATATAGTGAACTACTCAAGGTAGAGTAGCATGGCATTAGCTACCTCAATCCTAGTTGGATTAGGAAGATCATCCAATCCTAGCTAAATTCAACTAATGAGTAGAGTAGCATGGCATTAGCTACCTCGATCCTAGCTGGATTAGGAATAGTGTCCAATACTAGGAGCCAAACAAAGATCCTTATAATCACACAAAAAAATCAAAAAATACAAGGCAAGAGCCAACCCTTATAGCTTTGTAAAACAGTTTGAATAGGTTTGTGAGGCCAATAACCTCCAAGACACTAGCCAATGCATGCAAACTTTCATGTTGTGTTTAACACTAATTTGACAATGTTGGATGCTATAATTTTAACATGCTTAATGACCTCTTCATCAAAATATGTTTCAAAGATGGTTATGCAAATAATTTGATTGTCAAACTAATGAATGTTAGCCAAAAAGACAAAGACTAAATCTGTGATTACATTACCCCACATTCAGGGTCTCTACAAGAGAATTTTGACAATTGAACAACCTATTCAAAAAGCATCTCCACCATGTTCATTAATGGATTCACAAATGAGGAACTCTATAAAGTACAAATGAGGAATTTATATATGTAAAGGAACATGCTAGCCACGATTTTCAAAGAAGTGATATACAAGACTTGATAAATGAAATGCATTAAGAAAAGAAAAGGACCTAAAAGTCACATATTCTACAACTACAATTCAAGCCTCTTGAGTCTCTCATCAACCTTACCACTCAAGCTTATCCACTTAAGCTTAGTTACTTGCTTATGTACATGAAACTTAGCTACCTTAATCTTAAGTTTATCTACCTTAAATTAGGCTAAAAGTGTTCCTTAATTTGCTTGCTTCTAAGCCTACCTTAACCTAGCCTAAGAGTGCCCTCAATCTATTTGCTTTTAACCCTATCCACATAAGCTTACTTACGGCTAAGCTAGCTTGCCTTGCTTACCTAAGAGTGTATAAATCAAGCTTAGCCAAGCCTCCCTACATCTAGGTTTGTTTGTCCACAATTGCTTCCCTGTATAAAGCTTATCCTACTTGGCCTTCCCCACTGCCCTAGCATGGCTAAGGTGGATCAATCTTTCCTACTTGCTAGGTTGGTTGTCTAACTTGATTAAACTTCCTTGCAACTAAACCTCAAAGAAACATTGAGTCAGAGGGAGCTATAAACACAATAATATAAGGGTAGAGATAAACAACAAAAGCACACACAAATACGTTTATCAAAAGCAAAACTAACTTGCAAAAAAAACAAAATCTAGCAAAAAGCAAATGATAAAAAATTTGCAAGGTAATCATTAGGCTAACCTAGAGCCAATAACTATAGGTGCATGTGATTTTGTATTGCATTGGAGATCCCAATTCCTACGAAAAGTAGGACTCCTAGCCCTAGATGCACCTTAGGAGAACTAGAGACTTTAAACTCTATTGCTCCCTTATTGATCGAAAAGGTTATTTAGCTCATAAATCTAGAAATCAATCAATTCACGATATACACCATGGAAACAAATAGATACATGGGAGAAGTAACTTAGGAATTGTGCAAATCACTGACAACTTTAAATTTTCTATTGGATTTGGCCTAAGGGAAATAATCCATGAAGGTATAGAGCAAAAACTAAGGACATTTGTAAGGAAGAGGGAAAAGAACTCTCGAAAAGATACTAGAAATGAAAAATAGATGCAAAAAGATAAAGGAAAAAAACATAACAAGAGTTCAAGAACGTCAAATGACTAGACATTATGCAAAGACAATTGCTTATTAATGTTATTGTGCTTTAGGTCAATCCACAATGGCTAGGCATTATGCAAAGACAATTGATTGCTAATGCTATTGTGCTTTTTAGTCATCCCACAATGGCTAATACCTTGCTAATAGGACATTTCATTACAAGATGAACCAAAGAATAATCCAAGATTCCCATAATCGCTAAATGACTATAGAAATATAAAGTAGGAGATGAACTCTAAAGCTTCATAGAGTTGATTGAGTAGGTGTGTGAGGCAAAAAACCTTGCCTCTAACTCAATGAGAGCACAAGCCTTTGGGTTTTGCTTAGGAACAAATAAAAAATATGGTTTGTAAGTCTAGACATTGGTGTAGAAAAAGCATCCTTCTCCATTTTCAAAGTCATCTTCATCATCTACTTTGTGGAGGCCAACAACCTCATAGTAAGGTTGATGAGAATAACCTTATATTAAGGCTAATGAACATGGAGCAACAAGATAGAGAGAACATGAGAGAGTATGTCTAAAAAATGAGAAGTTTATATAAGCATTTACCAATGACAAAGAGTCCCAATGCAAGGTTGTGACTAAAGGTTTCATTCTAGATGAACGGATCCATGAGGCCATGACTAATAACTAAGTATGTCTCAAAAGTGAGAAGTTTATATATGCATATACCAGCAATAGAGAGGCCCAATGCCAATGTTTTGACAAAAGGATTCATTCTAGGTGAATGGATCCATGAGGCCATGACTAATAATAGAGCCCTTAAATTGGTCCAACAAAAAATAGCATACTACATGAGGCTATTCGAATAGATGATCACCAATACAAAGAGGAACAAAGACAAGAAGGGGGCAATATCTAACAACCTAACTTAGCAAGAGCATCATGATAGAACTCAATCCAACATGAGACACCGTGATTTCATTTAAGTAGTGGCAAGAATGGCTCTCAAAACTCATTAACACAATCAAGCAACTAAGAGGACATAGATAATACATCTAGTGCATCGACTATTGTAGGGATCATCTACCATTAGAGTGCCCTAGGCCCAATCAAGTATGCACACATTGTGGCCACTTTAGTCATGATGTAGCTTATTGCAAAGCCCCAAGGAGGCTTTCCTATCCTACTTTGTATGTGAGAGTTAGATATCAACAACACAATAGAGGTCCCTTCTAATAGAGACTACAATAATTAACCCTACCTAAGACTAGATAACTAGAGTTGAAATTAACACTTTGTGGATACTAAGACCATCAACTCTAATCATTTCTAATTAACCCTACTTGCCATACATGAGACTAGATAGCTAGAGTTGAAATTAACCCTTTGGGGATAACAAGACCATCAGATCTAATCATTACTCACTTGTTGAGTATCACTCCTATGCACTTTAGTCTAGAGGAAGAATGCATAAACCCTTTATCACTTATGATAAAGAGGGCAATGGAGTTCTAGTGGACAATTATCCAATTATATTAATGATGTTAAGATTTGGTAGGGGGAGAGGTGTGGTCCAAGCCCATGAAGTGGTTGATTTCTAAAACTGCAAACAACTAGGCCACGGATCATCTAGGTGCCCACATAAATAAGACCTCCAAAAGGTAATGTAATTGATCAGCGATATCCCTCAGCAAAAAGCAAGTACAAGTAAGGAAATAATTCCTTCAATGCAATAAGTCTTTTTGTTTAAAAAAGAATCAATGATGAGGGTACCATGCCAATACCTATTAATGTAATCATGAGAGCTCAAAGCTAGAAAGGAGTCAGCATACCTGGCCTCTCTACTTCAAATGGATTGATGATTAGAAAGGATAACATGCAAAAAAGGAAGAAGCATGTAGATATTAAGGTTACTTTAAAAAGAGATGGGCTCACAATGCATCTAGACAACTTAGCCCCTTTTTAGTGCAAAAAGTGCAAGTATTACAATTGGACAACAACTCTAGTTGACTTGAATATTATTTCTAACATGCTTAGAGGGGACACACAAATTGCCCACCTAACTTGAATCACTCAACAAATACGTTCCTTTCCTTGAGGATGAGCAAGATTGGATGCATACTCTTGCAATCCTAGATTTTCCATTCACAAATGAGGGAGAGTACTAAGAGGCCAATAAAAGAACTAGCCAAAAGGGAACTACAGATACAACTACACACTTACTTGAACCTTCCATAGATTCAATCACCATGCCAACACTTAGATGAAACTTGAACTTCCATAGCCATTGAGGGTTAAAGGATTTTAGAACCCAACCAATAAGATATACCAATGGTGTTGGTGATTAAAAGGCCACCTTGAAGCACACTTCTTGGTCTTCAAGAAATTAATGAAGAACACCCTAGTTGGGACTAGAAATTGTTGCATCAACTTTTTTTTAAAACACCCCAATACACTAATGGTGAACCTTGTGGAGATCAAAGACTTAGATGACAAATGCACCAATGGGCATGAGCAAGTAACATTAGAATACAAAAGTGCAAAAGATTTAGATCAATGGTCTACTAACTATGATACAAATTGATGCCTAGTAGAAAAAATATTTCATGATCCTAAACCCTCAAAGGTTGAAGAATAATCAATATTGGTAAAGTTAAAAATGGAATGACTAGAATATCTAGAGGTCTTTGATCACTAACACATAGGGTACAAGCCCACAAACCATATAGCAATCCTTGAAGTCCTTTTAGACCTTGATTCCTCAAGGAATTTAGATTATTTGGGCTCAAATTCGAAATATAGTATGGATATTGACCCCAAGGTTCCACATCCCACTAATGTAAGAATGATAATCATGATCTACTTGTCCAATTACACTAAAAGTAACTAAACAATGCTTAGATGGACTTAGAGTTTAACATGGAAAGTCAAAAGAAACCTATGGATCTTCCAAAGCATTTCTCAAATTTTAGAAAGGGGATCCCCACTTATCTTAGGTCTATCATCTTGGCCAAAAACCTAGACTTCCCTCCCAAGCTTCAACACCAACCCCTACTTAACAAAGTTTTGTTAACTCCATATCACAAGTCATATAGATGCATCAAACTTACTCTCCAATACCATTATATACTTTTGCATTTTAGCAAGATGATCATTCAACCTACATGCCCTAGTAGAACTACAGTACAACCCCAACTTCTATAACTATAGGATGCCAAAGGCTTGAACAAATTCTTACTATGTTGATAATTCTTCATAGCTTGAAAACACCATGCACAAAGCAAAAACAAACCATCATCTATGATTGCCTGAACTTGCAATGCTAAGATTCTTTTGCATAAGAAGCAAAGGTATTTAAGGTAATGATTTAAAGGTTGCCCTTTTTTTTTCAAATTCTTGCGTCACCTTAATGCATTAGACCCACTTCCTTATACTAGTAAATATAATTTAATAGACTATGTTATTGATGCGAAAATAGTAAGACAATAAGAAGTATCCCTCATCAGAGATGTGAAAAATGAAGACAATATTATCTTTACCACAAAGCAGCAAAAAGAGTTTGATTTAAGGCTAAAGATCTAGTGCTACATGTAGTTAACATTTTGACTATTGAGCAACCTAGATGAGGTGATTGAAAAAAACAACTTGACAAGAATTGTAGCAGAGCAGTGTGCTCTCAAGAAGTATGCAAAAGTGACTTGTGGACCAACCCATAATGTTTCATGCACAAACCTCAATAGAGCTTACAAGCTAAATTTTAAGTTTGGAATTGTTGTGCTTAGAATTGGTAATGAATGATCACTTTAGGACATCACACTCACACCTAGGCCTATGGAAGAAGCTCTAGGAATCAAGTAAGGTGAAGAAAAGTATGATAGAACCAAGAAGGTCACATTTGTCAAAATTATGATAGAAACAAGAAGGCCACATTTGTGACAAGTAGGAGCTAGAAAGCATGAGAGCAAGAATGAAGGAAATGGAGCATTTGCAAAAGATAGAACTCACACTCTGCATGGATAAGGAAAATGAAAAAATCACCTCTCTAGATAGAGAATTGCAAGAAAATCAATAGGCCTACATGAAATTGAAGGTAACCTTCATAGGGTTGCAATACACAATTAATACAGCCTTAGTAGGGGCATCTAAGGGTGTAGGAAAGGAAGCGCTGAAGGTGAATGAGGCAAGAAATTAGTTTTCAAGAAGATGACTATAGACTTAGCAAGTGCACTCAAAAGGGAAAGTCATTATGGGGGGGGAGGGGGAGGGGGATTTTCTAGTGAGGTTTCTTGGCTAAAACTTTTTGGACAAATAAAAAATTTGGCAAGCTTTTACATCAAGGTCCATATCTATCAAGAATGCCATTGGAAGATATTGATCTATGTGAGTAGCATGAGTGCATCTTGATCCCAAAGTTATCCTTGGCTTTTGCAAAGGCAAAATGTATTTGGGTCTTGGTTAATCATCACGAAATGACTATGTAACACTTTTTTTGTGCAATGTACTTTTACTATTTCTCTCGATAAAAGAAATTAGGTATTATTATTTCATAACCTTATATTTGAGATACATGCAAGCATAGTACTATATCATATCCATGGCAATGCAAATGCTCTATCTTGATTTTAGAACGCATTGAGGGAACTTTAGATTTCATTACTTCATAATCACAATTTTGGCTACACATTGAACAAGATGGAAAGCACCAAAGGAACAAGACAGATATACATGCATCTAACTAATGTAGGGAAACACATACCTTCCAATGCCTAGATTTGCATTCACACACACACACACACATGCACACACACACACACACACACACACACACACACACACACACTCTCTCTCTCTCTCTCTCTCTCTCTCTCTCTCTCTCTCTCTCTCTCTCTCTCTCTCTCTCTCTCTCTCTCTCTCTCTCTCTCTCTCTCTCTCTCTCTCTCTCTCTCTCTCTCTCTCTCTCTCTCTCTCTCTCTCTCTCTCTCTCTCTCTCTCTCTCTCTCTCTCTCTCTCTCTCTCTCTCTCTCTCTCTCTCTCTCAACCTTCTACAATAATTGATCTTGATTGAGAAAGGTTCTACTATGCAACTCCTACCTATATGCCTCTTCATGCATGTGAATGTTCTACCAAAAGACCTCAAAAAACACAAGCAAAGTACCATGTTCATCTTTTGGTAAATTAAAAAATCAATCACTTTGAATATTGTTTAAAAAATCATTATGAGAGAGAGAGAGAGAGAGGGCCTGCACCATACATGAGATACATGTGCTTGCATGTTTGCCGTATATACTTTGGTTGAGGGAGTTCATGACAATGCTGATTTTCAACTAATTATAGCAAAGGAACTCAAACAAGAGTTTAAGAAATGCTCACAGATCTTTGTCTTGTGCTTTAATAAACGAGAATTTCAATCAATTCTCCAAAGTATCTAAGGATTCAGTCTTGTAAGCTTTACTTGAGAAGTATAGAAATTTATTTTAAATGCATATAGTCCTTATCCCTAAGAGGTAAGTGGATCGCTCACTTGATTTAGAGCCCCATTCCAAGACAATAAACAAGCCACCTTATAGACTCTCCAAGTGTGAACGTGAAGAGGTTGCAAAATAAGTCAAGGAGTTACTTGAGATGGGTTTTATTGAATTGAGTTCTTCCTATAGAGGAGAGCTCAAGCAAGACCCACGTACCGCTTATTGTTTTAAGCATTTCAAGCCGAGCACTAATGGCTACCTCTCACATAACCGATGCGCTATCTATCTCTACGAGTGTAGTGAGCTTACCTCCATGCCCAATCGAGTTGCCTCCTCTCCCAAGCACTCCAGTAGCTCCACGATCCAAGTGTAAGCTTCAAGCGAGCTCGATCCTCAAGATCCACACTTTGAGCTCCATTGCTACGAGAAAGAGAAAAGAAGAGAAGAGAAGAGAAGAGAAGAGAAGAGAAGAGAAGAGAAGAAGAGAGGAGAAGATGGAGAGCTTCTCTACCATGGTCCCTCACCCTCACACACTCTATCCCTCACACTCTCACACTCCCTTTCTCAAGCACAAGCTCAAGCAAGCAACAAGAATAAGAAGAGGAGGAGGAGGAGAGCTACTTTTGGCTACACACAAGAATGAGCTTCTCATTCACTTTTCAACTTTATAAACAAAACCCTAAATCCCTTTTGGGCGGTTATCCCCTTTTTTACATGGCCAACCTAGGCTATTTTTTCCATTGTCCTCCTATCTTCCTAGCTTCCTTTCTACCACCTATCTACCTTTACGGTTTGCATAGGCCGGTGCTCTTAAAATAAATCATGGTGTGTCTTGTGCTCTTTTACAAAAGTATTGACTTGCGTTTTTTCTTGTGCGTCTTTCTCCTTGATTTAGGACTTTTTTGCACTTCTTGTGTTTCTATATTTTTCTTGGTGCACCTTCATATTCTGTTTCACTTTTTGCCTTGGCCTTGTCTTCTACTTTAGATTTTTCAAATTTTCCACCTTGTTCATCTAAGGGTTAACATTACCCCCCTCCTAGATGAGTGCCAATCCCATGGCACTCACCATCGTAGGTAGCAAGCTTTGGCATGCACCGAAGATGTGGGTGGAAGGGACATCTATGGTTTGCGGTGGAGGAGTTTTGGTGGTGGTGTGGATGAAGGTCATTGGGGGCACGTTGTTGGCCTAATTGGCTAGTGATAGGGTTGTTGAAGTTGGTGATAGGGCTGGTTTTTGTTGGGAGTTGCACTCATGGCTGGCACAAGTATTGATGTTCTGAGGATTCTACAAGCGAGGGCTTGCAGGATGATAAAGGATAAGAATTTAGAGTTGAGTATTGATGAAGAGCTGACATTAATTTCGTTGAAGTCTTCAATACCTGCAATTGAAAACCTCTCATATGTGGTCTCTTCTTAGGGGTATTGCTAGTCTTCTTATCATGCATAAGATGGTTTGATTAGTTTGGGAGAGAGGTCGGAACTCTAAGCAAGCTGAGAGTATTGTCTTGCACTTGAGGACCCAAAGTGTATATATATTGTGGTGCAAATATTATGTGAGTGCACATGCATACGTAGATAGTACATAGTTAGAAAACTATTGATTAGGTTCCTCGTAGCAGTGTGTGGATGAAGCAAGGGTTCAATGGGGTGGAAAATTTTATCAATGTTGAGAAGAAGTACACTTAAAGGCTTCTTGAGACATCATTTGTGATTTTGACAACATGACGTAGCATCCTTGAGCTCATTGACACCTTAGATTTTTATAGATGGTGGCTACTTGTTGTGGTTGAAGAGTACAATGTACTTTGCATGGTCTTCTATGCCTTGCTTACAACTGTTGATTGCAATGGCACTGAGATGGAGTGAGAAAAAGAATTGTGCAAATGGTTCAGGGTGACAGGTCTAACCATAGGCAAGACGAGATCCCTAGGTATGTCTTGCCCTTGATATTCCCTAAACAATTGTGGGGGATGTGTAAATGTCTAGGCGACTAGGGATGGAGCACAACCGACCAAAGTCCTTGGACGTACCTAATTTGAGGACCCCTAGGTTTTGTGCTGTGATTGTGGGTGCTTTTTTTTCTTTTCTTGTCTTTTCTTTTCTTTTCTTTTCTTTTTGTTTTCTCTCTCTTTTTCTTTTAGATAAAATGAATACAACCAATGCAATACATTGAGGCTGTTAGCCTTTCATTTGGACTAAGAAATGTCAAGATCCAAAGGTTGTGAAAAATGGATATTACAAGGATGATTGTGTTACTAGTCTCGATGGTAGAGGAACAATTGTTGAGATGGAGAATACACTTGAGATTTTGCAAACCTTTTTGTAACATATAAGACATTGGTACAATTGAGGTAGCAACTGCAGTGAGCCAAATGCAGAGTTTGGGCCAAGAAAGAGAGAGTAGCCAATGACTATGCTTTGGGCCATGCTCAAATGCAATGTATGCTTTTTGCAAGGGTGATTTTCTCTTTCAACAATGGGGCTTCCATCATGGCTCTTTGTTCTTTGTATTTTTGTTGCTTTTTCTGTAATGGCTCTTCATGGGGTTGGTGGTCTTGTGATGGCTTGGACATTGAACACTTTTGTACAGAGACCTGTGTCATCTTGTATCCACTTGACAACTCGTGAGAGTACATGCAAGTCACATGCTTCAATCATAATGAATAGGTGCAACTCAAAAAGATATCACTTATCCGAATCTCATAGTGTTGACTTCGATGCATATCACCTGCGCTTGATTACCATTGCTTGTGTGTGTGCTAGCTTTACGTTTTTTTGTGTTAATCTATACACAGTCACAAAACACATTGTTTATTTATGTACGCATTTATGAATCCATGTCACTTTGTGAGGATAAAAACCAATTGTAGAACTCAGGATTGTACTGGAGTGCAGCACACGCATCTACTAATCATGGCAATCTACTCAATAACAACAGATATTTTACAACATCAAGTAGCATGGTACCTTGTTCGAGTCTACTCACAACATGTAGCTCCTCCTCAGTGAGAATTTTATTAATCAGAGAGTTCTCTTGGCTAGTTTCGGCTAAGTCTATACCCCGAACAATAGTCAATACTCGAAAGGAAGTTTGTGCCACATAGGTCACAAGTCTCTTTGAGACCACCATTTGGCCAATCACTCCTCTGAGACTCATAATCTGGGCTCCAAGTTTGGCCATTGTAGCATAGTTTTCAAACCAACATTTTTCAAATTGACTTCAACCCTCGAATTGTCACTTTAGTTTCTCTATCTTTAAGAGATTTGGTTGGCAAAGCACTTTGTTGAATGTCACAGTTAAGCATAGTTCATCGACTTCCTCGTCAAAGATGAGTCGCATGCATTCATGTAGGAGCTTTTCATAGTGCTCAATAAGGTATTCTTGCTCTTCCCAGGATAGCGAATATGACAAATATTCCCAGGCGGATATGACATAGGCACATGTGAATAATTTGAGTTTAGCATCCAACTCAGTCAAGCACTCTGTGACACTTCTATGTTCAATGAGGGCTTGCTCAGTTGCTATCTCATGCAAGGTTCTGGGAGTTTCCCTAGGCTTTAGCATAGCTGGGGGCTCAAGCCTAGATGAATAAGATTGGTCACTACTAGGATTGCTCCTATCCTTGGGGTTTCCATGTTTCTCCTAAGGCTTTGCTACTATTATGCCATGATTCTCCTTGGATGTGACTATGATTGGTATAGTTTTGTCAACTTATTGCGACAGTGTTGTATCCACTCTTGATTGGTCAATGTAAGTTCTATTGTCAATGGATTGAGTGTTGCAAGCAACCGTTGATGGTAATGATTGCTTTGACTTATCAGAACACATGGATGTGTCTAAGGTTTCACTATTGCTAGGAGAGATGGTAATGGGTTCATTCATGGGTGGACTCGTTGCTTTATTCCTTAGCTCTTTAGCACTCTTGGTCTCAATCTCCTTGGCATCTACAGCCACTTGCAACAACTGCCGTTGTTTTCTACTCTTTTTCTTGGGCAATCGTGGTGTATCCTTTAAAGACTCGGTACCTTGAACTAGGTTAGTCATTGATGTGCTTGGTTGGGCCTTAGCATTCTCTTTCTCTAGTGTGTCCTCATGGGACGTAGCCACGGCCTGTTGAATAGTCTCGCTAGGTTGTGAGGATACAATTGCCTCTCTTTTTGGAGAGTTTAGCTCTTCAGCTAATTCCCCTTTGTTTAGCCCCTCATCCGATTGCATTGGCAGTTGCTCCTAGTCAAGCTCCTGGTCAAATGTTTGCTCTAGACTCTTGTCCTTACCCATTGGAACATGCCTCCATTGCTTCTTATCAGAGTGGGTATTGTGGTTAGAGCTATTTATCTCTTGCTCAAGAGGTTTGAGTAACTCTAGTATAGAACCAAGAGATGATTTAGGATTCTTGTCATGTAGGCTTGGATGAAACCAGCTAAAAAATTTAGGGTTTTATTGATGGGAAGCATAGAGATCTAGGATTGCAGGGTCTTGAGTGAGGTAGAAGACATATGCGCTAACATTAAGTACCATGCTCCCTACTCTAAGCCTACTAGCCACATGTAGATCTTCTTCTAGAAGCAATTTATCATACAAGGGATGTTTTTGGACAGTGGTAGAAAGCTAGACCTGATAGACCATTGCCAAAACTCTTAATGAGGTTGGGGCAACATATGTGGGATCATGTACTGATATCCAAAGGGCTTTCCTTTGCTCGGCGAGTGTCATTAGTTGGTGGCTAATTTTGGTTGCTAGACTCTGGTTGAAGTACCATTTCTGCACAAAGTTACCTTATCCTTTCCCTTTTCATTTGATTGCTTCGAGCTTTTCCTTATTTGTCTCACATTGAGCAATATAGAATGAGGGTATCAAGCACAATTCTCTAGTTGTGGCCTTTGGGATGTCCTTTATAACTTTCTCAGCAATAGCTACATAGCAGGAGCAAACATGTTGTTGCTCATCCCAAGTCAAGTGTTTGGCTATGAGCTTTGTGTACTTTGGTATTGGCCTTCCAATGTCCACATGGACATATGAACATGTGATGGCTGCTAGCTTGTGATCAAGCTTCATCAGGCACTTCATCTCTAGTTCATTGAATCAGATACGCTATCTCTTTGGCCAAATCTTCGAGAGATTTCTCCTCAAGCCTAGGCTTTAGATGCTTTGGAAGTGTTGGAGATGTCAAGGATGTTGGTTGTGACACCTCTTTCACAGGTGAATTGCTAAGGACACGTTCTGCAAGGGGCATCGTCACAACCAAAGTGTGTGACTGCTATGATTCTTTATTGGAAGTGTTAGTGGCTAGTTCATTGGACTACTACTATTGATAGACTGTGGTGTCAAGTCCTTAGGCAAATTAGAAGTGGTTGTGTCATTTTTTACCATTTGAGCATTCACTTGTGCAGATCGAGCATTAGTTGAGCTAGTTATCACGGTGGATTGTAGAGGCATATCCTTAGACTAAGAATTAGGGGTGGTGTAATGTCCCGCATCTTGGACATTTGGAAGCTCAAATGGAGATAGAGATTGGGATTGAGCAGCTTCACTTGACGAGTGTCGTTGTGCTTCCTGTGTCCGTTTAGGGAAAGAGGGTATAGGAGATTTGGTGGTGCGCAGATCGGATGATGTATGCTCGCGTTGTGAACACCGGAAGGTCCCCAAGAACAAAAGAACTCTACTTTTTGCACAAAACTCAAGGTAGAAAGCATGCATGACATGAACAAGAGACCAATTGGGTGCAATCTCCCCCCATGCCTTGTGTGAGTGCTCCACAAAGCATGTATTTTATGTATTAATCATCTTCAAACTCAAATAATAGCCCAAATTACAAAATAGCACGCTTTTAGCTTTTCAGTTTGCTTTAGCACAAAATTGAAATAAAGCTAATGGGCGGGCGTCCAAAGAGTCAGACATACCCAATACAATGTCCAAATACAAATATCATAATCGTGCACCCATGCGCATACAAAATAATAAATAAATATCCAACGCCTCAATAAATAGGCGCGACAAAATATAGGCGCCATGCCTAAGGTATGCGCCCATCAAAATATAAGTGACACCTCGAATACACGCTATCCTCCAATGCTTTCCTCCGCCAGTGCTTCTATCTCTACACATCAACTAAAGCATTCACAATCGTTAGTAAAATAATACAATTAAACCGATAAAAGTGAATATCTAGTAGTCTTCAGCTACATAAATAAATCAACTGGTTAGAAATCAATCCTAACCTTAATTTATCACGAGTGTGCACTCTAAACTCATAAACGTTTATTAATTTAATATATATTTTGCGGAATCACCCGCTATGGAATCACCCATGTACACACTAAATTAATGAAACGCCCGAAAAGGATAAGCATCCCCATCAACTTCTCACACAAAGAATCCACTTTGTGTATGAGCCCCGGTCAACAAAGTTTACGGAATCCACCATAAAACCTCACGGAATCCACCATGAAATATACCTCCTAGCATCATACCCCCGGGGTGGGATAGCAATTGTCCTCAATTGCCATTAGCTCAATGTGGAGCTAACAGAGTGGGAAAAACATTTAAGTCTCTAGCGTGCATCCATTGGGCCTCTTCAACAGGATGGTTTTTAAACTTGACTAAATATCTAGAATATCTACATCCAGTTCTAGTGGTCATGAAATCAATATCTATGATAGCTTCAGGTTCAAGTATTTCAGTATCTTCATCTAACTATGGTGCGTTTTCATAAACAGAGTGTACATGTAATTGGTCTCTAAAGGGTCGTAATAAACTAATGTGGAATGTGTTGTGAATTTTCCAATGAGGTGATAGTTCTAACTTGAGTGCATTGTCATTGATTTTATGAATGATCTTAAATGGTCCATAGAATCTAGGTGCTAATTTAATAGCTGGGTGTTTATCTACACTTTGTAATCTATGTTTTTCTATTCTCAACCAAACATAGCCATCAACTTTGAAATTCATGGCCTGTCTTTTCTTATTGGCTTGTTTTGTATACGATTGCTGGGCTTTGGCAATCATGTCTTTAACCTCATCAAAAATAGTAGCGTGCATATTAGCAATATCATCAGCACTCTGAATTCTATTTGATAAAGATGCAATAGGTGTAGACAATCTATAACCATAAATCACTTCAAATGGTGCTTTCTTTGTAGATGTGTGTGGTGTATCGTTATATACAAACTGCAGTAAATGTAAATGTGTATCCCATGTCTGAGGTTTAGAAATACTGTAAGTACGTAAAAGATCTAAAATAGTACTATTAGTGGCTTACAGGATGAAATACAGATGAAAAATCAATCTTTGTTCCTAGGTTAGCAAACAAAGTAATCCAAAAGTTGTTACAAAATCTGGAATCATGGTCAGAAATAATAACTTTTGGTAATTGTTAACCCCAACACGAAGAAAGCAAAAGGAAATAAAAAAGACGCAGGGCAAAGGCGGAAAAAGGGTAGCCCGATTGAAGAAAGAATAGGAGAAAAGGCCAAAAGCACAAGGGCAACCTTAAAAGTCCAAGGCAAATGCAAAAGGGGAAAGGCGCATTTTAAAATAAAAAGGCGCACCCTGAAATCTTGTAAAAGAGCGCCGGGCTCTCACCCATGCAATTTGTAAATGTAGACAGGCGATGGAAAGGAATGTAGAAAGATAGAAGGACAATGGGCCGGCCATGTAAAAAAGAGAAAAAGGGGATGACCGCCCAAAAGGGATTTAGGGTTTTGTATATAAAGTTGAAAAGTGAATGAGAAGCTCATTCTTGTGTGTGGCCAAAGCTTCTTCTTCTTCTTCTCTTGTTTCTTGCCTTCTTGCTTCTGCTTGAGAGAGGGATTGAGAGAGTGTGAGGGAGTGAGAGAGTGATTGTGTGAGAGTGAGGGATCTTGGAGAAGAAGCTCTCCATCTTCTCTCTTCATCTTCCCCTCCTCTCTTCTCTTTAATTGTCTCGCGCGTGGCTATGGAGGATGAAGGTCATGGGAGAGGGATTGAGGTTGCTTGAGCTTGCCTCAAGGATCGTGGAGCTACCGGTGTGCAAGAAAGAGGAGGGTACTCGATCGAGCATCAAGGTAAGCTCACTATACCCCTAAGGTAGGCATTGCGCGTCAGCTATGTGAGAGGTAGCCATGGCCGCTTGGTTCAAAACACTTGAGCAATAAGTGGTCCGTAGGTCTCGGGGTAGAGCTTGTAGCTCCCCTTCATTTTGGTTCCGTTTGCCGGGACAGACGGAATCGATCCTTGAGCACCGCGCACATCAAATTGAGCATAGAAGTAGGGTTTCCAGCCTGAACCGGTGCTCAAGATAGCTAGGAGATTTAGGAGGTTTTAATCCGTGAAACAAGTAAGTGTTTTGGTTTGTTGGAAGCATTAGTGTAGGACTACCATTCTGCATCTCTGTTTTGCATTTTGGCTGCACTAGATTAAGGTTAGATTAGGTTAAGAAAAGAGAAAATAGAGGTTTTGGCTGCTGCTGGAAACAGGGAAACAGGGGACCAAATTCAAATTTCTGGGTAAAACAGGAAAAGAGAACTAGCTTTGAGGTTTTGCAGTGCTAGAAAATGACCTTAAGAGGCTTGGGAGGCCAGGGCAAACCTCATTTCACTGGTTAGCTTTGTGTGTGTGAGAGAGAGAGAGCTTCTGGTTGCCAGGAACAAGGAGCGCTATCACGATTCTGGGTGCCATCGATTTGTGCTACTCCAGGTGAGTCTGGTGCTTCGTAGTAGTGCATAATCATATCTGGAAAGTCTCTTGTGATTGTGTGTAGCAGGCGTCAAGTGGAATCGAAACGCGTCAAAATCCCGCCTGTCGCCAAACACAGTCGAACCGGGTCTTAGTGGTCCGATTCCCAGAATCAGACCAGCCGAATCGGACCACCCGAGTCCTGGAGTCGGACTGTCCGATTCCAAGAATCGAACCGTCCGACTGAGGGAGTCAGACCAGCCCTGTCCGATTCCTAGAATCGGACAATCCGATCGAACGTGCCACGTGGCACTCAGACGCCCATCATAGTCAGACCATCAGACTTTAGGAATCGGACCCGACCTTTCCGACTGCTGGACTTGGACCACTCTGTCTGACTGCTGGACTCGGACCAGCCCTGTCTGATTCTGGGAATCAGACCATCCTGCCAGAAGGAAAAATAAGGATCTTTAGTTGACCCTGCCACAGACCTAACCCCCAAGACACAACCTTGAACACCCCCAAGACCCAAATTGACCATTAGAACCTCAGAGACCAATCGAACTTAGAGTAGAATAGAAAACGCAGCACAGACCTTCAGAAAGACCATAGAATAGCCAAGAACCGAGCTTAGAACTCAAATCAGGCTAAGAACGTGGAGAGAAACAGAGTGGAGTTTGCATTAAACACTTTATGCATCAGCACTTCACTCTTGTGTTCCACTAAGTTTGCTCTGCAAGAAAAGAGAAGAGCCTGTTTTCGCACCAAGCACCACGAAAGCACTAAGCATAACGTGTGAATAAGGATTGCAGCTGCTTTCAAATAACAAGGAACACATCAGGATATCTAATAACATTAAGGAACCCACTAGTAGGAGAAGATCCCAAGACTTAGACAGGTGCCTGAGTGCCCTACTAGTAGGACCTGGAGAAGACACGAAGACACGGAAAGCAACAATATAGAGGATTGGACGCTACCAAAGCTGCTTGGATTTATTGACAATCTCGTGGAGTTGGAAGCAGAAACAATGTCCGGATCAAGAGGCGAACGAGGAGAGGACCAATTAGACTTAGGAGAATTTCCAACCTCAGTCCAGGAACTGGTCCACAACTACGATCTACTCACTAGGACCGTGATCCAGGGCAGACCTGTAGAGGAAGTGGTAGCAAACCTGGAAGAAGAGAGAAGAGCAATCAAGAGAGCGCTAGAAGGCATAATTGCCTACAACCATGAGCAAAGGGCTAGAAGGCTACAGCAAGACGTAGATATGTACAAGGCTAGAGAGTGCTAGACCTAGCTGGAGCGGCCAAATCTGGACCGAATGTAGAGAAGGAACGGGTAGCAAAGGCCGACATGACATTGAGCGAACTGGTAGCAAAGTGACTCTTGGACAATACGTCCATTGAACATAGTGCTACTGCCCTAGCCACCGCGCTACTATCGTGATTGGGAGTCACGCAAGGGGTTAAAGGGCAGGCTAGAATCCCCATCATAGCAAAACAACTAACTAGATACGAGCCTAGCAGTGACCCATACAACTTCATGGAGCAGTTCGAGCAAGTATGTGAGGCAAACGGTCTTACAGACCCTGCGCAGTGAGCTCAAGCTTTCGGCCTATGCTTAGGCGATAAGGGGAGGACCTGGTATTCTAGTTTAGATGATGTAGAACGTACGAACTTTGTTTGCCTTAAGGGCCTCTTCATCAAGAGGTTTTTGGAGGCAGGGTATTCGGATAACCTCATCGCTAGGTTGATGAATATCAGTCAAAGGGAGAAGGAAGACGTTAGGGATTACGTCACTCAGGTGCGTAGCCTCTACAAGAGAATCCCTGCCAATGAGCGACCTACCGAGAGGGCAGTGTCTATAGTGTTCAGGAACGAGATTCGGAGTGAGGAGCTCTACAAGGCTTTGGCCAGTAACTCCACCTTGCAACGAGACGTGCTAGCTAGAGTTTTCAAGGAGGCAATACGCGTAGATGATCAACTCAGGGAATGCAACATGAGGACTACCAACCGAGAGGGTGCAAGCCAGAGGGACCCTGAGAGATCAACTACTTCGGGGGAAAAAGCAACTGCTAGTGTGCAGGATAAGGGAAAGAGTGTAGACCACGACCAAGGGATGGCAGAAATGAGAATGGAGATTGCACAGTTGCAAGAGTTGGTAAGGAAGCCTGTGAGATCGCATGTACAATGTATATACTACGGCGGCAATCACCTCCCAGTTGAGTGCCAAGATCCTAGATCTCAGCCGTGCCCAAATTGCAGTAGATTCGGGCATGATGCAGTGCATTGCAGAATGCCGAGGAGATTCCCATACGCACAGCAGTACAACCCTCCATACTTAGGTAATAGGCCACCCAATTTCTTTGGGAGGGGAGCCCAGTTAGCTCTCCCAGCACCGACTGACTCAAGACCTGCCGTACCTAGGCTAGAGATGAACCCAACTGGTATACCTAGACCACCAGGGCCTTTTGTAACCCACCCATCTAGCGATGCTCCTGTTCACTTTGTGGAGGAGCCTAATGAGGAAGAAACATATGTCAACCCGTACATATCCTATGACGAGGAGGGCAACCTAGTCCTAATGGACTATCGGCCGCGGTGCCGGTGATGGCTTTAGGAAGAGGAAGAGGCAGAGGCTTTGGAGGACCAAGCCAAGATCCAGATGCTGGACTTGCGGCCACCCAGGCCACATTTCATCACACTACCCAGAACGAGAACAAGCTAACAAGGACAAAGCGGATCTCTGATGCACAGAGTGTGGAATCACACATCTGTTTCTTGACTGCCCTAGGTGGAAGCCATCAACCAGCTCTGCCAATATGCCATCAGTGCCTTTGGGGCTTTTTGGAGTGGAAACCTTTGACAGTGAGGATACACCCATCCCACTACATGTTATGACGCGAGTTCAAACAAAACAGGCAGGCATCTCTTTGCCAGGGCCAAGTAACCTTGACGCAACCTCAATAGGAAAGAAAAGCCGGAGGAGACGGAAAAAGAGAACCGATGCAAAGATAACTCTTAAAACCGAGGAAGTGACTACGTTAGTAATGGGAAAGAGGGTCACAGATGCAGAGGCGGAGACCTCAGCTCCTAAGATAGCCAAGCTAGGGAGTGCCAAGGTAGGGGAATATCCCCATCCCAAACGGTAGCTTGAGGCTATAGCTAAGGTCAAGGAGTGGGTCAAGGACACCCAAAAGCACCTCAAGGATGTTGAACCCATATTAGAAGATCTTATTGATGATTTCTCCAGCGTGAGCACACCAGTCTCACCTTCAAAACCACAAGCTGTGAGCATACCTGCACCATTGGGGGCAACTCAGCAGCAAGGCCAAGGGGAAACTTGCCAGGGCAGACAAAACGCATGGCCTAGAAATGCTAGCCTCAGAGGAAGACAAGAGCCCAGTAGCCTCCTCACAACCTTGTTGTCTACTCCAGTAACTCTAAGCTTGGAAGACCTACTTAGGCAGAATCATTCCTTATGGCAGGAGTTAAAAGACTTGATGGAGGGACACACAGGACTTGCGGGTGCTGATCCGCAAGATCACGATGCAGTTACACAAATCCCAAGTCTAACTCTACACTCAACTCGTAAGTCTTTGCACATCAATGCTTTTTGGGAAGGCACTGAAATGCATGTAGTTTTACCCGTCCTAGCCTTAGGAGATATGACGCGAAAAGGAATTGTAGACACATGCGTAGGTGTTAATGTACTAAGCCATGCAGTCTTAGAGGCATGGGAAAACCCTCCTGTAGAGACTGCCAGGTTTAACATCACGTTAGCAAATGGAATGAAGATAAGACCATTCGGGGTCTTAAAGAATTGGCTAGTAAAGATTGCCGGTGTGCAGTTTTCCGTAAACTTCATTGTCATGAAGGGAGTGGATTACGACATACTATTAGGCCGACCTTGGATGAGGAATGCGCGTGTCATTGAGGACTGGGGCAATGGTTTGATTTTCCTAGGGAACAGAACTAGTGCAGTAAGGGTAGAGATGGACACTTGGAAGACGACCCCTGTTGACCTAGATGCCATCTCAGCTATGCTGAAAGGCGATACTCAAACGACCAAACCCTATGGATCACTCACTAAATATATTTCTTGCCCTGAGGATGAGAGGGATTGGATGCACGTTTTGGCGACCATTGACCTACCATTCTCGGATGAGGAAGAACTATATCGGTAGGCTGCTAAAGCCGCAACCATGCCAATTGAGGAGCCAATTGTGCCACTCTGCATGATGGTAGGAAGCTCACTCAACCCACGCAAACCAGCCTCGTTCCATATCCCCAACAACAAACTAGAGCTTCAGGAAATCATAGAGTATCTGACCAATAAACTGGAAGGCAACTTGGCTACTAACTTAAAACCTCTAAGTGATCTATTCGCTAAGCCAAAATGGAAATGGACCAAGGTCCACGACCTGAATTTGTTATATAACTGGGCTTTAGTTACTAATGACAAGGAGACTGGAAAGGAAAGCTTAGGTGATGATGAGCAGTCAGAAGGACAGGACTCTAATGATGAGGAGTACGAGGATTGTCGCTCTATGGGAGAGGAGAGTGAAGAAGAGATAGATACAATAGAGTACGACACGGAAGGAAAAGTGATAGAACAAATCAGGGCAGACTCGAGGCCTAGGAGAGGAAGGACCAGTCAGAACAAAAAAGGAGTCATGCGAATGGAGTGTGACAGGTCCTGGCTAGAACACATAGGAGCCGTGGATTACGAGCAAGCCGAAGTGGCACGACCATGGGTAATCCCAATGCTCAAGACGGATGCACCTACTGAACTACGATCCCCTGGGAAAACACCTTCCTCAAGTGAGGGATGAGAGTTTAACTCAGAGTCGGAAGTCAGCACTGAGAGTGATCCCGAGATACCACAACCTTCTAAAGTCAAACGCACCAAGAGAGACTTGCCAGTCCACTTAAGGTGCAGAAGGCTAAAGGAGGAGGCCAAGAAGCAAGCAAAGGACTCAGAAGCAGAAAGGCAAAAGAAACCGTAAGATCTACCCAAACGGTTTACAAAATTTAAAAAGGGTGACAGAGTGGTGATTCTGCTAGGTGCAAAAAGACAAGGCCAAACTAGTGAACCGATCGAGGGACCCGCCAAAGTCAAGGAAGTTAACTTGGCTGGGGAAGGTGAAAATTCAAGGCCTATATTCATTACAGATGACTTGACGGAGGATGAGGAGACCAAACTTGTTGCACTCTTGCAAGAGTACATTGACGTATTTACCTGGACATTGGATGAACTTAAGGGAGTCAACCCTATGGTTGTGACTCATAATATCCCAATGGTCCCTAATGCAGTGCCAACGAAACAACGACCTTACCCCATGAATCCCAAACATGCCCATGCAATAAAAGAGGAGATTGATAAACTCATGAGGGCAGGATTCATTTATGAGATGGAGCACACAGACTGGGTATCACCTATCGTGATTGTCATGAAGAAAAATGGAAAAATCCAAGTGTGCGTGAACTATAAGAAAGTGAATGCCGCTACAAAGAGGGATAACTATCCTTTACCTTACACCGAGAACATGCTTGAGAGGGTAGCAGGTAAAGAAGACTACAATTTTTTGGATGGTTTCTCGAGCTATAATCAAGTGCAAGTGCACCCCAACGACAGGCACAAGACTGCCTTTGCAACAGAATGGGGTGTATTCGCCTACATTGTCATGCATTTTGGGCTGATGAACGCACCTGCGACTTTTCAATGCCTAATGTGCACTATCTTTAAGGACATGCTTAGGCGCGAACTGGAAGTGTTTGTAGACAACTTATGCGTACACTCTAGTTGGGCCGAACACTTAGAGAAATTGAGAGCTATCTTTGAAAGGTGTAGGTTGTACCACCTCTCATTGAACCCCTTAAAGTGCTAGTTCTGGGTGAAACACGGATGTATCTTAGGGCACGTAGTGTCAAGGAACGGCATTGCCACTGACTTTTCTAAAGTCGGAGTCATTGTTGACTTACCGCCACCCGATAACTACAAGGGAGTTCAGTGCTTCTTAGGACACACTGGATATTATCGACGCTTTGTACTAAATTACGCTCTAATTGCTAGACCATTGTACAAGCTGTTGATAGTGTTCAAGTGGACTGAGGAATGCCAGCGCGCATATGAGGAGTTGAAAAAGGCTCTTACTACTGCACCAATCTTACGAGCCCCAAACTGGAACATAACGTTTCATGTACACATAGATGCCTCTAAGTTCACTATTGGAGCCGTGCTTTGCCAGCCTGGTGAACATAACTTAGATTACCCGGTGAGTTTTGCTAGCAGGCAGCTCACAGAGACTGAGATGAACTATTCCACGACAGAAAGGGAGGGGTTGGCCATGGTATTTGCGGTAAAGAAATTTAGGCATTACCTGTTGGCCACTCCCTTTGTCTTCTTTGTTGACCATCAAGCCTTGCTATATCTTGTGAACAAGCCTTACGATGCGGGACGCATAGCTAGATGGTTACTCCTTCTACTGGAGTTTGACTTCTCTGTGGTTATACGCAAAGGAAAGCAGCATTACATGGCTGACCACATGTCCCGCATACCCACAGGAGAAGCTGCTGGACAAGGCATACCTGAAGATTTACCGGATGCTCATCTCTTTAACCTGTCTAGGAGAGAGAATTGTTTAAAGCTGATCTGACGCCGTATTGGGCCGATGACATAGTTCAAGTGCTAGAGAGCGGACTACCTGAGAGACCCATTGAGAAGGCCAGGCTGAGAAGACTTATCCTGAAAATTCAGCCATACCAACTGATAGCCGGCCAACTCTACAGGTTGGGACAAGATGGTTTATTGCAGAGATGCATATGTGAGCATGAGATCCACGATGCATTGAAAGAAGCACATGGCGGAATCGCTGGAGGAAACTTTAGGGGGGACACAACAGCCCGAAAGGTGCTACAATCCCAACTATGGTGGCCCACCCTTTTCCGCGATGCAGCTAAATTCGTAAAGCACTGCAATGAGTGCCAAAGGACCAAAGTGCCTATGCGGAAAGACAAGATGGAGTTGACCCCTGTCATACCCCGACAACCCTTTGAAAAATGGGGCATCAATTTTATTGGACCTATTAGTCCTGCGGCACAATATTCCCAAGCTCGCTACATCATAGTGGCAATCGATTATCTAACGAAGTGGGCAGAGGCACGAGCCACGAGGAAGAATGATGCTAGAACCACTGCAAAGTTCTTGTGGGAGCAGGTCATTTCACGGTTTGGCTGTCCAATCGAACTTGTAAGCGACCAAGGCACACACTTCATTAATGAGGTGATTTCCCACCTGCTCTCTACCTTCCTAATAATTCATCGAAAGTCCTCTCCCTATTACCCTGAGGCTAATGGCCAATCCGAATCCACGAATAAAATCTTAGTCAACATGCCTACAAAGGTAGTGTCTACTTCAAGAAGTGACTGGGACAACAAGCTAATGGTAGCCTTGTGGGCCTATCGCACAGCTTATACGGTTGTAGGACAGACGCCTTTTAGGCTGATGTACGGAACTTAAGCCATTTTACCCTTAGAATTCTTCATCCCTAGCTTAAGGATAGCAGTCCAAGAGCGTTGGGAGGGAAGAGAGGCTTGGACCAATCGCTTAGTGGAGTTAGAGTGCCTAACGGAGACCCGACTCCTCGCCACTCACTCTCTGATTTATGAGAAGGCTCGACAAAAGATGTGGTTTGACAAGCATGTCAAACAGCGAGACTTTGAACAAGGGGACCTTGTTCTACTATACTCTATAAAAGGACATAAACAAAAGATGAAGTTTCGGGGGCTAGGGCCTTTCAGAGTACGCATGATTGGTAGAACATGGAATGTTGAGTTAGAGACACTTGAAGGCGAAGGAATAGGCTTTTTTAATGGCAGCCACATAAAGAAGTACTATCCTCCTTTCCATCCATTACATGAGCCACCCATGCTAGAACCCCCAATGAACGTTTGCATGGCTACTATAACCGACCTTACAGATCAGGACGAAGAAGCAGTGGCACCGGCGTATCTACGAATCACAGTCACAGCAGGAGCGACGTATTCTTTCGATGCCTTGATTGATGAAGGTGGCGACTACAACATCTTGACTCATGACCATTGGACACGCATTGGTCAATCGAAACTACAGCCCACTAATGCCAAACTCACCCCGTTTGGGGGTAATGCTTATTCACTCCTAGGGAAGTGCAAGGTAGTCATCTCTATCGAGTCTGAAAGTTTACCAGCTTTCTTCCATGTGTTGCCTGACACTAAAGGAGCCAGTAATATGTCACTATTAGGTCGTACTTTCAAGAAGCAAACGAACTGTAATGTGGATTACAACCTAAACCACATTCATCTTGCTATAGGCAATGTGCGTATAGTGACAACTTTCAGCAAGGGCTGTCCTGACTCCTCCACCATTACGAAGCCACCGGTAGAAACCCCTACGACCACGCTTCAGCCCAAGTCTAAACAGAAGAAAACTAAGGCCTCATGCCAGGCTCTCGACCCTAGGCCCAAACCCACCAAGAGTCCTCACAAGGCCAAGGAGTCCAAGCTTATATGGGTGCCAAAACGGCAAAGACCACATCCGGGTAGACCACCCAAATGTGATTCTAAACGCCAAAATAATCAGCCATCACGGCCTAAGAGGCAGTCTAGACGCTATCGACGTAGACACACAACCACGCCGCGATGGATCCCCAAAGATCTCTTGCGAGCACAATGATACTACGAGAGCAACCCCTAGATCTGGGTGCCTAAAAATGGCAAGTTTAAAAGCTCATCTACAAGCAATCTCACCCCAGTGAGGGAGGCTTGCACACATGGTGCCTAGGGCATAGTCAGCAAACCATTGCCCGTTGTGGCTAGTAAGCCCCAGCTCATCTATCGATCAAAGCAAACACCACAAGCCTTTACCTAATCCAGAGAACTTAAATACTCCCATGACTGCTCACTCAAAACCCAGCACAACTCCCATGCCCCCAGAGCTTCCTACAGCACCTCAAAGTGCCTCGGAGTGCAAAGCCACACCTGTGACACCAATGATGGAGTCACCACTATCCAGTCCATTTGCACCATTCCCACCAGCAGGTCTTAAACCTTCCTACGTGGTACGACCTTTCCTTTCTTTGGCTAAAGACCTCGCCGCGACTTCTGGGGATGACTTAATAACCTGCATCAAGATGTTGGACAAAACTTTCACTACATTCACTAGAAGTTATGAGAGGCTAGACCTAGGTCTTCTTGACAAAACACTTGCTTCAAATATTCGTGCATTACCATGCACTTGGGAAGAATACAAACTTATGACCCTTAAATTCCCCAAAATTGCTGTTGAACTAGCAAACGACGAAATCTCAAAGGAGCAAGCTGCCCTCAGAAGACTAATCACTTCATATTGTAAGCCTCCTCGTTTTGTTCCTGACCACGAGTTGCAAGAGCTCACGCAGATGGAAAGCTCGCCTTCCACGTTCTTGCAGCAGTGGTTTGCTCTGAGAATCCAATGGGAGAAAAAATGTTGCCGAATAATGACCAATGTTGAGCAACGCAGGGCAGTTAAAACCATTGAATATGACCCTACTTATGTGGCACCTATCTCATTTAGGGTTTTGGCCATCACCCGCAACAACCAGCATTTAAATGACCATGTGCTCGCTCACCCTTACATTGACCAATTCCTTATGGAAGAGGAATTACATGTTGCAAGCCGCCTTAATACTGGAGATCTCTTTCACGATGTCTTGATCTACATCTCCCAAGTCTCCATCCAACTATCTACTCTTGATTGTCATGCCCAACTCGAATACAATCCAAGCTTCTATGATCAGTTATTGGCTAAGTAAGTCAAAGCACGAAAAACAGCGTTTGCCTCGTACTTCCTGTGCTAATCCTAGGAAGGATTCCTTGAAAATCCAAGACCGGGGGGGGGGGGGGAGCAAGAGTAGAGCAAAATGAGAGTCATGCTATCTAGCAGAATGTTATGATTAATTGAGTTTCAATGGAAGATACTGCAAAGGAAAAACAATAGCAATTGCTGCTGTGAGCCTGTCTCTAAAATTCAAGCCTCTAAGCAAGTATACCAATTTTTGACACATACATTTTTCTCTCAAAATTGAGTTTTGTTAGAAATAAGCCGATTTTTAAGCATTAATGTTGGCATGGTGTGTTGACAGGTAACCACCATGGCAGGACAAGACAAAGGGGGCAAACTCCCATTTTCTGAAGAAGAGATGACCAAGTTTGGCATCAGCGTCGAGACACGAGGATTCAGTCATTCACCTTCAAGCACAGGCTGAACCTGGATGAGGCCATCTTGGAGGAACCTGCAGTCAAAGAATTGATGGACAGATGCCACCTCCACAAGTATGTGGAAAAGGTGGGGTAGGCCGTGGATTACGGCATGTGTGCTGGATTTCTGAGGAACTTTGACAAGGGCAGGAACTGTGGCACTGTCACAGTGAGGACAGGGGAGCAAGAAAGAAGAATTGAAGTGCCCCTCAATGCAGCAATCGTAGAGAAGGCCTTGGGGCTCGTATACCCAAGAAAGAGAGGCGACCGAGAAGGGATGTTTACGCCATGATGGGGGTAAAGAAAGAAGAGGTGCACACAGTGGATGGAATCATATTGGCTAACATCCCGGATCCAGCAGTGAAGGTGCAAGCGAAGATGATCCACACACTCTTCTCAGGCCAAAGGTACAACGCATTGATGAACAGGATCGGGGTCCCATTGTTAGAAAGCATCGTAGCAGGAGTCCCTGAGGAGGTAGACTGGAATGGGTTCGTGCAGAAAACCATTCAAATCTCAGCTGCCCTTCTCACTCCAACGGAAGCACCAGCAGGAGGAGAATCCCCTGCCTCAACAGCACGCTCCACAAGGAAGAAACCTGCCTCGAAGGCGGCCACAATTAGATATGGTGGTGTTTTGACAGCCATCATAGATGAAGCAATGAAGGATGCTGGAGTCATGGAAGAGCAAGCTGCACATCAAAGCCCACCACATCAAAGCCCACCTCACCACGAAGGAGAAGAATCAAGTGAAAGAACGATAAGTGACAAGGGAGAACAGGAGGTGCCACCTACACAAACAAGCAAACCAGAAGGACAAAAGAAAGGGGATAGGAGACAGAAGGAGAGGAAAGAGGAATTAAGCAAAGAAGAACGAGCTGAAATCAAGAGGGCTCAAAGAGAGTCTAGGAGGGCTGAGGAAGAAAGAAGGAAGAAAGAGGAGGAAGAGCTTGCAAAGATAAGAGAAGAATCAAAGAAGGTAAAAGAGGACAGGAAAAGAAGGGCGGAAGAAGAAGCTGAAGAGCAGAGACTGAAGGAGCTGACCGAGTTGGTAGAGGCTACATGAAGATCTGTGGAAGAGACCCACGGGGATGGAGAGCTCAAACCTGTGAGCCCCCATCATAAAGCCGAAGCTAGTTCAAGTGTGGAAGTAGCTCCAGTGGGATGTAGGCAAGGGCAAGTCCCTACTACATCCACTTCCTTCCTCTTTTGTGCCTGCAACGACTGAAACCACGACTACAACCACCACACAACCCACACCTCCCCTCGACACGGCACAGCTAATGAACATGATGCAAATGCTAGTGAGAAAAGTGGTCGAGATCATGCCAAGAATCGGATTGAAAAGGCCCGCTGCCGCAGATGCAGAGTCACGGCAAGACCCTAAAAGACAAAGGCTGGAGGCATCAACCACCACACCCCATACTCCCATGCCTGTTGACACTAACTATGACGCATATCTAGCTGAGCTACTGGCACAACTAGACAAGGCGAAGGAAGAGAAGAAAGTGGCCTTGATGGAGCTAGAAAAAGAAAAAGAAACGTCAACTGCTCTTAGGCTAGAAGTCTCAAGGCAGGGAGCCGACCAACGAAGAGAAATGAAGGCCCTACAGGACCAACTAGTAGCAAAAGCAAAGGAAGCCCAGGACAACGAAAGCCGCCTTAGACAAAGGCTGGAAGACGAAGAGCAGAACCTGGTGGCAGAGCAAAGGAGTCTAAAGCTACTAGTGCAGCAATACAATGATCTACAGCAAAAGGTCGCTCAAGTGGAAAAGCTAAGACAGGAGGTTCAAGAAGGCAAAGCTAGTACACCACAAGAACATACCATGGAGCTCCGTTTGTGGTAGGAGCTAGAAGAAAAAAATAGATTAAGAAGTAAAATCAAGTTCTTGAAGAGTGAAGGGCTAGGAGTCTCAGCAGCAGAAGCAAAACAACTACAAGATGAAGCGCAAAGATTACAAGATGCGTTGGAGACCTCCCAGGAAGATGTAGAGGCCCTCATGGCCATGGCTTTCAATCAAAAA
This sequence comes from Lygodium microphyllum, assembly GCF_053477565.2. Taxonomy (NCBI): domain Eukaryota; kingdom Viridiplantae; phylum Streptophyta; class Polypodiopsida; order Schizaeales; family Lygodiaceae; genus Lygodium; species Lygodium microphyllum. The sequence goes on along the minus strand of NC_141149.1, from coordinate 44,066,376 downwards.
AGGCTATTCCTTGCTGAGATCCAAAGCCAAGAGTAGCTGGTGCAGGAAAAATCAGAAGTATTGGCCGAGGTGCACCAAAGGCTCAGCATTGTAGATTAAGCCAAAGGAATTGCTAAAGAGCAGCTGGCTCAGAGGTCAAGAGAAAGGAACCAGTTGTGATTTTTAACAAATGAGCAGCAACAGGTAGTGACCACCCTAGCGAGCCAACTGGAGGAAGAGAGAAAAAGGATGGAAGAAAGAGCTATGGATTGGGAAAGGAATAATTTTGACAGGGCGAGAGACTTAACCGAACGCTTGGCAGTGGCAGAATGCGAAAGGGTGCTTGCAGAAGCCAGGGTTAAAGCTGTCGAAATAACTACTAAAGCACAGCGGCAGGCCTTCCTCAACACGGTACTCCATGTCATACAAGCTGAGGGCGATGATCCAATGGAAAAGGTGAAAAGAAAGTTGGAGTTGACCACCCGAGCTCTAAGATATGGTCTTCAAGAGCGGGAGCTCCCAACGAGTACAGGGATCACTAAGGAGCAACAATTCCACTACTTACACTGTACAGGCCTTTCCACTGTTGAGCTCAAGGAGCTAAGTTTTGAGGAGCATGAACAGCCACCACCATCACCGCCAGCCATCCCATCTGCGGTTGAGCGACATGTCAAAGAGTGTCCGGATTTTGAGCAAGGTGATGAAGAAGAGCAACAAAGAATGTCGAGTCTGCCTCAACCCGATCTCCCACAGGAAGAACCTGCATATGCCCATCTGCCTGAGCGTATAGTTGCAGCAAGGAGGAGAAGACAAGAATTAGCTGAGGAGGCCCAACTCCGAGCACACACAATTCTAAGACAACTTTCTGAAGAGCCCATGCCACTAAGAGGTGATGCACATCCTGTAGACTGGCCCCAGGAGTTGGTCATCTAGCGGCGTCAACGAGAGTTCCAGAAAAGGCCGTTTGAGCTCTCATTTGCTTTCCCACACTCTCTGGACCGGGCCCTACCTCTATGAGTCTTAGCCAAGATCAAGGATCTGGCTAATGAACTTGCAAACAGGTGGATTGAAGAGAGGAGCCTGATAATAACTAGGTGGCGACAAGAATCACAGGATTACTGGGAAGATAAGGTCAATCTGGTTCCTAAAACCGTCCAAGGCTACGAGGCACAGCCAAAATGGCGGAGAAGGATTTGGGACACCAATTTTGATGCATGGACCGCCTTTTGCAGTTCACTCCCCGAAGAGCGCAATGATCCTATCTACATGCCCTACCCCCGTAGGCATGGAGTGGACTATGATAGAGACTTGCATGGGGATTACGACTTCCCAAAAATATATAATATAAATGCTAGGAGCCCTGAGGAATGCTTAGTGTTTAGGTTAGAAGATATACTTCCTTCTATAAATCGTTTCCTTGTAGACTTCTCTTCCTGCCCAGATCTAGCATTTTTGACCACTTGTAATTACCTCCGACTTATCAAATTCCTGCTATTCCAAAAACCCACAGCAGAGGAAGCCCATCTCCCCCCACTCTTCTTTGATATCAACCTAGGAATAGATAGTAGAGCTATGACTAGGTTAATGATGCGGGCTACTCTCCTTCCTTCTTTCTGTCTAGAGCTCTTAGAAAATATGAGTGGCACCCGCTTCACAAGGTGTAATCACCCTTTCTTATCGACCACTCCTCTGAGAGCTAAGGCCGATATTAAAGAATACCTACAAAGTCACGCATTCTTATCTCAATGCCTGCAACCGCCCCGTGATTAAATGGGTGTGATATGCCTTGACAATTGTACTCCCTCTCTCATTCTCAAAAAAAAAAAAAAAAAGAGAAGAAAAGAAAGCAAAGAGAGAAAAAGCCACAAGGAAACAAAGACAAGGTGACTGGAGAGAAAGACAAGAGCAAAAAAATAGCAAAGCTGAAAGATGAATCTACTACTAAGCAAGTTAACAAGGAGAACACTTCACATGTGCTTGCAATCTCCCTTCATTGTTATTGTGCACCACACTCACTGCATCTAGGGTTCTCCCTAGCCCCTTCTCCACTTCACACTTAGGGCACATCAAGGGCAGGACTTTCAGACCTGTCACCCTAAGTTTTGCACCGCACCTCCAACGACGCGCGAACTGGGTCCTCAAGTGTGGGACATTACCAAGGGCTTGCCCAAGGTTAGACCCATCTCCCAATTCCACTAGCACGGGCACCATGCACTACACAGTGAGACAGACACACCCCCTAGGAAGTGCACAACTTTTCTTGCAGGTTATGTTCGTGTTTCAAGAACTGGCTGCTTGGCTGAAGAAGATCATCCACTACATCTTCCAATGACAATGAATTTTTCCATGAGTCGGACATGACTCCATTACTGCAACTTCAGGAGCTTCGCTGCTAAGGTTTAAATGGCTCAACAGATTTCATGTTGCTAGCCATCTGCCTGCTGATGGCTACCATGATTGAACCAAGTCAAGGTAGAACTGCCATTGGCATAGATCTTGGAACCTCATCATCCAATGATCCGTGCCCAATGCCTCAAGATCTACGGATCGCTTATTGATTCCACAAGCCTGAAGACCTTCAACTCAAAACTAAAGACTTTCAACTCAAAGACAAGGATCTTCAATCAAAGCAACGGATTTTCAAGGCAAATAGCGTTTGGGGGGTTTCTCCAGAATAAATTCCTCCAATACCACCCTCCTAAGGGATTTCTTATTGCTTCAAACGTTTTTGATACTCAAAAGATGACCGGCTACATAAGGGGCGCCACAACAGTGTGAAAGATGCCGAGTATCTTCATCAAGCCTAAAGCACGCCGGAATCTTTCCTGGTCATCGTCCTTAAACCCCATCACCTATCATTCACCCAACCACATTGGAAGCAGTGTCACCCACCTACCTGTTCCACCTAGCAACCGACCTAACTAGCCACTACGTCCTTGTCACCCACGTCTTCGATGCATGCTACAGCCTGCTACCTACGACGGTGAGTGCCATGGGATTGGCACTCATCTAGGAGGGGGTAATGTTAACCCCAACACGAAGAAAGCAAAAGGAAATAAAAAAGACGCATGGCAAAGGCAGAAAAAAGGTAGCCCGACTGAAGAAAGAATAGGAGAAAAGGCCAAAAGCACAAGGACAACCTTAAAAGTCCAAGGCAAATGCAAAAGGGGAAAGGCGCATTTTAAAATAAAAAGGCGCACCCTGAAATCTTGTAAAAGAGCGCCGGGCTCTCACCCGTGCAATTTGTAAATGTAAACGGGCGATGGAAAGGAATCTAGGAAGATAGAAGGACAATGGGAAAAATGGCCTAGGCTACGGCCTGCCATGTAAAAAAGAGGAAAAGGGGATGACCGCCCAAAAGGGATTTAGGGTTTTGTATATAAAGTTGAAAAGTGAATGAGAAGCTCATTCTTATGTGTGGCCAAAGCTTCTTCTTCTTCTTCTCTTGTTTCTTGCCTTCTTGCTTTTGCTTGAGAGAGGGATTGAGAGAGTGTGAGGGAGTGATTGTGTGAGAGTGAGGGATCTTGGAGAAGAAGCTCTCCATCTTCTCTCTTCATCTTCCCCTCCTCTCTTCTCTTCTCTTGTCTCGCGAGTGGCTATGGAGGATGAAGGTCATGGGAGAGGGATTGAGGTTGCTTGAGTTTGCCTCAAGGATCGTGGAGCTACCGGTGTGCAAGAAAGAGGAGGGTACTCAATCGAGCATCAAGATAAGCTCACTACACCCGTAAGGTAGGCATTGCGCGTCGGCTATGTGAGAGGTAGCCATGGCCTCTTGGTTCAAAACACTTGAGCAATAAGTGGTCCGTAGGTCTCGGGGTAGAGCTTGTAGCTCCCCTCCTGAAATCTTGTAAAAGAGCGCCAGGGGCTCTCACCCGTGCAATTTGTAAATGTAAACGGGCGATGGAAAGGAATCTAGGAAGATAGAAGGACAATGGAAAAAAGGGCCTAGGCTATGGCCTTCCATGTAAAAAAGAGGAAAAGGGGATGACCGCCCAAAAGGGATTTAGGGTTTTGTATATAAAGTTGAAAAGTGAATGAGAAGCTCATTCTTGTGTGTGGCCAAAGCTTCTTCTTCTTCTTCTCTTGTTTCTTGCCTTCTTGCTTGTGCTTGAGAGAGGGATTGAGAGAGTGTGAGGGAGTGAGGGAGTGATTGTGTGAGAGTGAGGGATCTTGGAGAAGAAGCTCTCCATCTTCTCTCTTCATCTTCCCCTCCTCTCTTCTCTTCTCTTGTCTCGCGCGTGGCTATGGAGGATGAAGCTCATGGGAGAGGGATTGAGGTTGCTTGAGCTTGCCTCAAGGATCGTGGAGCTACCGGTGTGTAAGAAAGAGGAGGGTATCGATCGAGCATCAAGGTAAGCTCACTACACCCGTAAGGTAGGCATTTCGCGTCGGCTATGTGAGAGGTAGCCATGGCCGCTCAGTTCGAAACACTTGAGCAATAAGTGGCCCATAGGTCTCGAGGTAGAGCTTGTAGCTCCCCTTCAGTAATCCATGATTAGTGAAAACAATTTTCAAAAACAATTGTGCTGCCTAAGATGCTATTAAAGTTTTCTTACATGGAATGAAATATGCTTGTTTACTAAACATGTCTACTACAGTCCAAATCATATCATGGTTAGCTTTAGTGTTAGGTAAACCAGTAATAAAGTCCATAGAAATCTATTCCCATGGTCTTGATGGAATAGATAAAGGCATAAGTAAACCATACTGTTTACCATGATGTCTCTTAACTCTTTGATGACAAACCAAACATTCAGAAACAAAGTTAGATACATCAGTGTCCATATGTAGCCAATAAAAATCTTCAGTCAATGCACGTAAAGTATATATGATACCTCTATGACCTTGATATGGAGGACAATGAATCTCATTCAAAACAAAAGATCTGAATGGAATTGTAACACATAATCTCTTTTCATAAAACATGAATCCATCATTATAAGACAGTGAATCAATAGGAATCCAGTCATTTCCAACTAATTTATTCCAATCAGCATGAAAAGTAATGTCCTAATGATAAGTATCTTTCATAGGGGTTAAAGAATCAAATGATATAACAGAAATATTATGAATTGTCGGTCTTCTACTTAATGCATTGGCCATTACATTTTCTTTACCTGGTTGATATTGGATAAGGGGATGAAAACTCTGAATAAAAGATGCCCATTTGATATGTCAGTCAGATATTTGAGGTTGACTAAGTAAATGTCTAATACTTTGTTGATCAGTCTTAATCATAAACTCGGAACCCATTAAATAATGTTTCCATTGTCTTAAAGCTTGTACCATAGCTAATAATTCTTTATCATATGTGGAATATTTAAGTTCAGAGGGTTTCAGTTTACAACTAGAATAGGCTATGGGGTGATTATCTTGCATAAATACGGCTCCTATTCCAGATCCGCTAGCATCAGTAACTACTAAAAAGAATGGTCTATTAAAATCAGGTACTTGTAATACAGGAGCATGGGTTAACACATGTTTCAATAAATCAAAATATTTCTGTTGATTATCAGAGCAATGATAAACAATACCTTTCTTTAAAAGTTTAGTCAAAGGCAAAGCAAGTAATGAAAATTTTTGCACAAATTTCCTGTAAAAACTAGCAAGACCTAGAAAAGAACGTAACTCATGCACATTTTTAGGTATTGGCCAGTTCAATATTGCTTCTATCTTCTTAGGGTCAACCTTAATACCTTCTGATGACACAATATGACCTAAATATTCAATTTCTGTTTGAAAGAACTCACTCTTTTCTGGATTAGCATACAATTGATTATCTTTCAACAACTTGAAAACCAAAGACAGATGTTCATAATGCTCTTTCTCATTTTTACTGAATACCAAGATATCATCAAAGAATACTATAACACAAGGCTGATATTTCAAAAATATGAGATTCATCATTCTACTAAATGTAGCAGGTGCGTTAGTTAATCCAAAAGGCATCACTAAAAATTCATAATGACCAAATTGTGTTCTAAATGCAGTCTTGAATATGTCAGATTTATCTAATCTCACCTGATGATAACCAGATTTAAGATCTATTTTACTAAATATGGCAGAACCTTGTAGTTTATCCATAAGATCATCAACCCTAGGAATTGGATATCTATTCTTTACAGTAATCTTATTTAGGGCACGATAATCAATACACATACGATAAGCATTATTCTTCTTCTTTACCAACAAAACAGGTGCACCAAATGGAGAACTACTAAGTCTAATCAATCCTCTGTTTAATAATTCCTCAACTTGATTTTGAATTTCTTTTTGCTCTATCTGGTTATGCCTATATGGTGCTTTACAAGGTGGTTGTGTACCAGGAATTAAATCTATTTTGTGGTCTTCAGGACGTGAAGGAGGTAATCCAGGTGGTAGATCTTCAGCAAAACAATCTTTAAATTGTGCAAGGAATTCTTTATGCCTAGGGTGCATATATTTTTCTTTAGTTTGCAGTTCATTCACCCAAATTAGATAAGATTACTACTTTTGCGTAATGCACGTTTAGCTTGAGTATGAATAAGCAGTGGAAAAGCATTAGATGCATGCATACCATACAATGTAATGTGTTTTCCTTGAAAATGAATGTTAATTGAATGCGTGGAATAATCTATATCAAGATTATGCTGATGACGCCAAGGCATACCTAAAATAATATCACTGGACTATAATGGTACAACTAGAAAATTCATTCTTTCAGTGTATTCGCCAATTTGAATTTCTAAATCATGCACCTCTTGTGTTCCATTATACCTTGTGCCTAAGAATGCTGCTTTAATACGATAATGCGTAGGAACAGTTTGTAATTTCAATTCTTTCACTAACTTTGCAGAAATAAAATCATGTGTACTACCATCATCATGCAAAATAATCTTTTCTTTTTCATGCACTAAATATTTCATTGTCAATAAAGAATGTGGAGTTGGCATACATGGTAAAGTATCCGAAGGAGTAGTAATGTCGTCCTCATCTTCCGTAAAGTCAGGCATTTCCTCATGTTCTTTATCTTCCATTGTTCCAAGATAATTGATATGGACAGGTGGCTTCTTCGATTGGCAATTGGCTGTTAGATGTCCAGGTTGATGACATTTGTAACACACTATAGGTTTGGCTTTAGATACATTGTTTGCAATGGCAGGAAGTCTAACAATATTAGGATTTGGTTGTGAAGATGGCTTAGGGTTTTGATTGGTATTTTATGGCAAAGCAGGTGGTTTTGTCCAAGACTTACGGAAAGATGATGAAGGAAATCGACTTTGATTGAATCTTCTAAAATTTGAATTGAATTGCTTAGATCCATAGTTACCATTTGCTTGAAATTATTGTGGACGCTTGTCTCTTCCTCGAATCTTGTCTTCAGTGTCATGAGCTAGAGAAATTGCATCTTCAAGAGTTGCAGGCTTGAACATATTGACTTCAGCGTAGTAATGCCCAAGTAATCCAAACATATACTTGCGCTTGTGAGTCTCTTCAGGTACATCTTCAAGCATGCGTAACTGGAGTAAGGCATTCCAAAAGCGTTTGGTGTACTGAGAAATAGGCTCACGATCTCTTTGCTGAAGAAGGTCCCATTGTTTTATGGCTTTTTCATGGAATTATGGAGGAAGGAAATTCTGCATAAACTTCTTCTTGAAACTCTCCCAGGTAGTGGGACAATCTATACTCTTACAAACCACGGTCCACCAAAGAGATGCTCTATCCACTAAATGATTAGTGACACACTTGATTTTATCTTTTTCAGCGTATGTCTCTTCATGAAAGTAATCATCAAATTGACTCATGAATGCAAGAACAATTTTTCCATCTCGAGTGCCATTGAAAGTACGGAATTTGAAATTTCTTTTACTTATTTTTGTTTCTTTACGGATGGATTGAGCTTCGAGAGTCGCATCAATGGTTCGTCGGATAAGATCTTCAGATTGTGGTTCCTCTTTGTCGGTAGTTGATCTTTGTAAATTGGCCAATTGAACTTGCAAGGCTTGCCGTGCTCTTCATTCTTTGTCCAACTGCATCATAATCAAATCCAACTTTTGTTCGACCGTAGGTTCAGGAAGATCGCCTTTAGCCATTAAATCATCCATATTTTGTTCCGTCATCCTGCAAAACTTCAAAAGACCTCACACTCTCAAAATCCAATTAGCGGGATGAGCGTAGCTCAAGATCGGGTGTACAAGGCTTATATATTTTTGTTTAGCTTTCACGGTCTTCGTCTTTGGCAATTGCGGGATTTGAAACCTTTGTAAAATCTGTGTTTGACCTTCTGCGTGTGCTGAAACTGGTTCAGCAAGTCTGCATATGCGAACAGAGTCTTCTAGGGAACAACTTTGCAGTTCGGTGCTTCTGCGCAGGAACAGCCCTTATGGGAGTTTTGGGCACAAGTTAAGTTTGACTTCTGGTGACTTGCTGGACTTGCAGAGTATCAAAACTTATGAAACTTGAGAAACTTGAAGTTTATTGTGACTTATATCTTGCTTAACTAAGCTTAAAGCTTAGTGGTCTGAAGTCGCCGAATTTTAGGGGGGGTTCGTTTTCTGACGCCGAAAATCACGGGGAACGGCCGCTGATGCCGCCGAATAAAAAAATTGATGGGCTAAGCTTTTAAAAAGCTTAGCCTTGAAGCTTTTAAGCTTTATAGAAATTATGAAACTTATCTCTGAACTTCTGAGAAGACGACTTGGATAAAAAGATGTTGGAGTGGTCCTCCACCGTTACAAGCTGGTCCTTCGCGATCAGAGGCTGTAAACAGAGGTTCTTGATTGCCAGGAATCCACCCGTATTGACTGTTCGCGATGAGACTGTCCGTAGAGCTCGATCGTTCCAGGAGCTCTGCCTTCACACAAGATGGGTAGCGATTGGAAGCTCTCGATCTCAACTTCACTCTGATACCACTGGTGCACAGATCGGATGATGTATGCTCGCGTAGTGAACGCCGGAAGGTCCCCAAGAACAAAAGAACTCTACTTTTTGCACAAAACTCAAGGTAGAAAGCATGCACGACATGAACAAGAGACTAATTGGGTGCAATCTCCCCCCATGCCTTATGTGAGCGCTCCACAAAGCATGTATTTTATGTATTAATCATCTTCAAACTCAAATAATAGCCCAAATTACAAAATAGCACGCTTTTGGCTTTTGAGTTTGCTTTAGCACAAAATAGAAATAAAGCTAATGGGCGGGCGCCCAAAGAGTCAAACATACCCAATACAATATCCAAATACAAATATCATAATCGTGCGCCCATGCGCATACAAAATAATAAATAAATATCCAACGCCTCAATAAATAGGCGCGACAAAATATAGGCGCCATGCCTAAGGTATACGCCCATCAAAATATAAGTGACAACTCGAATACACGCTATCCTCCAATGCTTTCCTCCGCCACTACTGCTGTCTCTACACATCAACTAAAGCATTCACAATCGTTAGTAAAATAATACAATTAAACCGACAAAAGTGAATATCTAGCAGTCTTCAGCTACATAAATAAATCAACTGGTTAGAAATCAATCCTAACCTTAATTTATCACAAGTGCCCACTCTAAACTCATAAACGTTTATTAATTTAATATGTATTTTGCGGAATCACCCGCTATGGAATCACCCATGTACACACTAAATTAATGAAACGCCCGAAAAGGATAGGCATCCCCATCAACTTCTCGCACAAAGAATCCACTTTGTGTATGAGCCCCGGTCAACAAAGTTTATGGAATCCACCATAAAACCTCACGGAATCCACAGTAAAATATGCCTCCTGGCATCATTTGGGACTCCTAAGTGGACTTGGCATTGGCTGGAAGATTTGCTCGTTGCTGTCAGATGATTCTTCTATTTGCTTTGTTGACCAATCAGCCTTATCATGAGCAACATTGTGCATGTGGTGCTCATTATCCTCTTGGGAAGTCAAGGGCTCCTTGGGCACTAGTGGCTTTTGTGCACACTCGATGATTACATCTAATATTGTGGATACCATTTGGCATCGTGTCGGTGTGCTCCAAGTCACGACCATGTGTGGTGTTGCATCTTATTTGTCTAATGTTGCAAGGTTGTGTGTGGTATGTAATAAGTTAGAGTTTTTGTTGATGCCTAATAATCAAGTAGTTAAAGCTGGTTGAATTAATGATGTTGTTCATGCTTAATGGACTTAGTGGGCCAACTAGGCTTGCAAACGAGCCAAAAGAAGAGGATGATAAGGGCAAGAAAGAGGGCATAAGAGAGAGAATGAGGAGGGATGAGTAAATTCAGGAGGTAGTGATGTTGGCTCTCTTGAGCTCTCGTCCTCTCCAAAAATAGTGAAGGGGTGCTTTTTGTGGGAGGAGACAGTGAAGGAATTGATAGAGGAGGTGGACCTAAGGTGAGGGATGATGCAACAACAGGCTTGAGCAATAGGCCTTGGAGGCAACAAAGGGGCCAAAGTCAAAGGTGGAGTGATGTACCTTGCACGCACGTGCACACACACACACACACACACTCTCTCTCTCTCTCTCTCTCTCTCTCTCTCTCTCTCTCTCTCTCTCTCCACCTCTTCCACCCTCCTGCACCCCACCCACCCACCAACACTAGCCTCCCTTTCCTTTGCTTCTCCCTTTCATTTTTCATATCTTGACTTCTCCTTCCATTTTCCATATTCCTCAATGTCTCCAACTAACGTGCGATCTATTATATCTCCCCTACTCCTCATTCCATACTCGACTTGCTTCTCCATGGTTGATTCTACATGTGTATCCAAATATACCATATATAATGTCTATGACTTATAGTTATTTTTGCTCCATTGTCTAACTTTCAAAAGTCCCCCCCCCCCTTCCCCACCTTGGCAAAAAGCACAAGCCATGTGTATCCAAATAGACTATATATAATGCCTACGATCAATAGTTATTTTTGCTCCATCATGTGACTTTCATGTGTGTGCCACATTTTTTTAACGAATGAAGTTGAGTGGAGAGAGGAGAATGAGCAAAAAAGAGAGAAAGAGAGAAGGAAGAAAATAAGAAAGACCATAAGAGGAGAGAGAAAGACAGAAAAGAGGGGAGAAAGAATAAGGAAGCCATGGAAGCTAGAGATGAAGGTGAAGAGTATGTTTTTGACAATATTTGAATACCCTAAACTAGGTCTCTTACACCTTATATACCTCGGTTACTGTGACTAGGTGTCTAACCCCCTAGTTCTTGTGTATCTCGCTTGTTATTGCAATCCATCCCCACCTTAAAAGTTTTTGCCCTTAAAAAAAAAAGACAATTGGAGGGACTTGATAAAGGGGCTAATGAGTGGGATGCAGAGTACTACTATGATCCACATTATAATAAAAATAGGTGGGTAAGGAATGTGGACAACATGTTGTCCACTATAGGCCTATTGAGGTAAATTAGCCATAACTTTTGATAGGTTGTTCCAAATGGGGTATGCCACATGTCAAAACAGAGCTTGTGATGTGTACTTTCAATCCACGTAGGAAGTACATGGCTGTAATTTGGGTAGGTACAAAAAAAATCTAAAATAATGTATAGCCAGCATGTAGAGGTTGTGGCCAAAAGGGATTATAACTTGCTAGTCTTTAGCCTATTGGGCATCTTAGAGGTGAGGAAGTTCATTGATGATAATGGCTAGGTGCTAGGAGGCTTCTTCCAGGGGTAGGCCTTGCCATTTGATGAGGTATTCCTTGATGGGTCGAGAACTTAAGTGTTTATCTCATTGCCCAATGATTGCCTCATGGATGTGCTGAATGATACCTTCTTCATCTATGGGTAGAAGCTCTTCCACATAGTCCATTGAGGTGCCATGAAGAGCTTCAACTAGTTGACATGAAACACATTGTAAATCTTGGTGATAGGGGAAACTCTAATCGGTAGGCCAAGCCACCAATACTCTTGAGGATCCAATAGGGGCCATCGAAATAGTGGACCAACTTGTTACTACTACCTTCTTTGAGAGTGGAGTAACTGGACTTAAGCACTTTCAAGAGGACCAACTCTCCCTCTTAGAATTCCAAATGCCTTATTTTCACATCAGCATAGAGCTTCATGTGGGTTTGTGCCTTTTGAAGACTCACTTTGCATTGCTAAAGCAGGGCCTGCATGAGATCCAACTTGGCTTTATTTTGAGGGTTGATCTTATCATTGAACAAGATTGTAGGAAAGGGGACCTTATACTCGTATAATGCCTCAAAAGGGGAAACCCCAATGCTAGAGTGGATGGAGTTGTTATATGCAAATTTAACCAAGTGGAGCCATGTATCCCAATTGTATTGTACATCATGGCAAAAATCCGGTAGGTACATCTCAAGCCATTTATTTACTCTTTTGGTCTACCCATCTGCCTGTGGGTGGTATGCAGTAGAAGTGAAAATTGCCTACCAAAATTTGCTCATAAACTTGGCATCCCAATCGTGCACTATGACTTGCAGTAATGCATGCAACTTGAAGACATACTCCATAAACTAAGTGGCCCCCTAAGAGGTAGTGTATTGGGTCTTAGTGGGAATAAAGTGGGCAGCCTTGGTGAGGTGATCAACGGCCATGTATATACTGCTCCATCATTTCTTGGTAATAGGGAGACCCACGATGAAGTCCATGGTGATACGTGTTCATTTCCCTTCAGGAACAGGTAGGGACTACAAGATGCCAGCAGCTCTAAGCATGTTGTCCTTTTTCTTCTTCTTCTTCTTATTCTCTCTCTCTCATATTTTTTTTCCCTCTTTTCTTTTCTCTCTCTTTTTTTTCCCCTTCTCTCTCTCATATTTTTTTCTCCCTCTCTCTTTCCTCTTTTTTCTCTCCTTTTCCCCCCCTTCTCTCTCTCCTTTTTTTCTATTATTATTATTATTCTCTCTCCCCTATTTTTTCATTGCCTTTCTCTCTCCCCTCTTTTTTCTTTTTTTCTTTTCTCTCTCTTACTTTTTCCTTCTCTCACTCTTATTTTTTTATTTTTTTGTTCTCATCCCCCCTCTCTCTTTCCTCTTTTCCCCCTCTCTCCCCTCTTTTTTATTTTCTTCTTCTTTTCTCTCTATCTCTCCCCCTCTCTCCCTGCCTTTTTAATTTTCTCTCTCCTCTTTTTATTATCTCATTGTTCATCATTGTTTTTCTCTCTTCCCTCTTTTTTCTTTTCTTCTTTGTCTCTCTCTTATTTTTTCTCTCCCCTCTGTCCTTGTTTTTTAATTCTCTCTCTCTCTCTCTCTCTTTTTCCCTTGTTTATTCCTTCTCTCTTTGCTTTCTCTCTCCTCTTTTTTGTTCTCTCAGTTTCTCTTCTTTTCTTCAAAGTCTCTCATTTTCTTCAAAGAGGAGGGAGAGAGAGAGCAGAAAAAAGAGGGGTAAGAGGGGAAAAAGAGGAGTGAGAAAAAATAGGAAAGAGAGAGGGAAAAAGGATTGAGAGAAAGAGAAGAGAGAGAGAGAGTAGGGGTGAGGAGAGAAATTTTTTTTTGGAGAGAGAGAGAGAGAGAGAGTGTGTGTGTGTGTGTGTGTGTGTTTGATTTGAACTTCAAACTTTATGAGGTCCAATTGGTACCAATTTTGTGTATAGACGAAATTTTATAAGTTTGATACATAAAAGAGATTGCATGTATATTTGGCGTTTTATATTATAAATTTTATAAAGTACTTTTAGTTTTATGTTTTATGAGAGAGAGAGAGAGAGAGAGAGAGAGAGAGAGAGAGAGAGAGAGAGAGAGAGAGAGAGAGAGAGAGAGAGAGAGAGAGAGCCCCAAACCTCCAGAAGGCTTCCCAAACCTCTACTTTTTAATTAAAACCCCCTCTCTCTCACGTGTAATATCTCCCTCTCTCTTCCCTCTCCCCTTTTAAATTATTTCCCTTCCTCACATGTAGACTCTCTTTGTCTCTCTTTGCTCTTTCTTTTTTAATTAAATCAAACTTTTCATAAACATCTATTTTTCTCCCTTTTTAAATTAAAAGTCTCTCTCTCTCTCTCAATCTTTTAATTAGATTAAAATATTTAATTTAAACTTCACTCCTTTCTTAATCTTTTACTCTCTTTTAATTATTTTTTAAATTTCTCACTCTTTTTAATTAAATATTTAAAAATATTTTTAAATTACTTTTTTTGACATAGTTTTTCACATACTTAGAGAGAGAGAGAGAGAGAGAGAGAGAGAGAGAGAGAGAGAGAGAGAGAGAGAGAGAGAGAGAGAGAGAGAGAGGAAAATATGGGAAGGGAGAGGAAATTTAAAAAATCCAAGGAAAAGAGATGAAAGCAATAAAAAATTGAGAGAGAGGGGAGAGAGAGAGAGAGAGAGAGAGAGAGAGAAGAGGAGAGAGAATGAGGAGAAATAGATTGTCGAGTGACTACATCACAATTTCACTTGCTGCTTCGTGGCACTTGCCGCGAAGCGGCCTAGAATAGTGAGTATTTAAATGGATCATAGAGAAAATATCCAAGATGTCTCTATTAGAATCATGATCACCCTTTTTTCCAAATGTTGAAAAGACTACATTTGTCATACAATTGTTGAAACCTCTATTGAGGGAAAAAATCAAAATTGGATTGAAAATTTGTATAAATATTACTCAAGGGAACGAACCTTTATTGTAGATATTTGGGGAAACTAGCTTTCATTTTTGACAATAGCTTATGTAAATGGAGGTTTAAATAACAATGTTAAAGTTTGTTGATGTGGTAGGGGGTTATACCTCCGGTGTCAAGTAACCACTCTTTCTTGGACAACCATGGGAGATGTCACATTAGGGGCCTGTACAATGGTTGCATTGTAAATATTACCTAAAAAGTTCCGTTGGTTTTTTGGGATTTGTTCACCCTTGGTAAACATAGTAGACCTACTAAGCATTGTACACAAAACACCTACCATGGTAACTTTTGGGAGTAGCTCATCTTCTTGCATATCACAAGGTATTTAATAGGTATAGATAGCGGCTCTAGGTCTAACTACGTGTGAACAGCTGCTTCATTGTCCGGGTCATGTGAAGAGATCCTCAAAAGACAACCATTTTTTCAAAACTGGATTCGCGGGATGTGGGTCATTTTCTACCGGTTGTGGGTTCCCCTGTTCCTACCACAGCCAAAAACCCATCTACAGTAAGCCCTTACCAGCATGCTCTGCACTGCCCAACATGCCCTCCTGTTCGACAGAGGGACACTCGCCAGCAAGAAACCCTCATCAGACATGGCCTCCGACATCGCGGCCCTTGGCTATCTTGCGCACAGACGCGACATCGTCTTCGCATCCAAAAAGGAATCCCTCAGGAAGGAGATTGACATGCTCAGGGATTTCCTCATTGCTGTGCTGAAGGACCGCGAGCTCCTGCAGGTCCAAGTCCAGGCTGCACACATCCTGTGTCGCAAGAAGCTTGCCAAAGCCGAGTCGGAACTGCATGACTTGCAGTCCCTCCTGTGCGAGACACGCGATGAGGCTGCATCACTACTTGAGTGCAAGCAGGTTGAAATGGAGCGGCTGCAGAAGGAGCGAGACGAGGCAAAGGCCCAGGGTCAGTGTCTGTCGGCACAGTGCATGTACCTCAAAGGCTACACCGAGCACCTTGAGTGCAGAGTCTGCAGTTTGGTATCAAAGCTCCAGCAGTATCACATGCAGCTGTGGAAAAAATCTGAGGAGGTTGTAGAGACACGAGGACAAGTGGTCGATGAGTTGGAATGGGTCAAACAAACCATGTTTAAGCTTGAAAAGAACTGGCTGGAGTTCTATGACCTGAATTCTCAGGTTGGATATTCTGGCAGATGCAAAATTTTGGACTTCCTCTTTACACCGAACTGTGAAATCAGCCGCCTGAAAATTGGTTTCTTGTAATTTGTCTAAAATCTACTCAGATAATGGACATCTAACAATGTGTTGATCAGGAAATAAAATTCTGAGTACTCTTTGATATAAGATGCAATTGCATTGATTAGTGATTATCATTAGTTAATCTGGTTGCAGCCATCATTAGAGAAGGAGCATTACATGAATGAATGTGAGACAATGAAGCAAGCAGATTGTGCAATAAGCAGTACTATCATGTAATAAACTGCATCCCCTCGGTGTTAACCATTCTTAGGGCACTGATTGACTATAATGGATCCACCATAGATCAGCCAGTAAATGTGACATATAGTTGTTTGAATTAAAGTTGGAGGCATTGCCAGTTTTGATGGATAATGATTGGGTGAATGTTGCTTGTAGGCCTTCTAGAGGATTACCAGGTATTGAACTACAGCAACATTACACCACCCAGAGTACACAGGTGCTGCAAGAAAGGTTACAGACTCTTGAGTGTAACCTTGTTGATGCCAACAGTACTGTCAAGAATCTCTCCTTGCAATTGCAGGAAGCTGATATAACAATTGCAGAGTTGCATGCAAAAGTTTGCAGACTTGAGGAGGAGCTTCAAGGTGCAAGAAGGAAGAATTTGGACTATGTCAAACGAAAGATAGAAGCTGATGCTGCAACACAGCTAAGAGAGGCAGCTATATCTGTATTGAGACTTAGAATCTTTGCACTCGAAGGTGATCTGCAAAAGGAGAGATCCACAAGGACAAACAGCCTTCCTGAGTCAATTTCAAAGACTTTAACTCAATTCTCTCCGGAAGTAGATCTGCAAAGCAAAAAGACACAACTGGCAACTTTAAACAGAGATAGAGATGATAATGCTGAGTATTCAGAAGCCAAACTGGAAGCAGCCAAATCTAAATTACAAGCAGATGCTGGAACTGTCGGAAAACTCAGGGAGATCAATGCAAATCTTGGAACAAATTTGGATAGAGAGAGATCCCACCCAACAGTTCATGATTTTGGGTCAAATGCATGGGGTATGAAAAAGATGAGAAAGTTAGAGCAAACACTTGCAGAGGCATATGAAAGATATACGTCGCTTCGTAAGGGTATGCATTTTGCTTTCTAACATGTGAGATTCAGGGTCTTTATTTTTTCATTCTATGTCCTTTTAAGTGATGTCCTCTAAGTGATGTGTTCAGAATCAGGACATGATGAGCAATTCCAAGAGGCGAGCACACTCTGTGTCAAGGGAAGGGATGAAATACATGGTTCTAAAAGTGCTCTCCAGGCATCATCTTGGGTGAGGCTTCAATGCATGATTGATCTATTCTGCAAGTCTGTCTATAATTTTTCAAACATAGTCAAATTTCCATCCTTGCAGAGCAAGGTATATAGCTTGTCAGAGACAAACCTGCTTATTCACTCAAAAGCTGTTTGTTTTAACATATAACAACAGATTTACTTAGCTAATGAAACTTTGAGAAATCCTTAGTTTAGTGAATTCACATTTTTCAGTGTACAACCTAGATCTTGATGTGTATTGATAAAAGTCACCATGCTGGAAGATCTCAACAGGATGCTCATCTGGCTTCTCCCAAACCCAAACACACGCACAGGTAGCATCCCGACGTGTCATCTTCCATCAGATCTGATGGAGATTTCTTGCTAGTGGCAATTTTCCAAGCTCAAATCAAGGACATGCAATGGCAATTAGCCAAGACGTGCACTCCCCATTTTATGTTAGTGTCTGTAGCTATGAGGATATTGTCTCTTCAGCTTCAACTAGATCCCTTTAAAGGGAAAGAGGAATGTGATGAGATGAACATCGATTCATGGCTAGCCAAATGGACAACATACTTTGATTTGTATCAGCTTCATGAGACTCAACATATTGGGTAGATGCAAATCACGTTATAGGGGAAGGCGTATGCTTGGTGGGTGGTGCTATGGCCCAAGCTGAAAACATGGGTAGATTGTTGGAGAAAGCATTGAAATGTCCCAAGATCATGTCATGTTTTATGCTAACCAATGTTGTACTCCTTGAGAGCTCCAAGAGGGTATGTGGGTTTAACCTTAAAGTTCCAAGGAATTGTGATTTGATGACCACTGGCAAGTGCTATAAATTGTCGTTGAGGTATTGTGGTTCTTTCTAGATTACCAAGAAGATAATACCACATCCTATGAGTTGGATTTACCTTTGAAAATCCGAGGTCACTCTATGTTCCATGTTAGTCGTTTGAAAGAATGATTGAAACAAGGTGAATTGATTGTTTCAATTGAGGAAGTCCTGTGGCTTGGGGACAGTGCTTGATATATTCCACTCAAATCCGAATTTGTTCTTGATCTTAGGACTAAACGATTCCGTAACTAAATGATGTTGTCGGATCATTTGCCCCAAGTATTGATCAAGTGGAAAAATTGCTTGAAAAGGTGGAGGCTACTTGGAAATCAGTATGTTCATTGAAGAGTCATTTTTCCCACATCGTCCTTGAGGATATGGCCGAGGACAACAATCATTCATAAAGGGGGAAGTATTACATCCTTGGATATCTTGATGGATGCTAGTAGCATTGGTCATAATGGTCACAAAGTGACTTATTGTGAATGTACTAAGGACACTTCGAGGTTAGGATAGTCAAGTCCTGTTTATAGGACTCAAGGCCCTGTTGTGCACATTATTGTGTGATCACTACTCTTGGGCTCATTGTTTGTTAGCGATGTATGTGTACATTGGGATGATGTGGGCTGGTGGTATGGGATGCCAATCCTTTTAAAATAGACAAGAGGGGAGAGAGATGAAGAACCCAAGAGCACACACACAAAAGCAATGGAAACTTGAGAACACAGAGAGACATGGTTGAAATCTTCTTATTCTTTTTTTTTTCTTCTTCTTCCTCACAAAAGAACTAGGTCTATAGTATGATAAAAGACTAATATGAAGATATCACAACGTATGCGACTAATATTTAAGTATCATAATGTATGTACACGCGGTCACTAAGTGTGAACTCGTTAAGGAAAGAAGAGGTGGTACAATGAATGTACCATAATTAAGGATGGACTACGTGGGTGTAGTCCAACTGTAGAATCACTAGTGTATCCTCATGTTGGTCACCTAACACGCCAGTGAATAACATCCTGCTATATCACCAACGTGTATAGTGAATGCTAGCTCATGTAGAGCTTGATATCTCAACATCCCCCCTCAAGCTTAGCATGAGCTTACAAACTTTAAGCATAGTTTTTAAGTGTTGAAGCTTCTCAACTTCCAAGGCCTTGGTGAAAATGTCAGCAGCTTGATCCTTTGTGTTGATGTAAACCAAGTCAATATTACTTGTTAGAACCGGCTCTCGAATGAAATGGTAATGGATCTTTATGTGTTTGGTCCATGCATGATACACTGGATTTCTAGCCGATTTCTAGCCGATTGAATGCTACTAAGGTTATCATAGTAAATGATAATCTTCTTGTCCACTTGCATCCTTAAATTACCAGGTTACTTTGCTTAACCAAGCTATGTCACATGTTGCAATTGCAACACCTTTGTACTCTGCTTCTGTACTAGATAAGGCAATTGTCAGCTGTTTCTTGCTACTCCAAGTAATAGCAGCACTGCCAAAGGAAAACATAAAACCATTGGTAGATCTCTTGCTAGTAATACTACTAGCTCAATTTGCATTTGTGTAAGCATGTAGGTCCAATGGTACACCTTTAGCATAGAATAAGGCATAGTCCAATGTGGATTTGACATAGTGCAATGTGTGCCGTGTTGCATTCAAATGTGGCTTTCGTGGAAGTTGCATAAAATAACTTTCCAAACCAACTATGTAGTTTAGGTCTAGCTTAGTGATTGTTAAATAAATAAGGCTGTCCACAATCTTCCAATGCATAGTGACATCCTCAATCAAGATATCCTCATATGCACTAAGCTTAGCATTAACATCCAAAGGTATAGAAATAGGCTTGGAATCAGCCATACCATACTTCAACACATCCAACGCATATTGTCTTTGTGACAACCATATATCCTCTGGAGTCTTGATTATCTTTTTGCCGAGAAAATAGAATAGCTTTTCCAAATCCTTCATCTCAAATTCAGTCTTAAGGAGACCCTTCACATTGTCAATCTCTATCTCATTATTATCCACAATGATCAAATTATCCATATATATGTTGAGAGTCATTTCCTGTGGCCACGTTAGCAGTGTCACGTGGCAGACTACCACATGCTAGTACTTAGATAGTCCAACTGCATTTAATGCAGCCGACCTGATTATTTTCAGGCTGTTATTTTCAGCCTTTAAAAGGCTGAGTTTCTAGCAGTCTTGACACATTGTTTCTGACAGATTTCAGCCTGCTGATTGTTGCAGAGATTGCTCTCGGGGATGATGGAGATTGAGATCCTCGAGGTGGAGACATATGCAGATATTTTATCTGACATACATAGATATTTTCTCTGCACCCATGTATAATTCTACATCCTTATACAACATTCTTCACTGTAGATTTTCTGCGTTTCACTATCTCTTTCTCTCTCTCTCTCTCTCTCTCCTCTCTCTGTTCACTCTTTGTCATGGTCATTTGCTTCCATATTGCTTTACTGTGACATGGTATCAGAGCATTGAAGGATTGATCTAAGGTAGATCTATCTGAAGAGGAGTTTTTAGCATGACACAAGGTTGTGTTTTCAATGTTTAAGTGCAAGCAAGTGGGCTGCCATCAGAACAAGGTTGAGACGAGCATGGGTGTGCGAAAAAAGAGAAGATTTGCTGAAGTTGATGCTTTTTTTGCTGTTAAAGGAGTAAGGTTGCGTTTTTTGCCTTTAAGTGCAGATTTTACATTTTCATCGCTTTGGGTGGGTGAAGAAGGAATGCGATAAGCAAACCTCAACCCTAGCAGGCTGTATTTTCACAGTCAGAGGGGGCTGCTTTTTGTGTTTTGTGCAGGCATTGTAGGTGAAGATGTCTTTTGAGGCCAAGACCGAGTTTCAGGTGATCATGCATCGAAAGATGCCCGTCCTATTGGCTCTTTTTTCAGATCAAAAGCTCGATGGTGAGAACTACTGCATCTGGCAGGTTATGATGCTTGCCATATTGGAGTCCTATGATTTGGCAGAGCTTGTTACAGAGGCTATCAATTGTCCTTCTTCGCAAGATGAGTCCAGACTCTCTTCCAGTGAGAAGGCAGAATGTTATATAGAGCATTTGACTGTGGCTAGGAAGATATGGCTGGAGTTGGATCAGATGTGTAATCGGATGACTATCATGAAGCGTGTGTCTTTGGAAGTGCAAATGAGAATTGAGTGTCAACAAGTCATCATCCATGCGGGAGCATATCAACAAGCTAATGCAGCTTCAGATGTAAGTTCAAAATGCAAGGAAGATGATCACTTTTAAAGACATGACGATAACTCTCCTTTCACAGTTACCGCCTCGCTTCAATGGTTTTTATTCCGCCTTGATTGCTTCACGGCGGTTTGAGACTCTTCAGTGGGAAGAGTTGGTTCCTATGGTCTTGGACCAAGAGGAGCAATTGAAAGGAACCGATGCTTTGAAATCTGAAGCTTTGGTTGGTCAATCCTCTCAAAAGACAGGGAAGGATCAAAAGAAGAAGAAGGAAGACAAATCTAAGAAGGACAAAGACAATGACTCTACTTGTTACATTTGTGGCAAATCAGGTCATTGGAAGAAGGATTGCCTCGACAAGGAGAAGAAGGAGAAGGAGAAATCTTTGAAGGATTCCAGAGCGATGGATGCTCCCTCATTAGCTGCTTTCTTCCATTTGGAGGTGGTTGAGGATTCGCCTATGTCAGCTTCTGAGATCGGGAGTGGATTGTTGACAGCGATGCCTCGAGGCACATGACTCCTTCCGCAGGTGTTACTCATTTGCGGCCTTCTCATGGACATATTCTTATTGGAGATAGTCCGTCTATTTCTATTAAGGGATGGGATAACCTGTATCTTGGGCATGGGGGTACCCATGCTTCTGAGATACTTTATGTGCCGCTTTGGGGTATCATCTTCGAGAATGGTTCTTTCTTCAGGTTATGAGGAGAATGGAGTCTACGAGTTGTGGTTTTCTTCTGCCTTGACTTTTCTTCTCTCAAACACAATCGGAGCTTTGGCATGCTCAATTTGGTCACCTCAATTATGAATACCTTCGGAAGGCATCTAAGGACCAGTTTGTTCGAGGTTTGCTAGATATTGTGGTGAGTCAGTAGCCTTGTGTATCCTGCATTCGTGGGAAGCAGATTCGTGATGTTGTTCCCAGCAAGGCTTCGAGAGGCGGTCTTCAACACCCTTGGATCTTGTTCCCACCAATCTTTGTGGACCGATGAGGACGAAATCCCTTCGAGGGAGTTTGTATTTCATGCTCATTGTAGATGATTATAGCCGGATGACATGGGCCTATTTATTGAAGCTGAAGTCAGAGGCTTTCTCCAACTTCAAGGATTGGTTGCTCTTTGAGGAGAATCGATCGGGGTGGAAGCTGAAGACCTTACAATCGGATAAGGGCAGTGAATTTTTTTCTAATGAGTTTGCTCGGTTTTGTGCATATCGCGGCATACACCAGGAGTTTGCTAATAAAACGCCCCTCAGGAGAATGGCATTTTGGAGCATAAGAATCGCAGTGTGATCGAGATGGCCCGTACTATGATGGAGCATCGTCAGACATCTCAGTGTCTATGGGTTGAGGCTGTGGCTACTTCAATTTACATCCTTAATCGTTCCCCTACTTCCGCTGTGGTTGGTATGACTTCTTTTGAGGCTTACTTTGGATCCAAGCCCGATGTTTCTTATTTCAGGGTTTTTGGGGGTAATGCTTATGTTCATATCCCGAAGACACAGTGTGACAAATTTGAAGCGGCTTCCAGAAGATAGGTGTTTGTGGGCTATAGCTCGCAATCTCAAGGCTACCAATTTTATGATCCTGTTAAGCAGGATGTCTACACGAGCCGTGATGTTCAGTTCGTGGAGGTTCTAGCCCTAGAGGGGAGCAAGGATCATCATGTACTTGGAGATCCCGATGATAGAGTTGGGCCACAATGACTATTTCTCTCGAGCTTGTGTCTCTGGAGGACTCTTTTTCGGATGAGGAGCCTACTATCCAGCCATTGGTTTCATTGCTTGGTCTTCCGTCGATGATGGATCTTCTAGAAACTTCAGCAGATGGAGATCACCGAGGCGAGATTCGGCCTCCTCGTTGGGCATGTGGCACGATTCGAGAATCAGGGATCGAGGGGGTCCTTGAGGAGTGGCAACCACAGGATGGACCGCGGAGGTCATGGCGGTACCAAGCACATACTATGGAGCTTGTTTGCTCTAACTACAATTTGATGTCTTGTGTTATGTAGGATTGAGAGCCTACATCAGTGAAGGAGGCTTTACAATCTGATCATTGGCGGAAAGTGATGGAAGCCGAGTAAGAGACTATTGAGCGGAATGGCACTTGGTCCCTTGTGCCTCGTCCCCTCTCATAAGAAGGTGATTGGTGTCAAATGGGTCTTCAAGTCTAAGTACCATAGTGATGGCTCTTTGGACAAGCACAAGGCTCTCCTTGTTACTAAAGGTTTTGCACAGCGCCTAGGTGTTGATTTCCATGATACTTTTCCCCCCATTGCTCACATGGCGACTATTTGTGCTGTTCTTGCCTTGGCTAGTTATAGGAGATGGCTTGTCTTTCAGTTGGATTTGAAGTCAGCCTTCTTAAATAGTGATTGGAAGGAGGAGATCTATGTTGAGCAGCCTCGTGGCTTTGGTTCCTTAGATGGGAAGGTTTACAGGTTGAAAAAGGCCTTGTATGATCTGAAGCAAGCTCCGCGTGCTTGGAACGAGAAGATTGATTTGTTTCTCCAAGCCAAGTTGGAATATCAGTGCTCTAGGTCCGATCCACAGCTTTATGTGCACACTTCTGAGGGTGGTCGTGTTGTTTGTTTTGTAGCATTCTCTTGTGCCTTTCGTGTACCAGGTGTTTTAATAGACGGAATCCCAAACTCCTCATTCAAGCTTTGCTCAGAGCCATCTGAATCAACATCAACATGAGAGAAACGTGATGATACATCTATCATAATAGGTAAGTCCCCAACTTTCTTTTTACCTTTTCTTGACACGTGTGGTGTACTTCGTGGAGTAACTTGTGATCTCAATTTGCCACTCCAAGGTCTATCAACAAAATCATAACTAGGAGACTCTTGTGGTCCACTTAGTGTTTGTGACTACTGATCTATTTTCTCCATAATCACACTTTCATGCTCATCAATCCCGATTGCATTTTGTACATTATTGTACTAGCTACTCATTGCATTAAAAACAATATCCTTGCTAACTCTCAGCTCACATGTAATAGGGTTATAATATCTATATCCCTTCTGCTCAAGAGAATATCCAACAAATACACATTTTTTTGCTTTGCGATCCAATTTATTGCACAACTCATTAGGAATATGTACATAAGCAATACATCCAAATACTTTCAGATGGGACAAATTTGGCTTTCTACCTGTAAACTTATCTTCAGATATCATACCATATACAACAATAGTGGGTGTTCTGTTCATAATGAATACAATAGTAGCAATTGTTTCAACCTAATAATAACGAGGTAAGTTTCTTTCTAACATCAATGCACGAGGCACCTTTGGAATATGCTTGTTTTTTTACTCAATAATTCTATTTTGTTGCGGAGTATATCTATATGTATATTGTCTTTGTATACTATTTTTCTGCAAAAAATCAAAAAACTCATTGGAGAGAGATTCTTCCCCTCCATCCAACCTTAGGTATTTAATATGTAACCTTGTCTCTTTCTCAACTAGAGCCTTAAAGCTTTTAAAGTGAGTGAACACTTCACTTTTCTTATGCATAAAGTAAATCCATACTTTGCGAGTACAATCATCAATGAAGGAAACATAATATCTACAATCACTCAAAGTTATAGTCTTTATAGGATTCCACATATCAGAATATATCAATTCAAGTGGCTTCTTGCATATATACTTTTCATGTGGAAATACATGTCTTGCTTGTGTTTCAAATTGACATGCTTCGCATATTTTTTGCATTCCATCAATCCTAAACTTGGGTAAGCCATCTACAATTTGTTTTGATTGCATATCTTTCAACTATTACACATTTACATGACCAATTTTCTTATGATAAAGTTCAATATCAACCACAACACCTGAACCTTGTGCAAACATGGCAGTATCCATTTCAGGCAGGCTCATAAAAAACACCACACCATATGTACTTATGCTTTTGGAAACTGGCCGTTGGCCAATTGAGGTATATGCTATGATTCGAGTACTGAGATATGTCGCCCAACTACGTCAAATGGGTGACAGTAGGCTTCCCAAACGGGCATGGGATGCTAGCACACGTCTACAGAAAATGTAGAAAAGTAAAGTGCTTTCAACAGGATGGGTGTTGGTGTCACGAGGATGTGAAAATTTGATGCTTTGCTTATGTTTAATTGACATTTGATTAAAGGATTAATCAAATTTGCAATTAAAAGATGCACATGTGTTGCACATGTGAGGTGCAAGCTACTTTTTCACAGGCGAAGGCCGAAGGACCCTGTGAAAAAGATGGGTGTCAAAGGCAAAAGTTGTAACAAGTTACACTTGTTAGATTCTAGGTGAATTTTGGTGTCAGTTTGTCCTTAGGACCATTAATTGGCCATTAAGTGTCAGTGGTGACACTAGGGACTAGGCATTAATTAATGGATTAATGCTTGTCCAAGGATCAATTAATGCATGGGATCACTTTGGGTTGCAAATGGCTTAGCCAATTAATTTTTGGATGGGCAAGGTCAATTTTCTGGGCATGGATTAAGGGCCGAATTAATTTTCAGAATTAATTAAATTTGAAAATTAATTAAATGGCTGAAAATTGCTGAAAATGGATTAAGAAAGTTGCCACTTGGCAAAACATTCCCATGCAAGTGGGGGAAAGGCTAAATAGGGCTGAAGGGAGAGGGAAATCTTGTTTTTTCATTTTGGACTTGTTGGGAAGAGGTGTTGGACTGTTGCTGCCAGCTTTTGGGGCCATTTCCCAGCCATTGGAGACCATTTTGGTGATGGAGATTGCATATTCTTGACCTTGGGAAGCTGGCAATTGCTACTGATGCACTTTTTCTTGAAGATCACAGTCTTTGATGCTCCTATTGTTGTTGGTGCATCCGTTTGGGGCTGGCATAGCAGGGCAGCAGCTGATTTTGATCAGTTCTTCGCGACAAATCTCAGAATTTTCTCTCTCTACAGCATTTTCTCATCTCCTTCAGCCTATGCTCAGCCATTCTCAGCAATTCTTAGCCATTTGGAGGAGATTTCAGCCATTTTTGGTGGGGTGATCTGTAATTTCTGCAGTAAACCCTAATTTACAGCAGAAATTAGGGTTTAGCAACCACCCTATTCCGAGAAGGAAGGTTGGTTTCAGTTGGATATACAAAAATGGTTTAAAGGGTGGGGAGTAGATAGATATCTAGATATGAAATCCGAAGATATATGCATGGACACATTTCAATCAAACCTCTTACGAGCGTATCAAGCAAAACATCAAAGCAAGGGAGCAAATGGCAAACTTGCTTATTACAGTATGCAATCTATCCTTCATGTTGGGAATCCTACATGCAGGTAGAGGCACACATGCAGCTATACATAGCCAACCTGCTCTTAGTGGTATTTAGATGGAGTATTGTACAACTTCGAACTCAATCACACACTTTATAGATCGAGAGAGGTGTATAAAGTGGATAGGCAAGAGAGACGAGGTTATGCAAGTTGTGTGGACTACAAAGTGTAGAATCAGAGGAGCATATGATTGTGACATGCCCAGCATATGCACACATACGGGCTGACTTTGATATCCCTTTAAAGGGGCCACTTCACTAGTTTTTGACCACCACTTCTATATCGAAGTTAGGGGCTCTCATCACCCGCATACTACACTTTCGGAAGAACCACACTGCATAGATCGTTCTTTCACTATAGCTACCCTTTCTTACCATGGGGGAGGAGAATCATTGTATATTTGGAAAGGTCCCATGGGTCATAATTTGGCCTTCTGTGGACGATAATAAACTACTCTACTCTACTCTACTCTCTTCTCACAGCCTCTTTTTCTCTCAAGCATGCATTTTTCTTATTTGTATGATCATTCATGTATGCTGTATCCACTCCCATATATGTATTTGTAAGTTGTAGGTAACAATAGTGCATGTTGCGCATGCGGCATGAGGTTTTGGTGTATTACCCTCAAGCATTCACCTTATATACTCTAATAGCATTGCTATTTAGACTTTGAACATCTATTCTATCATCTTTACTCCAAAATAATGAAGTTAATTAAACAAAAAAAAAACTAATACTATACGTACCTTTTTAAATCTTAAGCTACCGTTTAGTACCGTATTTTATTGTACTGTATAGTATCGTAACCTTTTGTACTTGACAACTATGTCTATGTGTAACTTTGTTGCTCAGATGGCCAAGCAAACAGGAATGGAAAGAAAGCCCTTACCTTTTTCTTAAACAGCATTTTCATCTTTATTTTTAGTAATGCAGGATGCTGATAATAGAGCTTTATTTTTTATGATCAGTGATTTGTGCCATGAACCATTGAATGAGTGTATATTCTGTTTCTTGTTGCTGTTGACTTTTCTTTGCTGCTTGAATGTAGATAAAGAGTATGTACATGAATATTATTTGATTAGTTAAATACGAGCTATCATGCCATGCAGGAACATGATTTTGGGAATAGCGAACATGGGCCTGAACAAACTTTAGAAATAATGAATCAGTTTCTTGGAAACAAAGACGTACAATCTTATAATGGTGACTCTTGGGATGTTGATGATCTGGAAATATAGAGGAGGATGGAGAGTAAGCTTTTGAGCAGCACCTCAGGGTAAGTAATACTGTCTTTAACAAGCTTAAATTGTATTGGATATTGAGTTCTGATTGCCGGAAAAATTTTGAAGGTGGAGGATCATGCAGCAATGTTGTGGAAGTTTGCTTGGATTTGGATGGGCATTATTGAGAGTACATTTCTAATGCCATACAGGAACTTGTTTCTCAAGAAAGAGGATAGCTGAAAATATAAAAACACTCCACATCATCAAATGCTGGCTGGGCAGGGGCTGCAACAGGACTGGTTTCTTAGTCAGTCTATATAACAGACCGACCTGTAACAGTTTCAAGAAAGAGGAATAGCTGCAGCCTGCAAATATAAAAAACACTGCACATCATTAAAAGTTTGCAGGATGGGGACTATGACAGGACCATTGGACAGAATGGCTCTTAGTCAAGCTATATAACAGACTGATCAGTACTAACGTCTCTTGGACAGCCACCTAAATGACAATTATGCCTATTCTAGAGTGACAAGTCCCTCCGCAAAGAGCAAATTTCATGCCATGGTATGTGCACCTCTTCTCCTGTGGTCAAAAGGCATGTCCTGGATGAGGAATTGCATAATCTGTTGGTGCTACTTATGTCTTGCCATAATCTATTGGGCCATGCAGGAGCGTGCTTTTGGGAGCAGTGAAAGATGCCTGGCAAACTTTGGAAATTTTGAATCAGCTGAGAGGAAATTGAGCTCTACACTACTAAAATCAAAACATGCATTTGCAACAGCAGACATGGATGGGAAATGAACTTGAAAGCAGGCATTGGACCAGCTTCTGGTGAGTAAAGTTGTCTTTGGTGTGCTTTTTGGGTTCAACACTTAATCATGTCTTTCTTGTTCTCCACTGATAGACAGGTGTTTTGGGCATTAATTTTTCAATCACAAAAAATCTTAGACTAGCACCTTATTAATGCATCAGTTATTTCATTGTAGAGTTAAGTTATGTACACAATGTATACACATTCAACATAATATGGTGATGCACTTTACTGCAATGAAGTCTTTGTGTGCACATGTGCATGTGGGGCTGTGTGCATGTGCACATGCGCGCGTGTGTGTGCACACAATCTTATTTGTATGTTTTACTGAGTCATGTTCAGCCTTATTGGTTGTAAGTAGGTTTTTGTGCAGACACTATACATGGGAGTTGCATTTCTCGTGAGGGGCATTTCCTCTTCCCCCTATTTTGACAGCCATGATCCTACAAGTGAACAGAATAATGGATCTTGGCTAAGACATACAAGAAACATAATTGATGAACAATGAGGCCTTTTGTTGGCAATACTTTTGAGAATTAAACAAAGTGCTGCTGAAACCTGTATGAGGGAGGCAATTCATGCATGAAAGATTGCTATATTGTTGACAAATATTTTCTCTTAGGCAGAATGAAAGTTGATATAGAGAAGCCATTACAAGAACTTACAGTGCAGGTTATGATGTGAATAATGAATATTGTCATCATGGATGATTATCTCATCTCCTAAAGACAATCAAATGCAGTTATCCTATTTTGGATGCCATAACTGAATGCCACATTTAGTGCTTTTGTTGTGTTGTCTTGTTTATTTATCTATAATTTGTAGAATGTTGTGGCTCCATG
Organism: Lygodium microphyllum; assembly: GCF_053477565.2. NCBI lineage: Eukaryota > Viridiplantae > Streptophyta > Polypodiopsida > Schizaeales > Lygodiaceae > Lygodium > Lygodium microphyllum. The sequence continues at coordinate 44,037,156 of NC_141149.1, read as the reverse complement.
AGTAGTCATTATGCATTGAATGTCAATATTAACACTCAAAAGTAGACACATTTTTTGTCAAAGCTAATTGTATATATGCCTTCAGGTTCTTTTAAAAAGAAAAACATTTTTCTTATTTTCCATGTAATGTACAGAAAAATATGCTAATCTTTGTTTAGTTTTTGTTGTTGAAGTATAATTTGTATGCACAAGGTTTGTATATATCTATTATTTCTAAGCTTGGTTATGTTTTTTTCCTACTTGTTTATAATGTTGGGTTTTTTAAAGCAATGTATTTGGTACATATTCGTCATTAATGTGATGTCTGTTTTTCTATGTATTTAATTGGGTAAGCTTGCTTCATTGATAGAGATATACTTGTCAACAATATTAATGATATCTTCATTGCTTAAGGCCATTGAAGAATTGCTATTTGTTGTCCCTATTAGTCCATGATCATGATGACTACCTTTATTTTGAGGTTTAGGACAGAAGAGATCAAATATTTTGCCAATGATATATCTATTGGTTTGTATTTCACTTTTTAGTGCTTGGGATGTGTGAACATAATGTCATATATAGTTATCATAGAGTTTGTTTTGAGAATATTACATAGAAATCTTATATAGCATTCTTTTGATATGCGAGTTTCGTTGTTGTATCATATCTCATAGTTTTTCTAGCATAGAAGTGTGATAAAAGAATTGGAGCACTTGATTGATGTATCATTGCAAAATCTTTTTTTCTTTGTTTTTGTTTTTTTGGTAATTCTACTTTAAAGTCTATAGAGTTTCTTCATTCTTGGAGGTCTTTATAACCTATTTTTAAGTACTCTATATTAGTTATATCATTTGCAAGTTAATGTTGATCTTGAATTTTCCCTTTGAATATATATATGTATGTACGTGTGTGTGTGTGTGTGTGTGTGTGTGTGTGTGTGTGTGTGTAAATATTCTTTGTTTTTGTTTTTTTGGTAATTCTACTTTAAAGTCTATAGAGTTTTTTCATTCTTGGAGGTCTTTATAACCTATTTTTAAGTACTCAATATTAGTTATATCATTTGCAAGTTAATGTTGATCTTGAATTTTCCCTTTGAATATATATATATGTATGTACGTGTGTGTGTGTGTGTAAATATGCATGTTCATGTGGAGAGAGAGAGAGAGAGAGAGAGAGAGAGAGAGAGAGAGAGAGAGAGAGAGAGAGAGAGAGAGAGAGAGAGAGAGAGATAGTTTATTATCGTCCACGGAAGGCCAAATTATGACCCATGGGACCTTTCTAGATATACAATGATTCTCTTTCCCCATGGTCGGAAAGGGTAGCTATGGTGAAAGAACTATCTATGCAGTGTGGTTCTCCCAAAAGCGTAACATGCAGGTGATGAGAGCCTCTAACTTTGATATAAGAGTAGTGGTCAAAAATTGGTGAAGTGGCCCTTGTAAAGGGATATCAAAGTCAGTTGATATGTGTGCATATGTTGGGCATGTTATAATCATGTGCTCTTCTAATTCTACACTCTGTAGTCCACATAGCTTGCATAACCTCGTCTCTCTTATTTGTCCACTCCATGTACTTGTCTTGATCAATAAAGTGTGTGATCGAGTTTGAAGTCGTACAATGCTCCGCCGTCTAAATACCATTGAGAGCGGGTTGGCTATGTATGGCTTCGTGTGTGCCTCTGCATGTATGTAGGATTTTCAACATGAAGGATAGATATGCATACTGTAATAAGTAAGTTTGCCATTTGCTCCCTTGCTTTGATGTTTTGCTTGATATACTGGTAAGAGGTTTGATTGAAATGTGTCCATGCATATATCTTTAGATGCCATATCTAGATATCTATCCACTCTTTAAACCATTTTCACATATCCAGCATTCATCATATTGAAAGCACTTTAGTTTTTCACGTTTTTTGTAAGCGTGTGCTAGTATTCCATGCTCGTTTGGGGAGCCTACTGTCATCCATTTGATGTACTCGGGTGGCATATCTCAGTACTCGGATCATAGCATGTACCTCAATTGGTCGACAGCCAGTTTCCAAAAGCATAAGTACATATGGTGTGGTGCTTTTGATGCCCAAATGTCTACGAATAAAAGCTTTTTGTAGCTTCTCAATGTTGTTCCATGTAGATGAAGAGATGCTTCCTCCGCACATTTCCACTCCATATAATACTGTATGTAGAATATATGTATCAAAAATCATATACCGTATTTTCCAGCATTTAGTATTTGTACGATTGTAGTCGTTTTCAAAGTGATATTACTTGCTTTTCCCTGTCGCTAATCGTCGTTTCACACATGTATGCCATTTGTGGTCTGTAGGTATCTCAATCCCCAAGTATTTGAAAGTAGATACTACCTCTATAGATTGTCTTACATAATGTACTTTTGGTGGGGTCTTTGATTGCTTGGTGCACACCACCATTAGCTTTGTTTTTGATACATTCATTGTCAAACCACTATCTTGACAAAACCGTTCAAGAATCCCCATGAATTGTTGCATACGTTCCCCAGTATATGTAAAGAAGACCACATGCTTTGCATAAAGTAGGAGCAAGATGGCAAACATACCAATATGCGGGCTTTTGGCTTCCTCTTCATTCATAGCCGTGAGAAGTATTTCCTCTAGCTTATCAATGCATAAACCAAATAATGCAGGGGAGAGCGAGCAACCTTGTTTGACTCCCATATTACTCTCAAGTACTTGTGACAGCCCGTTGCGACCTTTGAGGCAGCACACCACTCGCATTGATATATCTTGTAAATTCCCATGCATAGATCATTTGGGATCCCTAATTCTTGCATTTGTTGCCATAAGCCAATCCTTGGTACGATGTCAAAAGCCTTCTTAAAATCCACAAAACAACAATATAAGGTTGCTCCCTCAAGCTGACTCTCATCCATAAGTACATGTAAAGTAACCAAATGGTCTATGGTGTTATGACCAGTGCGAAAACTTGCTTGTCCATAAGCTCATTTGTTATTACTTTCTGCCCATTTACTCAATTGCATTTCTAGGATAGTATTGAATAACTTTGCCATGGCTGAACTGACCGTAATCGTGTGGTAGTTTGTGAGCAAATTGTGATCTCCTCCCTTATACAACGGTTGTATCCAATTCTCCTACCATTCTTGGGAAAATCCATATGCAAAAGCATGATGTATCCCATGCAACAATAAACAGTCTCGTCTCCTTTGTTGTCCATTTCAACATCTCTGCATTCAACTGCAAAGTATCACATGCTTTTCCATTAGCCATCTTGTTGAGGGTCGCCTCCAATGTTTCTAAAGTGAACATAGCACTAAATGACTACGTATGTGCATCACATTTGATGGACTGTACCCCTTTATGCATGTAAAGTTTTGTAATATACGATAACATATCAACATCTGTAAAATCCCCTATAACACTTGACCCTTTGGTTTGCAATTTTTTCGATGCTTGCCTTGGACATTTCTCAAACTCCCTAGCATCTTCACTTTCTTTGGCCATTACATATCGTCCTCCTTTTTACGCATGAGAGCATTATATCGTTTTTCCGCCTCACTTCGTTCTTGTCCCTTAGGGAGGGTTTTTAGCTTTCTACGTGCATCCTTACATTCATCATCAAACCATTTTTTGCATGGAAATCCTTTGAGAGAGAGAGAGAGAGAGAGAGAGAGAGAGAGAGAGAGAGAGAGAGAGAGAGAGAGAGAGAGAGAGAGAGAGAGAGAGAGAGAGAGAGAGAGAGAGAGAGAGAGAGAGAGAGAGAGAGAGAGAGAGAGAGAGAGAGAGAGAGAGAGAGAGAGAGAGAGAGAGAGAGAGAGAGAGAGAGAGATTATATTAACGTGTTTGAAAGGTCAATGTGGTCTATGAGATTGCACCAGTACATACAATGAAGTGTGTCTCATCTAAAAGACAACACCAATACATACAATGATGTGCCTCTCATCTAAAAAGGTAAAAGATGTGTGAATGAGAGTATATGTCAAGCAATAGAATATGCAATAATATGTTTGTGGCATATATGTAAATGATACTATTAAAAAAAGAAAAGGAAAAAATAGAAATGCTTATTTTCTCAGCTAAATATCTCCCTCAAATGGAATAGGTGCTTTGACATTTATCTTCTATGGTTCCCAATGATATCTCTAACTTGTTTATAATAAGGGTGTCTCAGTCTCCTCTTAGATGGATGTGGGTATCTTGCTCAATTGAGTGCTGATGCTCTATCTAAGGAGAATCCCCTAAAGATGAAGCTCCTTTATAATATAGCCCTATTGGCTCTTTGTTGACAATGGTGGCAGTTGATGTCACGCTTGATTATATGGTAGTGGAAAAGTCAATAACAATCCTCTGTATGTGGAGGGCTCTTATTTGGTAGAATAGAAGCTTTGCACATTTGAAGCTCCAAAAGAAAGAATCCCAAATACCTCTAATCCTCAAAGTTCATCACCTATCATTATAGAGGGTCAAAATCCTCTTGAAATAGTTAGTAGTATCTACCTCAAATATCATAATATATTGTACATCTATAGATGTAATGCTCCTTTGTCTTTGGCTCTTAATTCACAAAGTGGGCACATGTAGTCCTCTATCTCCATATCCTCCCATCTACTTGTCTCAATCCTCAAATCATGCATTGAGATATGAATATGCTCAATAGCTCCTAACATCCAGCTAGCGTCAATAATTTCGAGTTCCCACTTCTACAAGATTACTCGATTTGAAGCAGACTTTCCATTGCACTTGGTTCAAAGAGAATGGGAGATGGAGGGGAGTGCGGTATGTCAACCCTCCTATCCATAAGGCAAAATTTTATTCCAGCCCCCTTAAAAAATGCAAGTCGGTTCTACCTAATGACTAGTTTATTGTCTTCCTATTTTTAGTTGGGTGATGAAACCATCCTTAAAGAGTTGAAGAAAATGACTCTAGTAGTGTGTCATGTTGAAATGTCAAGCTCTACATTGGAGAAGTGATAAGATTTTACCTCATGATTGGTTAATTAGGTAATCTATGTGGAGGATATACCAATGATTCTATAGTTGGACTATATCTACGCAGTCTACTCTTGGCTATGGCACATTCATTATACTATCTCATCTATTCTTAGTGGGTTCATACATACTAATTGCATGTACATATGTTTTAGTACTTTCATATTAGTCTTTTATCATGTTATCGACTAAGTCTTTTTATGTGAAAGAAGAAGAAGTTTTTAGTCCTACTTCTTTGTATACTCAAGTCTCTATTGCATATACGCTCTTGCTTTCTTCACCTCTCTCCTTTTATCTGTTTACATGGTATTAGGGCCATTCCATGGTTGTGCGTAGCTCAATCTTGCTCAATTTACCTTGAAATATAGCTATAGGAGGCTCTCAAGGGTGGTAGTATACAATCTATGATTGTAGTGATTTGATGAGCACGAAGAGCAGTGTATAGATTGCAAATAAGCCCTTCAAGACATCCCACAATGATTTTTGCTATTTGAGATTGTTGTTGGCTTGGTTTTAGTTCTATAGGTTGATTGAAAGCAATTTTTGGGCATATTGCAAATTCAACTGTGTTGCTTATAAGTGCAAAGGCTATAGATTCCAAATTTATAAGCTTTTAAGTGTTTGCTAGGTTGCAGATGTAGAGATGTAGAGGGAATCTATATGAAAATTGTAAATTGCAAATATTGTTTTGCATTTAGTGAAGAAGATTGCATGTTTTGGTTGTAATGCACATGGTATTGCAGATAATAGATTTAGCAAGGTTGCTTCTCTTGTCAAAATGATTGATAATTTTAACTAGATTGTTAGTGAGAAGCTTGATAAGAATAATTATCTTGCATGGAAGTTCAACATGAAAAATTTCTTGAAGGGCAAATGAGTTTGGGATTATATTGAAGAAGACATGGCAGTGGCATTGAACATCCCTAAATGAAATACTAGTTCTGTAGAACAAATAATGGTTAGGAAGAATTGGGAGCATATACATAGTAAATTAATGTATTGGCTATCTATGAGTGCTATAAATAGTATAGTCGGATGTTTGTATGAATATGAAACTCTTGCTATTGCATCAAAGAATCTGGCAAGCTTGTTTGAGATAAACACAAAGGCTAGAAAGTTGCATCTTAAGTCAAAGCTAAATTAAGTTAAAAGAGGAAAATTTTCCATCAATGACTATGCATTAAGGATCAATAGTATTATGAAAGCTCTTAGATCTATTCGTGGAGCCGTTGTGATGATGATGGTGTTTTGCAATTGTTAGTATGTTTAAATTGTCTTGGATATGAGTACAAGAGCTTCAGGTATTTATAAATACCATGGATGATATCTCTTACTTTGCATATTTGATTTCTATGCTAATACTTGAGAAGAAGAACCTTGACTTATTTTTAAAACAATTGTTAGAAATGTGGCCTTTCTCACCACAGTGCCAACATTCTCTACCATCACCAAAATTCCACTCTGATACTCAATGGTATTGGGATACTCTTGAGTGATATTGAGCATAGGTTCAGTTTTCTTTTTGAAAGAGTTGTTAGAAATGTGTCCTTTCTCACCACAATGCTAGTATTCCCTACTATCACCAAAATTCTATTGCAAGTTAAAACCTACGACTTGCCACTCCCCTTCCTCAAGATTTTTGTCCCCTATTTTGTTGTGCACCATAACTTTAACCACGACCACTACATTGGCCTCAACCCCATGACCTCTGCCTCTGCTAGTATTGGGATACTCTTGAGTGATATTGAGCATGTTCCCAAACAACACAAGGATAAGACATTATGCATGAGAAACAACCCATGCTTGCTTTTTTGAGCACACAAACTGAAAACACTTATCCCTAACAATGGGAGACCAACTCATTTTCAATTCAAAATAAGACCCCTTCACATTATTAGGGCATTCTTTAGCGGTATTGAGCATGTGCCCAAATAGCATGAGAGGAATCCATTATATATGAAAAATTAGCACGAGAGGAAGCCATTATGTATGAAAAACTAACATGCCTCTTTCTATTATAGCATTCACACAATAAAAATCCATAACCCAATAACACAAAGAGATCCCATTCTAAACTCACATTGAGGTTCTCTTGCACTGTCGGGTACTCTTGAATAGCTTCTCCTAACCAAAATGGTCCAAAAATGATACTTTTGGATGCTTGAATAGTATAAGGAGTGAATATTTTAGATTCCAAACAACCCTCTCTTGTATTGTTCAAACACACCCAAAACACCTTTAATATGCCGTCACATAGGAGTACCCCAAATAGCATGAGGGGACTTCATTTCTCATTTAGAATAGGGTCCCTTTCGTGCTACTAGGGTAGGGTTGTTTCTAATGTGTATAAGCATGGATAATACAAGGGGAGTGTATATAATCTTGAGTAGTGTAAGGAGAAGTATCCCAATAACATGAGGAGACCTCATTTTTCATTTAGAATTAGGTCCCTTCACACTATTGGAGTAGAGTTGTTTCTAATGTGTATATAAGTATGAATAGTGCAAGGGTAGTTGTTTCTAGGGTATATAAGCTCAAGTGTAAGGGGAGATTATCTCTCATACATAATGAACTCTCCTTGCACTATTTTGATATATGCTCAAAGCACGAAGGGATCTCATTTTGCATTTAGAATGGGGTCCCTTCATGCTATTGGAATAGAGTTGTTTCTAATATATGTAGTTTTCAACCATGGCATGATATGGCCATTTTGACCTTAAGGATGGTTTCCAATGGCCCAAAACCTCAAAACCTACTTTTGAAATGCCGAAAGTAGAGTTCAGATATGAGAGGACAATGGCCAAAAAAGCTGTCTAGAGGGGCTATTTTGAACAACGTGAGAAAGGGGGAAACAACGAAAAAAGAGTGTCCAAGGGGGGCTATCTCAAACATGACAAAGGGGAAAGCAACCAAAAAATGATATCCAAGGAGGGTTCTCTCAAAAGCGCCTCCCCTTGGACACCCTTTTTGGGTTATTTTCTTCATATTTGAACTCCATTTTCAACGTTTCAAAAGATGTTTTTGAGGTTTTGGCCGTGCGAAACCCATATGTAAGGTCAAAATCAACTATATCATGGTACCATATAGATATATCCTCAATAGCATGAGGGGATCTCATTTTTCATTTAGAATAGGGTTCCTTTGCATTATAGGAGTACAACTATTTCTAGTGTATATAAGTTAGAATAGTGCAAGGGGAGTTGTTTCTAGTGTGTATAAGTTAGAATAGTGCAAAGGGAGTTGTTTCTAGTGTGTATAAGCTGGAATAGTGTAAGGAGAGATTGTTTCTCATGTACAATGACATCCCTATACTTGTGCAATTAGGACACATGCTCAATACCATATAGGATGTCTTAATAACATGCAAGGACCTTATTTGCATGTAGAACGGGGTCCCTTTGTGCTACTTCTACATAATAAATCCAAATAGTGCAAGAGGACACATAATGGAGTCCCTTTGCACTATTCAGATAGAGTTATTTCTACTACATAATGGAGCCCCTTCCTGCTATTGGCATAGAGTTATTTCTATCCTAATAATGCAAAGGGACCTCATAATGGATTCCCTTCACAATAATGGGATATAGTTATTTCTACTACATGCAACTTTCAACCAAGGCAAACTATGGCCTTTTGACCTCATGGCGGATGGGTTTCCATGGCCAAAAAACTCAAAAAGGGCTATTAAAATGTCAAAAAAAGGTCAAGATGAGGGTGAAATGGTTAAAAAAGTGTGTCTTTGTTCTAAGTGTATATAAGTTTGAATAATTCAAGGGAATTTTTTTCTAGAGTATATAAGGTTGAGTAATGCATTAGTGCAAAGGGCCCATATTTTGCATTCAAACTAGGGGCCCTTCTTGATATTAGGAGAGTTATTTCTAGCATGTATAAGGTTGAATAGTGCAAACAAAGTTGTTTCCAGTGTGTATAACCCCAAATCTGCAAGGGAAGATTGTTTCTTGTGCATAATGGCATCCCCCTTGTACTATTGGAACATGTAGGTCGAGGTATTGTTATTGCCACAAGTAGTAAACATAAGGACTCACAAATAGAGATCAAGTAAGCATAAGGAATAATAGTAAAGAGAAACGACTTTTTTGTGTGATGGAAATTTCTTTTTTCATCAAATAAGAGAGCTGCACTTTGATAGTCAAATATACCCATTAAATGAGATGATCACAACACTATATTTTGACATCTTTAGAATGAAGTGATCCATTATGGTAGCTCTCTCTTGATTGCCCCAAGTACTTCCTCTCGAGAAACAACTCTTATTTGGAAGGAAATGTTTTTTCTTCATTCAATGAGAGAGTTGCATTTTGAGAGGTGAATATATCAACTAAATGATATGCTAATCCTATATTCTAGCATCTTTAGAAATATCAATAGATATGTAAAAGCATACATTTCTTTTAATTTTATTTGAGGATTATGAATTATAATTTTTTTTGAGTTTCTTGTTTTTAGAATGTATATAAAGAAACGAAAGACATGATATGGTCCGTTATGGTAGCTCTCTCCTAATTGGTCTATACACTATCTCTTTGTAGAGAAAAATGGCCCCTTTTTAAGTCCAAAGTGAAACTAACAATATAACAATTGGGGATTAAAGGCTATCTATGCCTAGCCGCCTACACTTGTACTTACCGCTCATATACCTATACACTATAGGTCGTGCGTGCTCGTCATTGCCATTTTATTCTTTATTCTTACTATGGCAATAGGATAAGGGAAGGTAGGTCATACATTGTGACTATTGGAGTTCCCACACACTAGTCTCTCCCTTCTTTTCTTGAACCTCCATAGCTCTTGCTTCCAATTGTGCTTCCACTTCCACTCCACTTTTCAACTAGTATCAGAGTGAGAATTTGAGGAGATTAACCAACAATTCATATAAGCTAGGAAGAGAGCTTGACTTACAACATTCATGGGAGCCCCATTTTAGTCCATTTGAGGTATGCATTGGCTTCCCTATCTCCAATACTTGTTCTAGTTCTAGGATGGTTGAGAAACTTCGTAGGACTTAATTGAGCAATGCTTACTATGTTGAAAAATAACCATTCTATCCATTTTGAGTGGATATAGAGCATGTTGCTGAAGTCATGGAGGACAACTATGGTAGCTTGATAACACTTTCGTATTTTGGCCATAACATTTAAATATGATATTAGATTCAGATGTTCGATAGCTAGAAACGAAGAGCCCAATGAGAACTTCATATTTGAGTACTTATTACTGATTTGATTCTATGTAGTTTCTAGTTCTTTGTTTTACATAGAACATAATAGTTTTGGTTTGAACAATAAGCTTATAGGTTACAAGATTTATGCATTACATGCCTACATGCTATTTGGGTCTTCCATATGCTTATGTTGATGCTTGACATTGATGTTTATACCCAGATATGTTTATGAAAACCTTTGAAGATTGGATTTAGATCTGTTGGATGTATATGGATGCTAGCCATTTGCTTTAGTGATTCTTCACTTGTGGGTATATTGGATGTATATGCTATTGTGTATATAATTGATACACTTGGGCTTACCAAATGCTATGACCTTGATGTATTGATATTTTTTGTGCTCTTGGGCATTTTGGATTTTCTATTGGTGGAAGCCATTTGTATTTATATTGTAGAGCTTGGTTCTTTGAGTCAATAGGAGAGTCTATATGCTATTTTGGTTTATGCTGCACTGTTCTTTGTAGAGATTCATAATTGTGAGCCTATTTGCTTTTGGGATTGGATATCTTGTGTCTATAATTTTGTCACTAGGTTGTTAGTGGTGGATACATGCTTGATACCCATTGTTGTATGCATCTATGTATCTAACACACTATATGTTTTGATAGTTCTAATACTTGGCTACTACATTGCTAGTTGCATTTTATATATTCTAGTTGATACACAGATGTTTCTAGCAGTGGGAGATTACTCCTTTGGTTAGGGTCATTTATTACAATTTTATGGTTACCAATGCAAAATTCTGTTTATGAGCAGTTTCTTTGAGAGAATGTCTTTTTTGAGCACTCTAAGGCCTATTATTTGTGGATAGCTATATGCTCTTTGGTTCCCCACTTCTTGCCCTTGCTTTTGGATTTATTTTGGGGTGCTTTTGTTGTGATTATAGTAGCCCATAGCCCATACTCTTATATTTGACAATCATTTTCAGACAATGGCATGTATTTTTAATACATCAAATGATAGTGCTATTTTTAACATTGAGAAGTTGGATTGTAACAACTTCCAGTATTGGAAGACACAAATATAGTAGGTATTGGTGCAAAAGAGCCAAGGGTATAAAGGAAACAATTTGGGACAAAGATGATTAGGATGAGATTGATGAGTTATGCAAGTTCACTATCATACAATCTTTGTCTAAGCATGTGTACTTCGATGTTATTTTGATTGATGGTGCTATGTATGATTTACGACAGAAGATATGTGATCTTTATGACAAGTAGAGACTTGCATCTCAGTTGTATTGGTTGAAGAAACTTGTGGACCTTCACATGGAGGACACTCCTATGCCTACTCATTTGAATGAGTTCCACTCTATTTTCAGCTAGCTTATCATGTAGGGCATTTAGTTTAAGGATAATGTAAAGCCTTTGTCCCTTGCTTGTCATGCTACCAGAGTCATGGAATACATTTCGTATTGCTACGAGTGCTAATTCTCTTGAAGAAGATTTTAAATATAGTGATTTAAAGAGTACTTACAGAAGAAGTAAACAAGAATATTGATGCAGTCTACACTTCTTATGCACTAACAATTAGAGGTAGGAATGGTGAAAATGGAAATAAGAACTATGATAGAGACTCATAGCCTAATAGGGGCAAGTCTCAGTCTCGTGTAAAATCATGTAGTAAGTCTCGTGGTTGTAAGTCCTCTTTGACATATAATTATTGTGGAGAACAAGGTCACATTAGGTTGCAATGCTATAAAATACACAATGATAAGCGTAATGAGAAAGGAAAGGGAAAAGTGTAGTGTAATGCTAAATCTTCCGATGATTGTAGCATTGTTCCTAAGTTTAATGTAAAGATAGAGGAGATAAATGGCTTAGAGTATAGTTTCGATGATTACATACTTGCTACTGCTCAATTGATCAATGTTCTGCCTTCTTACTCTCAATATTGGCTTCTTGATTGGGAGGCTTCATTCCATGCTGCCCTGCATCATCATTGGTTTCATAGCTACCATACTGTTAGGGGTCTTGTTAGATTGGGAATTCACATTGCATTGGATATCATTGGCATAGGTGATGTTAGACTGCAGTTTGGTACTAGTGATCCTTTTGTGCATGATATACATCATGCATTTTGGTATTAGTGATCCTTTTGTGCATGATGTCAGACTGCATTTTGGTACTAGTGATCTTTTTGTGCATGGGGCATGCCTCTCATATACTTGATATTTGCATTACACACAATCGCTCTAAGAGATTCCTCTACTTGTCATAGGAGTACTTTCATGAAGTTCTTGAGTGGTTTTATATGCAAGGTGGTAAGCCTATTGGCTACCCTCTACCTTCTTGTTGGGACCTAAAATGGGCCTGTTGACACTAGCTTTGATGGCTCTAGCCAGGCTCCTAAACACACCAAAGGACTCCACATGGTCTCGCAGTTAGGAGCTTTTGGGCTCTATAAATGATGCTTTTAATTGTTGCATTTGTAAATGCAATTTTGGATTGTAGTCCAACTAATTATCCCTCTCAACTCCAAGCAAAGGAGTTTCCCATACGTATGTGACTATCTCACCTTGGATAGGCACATAAAGGCACCTCCCCAACTGGCTTGATGTGGCCCTTTCGGCTTTCTTACACCCTAGGGATTGGCCCCAAGATGCGCTGTTTGAAACATATAAAACATTGTAACATACTCTTCTCTTAATATTTATCATTCCAAAAAACTTTTTATAACCTCACATAACCTTTTGCCCAAGAGTAAATGCACTGACCTATTGTTAGGGATCCCGAGGTGGAATGCTCTAAAGTACACCAACAAAAGAAAAACAATATCATTTTCCATGTGCACAATCATATCTTTTCATGCTTTTCACCATATGCATTGTGGCGATGTAGAAGATTGCATTGAGAAAACACGTGCTACTATCTTCCTTATACTTAAAAACCAATCTATATGCATATGGAAAAGACTAAAAAATCAACACATTTAATCTCATTTTCCCATTCTCACCACTCCCTATTGCAGATTTTGCAAGCGTTGTCATATTCTTGGGTATATAGTGAAATGAGAAAAACTGTATAGGAATGGACCTTAACACACAATATGAGGCCATGCTAAAGCAATCTCCATGCCATGGAACCCATACAAATATTGCACAAACATATATTTATTACTTCACAACATCAGGATCCATCTAATCATTCAAATCTCCTCAAAATGTTATTTTCCATAATTTTACTCCATTTTACATATATGGATGCATTTTAAAAACCAATTATTATTATAAAAAGCATGCTAATCCAGTATTTAGATAACATATTTTTTATTTTTACTTAGCAAGAACACTGTATATGCACATATCCCATTTATTCTTTACAATTTTTAAATAAAACGAGACTTATCATAAAATATTCCATAAGATTACTTGATTTTTAGGATTCTTGGATCGCTTAGACATCGTGTTGATGCTCCACACAGTTGCCACAACCACCTTCATGCTCCTTTGCTCTATTGCTTACCTCATATCATGTTCTAACATCTCTTTCCCCTCTCCTTCTTAGCTTGCATGAAGAAACATTATGGTAAGGGAGAAAGAGAGACTAAAAACAAATCTTTTGATAGAATGCATCATTTTTAGCAATTTTTGGAGCGATGGAGAGAGGAAATTCAAGAATTCATAGCAGAGAGCATTCTTGCTAAATCAAATAGTTGGAAAAATAAAAAATCATAAGAAATGAGGGGGTAGCGAGAAAATTGTCCCCTCTCCTTGGTGTTGCCCCCCAAATCATTGAGTTTTTACCTCTTTTAAGCTTCTTAAGCTTAATTACCAATTATATGTTTCACCCCCTTTGCATTCACACTGTTGACAAGTTGTTTCATTAAAATTAGAGGAGCAAATGATCTTGGATTTGAGATCTAAAGGCATAGCTACGTTCCTGGCATTTTTTTCTACTGACTTGGCCTCTTGGACATTATTTTCAACCTCTAGATTAGGTAGCTACTTTGTAATGCTAAAGTTGCACCTCTTTAAATGGGCCATCTAATGAACTCCAATTGACGAATGAACATTTTCAATGCATTCGAGGTCACTCTCCTTTGCTTAGAAAACTTTGGCATCTTCATTTTTACTACAAATGCTTAATTTTTGACCTCAGTTTTGGTGCCTAGTGGCACCTCTCATTGGTGACCACAAGACAATGAGACTTAGGCCTTCAAACCCACGTATTGATTTCCATACAAATAAAACATAACGAGCATCAAGCTGCTTGAAATAAAATACATAACATAGCTTTCAACTTATCCTGTGACAAAGATCAATGCATGAATTCCACAAGAGATAGGCTAAACATAATCTGATAAAGAGATCAAGAGCTAATTTCCAACTAGTTGCTCCAACACATATTTGCTAAAAAAATCTATGAAAGAGGTCATCCTAACTGGCTTGCCTACCTAACCTAGGATAACTATACTAGGAATTGCTACCGGGTGAGTATTCCTATAGAGCATAGTCCACTTGAATTCATATATATGTTTATTTTTCTCATTTTCTATTCTTCAATATTTGGTACTCGAATGTGTAAAAGGGAGGGAGCTGATGAGCGTATTATGACCCAAGGAGAACAGGGCATCGGCATCACATTCAGTCTTGGTACCCAAGAACCTACTAAGCTCTTGTGAGGTGACAGTAAATCCTTTTTTTGAAAGGTGACAAGGATCGAAGCTTGCTTGGAAGAGCTATGGCACGAGAGTAAGAGCAAGAAAGAGAGAGAGACCAAATGGGAACTCCAATAGCCACAATGTGTAATTGGGCCTTCCTTTATTCAAACTGTCACTAAAAGAATAAAGAATAAAGTGACGGTGATGGGCACCTGCCACATGCAGTGTGTAGTGGTGGTGGGTACTATCAGTGTAGTAATACACGGGCGGCTAGGCAGAAGTGCCTTTACCTCCAACAACCTCCCACTTAAAGGCGAATCTGCCCCAGTGAGGAGTGAAAAGAAAAAGAAAAGATAGTACAATGTACACATGTACAACAGGAGGAGGAAAGACGTCATCTCATCCAACACCCATCAATCTCCTAAGGAAGGCAAAGTGCTCAATAGTGAGGCTTTTCGTGAGCAGATCCGTAAGATTTTCATCAGTGGAGATCTTGACAAGGTCAGCAGACTTGTCCTCCATGACCCCATGTATGAAGTGATACCTCACCTTAATGTGTTTCATCTTTGTATGATGGAAGACCAGATTCTTGGCTAGCTGAATAGCACTCATAGAATTCGAATGCAGCGTAGGTATAGTATCAATACCAAGGTAATGAATCAAATGGCCCAACCATATGGCCTCCTTGCAAGCCTCAGTATAGCTGCAACATATTCGGGCTCAGTGTGGTAGAGAGAGCTGTGCACTTCTGAACCCTAGACATCCAAGAGACAGCACCTCCAGCATAGGTGAATACATAGCCAGAAGTGGACTTCCTACTATCTGCATGTCCTGCATAATTGGAGTCTGTGTATCCCACAACTCCAGTATCCTGGTTGCCATAGCAAATACACATATCTGCTATGCCTTTCACGTATCTCATGATACCCTTCACGGCATCCCAATGTTTCTTGCCAGGTGTAGCCATATAGTGTGCCACAACACCAACTGTAAAGAAAGTATCTGGACGAGTGGCTATCATGGCATACATCAAACTACCCATGGTTGATGCATAAGGGATCTTGGCCATCTCGGCCTTCTGCTCATCTGTCTGTGGAAAATTGACTTGTGAAACCTTCACATAAGAAGGTAATGGATAGCCAATAGACATCACGTCTTGCATGCAGAAACACTCAAGGACTTTATGAATGTACTCCCTTTGTGAGAGGTAGAGTAGTCCTTGATGTGCTTGTCATGCTTAATGTACATACCAAGAATGTGAGAGGCCTGTCCCAAATCCTTCATCTCAAAGCTCTTCTTCAGCTCTAACATTTAAGAGCATCCAGCTCATCAGGAGCTTTCCCTGCTATCAACATATCATCCACATAAAGTACCAAATAAGCAATGAGCCATCACTAGCATTCTTCGTGTAAAGACACAGATCCATAGCACTCCTGCTATAGCCCTGTGATTGTATAAAGGCATCAAACTTATGATACCACTCCCTAAGTGCCTGCTTCAAGCCATAAAGACTTTTCTTTAACTTGCACACTAGGTGCTCCTTGCCAGGTTTTGCAAAGCCCTTAGGCTGCTCCATGTATATCTCATCATGCAAATCCCCATGCAAGAATGCAGTCTTGATATCCATCTGATATATGTCCAAGTCAAGCTGCGTGACTAAGGCCAAAGCCAAGCCTAGGGTGGTCATCTTGACCACAGGAGAAAAGACTTCATCAAAGTCAACTCCATACTCTTGTTTAAAACCCTTAGCAACAAGTCTTGCCTTATAAGCTGGCTTGGGGTTTCCAGGGGTACTTTTCAGCTTGTGCACCCATTTGCACGACAAAGCTTTCTTTCCCTGAGGCAATGCAACCAAATCCCAAGTCATATTCTTATGTAGGGAGTCCATCTTAGACTGCATAGCCCTCTCCCAGGAGTGACTGTCACCCCTACGCATAGCCTCATCATAAGTGAGAGGCTATCGTGCATCTGTAACCAATACATAATGCATCGAGGGCTCAAATCTATCAGGCGGACGTCTAGCTCTAGTAGACCATCTCAATGCAAACTCTGCTGCATGTCTAGTATCCTATCCAATACCTGGCCATGTGTACCAACTGTTGTTGCAGGCTGTTCCATTGGCTATGCAGTGTAGTGAAAACCAAGAACTTGAAGATAAGAGGATAATGTGCACAATAAGAGATAGATATAGAGACAATATAGAGAAAGTAGTGAACTGCGGTTAAGCATTTCATTGCTAGTGGTTGTATATATACAAGGTACATTAAATGAGGTAGGTGAGCTTTATCTCTAAATATTTGAGATATTTACAAAGTGGATATCTATGAGATCCTTTTGTCCCCATACTGACTTGTCCTTGTCTTATCCAAACTTTTATCCTTATCCACAACTTTATCTTAACATCTCCCCTCAAAAGGATTCCATAGGTATCTGTAGAGAAAATAAAAGATTACATTGAATTCATAAATTCAGCTAGATGTTTTCCCCTCCCGATCAGATCATGCAAAGGATTTGCATGGCAATTTTGTGCTTCAAGTGAGGAATTGATTTGGTGAGAAAATCAACAGCATTATCACATGATGGTACATATTGAAGGATGATATGGGAACTTTCAACTAATTCATGTACAAAATGATATCTCATATCAATATGGCAGAGTTTAATGCTTAATTTTGGTCCTTGAATGATACAGATCGATGCTTTATTATCGGTGAAGATTGGAATTTGCTGAGGCTGATACCCAAAACTGATGTCCTCCAAGAGTTTCTTCAGATAAATTATTTTTTGGGCGGCCATGCTGCATGCCACATATTTGGCTTCAGTAGAGTAGAAAGTGCAATGGAGTGTTGCTGTTTGGTACTCCAAGAGATGGGACCTCCTGCTAAAGTAACGATAAAACCAGTGAGAGATCTTCGAGTAGCAAGGTCATCAACACAATCTGCATCGGAATAGGCCCGTAAAAGAAAATCATTGCTGTCTTTTGTAAAACAAATTCCCACACTTGATGTTGCTTTTAGATATCACAAGACCCGTTTAAGCAGCTTCCAATGTTCATAAGTGGGTTGATGCATGGCCTTGGAGAGAACGTGTCTTACATAAGATAAATATGGATGGGTACGTTGATGCATTTTGATGGATGCGGGTGACTGTTCGATTTCAATGCCAAGATAGTAATGCATAGGACCATAGTCTGTTATAGCAAACTGTGTGTTGAGATGGCAAGCTCAACACGTGCGGGCATTGATGATGGACCGCCTGGCTAGATGGGTCCGCATGTCTACACTTAGCATGTTGGTGGTCATTATGACACTCACATGGCCATTGACTTATTACTTATTATATTTAAGTTGTTACACCTACCTACAATTGGCAAAGATATAGTGCCAATCAATTAGTATAGTCAGTTATGCACTGTTTGACTTAGAAGGCCACTTTCCTTTATGTTGTATCTTATCTATACTTTGTGTACATTGTATAGTGTGTGGAAGAAGAAGAAAAAATCAGCAACGTTTTGCCTCCATCTCTCTTCTTGTGTTCTTGAGTGAGCTTCCTCTTGTGTATACAGTGTGTGCTTGGCGTAGCAGCAGCTCAAGCAAAGTCCCCCACCACGCGATTCTTAACATGGTATCAGAGCCGTGCCACTGAGAGAGACTGATTTTGAAGGCTGAAGTGAAAGAGAAGAAGCAAGGTTAGAGCAAGCAAGCAATGGGTAAGAAGCTCTTCCATTCTTCCACTCTATCTTGGATAGTGCCTATGGAGGCACCGGAAGTAGGGTAGAGCAAAAATCTTAGATTGCTGTGAGATTTGTGTGCAAGCAGAGCCCTGTATATTCAGATTGCTATAGATTTTGGGCGTCTGAGGCCATTTCAGGCCCCGTTTTAGAGTCACAAGGTTGCAGCCAGCAGTTTCAGGGTACACTGTGATTTCGACTGTATTGACTGAAAGTGGGTGCACAAGTTACAGATTTTGAATCTGTAATTTCTGAGGTGTTTGTAGGAAGCAAACATAAGGTTTATCTACAAATAGGTTGCAGATTACATGTACTATTGAGCAATCAGTGAAAAAGGTTGCTTGGTGTATTGCTGTGCGCGTGTTGTGAAAGATTGCAAAAGACTAGCTTGCTGTGTTGTATCCTTGTTTGTGATAATGGCAGAGAATAGTGGAAATCCCATTATTGAGAAGCTCGACAAGAATAACTACCCTTCATGGAAGTTCCGTGTGACAAACTTTCTCATTGGAAAGGGCCTTTATGAGTTTGTTTCAAGTGGAGAAAAGGAGCTAGGGCTGGGTATCCCTCCGACTGCTGCAGATGAATTAAAAGCATGGAAAGAATGGAATGCGAAAGACAAAAAGGTGATGTACTGGTTATCTGTAGTCATTGATAATACGATGTTGTGACATATCAGGAATGCAGAAACTTCACATGCAGCTTGGACAATTTTTGAGAACATGTTTTCAGTAAATACAAAGGCACAAAAGATTCAACTCAAGCAAGAGTTGAATTTCTTGAAGAAAGAGAAAATGTCTGTCAATGAGTATGTGTTGAAGGTGAGGAGCATTGCAGATGCTTTAGCAGCGATTGATGTAATGCCTAATGATGATGATTTGGTTTCATCCACTTTGAGCGGTCTTAATAATGAAAAGGCATGGAAAATTATTTATTACTTCAGTATACGTACGGAAGTCATTTCTAGATTTTGATGAGCTGATCTCTCTCATGATTACCGAAGAGATCAATATGCAAGGTGACTCATCTGAAAAAATGGTGAACAGGTTCAAGAATTTTGCTCAAGTTCAAGAAGGGACGTGGTAGATCCTCTTTGAAATACTGTGGTATGGGACGTGCTAGCGATAACTAGCAAAATAGGTTCAATAAGCAATTTGGTGAAGTACAGGTTTTAGGAGGCCGAGAAAACTTTAGAGGCAAGGGGAGCTCTAGATGAAGAGGTGGATGACAGAATAGAGGTTCTGGAAATTCTGCTATTGTTTGCCATTATTATGGCAAAACAGGTCATATTGCAACCAATTGTTATGCTAAGAAGGATGATATTCGCAGTGGTAAATTGCAGCAAGGAAACTATGCATCGTCTTCACGATAGAATGAAGACAAAAATGAGCATCTGTTTGTTATGCAGCATATAATGAATGCAGTTACAGGAAAGGTGACACATGATGATGTATGGTATGTCGATTTAGGTGCATCTAATCATATGACCAGTCATGTTGAATGGCTTGGAGAGATGCAAGACTTACAAAATCCAGGTTATATGCAGATGGTTGATGATTCATGCCACCCAATTTCACACATTGGAAAGGTTCCCTTGTCCTTGTATGATGGCCAGACAAAGAGTCTGACAGATGTGTTACATGTGCCATCAATCACAAAGAATCTAGTGTCTATTGGCCAAATGGTAGAGCAGGGGTTGCAGGTCCGATTCAATGCAAAAGGTTGTTTTGTAGAAGACTTTAATGATAAGTGTAGGTTGGTCGCAAAAGGAAGTAGAGTTGGCCACATGTTCACTTTAGATGCTGGAATTCTTGCAATGGATGCTGCTATGTATGCTAAAGGAAAAGGAGTAGTTGCAGATATTGAAATATGGCATAAACGTATTGGACATGAAAATGTGCAAAGGCTGAAATTAATGCAGTCCAGAGGATTAGTTACAGGGTTGCCTTCATTTAGAGTTGCAAAATTGCATAAAGTCTGTGAACCATGCCAATTTAGTAAGCAGGCAAGACACCCCTTCTCTCATGACAGAGAAGTGAGTAGAAAAATACTTGATGTAGTGCATACAGATATTTGGGGGCCTACACAAAATGTATGTCTTGGTGGCAGCAAATACTTTGTCACATTTATTGATGACTGTTCAAGGAAGTTATGGGTATACTTCATGAAGGAAAAGAGTGATGTGTTTGAGCACTTCAAATCTTTTAAGCCAGCTGTTGAAATAAAAACATGCTTAAAAGTGAAGTGCTTGAGATCAAATGGAGGGGGAGAGTACCTCTCTAATGAGTTTACTGGCTTCTTGAGGACTCATGGGATAAAGAGGCAATTTACTTGCAGGTATACCCCATAGCAAAATGGGGTTGTAGAAAGAAAAAATAGGCATATTGTAGAAGTCGCACGTGCATTAATGGTTGAAAAGAATATGCCCAAGCATTTTTGGTCTGACGCTATCCATACTGCTATCTATATTATGAACAGAACCCCCATAGCTGCAGTTCATGGGATGACTCCTGAAGAATGCTTTACTGGCAAGAAGCCCAATGTATCACACTTGAAGGTATTTGGATGTGTTGGTTGATGTTTAAGACATTGCGGCTATGCGAGAAGACCTTCGAGGTCATTGTTCATCAGTGTGGATGGAGCTAAGTTGGGAGTAGAGGCATGGAGAGGAGCCAAGTTTTCATGAGGAAATGAAGCTTGTGGAAGACTTGAAGACTGCTGATTATATAAATTTTCTCCTTCATTTTGGGATTTTTGAAATCGTGGAGATAAGGAAGTATTTGACTGAGTGTTAAATTGTTGATTACAATTTGTGACAGGCTGGTATTTAGAATAGGCAGCAACAGTCGAGCTATGGTGCGCCAATTGCTGTTGATGCATCGCCTGTACCTGGTTTTCATGGATTGGAGCAGCTGGCGATTTTGGACTGATTGAAGAGCTCATATGCTGTGAGTCGTGGAGTTGCTGCATGGCATTCAATGTGCAGGTTGCTGCCTGACGGTCAGCACCATTTGAAGGGACATGGGGCGTGATTATTGCCATTTGACGAGCTAGAGTGATAATGGCTTTTGACGTTTTTAATAATGTTTGATATCCATTAAGGTTTGAAGCCTTTTGAGATGAGGGTTATTCACATGATCTAACAGAGTTTGAACTTCTAAAACGAGATAAGGGTGATGATAAAGGTGAAGAGATGTTGTGTCTTAAGCTGGAAGAAGAGGATTTTGTCGAAGATATGTTTGGATTTGTATGATTCATGTTTAATGTCAGAGTTTCGTTGACGGGAAAAAGTGTGAGAGATAGACATTGTGTGGTGTTGGAGACAGAAGAAGATTATCTTCATAAAAGATAGCACTTCGGCCATAAATAAAGACTTTATCAGTTGGATCATAGAAGCGATAGGCCTTGTGACCATGTGGCTCTCCATATCCTGTAAAAATTAGTTGTGTGGCTCTAGGAGAAAACTTGGATTTGTGATCTTGATTGATAAGAAATGCAGTGCATCCAAAGACTTTAAGATGTGATAAGTGAGGAGGGTGACTAAAACACAATCCGTAAGGAGTATTGTTTTGTAGGGAGTTGGAGTACAACCTATTTTGAAGATACGTTGCTGTAGCAATTGCTTCCTCCTAGTAGTCTTTTTCCAGATGAGCTAGTGATAGCATAGCTCTTGCAGCATTGAGTAGTGTACGATTCTTTCTTTCGGCAACTCCATTTTGTTGTGGATGATGTGGTACGGTAAGCTCATGTTGAATGCCAAAGGCCTTGCAATAATCTTTGAATTCATTTGAAGTATATTCTCCTCCGTTTTGTCGATACGAAGAGCTTTGAGTCATAACTCATGCTTATTTTCAACTGCTTCCTTATATTCTTGGAACTTGGAGAAGACTTGTGACTTCCTCTTGAGAAAATATACAAAAGTATATCTTGAATAATCATCAATAAGTACCATAAAGTATTTTGCTCCAGTGAGAGATACAGGATTTATTGGACCACAAATGTCGGAGTGTACTAATTGAAGTGGTTAAGTTGTAATGGAGTAAGATTTGGGATAAGGAAGATTTGTGGCTTTACTGAGAGCATAAGCTTGACAAAATGGAAGTTGAGAGAGAGAAGTTGGAATGCCACGGACAACCTTCTTGTGAATAAGTTGTTGGAGAACATTCTGAGAGGCATGACCAAGCCTAGAGTGCCATAGGAGAGCGTTTTGCGGTAGACTTGTGATTGAAGTGAAGTTAGCTGAAGCACTTGAAGGAGGTTGTAGAAGTGAATACCCAAGTGTATAAAGCCAACCTACTTTGGGGCAGGTAAGTTTGAGAGAAGGTGAGAGTAGTTGTAAGATGTAGTGGTCTTTGTAGAAGTGAGCAGTGAGAGAGGGTTGAGAAGTGAGCTCACTGATACTTAATAGATTTTTCTTGAGATTGGAAACATAATAGACTTTGTGTACCTTGATTATGTGATTGGAGGGAAGCTCCACTTGAATTGTGTCGTAGTCTTGAGCTTGTTGAATGCTATTGTCCCCCATGGCAACACAAAGTGGAGTAGAGATCTCTTTGAAGTCGAGTAACCATTCCTTGTGAAAAGTCATATGATGAATAGCTCCAGAATCTAGAAACCATGTATATTCTTCTTTGGAGTTTGATGAAGGTGGCCAAACATTTGTGGCTAGGCTTATGATTGTTTCTGGTTCCTCTTCTATGTTATAATTGCCGATGCTAACAAAGTGAGCCTGACCTTTTGATTGATATTTGTTGAATCTATTTTTTTGACGACAATCCTTTTCAATATGACCTTGCCTTTTGCAAGCATTACATATGAGATGATAATGAGGGTTTCTTGTTGAGGATAGGGATTGAGAAGACTTGGGCTTATGTTGAGGATTACCAAGAATCCCTTTGAAGTTAGACCAAGAAGAAAACTTAGGCTTTTGTTGAACATGTTGAGCTCTTTTGTGAAAATTTTTTGGGTGTTGTAAGCAGTTACAACTAGGGCCTTGGATTCTTGATTTGAAGAAGTAGAGAAAGAGTATCTCTCATGACTTGCTCTTGCTTGATTCTATTAATCAATGGCTAAATCTTGAGTTTATTAGTGGAGGTTTGAGTAGTAATAAAGGCTCTCTAAGATAGAGGTAGGGAAGAGAGTAGAAACATGGCTTGTAATTCTTCTGAGAGGACTAAACCAGATATTATGGTTTCATCTAGTAAAGATTGCCACTATTCTAAGAACTTAGTGGAAGACTGATCTTCATGCATAGTGGCAGTAGAAAGTTTTCTAAATATGGTCATTTGATAAACATTATCTGTGTGTTCATATGTATTGTTGAAGAATTCCCAAATACCTTTTGCAGTGGGTATTGTTTTTACTAGTTGTACTTGTCGATCTCCACAATGGACAAGTATTTCCATTCTCACAGCTGCATCTCTTTGCATCCAATCTTTCTTGTCTGCTCCTTCTTGTTCAGGGAAATCTTCCTTGCCATTGATAATATTCCATAGATTTTCTTGAGATAGGTGAAGTTCCATCCTTAGCTTTTGTGGGAGCTTTTGCTCAACCGCCAAGACCCACGGACCGCTTATTGTTTCAAGCGTTCCAAGCCGAGAACTAATGGCTACCTCTCACATAGCTGACGCGCCATCCATATCTACGGGTGTAGTGATCTTACCTCCATGCCAATCGAGTTACCTCCTCTCCCGTGCACTCCGGTACTAGTCCCAAATTGGTGCTGGTCCCAGGTGGCTTGTCATGGAGTCCATGTTGTAGAGCCCTCCTCGTTAATTCTAACTTTCACTTGATTTGCTCTACTCCCTCTTCTACCCTGGCTATGTGAAATTCAACACTATTCGTAAGAATGCACGTTGTATCTCCAGCATTCCTGTCTCGACAGTTGTGACTTTGCATTCTGCTAGAAGGCACTCAACTTGGCATGGGCTATCTTGTAGGCTAAGTTTCTGATTCTATCTTTGTTCTTGCCCGCCCATTCTTCTGCTTTTTCCTTCATATGCTCCAATCCTTCTTTAAGCACTAGATGATCATTGAATCAAATTACAAACTAGAAAAGTGAAACCAAAACAAAGAGAAAGATCCAAGAATTGCAATAAGGTTGAAAGGAACAAAGAAACATAGGCTAAGGAATGAACATTTCCAACCAAGCAAACCCCACCATCCATGATATAATGAACCATTGGCAAAGGAAATAAGCTTCCAAAAAGTGAGTTCATAATCAAGGAATACCCTAGAGCTTTCAAAGTAGCAAAGACCACAATATTAACATGCCTTTCTAAAGTGCAAACTAGGTGACAACCTCTCAATGCTTAGTGCGCTAAACACCTAGAATACTCGATGCACCTCGAGGTAAGATGTGTCCTCCTTGGGATCTCTCGTCCTGCTATCCAAACTCGTCCTAGTTAGGCAAGAAGATTCAAGAACAATGTGTCTTATAGAAATCCTAGTTAGGTAAGAAGATTCAAGAACAATCTCTACCTCAATATCAAATACGAGACGTAGGCTTTGACTTCACTAAATTTCCAATGGAAATCTAGTAATGCTTCATGCAATATGATCAACAAAGTAGAGTACTGCATGTAGGGAGTAAACATAGGAGATACTGATGGACTTGGAAGAGGAAAGGGGACTAGTGAAATATCTACTAAAGCAAGTCATTAGATTCTCTCTTGAGACTTTAATAAAAAAAATGCATTATAGTTCACTAAGTCCTTTCATGCCATATACAATTTCTAGCTAATGTTTGATAGCATCCATACTTGCAAGACTACTATCAATAAGAGGAAAGGAGACTAGTGAAATATCTACTCTGAAGCAAGCCATTAGATTCTCTCTTGAGACTTTAATCCAAAGAATGCATTATAGTTCACTGAGCCCTTTCATGTCATATACAATTTCTATCTAATGTTTGATAGCATCCATACTTGCAAGACTACTATCAATAAGTATGAGATCGACAGTATAGAAAATGATCAATATAGTATTCTTACCTTCCTGCTTGATATAGAGATTAGGTTCAACATTTTTATCTCAAAATCCATGAGCTTACAAGGAGTTAATCTTAGTGTACCAAGATCTAGGGGCTTGCTTTAGCCCATATAGAGACTTCTTACACTTGAATACCTTGTGTGGATGATTGGCGTCTATATATCAAGCAGGAAGGTAAGAATATTATATTGATCATTTTCTATACTGTCGATCTCATACTTATTGATAGTAGTCTTGCAAGATATGAGATACTCAAACATTAGATAGAAATTGTATATGACATGAAAGGGCTCAGTGAACTATAATGCATTCTTTTGGATTAAAGTCTCAAGAGAGAATCTAATGGCTTGCTTCAGAGTAGATATTTCACTAGTCTCCTTTCCTTCTTATTGATAGTAGTCTTGCAAGTATGGATGCTATCAAATTTTGGGCTGAAAGAAAACTTGTATATGGCATGAAAGGACTTAAGTGAACTATAATGCATTTTTTTTATAATATACATGTATGACTTTTTATGTATCTCCTTTCTTAAATGTAAGTCTTCATAGAACATATACTAACTTTCTTTTTAAAAGTTGGAATTATCCTAAGCAATTAAAAGTATAAAAATGGTCATATTACAAAGTCTAAAGTGAGGCATTCTCTTTTTGCAAGTCTAAAGTGCTCACGCTCAAGATGGCAGATGAAGGAAAAGGACTTGGAGCTGCGAAGGACGATGATCCAAAGTTGCGGTGGGAGGGGAAACAACAGTCAATGCTTATTCACAGTTTGCTAATGCTTTTTTTTGTTAGAAACCTTAGGTTCAATAACCCTACTATGTGATTAAGTTCAATATAGGAAATTAAGAGGGGTCTACCTCTAATGTATATGCTTAAGTGTCCCCTTCCAAAAACCCCCCTCCCTTACACTCACGTGATACCATACAACATCTATAGCGAGCTCCCCGAGCTATTGATTGTACCATCAATTCTCAACTTAACTTTATAGATCCACTTACATCAAATGACATTCTTACCCTCTAGTAGATTAGCAAGTTCCCATGTACAATTTTCCATAATAGCTTTAAATCCTTCACTATATGATTGAGGTTCCCCAACTATGAGAAGAACTCACAAGCCTCATCCGAATCTAGTTCCCCTTTGTTAGCAATAATCTTACCAACATATCCATATCAGCAAAAGACCTCTTCTAAGAGAAACTTGCATACAATCTGCATAGTCTTGATGCTTAGAGCTCTTTCCTCCACTTGATTTGTCAAATCCTCATGCGTAAGCACAAGGTATCTCACCTACCATAGTTCCTATAGGCATACTAACAAAATCTACCATCCATTTGTAATGAAGAGACAAATGATAGATTATCTATAACCCATCTCTATGTTTCACAATTAAATACATTTGGTAGGTATTACATGACTCCACAAAGTGTGCAATATCCTTGGATATCCCTTGACAACACTCCCAGTCAGTCTACCTACTATACTTGCAATATTTAATGTTGTGCTTGCATTTATGACAAATGAACTTACATTTATGACAACTATACACATGTAATTACAATAGCTTCCATTCCATTTCCTATAGTAAGACATGCATTTTTAACAGCAAAATCATCCTCCTCTTCATCTTCCATCATCCCCTCTTTATCCTCAAAGCATGCCCTTGAGGATCACATGTCAACAACTGGATTGCTATTCCTTGCAATGTGTTGTAACTCAGGATTATGTGAGATTATGTAAGCAATCCATGTAACATAGCAATATCCAGAGTTGTACAATTAGAAATCATCCCCAACCACAGTAAGCAATCCATTTCTATAACCATAGGCATACTAATATGGTACTCTCGATTGCACTTGAGGACTGTTACGACCCCCCATAACTCTCTTTTCACTTGGGGGTATCTTATTTGCCTCTCATTTAGCACCTTCACACCAAATTTGATAGCATACCTACCTTCTTCATCATCCTGTGCAATTTCCCACCCAATGCCAATCGGGCTTGTGTCAACTATAAGGATAATAGGACTTCCTTTTGAATAGTATACCTTCCTCAAAGTCAGTGCAAACTTTAAAAACTTCTTCATAGCCAATATGCTTAGCAATAAATAACCTACATTTATTTTCATGCAACTCCTCATTCTTTTCATCCACTCTACAACCCTTAATCAACACATCATTAAGAAAAATGGTATAATAAGTTGTGGTATATAGTCTCTCAAAACCTTATTCATCATGTTCATCATGTGGGCTATAATATCTTAGCCCCTTGTGGAAGGGTACACATGTGAGCTAATCCTAATGGCATCTTCATGGTAGTGATATCTCTATTTTCCACTACCAATTAGAATTGATCGTAACCTGAGTACAAATCCCCCAGCGAATAAATAGCCCTTCTAGCAAATGCCAATGTAAACTCATCTAGTGTAGGTCATGCACCAATATTCCTTATTGTTACTTTGTTGACCCACTACATACATTGAATGAATTGTAATGCAGCATGAATATGGAGCTAAGGATGGCTCCAAAATTTTAATCTTGATCTTTTTATTTAATAACTCCATTAACTTAGGCAAGTATCCTTGAGGCACAAGAATTGGTTTCAAATTCCATGGAACATGAGGCACTACTATAAAAATCATCATATGATCCACAATAGTTGGGTCAACATAACCAATTTTAGCAAGATGAAATGTAAAAACCTTCCCATTCTTTGATAACATCTACAAAAAAAAAAAAAACCTTTCTACTAGCAAAAGAAGCCCATCACACCCAACCTTCAATTCTTTCAATATGTCTATAGTAAACTTATGCCTAACACCCCTTGGATCTCTCAAACTTGATTGTTTTGACACTATCTCATACATCACATTACTGCCATGGAATAAAGGCATAACAATTGGCTTAATCTTTTTGTCCAATGTTTCTTACATTCTTGCTAAGCAAATTCTCTTATGACTTCAAACATATCCAGCGTGCATACCTTTAGGACATAATTTTAACCATATTTTCTACAATAATTACTATTGTAATTTTAGCCATAGTGTCTACAAAGATAAGCCCATCAAATAGCCCTGAAATGCATTCATATTCAACCATAACACCATATTTTAAAACTCGTTTTTCAGCTTTCACTAGATACATCCTTTCAGCCCTACACATGGCTTCACTTCTCTTGAATCTTCCCGAACTGTTTGTTGTCCATACATGAAAATTAGCTACAAACACATTTTTTCCTTCACCAGGAGGCAGCATCATTTGCAAGGCAACACTATCATAGCCTCCCATTACATCAGTGCCTTCTAAAAAAAACCTTAAATTCTTTTGCATTCGAATGCATTGGGTAATCCCTGAGAGTATCTCTGCTTTGTACATGATTGATACACACGGTCAAAAATTACACTGCTCTTCTGCCATCTCTACTCCTAACATGAGGATATGCAAAACTTCTAGTCTCCATTTTCACAGTTGTGATGTATGGATGTCCCAATATAACTAGATAACTACATGTATCCTACACAAAAAACTATTGGTTATCCTTCACATCCCCAATATTCACCTATATATTTGGACATGCAGCATAAAGCTCTCTTGTAGGGTTATTTGCAACCCACATTCTCCATCCATAATCTACATCAACTGGCCAACCACCATTCTTATATAGAATATGTGTCATGATATTTATTTTGGACCCGTGATTGAGTAATGCAATGCACAGAGTCTCTCACTCCCTGATTTTTCATACTAGTCTCTCTAGTGGCCCTAGCCTAATGGGTGCATGAATAGGAATGAAACTAGAAGCCTCATCCTCATTCGATCGTAGCTACATAACACCCCCATGAATAGCACTATTATCAACAACATTTTTAGCCAATACATGAACTTTCACATCCTCATTTTCCCCATTTTTAGCCTCAGACTATTTTAAACAATCATCAGAATCCAACTATATCCTTTGCAAACCCATCCCTTCTTCAACCTATGCCTACGTGGTCTCTCCCAAAACTTTCTCTTTCTCTTAATAATATCTATGATTTCATCATGAAATTCACACTTAACAATTGCCAACACCTTGTCTAGCATTAACTTCACCCTGCTATTCAAGATTTGCTCCTCAAGTGCCTTCTTAATATTAGTCACATTCTCTATGTCAAACTACAACTTATACCTAGGCTACTTGCCCTTTTTCTTCCCTTTTTGCTTCTTATCTTGCATTCCATCTTCCATCACATGTTTAAGAATGACCTTTTTAGCCATCTTCTATTGCTCTACTTTATCCCATGTCCTCCTCTTTGTGGTACCTACCTCATTCTCATCCCTCTTTCTCTTGTCTTCCACAACTACATCCATATTTTGCACTTTTTAAAAGTATATATAACTAAAAAAGAGTCAATGTGAGCATCCTAACCTATCATACCCCATATACTCTAACAAGCACCTATCAATCAGAAACCTTCCCTTTCTCTATAGAATACAAGGCATGTGTCCAAAATTTAGCCTCAAGGGCATCCATACATTTTCCAAGAGATTTCTCAATTTGTGAACCATATGTAGTAGCATCTACAACTATAAATGCATTTCTTGCACCCATTTTATCAAGAAGCTTTTGCATTCTACCTTTGCCAAAGTTTCGATCAAGAGGCAAACCTATGTCCCTTGCATGGATCTTGCCATCCTTCCAAAAGATCAAATCTCTGACCAATGCATCACAATAGAAAGGATAGTCATGCATGTCATTTTGACAGCTGCCACACCATATGCATCTACATACAAACCCCTCTCGAGTAGATTTTGAGGTTGCTACCCTTTTTCTTCCACCTTTTCATCCAACTTTGTAACATTTAGTTGTATGTTATGCATCCCCTTCACAATCTCATCCAAAGCATCTTCTTTCACAGTTGGAATAGTAGGTACAACCATAGGAAAAAATGGCTTCACTATAGATTCTTTGCTAGGGGCAGCAGGCATAGCCCCTACATGTAGTCTCGCTTTCATTCTTTCCCTCTTAACAATCGTGTTTACAGCATCAATTACATGTGACCAATTAAGTTTCATCCCTATATTTGTTCTATTATCTTCCAAATGGTCCCTTAGCCTTTTTTGCAATCCAGGATCTGTGGCTTTCTCAAAACCAATTCAACATTTTGACCTTTAAGAGCATGTTACTCAATAGTATATAATTGTGCATGCCTATTCTCAAATTCTCATAACAATGTAGTGGTTGTAAGACCCTTATTGGTTTCTCTACCTAGTCCATAAATGTCCTATGTGTAACCAAGCCGGTATCTTCCAAGAAAAACTTCTCTCTCAGACCCTTGGTAAACTCTACTTAATCTAAATCTTGCCTATACATGGCTGAAATCCACTCTTTAAGTGCCTATTGGCAAGCTAAGCAAAGTATCAACTTCATGCATATCGTGAAAACCTTTAAAAATCCATCTTTAATGCATATTACCATAAATTAGCTGATACATGATGCCCGTCAAACTATTGAATCTCATACTCAACTACCTATAAAGCATTTATGGTTACAGACTCATGTTAACTTTCATCTAACCATTATTGTTGTTGTTGCTAGTGCTGCTGCGGTAGCAATAACACCTGCCTCATGTCATCACTAGACACTGCAAAAGAACCAGAACCCATTGCATCACCCATACCTACAATCCTTCTAATGATCTTCACATCAAGTCTAGAGGCCTATAAAGTCAAAGGCCTTAGCCACAAGGGTTTTGATAGGAGAGGTTGTAGAGAGTTAAGATAGAAAAGATTAAGAAGAATAACTAGTTACAAAATTTTGGAATACAAACACACTGTATGAAGCCAAATCAACACTCTTTGATTAATAACATATACATCAATTCAAGATCAATGCATGCATTACACATAATAGTGTAAACCCTTTATGATACGATTGCCTAATCACTTTGAGTCAATAGCTCAATTGATACCTTGGCATTGATTAATTCACTGCTTTACATAGACTCTGAAATCCATGTTTTAATCATGCAACCATATGGTGAAAGGTAACATCTAACACCTATATATAATACTAAGTGATTGAAACCATTCAATCATGACAAAACCCTAGATAGGTCACTAAATACCACTTCAGCCCTATTATAATAGTTTATTATAGTATCATAAAAAGATGTCTTTGTTACTCCAAATCCATTCTAATCTTGAGTTTTGATTTTGAACCTTCTCTAGTGTCAGAGAGCTAGATTCCATTAATAGATGCCTTCCCTTAAGGCTTCTACTTGCCTACTATTGCCAGTGTAGTTTCAAGAACCATTCCACCCTCAACCTTAGCCCCACTAGCATAGCATTATCATGCCCTTTCGAGAGGCTACTAGTAGGGAAAGGTTGAGGCTAAGATAACCCCCTTCCCTTGGAATCATAGGGTATGACCATAGTGATAGTGGTGAGAGTGGCCTTTCATTCCCCCCACTAAACCTAGGTGCAATTAGGCTCTCAATAATTATCTTTTAGGCCCATATTTTCCCCTTTTGAGAAGGTCCCCCACTTTCTAGCTATAAGTGCAACCAACCCCACCTCTTCCATTTTAATAGTAATAAAATGACTCACTTTTTCCAACTTAAATCACCCTAGATTTCATCAAAAACTAACCTGGTATTTTCCTTACATAGTCCTTTTTAGTCCACTTATCCCCTCCTAATGACTTTTATGCACTTTTTGTGTCCAATTTTGTCTTCTTTAGGCCAATGATTACATAAATATAGTTCTAATGGAGTGTTGATGTAGATACATATTTATTATTGCGAAATATGACAATGGAGTCCATCTCAAGCTTTGCTTTTCTTACTACAAATGAAAATGAGCCACATTCTAGATGCAACAAATAGTGGTGAATTGGAAATATTAATGTTTGCATAATTTTGGTACCTTTTCATGTTGTTTCTTTGCCATTCATTAGGTAGAATAAACTACTATAGCACATGACATTATTGCAATTGTTTGAAAACAATTGACTAGGGTAGGGGTTATGGTCCCTTGGGGTAATGTAATTTCTCAAATACTACCATGCTAGCCCTCCAACATATTACAGATGGATTTGTATTGTATCTTGTTTTTAGCATTGTTGTAAGGCAATTTTTGGTGTGAGAATGGTGTTGTACCCCAATCAATTTAGTGTAGGTTGAGTACTGCATGTGTGTGCATGCTATGGAGAAGGTTTTTTCAATTCAAGAATTGAGCTAATATGGCCTCTATCAAGAAATATGATTCCTCCATGTGGAGGGGGTAGTTGGCTACCTAACTCAGAGGATGAAAAGAGAAGAGTAAATAAGAGGTAGATGAAGACAACTCATCTAAATATTTTATTTCCTAAATATGAGATGAGGAGACAATGCAAATGCATGAAGTTGGGGTGTGGCTACTTTTATACCATGTTGGAGACATGGTGCTTCATTATAATGAATCACATGAGCATTGATTATGCTAAGGTAAGAAATAGTGAAACATAGTCATGATAGGTAATCCATGCAACTAGATAAGAGATAGAAGATTTTGTTAATAATAAGAGAGGATAAAAGGATAATGAGTTTTTTCCCAACAAGGTAGGAGAAGTTAGATTATGCACTCTCAATTGTATGGCTCTCTTACAAATGAAGATCTAGCACCTCTTATATAGGCTAGTACAAGTTGAAGGCAAGTTGCAATATGACATCATTGTTGACTATATACAATATTCTCTCTACCTTAGGGGTAGTTCTTGTGAGCCTACTAGAAGGGCCTTGTTTCTAATACAAATCAATTCCAATGAAGATTCTCATTGACTTAAAGGTGACATCTTACAATGAGAGCATCCAGTTTGAAGCATATAGATATATCATGATTCAACAATAATAACTCTTCAAGAAGGCTGCTTGACTTGGTTGTCATTGTACAACGAGAGCATCCAAATAGAAGCATATATCTATATCATGATTAAATAGCAGAAACTCTTCAAGAAGGCTAGCTTACTAGTCCACACTCCATAGATTTAGAATCTCAAGGAACTCAAAACTCGAATAGGATTGAATTTTATGGAGTACATTCATGAAATCAATCTAATGAGCCAAGAGCAGAGAAAGGGAAACTTTGTTCACCATTTGAGGAAGAAGGATATCCAAGACTATTAGAAGGGCCTCGATTCCAATACAAAGGGACACTAATGAAGATCTCTACTAACTTGGTTGTGGCACTCTGTATAATTAGAGCATTTAGCTAGAAGCACACACACACACACACACACACACACATATATATATAATGATGAACTCTTTAGGAATACTACTTTATTGACTTGCACTCCACATATGCAATGAAAGGTGAGAGGAAGGTAGAAGCACAAGCAGAAGCAAGAAGAGAGCAAGAGCTATGGAGACTAAAGCAAGAAGAGAGAGACTAATGTGGGAACTACATGAGTCACAATGTGTGGGAACTCCAAGAGTCATAATGTATGACCTACCTTCCCTTATTCTATTTGTCACTAAAAGAATAAGAATAAAGTAAAAGTAATGGGTGCCTTGTTGGATATGCTCAATGCCCCACCCTCATAAGGTGCCACCAATGATCCATGGTGCTCAAAGTTGTAAGGCCCCCATTATGAGGAGA
The DNA here is from genome assembly GCF_053477565.2 of Lygodium microphyllum. Taxonomy (NCBI): domain Eukaryota; kingdom Viridiplantae; phylum Streptophyta; class Polypodiopsida; order Schizaeales; family Lygodiaceae; genus Lygodium; species Lygodium microphyllum. The sequence continues at coordinate 44,003,023 of NC_141149.1, read as the reverse complement.
AGCCATATGTGAGCCTGGATATTGGTTGAGTCTTGACTTGTATGTCAGATGAGGTCTATGTGACCGGATGGCAAAAAGGTGACCCTTGTGGGTCTAATCTTTGGGTTAGATGAAGTAGTTAAGCTAGTAGCAACTCGAGGTACACTGCATCGAGTTGGGGATAAGGGAGTTAAAAGGGCCCCCCATTTCGGGGTCTGGGGGCCACAGAAGCAGCCTTTGGCTGGGTGTTCCCAAGGGGGCCTGCGGTACCCTTGGAAAGGGTTCGGGGGTAGCGCCCTCGGCCCGGACGATAAAGGGAATATTCCCTAATCGATTAGTGGAGGCTCATATGATAGATCGGTTAGGTTGACATAGCCGCCTTCGCATGCTATAAAAGCAAAACCCCTTCATAGCCATCTATCATCTATCTTTCACCCAGTCAAAATTTTTCCAACTAGCCTTAAGCTCTTCACCTATCTTCTATCTAGATCGCCATCTAAGCTTCACAATGGAAGTACATAGGTGGACAGAGCCATCTTTGTATCAGTTGTTTGGAGCTAAAGAATTTACTTATTCTCCTCTTATATGTTGTGTACTCTCTATCTCTTTCTCAAATTCTTTTTGCTGCACCGTGTAATTTTTACATGCCTATCAGCTACCATGTATAGGTATGCAAGTCTACACACAAGTACATGTAGGTGACTAGACACAAGCACCTTTACCCTCAAGAACCTCCCACTTATAGCTGAATGTGCCTTAGTAGGAGTAAAAGAAAAGGAGAAAAGCTGCCCATTGCTAATGCATAAGGGACCTTGGCCATCTCAACCCTCTCATCATTTGATTGTGGACAATTGACCTAACCTTCCTTCACATGAGAAGGTAAAGGACAACCAATAGGCTTACCATCTTGTATATAGAATTGCTCAAGTACTTTGTGTTTGTACTCCTTCAAGGAAAAATAGAGAAGTCCCTTAGAGTGATTATGTGAGGCATGTCCCATGTCTTTCATCTCAAATCTCTTCTTGATCTAAAGTTTTAAGGCATCTAGCTCAACATTAGCACTCCCATCTATAAGTATATCATCAACATAAAGCACCAAAATAATAAGGATACCATCAAGGTCTTCTTTATGTATATAAACATGGATCCATATTAATATATGAATACCCCTATAAATGTATGAAAGCATTAAACTTATGTTACCACTCCCTAGGTTCCTAGTTAAGCCCATAAAGACTATTCTTCAATTTGCACACTAGGTGTTTCCTGCCTCTTTTCTCAAAGCTCTTAGGCTACTGCATATAAATGTCCTCATGTAGGTCCCCATGTAAGAAAGTTGTCTTAGCATCCATCTGATAGAGGTCCAAAGCCAATTAAGCAACTAAGGCCAAGACCATGTGTTGTCGTGACGCTACACATTCACTCTTGAAAGACCATAGAAGAGGAATGTTTTACAATTGAGTAGTTGAAATACAGATAGCATCACGTCCATATATTAAGTAAGTACTATGCCACTTGATTTTGCTTCCTTTAAGATAATGACTATGGTGAGCTCAAGCATAGCGAACTAAGCGAGGTGTCTTGTCAATGGAGCAAAGAGAGTACAAGATGTTCTTGGTGGACTGTCGAGGGTGGACATAATCTACATTCCTTTGGTGTATAGGATTTGAGCTCTTAAAGAAATTGTATATTTGTGCCAAATCTTAATGATATTGGTTTGAATAATTATGATGCCTTGGAGAACATACTTTGTATAGGGTGAAGGAAAGGGAAGGATATGATATTGTAGGTTAATTTAGGCCTTGAGCACCTTAATACTTAAGGCCCGTTAAGGTCCCATGATTTTTGTTTACTCAAAAAACAACATGCTTTACAAAAAACCTAACATGTGCATGGCACTAGAGAAAAGGGAGGGAAAAGAGTGGCAATGAAGGAGGGGACCTCCATGATTAGAAGAGGATTACGAGAAGAGACTCAATGGGCTAGAGGAGAGCACAACACCCAAGAGTACTCATTATTTTTTAGGATCATGGAGCCTGTGCAAAACTAAGGGAATGGTTTGAAGCTTGTGGGGAGGATGACAAGGTGTTAATATGAGCTACAAGTAGGGTGGATAGGAAGAAGAAGGCAAGCTAGTACGTGAGGATGGGAAGATGAAATAGAGGGAGGACTTGATCTTCTCAAGAGAGGGCTACTTGCTACTTGGAAGGAGGGTGGAGTAAGGGAGTAGCTAATAGGAAGGTGACAGCCTTCTCCTAAGATCAAAGAAGATAAGGCATGAGTTTTCTTACTTAACAAAGAAGGCTACAACAATCCTGACAGGTTGAAGTGAGTGAAATAAGCCAAATCTACACTGCTTGAGAGAGAGGTACCGATTAAGAATAGTGGGAGAAGAGGGACTAACTTATGTCACACGAGAAAAAAGAAGAAAACAAGTGCAAGATTTTAAGGTGCGCGACAAGCTAATAAAATGACTGAAGCGAGATTGATCAAAAGAAGGATCATAAGAGAAGAGACTAGATGGTAAATGGGATCGATAAGCTTTTAGATGCAATAGAGTATAGAGGCTACATTATGATCATATGGAAAGTCTAGAAGAGCTTGTTGGGTACATTCTAGAGATTTTGACAATCCAGAAAGTTGACAAATTACATCACTTTGCACTCAAGTAGCCATGGGCATGGTTTTGATAATCACAATCTTAGCAATGATGAAATGAAGCCCGAAGATGACAAGTACGATCACAGAGATGACCACATTCATGACAATGATCTTGCCAATGATGGAGTGGATCTTGAAGATGACAATTGGATGGCCTCTTAAAACAACACAAGATTTCCTTGAAGGATGAAGGTGGTAGAAGAAAAGCATAGTAAGAGTTCCTCTAATCAGCTCAAAAGAGAAGGAGGTTTCATGCAAAGCTGAAGAAAAACTGATAATAGTGACATTGCTCTTAATGAAACTCTATTTTGACTAAAATTAGAGAATGAAGCATAAATTTGAATGGCCCTTCCCTCCATTGATGCTTGAAGAGCATTGCTCTACATATAATGGTGCTCTTCGTCTATCATCCTACAACCCTTACAAACCACTTCTTTGTAACACTTCTCTAAAGTTTGAGCTTGCCTATGTCAAGATCCATAGAGAGAAAAATCATGAAGAAACCAAATTCTTGTGAAGCCTACTATTGATGATTGAACATATGCATGACATGTATGATAATGCCAATCAATTGTTGATGTCTTGGCTATGCTAATCTAATAGTGTCCTGATAATGCCCAAGTGGTTCCAATGTACTTAAATTCTTGCTTTAGGTCTTGATCATTCCATGAAGTGAGGTTAGAGTGTAGAAAGACAAGAGGGAGTAGAGGTACATCTGAATAGTATGTTTATGTCCTAATTCTACAATCTTCAAATTGTTTCAATCTCCTATTCTTCAAGCCTACCAACATTAGCTAGAATATGTCTTAAACCTTCAGTTGTAGTCTCAAGAACAAAGCTTGTGTTGCTACATTTAAAAACTTTAAGGATTTCTTTCTCACTTTGGAGAAGCATGCTTATCAGTGATCACCTTTAATCTTTCATTTGGCTCTAATCCTTATACTCTCTGGATTGGTGTCTTGATGTGATTGCCCTTCAATAGCGTAGGATAATCATCTTTACCACAAGAGAGAAGATATCATTAAAACCAATTCCCTTTTCCTAATTAAAACCCTTAGCAACAAATTTAGCCTTATATGATAGCTTAGGATGACTAGTGGTACTCTTCAATTTATGCACCCACTTGCATGGTAATGCAGGCTTTTCATCAAGCAAAGAAACAAAGTCCCATATATGGTTCTTCTAGAGAAAATCAAACTCAAAATCCATAGCCCTCTCCCAAGAATGAGAATCACCTAGGCACATAGCCTCCTCATAGGTAACTGACTCAATAGAGTCTATTACCCATGACATAAACCATAGAGAGCTCATAGCAACAATCAGGAGGACATGAAGCTCTTAGAGTGTCTCAAAACTAGCTATGGGGCTTGTGCATCTTGTCCTCTCTATTCAACATCATGATCCTGCACAACAAGAAGATCTTGTATGAACCACCCTCTCTACTCAACATCATGATCCTATACAACAAATAGATCCTTTACAACCTATCTCTTTATTCAATATCACGATCCTCCACAATAGGCAAATCCTAGGCCTCTACATCATCAACAACTACAGTAGGTTGTCTCATTGGATATTTGGTAACAAGAGGGTCCTATTGAAAGATCAACTTGCATAGCTCAATCACCTCTTCTAGTCTCATATGCATCTTATCCTTATGGAAGATAACATCATGGATGCGGGTAACCTTCCTAGCTTGCAAATCCCAATGATGATAGCCCATCTCACCTACATCCCTATGTTCCAGAAAGATACATATATGAGAAAAGTTGGATCCAACTTATTGTGCTTGTCTTTAGGGATATGGTAGAAAGCCTCGCATCCAAAGATTTGCAAGTGTGCATACAAGGGAGGTTTTCCAAACCATACCTCTTTTGCAACTCTACCACCAAGAGTAGTGCATGGGGATCTATTAATTGTTAGATATGATCAATGCCCCACCATCATTAGGTGCTACCAATGATCCATGGTGCTCAAAGTTGTAAGGCCCCCATTATGAGGAGAAGCCAAATGTGAGCCCGGACATTGGTTGAGTCCTAACTTGTATATCAGATGAGGTCTATGTGACCGGAGGGCAAAAAGGTGACCATTGTGGGTCTAATCTTTGGGTTAGACAGAGTGGTTAAGCTGGTAGCAACTCGAGGCACATTGCATCGAGTTGCAGGGTAAGGGAGTTAAAAGGGGCCCCTATTTCGGGGTCTGGTGGCCGTGGAAGTGGCCCCTGGCTGGGGGGTCCCAGGGGGGCTCATATTCCCTGGCCGACTAGTGGAGGCTCATATGGTAGGTCGGTCAGACCGACTTAACAGCCTTCGCGGGCTATAAAAGCTAAACCCCTTCACTGCCATCTATCATTCATCTTTCACCCAGTCAGAGTTGTTGTTCCAGCTAGCCTTAAGCTCTTCACCTATCTTTTGTATAGATCACCATCTAAGCTTCACACAGTGGAAGCGCACGGGTGGACAGAGCCATCTTTGTATCAGTTGTTTGGAGCTAAAGAATTTACTGATTCTCCTCTTATCTGTTGTGTACTCTCTATCTCTTTCTCAGATTCTGTTCATTGTGCCGTGTAATATTTTACATTAATGAGATGCATGGTAGTAGTAACTACCTCAGCCCAAAAGTGATGTGGTAAGCATGCTTCACTAAGCATACTATGGACACTTTCCTAAATATTCCTATTCATACACTCTACGATACCATTCCGGGGTGGGGTGTATAGGGCAATCAACTAACACTTAATAGCTCTCTCATCACATAGTTGCTCAAAAGCCTTAGAAACATAGAAAAAATATGCGATTTTTACTTAATGGGATAAGCCCAAACCTTATGCAAAATATCATCTATGAACGTAACAAAATACTTTATGCCATCCAAGGATTGATAGGACATGGGGCCACCCTTGGACCGATATGACATTATGACCTAATGTGACCTTGTTGTCCACAATAATGACATGTCAAAGAGGACTGACAACTGCGGGACTTACTACGTGATGGCCCATGAAACTGAAACTTGCCCATGTTGGCATGTGAGCCTCTATCACGATTATTATTTATATTTACACCATTTTTGCCTCTAACAATCAATGCATGAGAAGTACATGTTGCATCAATATTCTTCATGTTTACTTCTTCTCTAAGTACAACACTCTCTACATCACTGCATCTAAAACCACCCTCAAGGGGATAAGCACTCATAGCAATACAAAAAGTATCCCATGACTCAGGAAATGTGACAATTAAAAAAAAAAGCTTTATGTTATCCTCAAAATTGATATCCTATGAGATAAGCTAGCTAAAAATAGATTGGAACTCATTCAAATGAGTAGATATAGGCGTGCCCTCCTTCATGCAAAGGTCCATAAGGTTTTTCAACCAATACAACTAAGAAATAGGACTTTGCTTATTATAAAGATCAAGGATCTTCTTTCGTAACTGATATGCACCACCTTAACATTGAAGTACACATGCTTAGACAAAGACAATATGATAGTGGACTTGTATAACTCATTAAGCTCATCCCAATCTTCTCTATCCAAACCTTTTAGCTTTATACTCTTTGTCATCAATGGCCTTAACTTTCTTCTTGAACACCAATACTTGCCATATTGGGGCCTTCCAATATTGTAATTTTTTTCCATCAAGCTTTTTATTGTTAAAAATAGCACTATCAAATCGATTCTTGAGAAGTACGTGCCATAATGACTGAAAATGATTACAAATGATAAGAGTATGGACTGATATAATTATAGCAAAGCAACCCCAAAATTGATTCAAATGGGTGGGCAAAAGGAAAGGAGTAGAAGAGGGTATAGCTATCCACCAATTGCAATTCCATAGCAAAGTCTTTGCTCTCCAAAAGAATGCTCAAAACAACAATAAATCACTACTATAATAAATGTAACAATGTATGTCAATCCTATTGAGAAATATGCAATCACACTCATGTGATAGCCTCTTTGTATAAGCACAGTGGAGAAAAAGGGAACCACCATGAGCCTATAAAGTGATGTACCTTCTTATCATTCAATGATGGAATACGATTGTACTTTGTCCTTTCAGTCATAGTTAGTGTCATACTCAAGATTGTGTTTATGATTCCACGCTTCCATCTTGGAACCTAGTTCACTTGAGTAACAGTTGGTCTCTTTAGTCTATGTCATCATACATGAACATTGTCTTTGTGTTCCATCTGCCATAGCCATGCTCTAGATCCATGCATTTCAACATGGTATCAGAGCCATAGTGAGCATGGCTAAGCTCAACTCAGCTCCTCTCTCCACTCTCTCAGTCTATCTCAACCTCAATCTAACTCAATGGTAGCTCATGAATTCATTTTCACTTTCCACCTTGGGGTAGCCACAGCCAGCCTGCACCCTATCACATTGGAGCTCCCGAATCTCTCAAAATAAGCCATATCAGCTCACGATTTCTTCCTATGCACATCCTCTACTCAAGGTGCTCCCTCCTGTCACATAAAACCCTGACATTGGTGCCTTCTCAACCCAGCATTATTGCAGAATTTTGCCATCGCTGCCCGAAATGCACCTATCTTTGATTGTATGGCTGGATCTATGCCTGCGTGCTGCGATTCTTCCTGCCTATATAGGGCATTTAAAGCCCTTGTCTAGTTATCTTCTCACCAAGTATCTTACAAAGGATCATCTCCACGATCTGATGGAAGCAAAAAACCAGTCGCCTCTCTTGCAAACCCTAAAGGGCAGCCATAGCCATTTCAACATCAAGCTCATCTTTTACTTCAATCTCTTACTTCCTTCAGCTCAAGCTTGCCAATGCCACTCTAATCTACTATAACACTTAGTATCTAGTAAGGAAATCACAACAAATCAGTAAAGCAAGTTCTCCAACATCAAGATCTAACACCAAAGGTTCAACTACATAGTATCTCGTATTACTAAACACTACTACCACTTGTGTTCCTCAAGCATCATCAAGATCCTCTAAGGGTTTAACACTGTTTCTAAACTAAATCCCAACTCAATTTCTAGAAATCATTCAACTAATTTACCAGCAAGGAGGGGACTAAAGTTACAAGACAAGCATCAAAGAATCATCATTAAGCTTGACATCTAGTATCTCTTGATACTAATCTAGTGCTTCTTGGCACTTGTGCTTTTTAGCACATTCAAGATCATTTGAGTTGCTGGTTATTCTCAGTCATTTGAAGTTGATTTCCTATCAAATAATGCCAAGCATGAATAATTTTAAATGGATGCTTCTCATGAAGAGTAACATGACTCATGCGGCTTGTCTACACTACATAGAAGACTTGTGTGCTGCTCTACTTGTAGGAAGACATGGAGCTGCCTACATCCAAGTGCAATCAATGATTCTATCCGAAGATTTTGAAGATGTTTTAGCTCTCATGGTCATTATGAAAAACCCAAAGATTATGACCTCTTTGCTTTTAGTGATAGTTTGAATAAAGGAAGGCCTAGTCACACATTGTGACTGTTGGAGTTCCCATTTGGTCTCTCTCTCTTTCTTGCTCTTGCTCTCCCGCCATAGCTCTTCCAAGAAATCTTCAATCATTCTCACCTTTCAATTGGTATTAGAGCATAGTTTCTCGAGCATTCTAACTTGGTTCATGACACCTTTAGCTTCCTATCGAATACATACACTCATTGGGTCTCCTTCCCGACAGCCATAGCCGACGACTCCCTCGAGCTCTCATCACTCCTCGGCTTCCCGAGCACCTTTCCGATCCCTTTGGGCACCCTCATGGAATTGTATTAGAGGTATTGCTTCTTTTTCTTTAGGGTTTTCATTGGTTTACAGGTCACACAAGGTATTTACAAGAAGGGGCAGCCACCCACCATTGGTCCTCCCTCTTCTCATATCTCATTTGTCTTGATACAAGACTTGCTAAGGCTTGTTGTGTGCCTTCTTTGGCACCCCCTCAAGATTCCTTTGACCCTAAATTAGCCATTTACGACCAAAAACACTATCAGATCATCCACATTGGTTTGCGTTGTTTCATGGCAGCAAAGGGCAGCACTTCTACTCCATGGCAATGACCATACTTGGTCTCTTGGGCACTAGAGCAATGCTTGGCAATGTTGGTTGCAATGCATTGATGCTTCTCTTGAGCATTGGGACATTGATTTGACCACACATTGGCTGTAATATACATCAACATGTCTATCGAGGTATGCAGTAGAAGTGTACAAGTCCTGGAGCTCATCTATACATACGATCTCATACACGTATGCTATGCCATTAATGCCTATGCTTGGTGGATATTTTGCTAATGCTTTGCCATCATTTTGGTGATGATTTGGACCTAAAAATACTCAGTTTCAAGTATGAATGTCCATTGTACATAGTGGGCTGAAGTGCCTCTGATTGCCTTTGGTTATGCCTATTGGTTTCGGGCTATGTCTTGGATGTATGCAATGATGTATTGACATTCAGGGACGACTTTGAGCTTGGCTTTCATACCGGATCATTGATTGAGCTTGAGCTCAACTTTGGAAAGCATTTGGATGCTCCGTCTTTGATGTACTTATGGCATGTACTTTGCTTATGTCTGACCGCTCTTGACATGCTTGGCCTATGCCACTACTACATATGCTAGTTATATTGTTTGGAGCCAATTGCTACTAGAGCTTTGTCTTGGCTTGACATTTGATTGACCGGAGCTTACTTTGGCTATTTCTTAGCTTTCCAGAGTTGTATTTGGGATACAGTTGATGTCTATGGATGCTATGATTGGAGGCTACAGAGTCTATATGCTCATGATGTATTATTGATGTTTGGTCTTGGATCTTCCATCACTGGTACTATCATATGCCTTTCTTGAGCTTCTTGGCTTGATCCATATGGCTTCTGTGCCAGTGGGAGCATCTTTGGATGCTTGACAGATATTGAGAAGGTGGTTTATGCTATTGAGCTTTGACTCTTTTGAGACTGGGATCTTCTTCACTTGGATGTTGCATGGTTGACATGCCATGGTCTGTATACATGTACTTGGGCTGATTTGGGCTTTGTACTCTCTGAGCACACACCTATTTGTGTCACGTCTTGCTAGTGTTGTGTACACTTTGCCCTATTACACAGGGAGTGTGCTGGCTTACTGATGGATTACATTGACATGCTTGGGTGTTTGCTTGATGTCCAAATGACTATTACATGTTGATTTATGTCCGCTTGGATGCTAGTTATGCTTTGACAGTTAGGGTTGACTTGGTGCATTCATTTTGCCTACAGTTTGCTCTCATTGTACCTGGCTATAATTTATTACAACAAGTAGTTATGCATGAACTGACATGGAATTTTCATGCTAAATCATCCAGATTTTATATACTTTTGATGGTACTTGGTGGGTAGCATCAGTAACTATCAGTTCATGGTCATTTTGCCTTGGTTTTCGTGGTATTTTGGATGTTTACAGTAGAAAACAACAAGCAGTTTTAAACTATATGCACCGTTTTGGATTGCGTTATGGGTTCTTCTTTTAATGATAGTGCTAACTTCAACACTAAGCTTGATGGTACGAATTATGCCTATTGAAAAAGCTAAGTTTGGCAGGTATTGGTGTAGAAATAACAGATAAAGCCACTAAGGATGCATGGCAAGTAGCCTAAAACTATGACTAATGACGAATGGGATGAGCTTGATGAGTTATGCAAGTCCACCCTCATCTTGTCTCTCACTGAATAGGTGCATTACAATGTGATTGAGGAAGCACAGAGTACTTGGCAGCTTTGGGATAAAATTAAGAATCTCTATGACAAGAAAAGTCTAGTAAGTCACATGTATTGGTTGAAGCAACTTATGGACATGTGCATGAAGGAGAATATGACGATGTCTGCTCACTTGAGCTAGTTCCATGCTATTCTCAAGAACTTGACTTCACAAGGCATTACTTTAATTGATGAGGTTACTCCATTGTTTTTGCTTGGGACTCTAAGTTAGTCATGGGATGTATTCCGCACTGCCTTATGTGCTCCTGCTACTATTTTGAACTTGCATGATATAGAGAGTGGTCTTCTGAAAGAAGAGATCAACCATAAGAACTTGGATGTCTCTTGTGTGTCGCATGCTTTGACTGTTAGAGGCAGAGATGGTACTGGAAAGAATGACCGTGGGAATAGCCGTGCCACAGACTTGCAGAACTCTAGGTCTAAGTCACATGGTAAGTCATAGAAATGCTAATGTGACATGTCATGTACTTTTTTGTTACAGGATGTAACTCATGTACCAGCGCTTACATGCAGTCTTATGTGTGTAGGGCAGCTTGATGATGCTGGGTTTCATGTTTCATTTGGGGATTCTACCTAGAAGATCACACATGGCAGACTTGTGCTTGCTAGAGGTGCCAAGGCTGGCAGCCTCTATCCTCTTGTAGTTGATGGGTTCTCTGTTGACCATGTTTTGTCAGTCAATTCCATCCCACATGTATCTCTTTGGCATACTCGTTTGGGCCATATGTCCTTGAAAGGAATGAAAACGCTTTCTGGTTTGTAGCACTCTTAATTATAGCTTTTAGTATTCCTTTGGAGAGCAGACATTATACTTTGGTAGTCTATTGCTTGTAGTTGGTGTATAGCTCTATACTTTGGTATTATATCATGTTTTGCCTTTGTTTTGATTGATATTTATAGGCTGATTTGTAGTCATTTATAGTAGTCCATTCTCTTAGATTTTGCATTGGTATGCTATCCTTATGGAGGCTGGTTCTTCGAATGATAGTGCTATTTTTAATATTGGAAATCTTGATGGCACAAATTTCACTTAAATTTAATATTGGAAAACTTGATGGCACAAATTTCACCTATTGGAAGACATAGATATGGTAGGTATTGGTTCAAAAGAAGTAGGTTAGGCCTTTGAAAACCAAGAGTGTAAAGCATGAAGGAATTGATTAGGATATTTGGGATGAGTTGGATGAGCTATATAAATCCACTCTTATATTGTTAGCATCAAAACATGTTTATTTCAATGTTGTGACACCTAAGGATAATGCTTGGAAATTATGGAAAAAGATATGAAACCTTTATGACAAGTAAAGTCCTATTTCATAGATGTATTGGTTGAAATAGCTCATGGACCTTCTCATGAAGGAAGGGATTAGTGTGTCTGCACATTTGAATAGATTTCATTCTATTTTTGGCTAGTTGAATTCATAGGGTATTGAGTTCAAGGATAATCTCCCTTCCTTGTTCTTACTTGTGACACTTCTTGAGTCATGGGATAGTTTCTATACTGACATGCATGTTAATATGCCTAATGATGGTTTTGAAACTCTAGGATGTTGAGGGTACCTAATCACAGAAGAGATAAATAGAAATAATGTGAATGCAAACTGTACTATGCACATTGAGTATTAAGGGTAGATATGATTGTAAGTACCGATGTGATAGAGACTCATAGAGGTCTCAATCTTGTAAGCTTTCTTGCAATAAGTCATGGTCATAAGGCCTCTCTTACATGTCATTATTGTGGAAATTAGGGTCACATTTAGCCGTAGTGGCATAGAATGTGTGATGATAAGTGTAAAGAGAAAGACAAGGGAAATATGTAGGAACAATTTTGATGATTACAACATTGTTCCTAGTATCTTGTGTGAAAATTGAGGAGATACATGCCTTAGAGGTTGAGTCTAATGATAATTACATCTTGGTAGATTTTTCACTTAATTCTAGTTAATTGGTTGATGTCTCATCCACTTTTTCTTAGTGTCGACCACTTAATTTGAGGGCTTCTTTCCATGTCACCCTGCATAGGGATTGGTTTCATTTCTATCATAGCATGACATGTCCTGTGAAACTAGAAAATGACTTTGCATTGGATATTATTGGAAATGGTGATATTAGATTGCAATTTGATTCATATGACACTTTTGTTTTGCATGTCGTATACCATGTTGTAGCTTTGGTTGAAAGCCTACTTTATGTTGGATAGTTGGATGATGCAAGATATCATGTATCATTCCCGATTCCACATGGAACATTACCTATGGGATTTTCTCTTTGCTCGAGGTGCCAAGGCCAGTAACCCATTAGGGCCGAAAATGCTTCAAAAAGGGCACTTGTAAGAAAATGATTGAGTTACTAATTAGTTGATATTTTAAAAGAATGAAACCACCAAATTTAGTTGCTTAGATGTGTTTAATGAGAGAATATTTAATTCATTGAAGAGGTCAGCCCATTAATTTCACTTCATCTTTAATTTATGTCAGGGTCACCTTTTTGGTCATTTTTGTCTTGAAACTTGAAATAATTTATGTTTTTGAGATATGTCCACCTATATTGCATTTGTCTACTCTCGCGGATCTTCTTTTCGCACTCTCTTTTGCCATTCTCTTCTTTGTGTTCACTTTCTTATCACTGTGAGATTCATTTGTTGTTGGTTTGCTAAAATGTTTAGCAATATCTTTGTAAGTAATAAAGATGCGAGCATATGAAAGTACAAACTTACCATCCAACTAGATCTAATTTATTCATCTTGGAGAAGTATACATAATCGCGTAGTACTAATAGAGATGAGATGGAGGACAACAGATTGCGAACTCAAGCAAAGAAACATATAGATTTGTGGGTGGATGGAAATATTTTAATACAAGGATCCTTCAACAAGTAAACCTCCTAATTTTTTAAATATACATGACTATGTGAGATATGTTGGGGAAGGTTATAATTGGATTTTTGTTTATTGTACATATTACACTCTACATCTTACACATACATGGCTCAAATGAATGAAATAAAAAAGGATTATTAATTGTACATATAAGCATTTTTGAGCTAACAAGTCATTACAAGACAAGCTAGCACACTTAAAGAAAACTCCAATAGGATTTAGAGAGAGAAGAAACATTAAAAAATATAACTAGCTTGTGTGAGAGAGTAAAGAAAAGAAGATTGAACCTTGTAAAGAAATATGTCTCTAATATATTGGGCATTAATATTCAAGAGAGTGAGGAGAGAATCAGTCTTTTAAAAGAGACCACGAATAAGAATGATATTTTAAGGATTTTTAAGTCACCTTAGAATGTGGATTTGAGAGACCCAACTCTTAAAGAATTGGTAAATGACTTAAAGGACATAGTAAAACCAAACGAAATTGTAGAGACATGTGTTATTGTACTATGTCTAGATTATGGTTTAAAAATCTTAAATGTAACAGAATAATTGCATTTGGGTTGCCTCGAGCCCTTACAATATCATTTACAAGGATTTCCATGAATCGTAAGATTCCACATGTTTTTGGGAAATACATTCATATTGAAGCATCTATGCCATACAAAAAGACAAAAATAAAAACTAGTTTTGAATAAAATGCATTTAACAAATTATGGGTTGATCCAAGAAGAGTGTAGTTGCAATGGTTCACATGTATAAACTCACGTTAGAGGAATGCCACAGTGTTTTGAAGTTTTCCTTGAAGTTAGATGAAGCATAGATTCAAAAAGGACAAAAGATGGAAAGAGTCAGGATTTGCATCATAAACAAGGCATTGAACTACAACAATGGTGGGGGTCAAGCACCAGTGCATAAGTTCCAGTCTAAGATGGAGATTTGGTGGGTTGGTGCAGCTCGGGTACCAATTGAGAATCATCAAACTTTGAAATTGTTGCTCACTCATACATGTATTCCAAACATTATTAAGTCTCAAAGTGAAGGAGAGATATTGGTGGTTGATGGGATTGGTAATTTTAATGTGGAATGGTACATGAGCGCTGATTTAAAAATGATCAAATGTATGCTTGAAATATGTAATGGGAAAAATACAAAATATCCTTGTATTTATTACATGGAAAGTATTAGGTCTAAAGATTGGAGCAACTTGCGTCCTACAAGAAGAGCCCCAACTAGAGACTTTATAGATTTGAGTAAATATAAAAACAAGGAACATACTTGGGATCCCATTCTTTCAATTCCTCTTACAAATGCTCATATATGTACTTTGAATGCAGAGATTGGAATTATTGATAGACTTCTCAGGTTGCATCTCGACTATGCATACTCAATTAAGCCCTTGTCTTTATCGGATGAGTGCATTGACAAGTGTGAGGCATTACTCTCCAAAATGGGTTTTCATGGAGGTCAAGTTCACTTAAGAAAATATACAACACTTTTAGGAAAAACAAGAGATGTCTTGGCTGATGTCTCAATGGGAGGCTCAAAAGCTAGATATTTTATAGGAAACCATACAGGAAAACATGTGAGCATTACTTGGGAGCATTGGAGAGAGCTGTGTGGGATAACGACAAATGTTGCAAGCACACTATGACTTGCATTTCTAAGGATGGAGGTTTGGAGATGCCTCGATGTCTTCCTAAAGCCCCTCAAGTAACAAAAGACAACCTACACATATCTAAAAGAGTTCAAATGTTTGATTACAGATCTTGTTCAAGCCATAAAGGAGGCATGGTGAGAAAAGGATATCACATTTTATTTTGTAAGAGAGAATATTTAATTTGAGCTTAAAATTTCCAATGGCATAAAATGATCATTACTTTTTTGAATTTGCACCATATCTTTCATATCCATGGGCCTTACTTTGTGGAGGAACAAGGCCCCCTAACAACTTATAACGGCCAAGGCATGGAAAAATCTCATTATCAAGCACGTACAAGTTTTTTTCAAAGCACAAGACATGGAGGAGGAGTTACAAAAAGCAATGCTCTTGAAGAGCTATTCAATTGGTTTTTTCGACGATAGCTTCAAAGAATGAATACTAAAGATGACAATGAAACTCGAGAATTCATGGTGCTTTTCAAGAAAGAAAAGTACAAAGCTAGCTCTCAAGAGCCTTTACATCTTCCTCCCGCTTAGGGATCTTTCCTCTATAACGTAGAAATTTTATTCTCTTGTAGCCGACTATTGATTTTATATTAGTTCAGTTTGCTGCCAAAGCATAAGATGAGAGGGCCAGAAAAGCATCCTGCTCTAGAAGTAGAGAAACTGGGACCAAAACAAAAAATCCTAATTGCTGTAGTCTTATCCAAAAACATCACCTTTTGTGCATTGTATTGTAACCTTGAGAAACTACATAGCCTTGTAAGTGCCTTGATACATAGTATAGGGCATGTTGCTTTCTTTGATGTTATGAAATACCAAGAAAACATGGGGATCAATCCTTGCTAAGTAATGGCCAAGTGCAACATCTTTCAGTGAACTAATACCATCTCCCAACCCTTTACCCCATCCCAAGAAGTTATCAAAATCTTCAATCTCCAATTGCACAAAAAGATGAATGTCAAATGAATGTTGAAATCAAACATTAATGTATCTTACAAAACTAGAGATAATAGTACCAATTGATTTTCATCATTCTCTAGCTTAGTTTGATTCCATATATTAATTGATGATTATGTCTCATTGGTATCTTCCAATTCTTTAACATACTCCGACTCCTCTTTTTCAAAATTGGAAATTCCATGTCAGTCTTAAAGGCGGTTGAACTCCTCATCAATAATCCCATGCTCTTTCTTGGCATTCATTGCCTTGTTAAAACAAAGAGAAAGGGCATCCCTTGCTTCAATAAACTTGTCATATGTAATTTGAATATCTAGTTTAAGTAACTCTTCTTTTGATTCATTTTTTATATCAACAATGTTATTTGCATCATCAAAAGCCTATGCAATGATTGCTAAACAATAATCCTCCGTGAGATTGAAGAGCCTTTGGATGTTTGATATCAGTATGTATTCCTTGTCCTTGATAGGGAAAGTTGGAAGGGAGGGAACAATATAGAAACAAGAGTCAGATATAATATCTACATTTACATGGTTTTCTTCAATAATAGTCTCAACTTTGAATTGGGCAACATCTAAATTGCCAGCAATAAATGCTTCTTGCTCAGGGTCCAAACATTCATCTACATCCTAGTCATTTGTCACCTCATCCAAAAGGCAGAAGCTAGAACATTTTGGATCCTCTAATTATTTTTCATCAGATTTGACATGATATTTAATAAGAGTATACACAATGAATGCCACTACTTTTGACATAAGCTTGCATTTTCTCGAATGAGCAGAGAAAAACAAATTTGGTGCATAAAACTTGTTAAGAGAATGAGTTGTACACTCCCTTGAAAACAAAGCCTTCTCAAAAGGTGAGCTCCCAATAGGTATATGAACATATTCCTTTGCATCCTTTCCAACCATAGGAAATGCAAGACCTTCAAACTCAATAAACTCCTCCACAAAATTACAAGAATTTAAGACATGGTCACGATCCCAGTAAGGGTTGAAAATATCCTTTGCAGTTCCATAGTAAGATAACTCCATGCCATTTTGAAGAAAAAAGTCTAGGAGCCTTTCTGAGGGAGAAACCTCTATGATTTGAGACAATCTAGGATTCCTTAATGGTGACTTGCCTTTGACTGGAGACTTTCTAGGTATTCCCACACTTCTTGTTGATCAAGGGAAAGAAACAATGGGAATTTCAAGGGAAAAGGAAGGACAACCACATGCCCTTGACTCTAAAGACAATCTTCTTCTTTTCCTCTTAGGCGTCGAGGACTGAAATGATGAACGGGTTGCCTCTTACCCATCCAATCTCCAATCCTCACTAAGAGAACTAAAGAGGGGCACCACCTAGCCAAAGGGAGGATGGGCTAGGACATCCCTTTTCTCAAAGAGAATCAAAAGAACCAAGACACAAATTTACAAGAGAGAATATATGTACTAGACACCCTATTAGAATATGAGAGAGAGAGATGAGAGGGGAGGGAGACAAGAGGAGAAGAGGTAGAGGAAGCTTTCCATTATGTATTCATGGAATGAGAAGATGAGAAGAGAGGGAGACAAGAGGAGAAGAGGTAGAGGAAGCTTGCCATTATGCTACATAATACAAGAACTTACTCATAGCTTACCTCAAAGAGATGGACTAACATGAGGGTATTCTAGAGTGCTCTCATGTGCTTGTCATTGTCCTTCTCCCCCCTTTTACATTCTCCATGGGCTCTTTATATAGCCTTCATGAGAGATTAGATTAAGCTAATCTTTTTTTATTAACATAATCCTAGATGATATATGGTATCTTTGAAAATATGGAGAATAGTGGATGGGACAAGTCCCCACCTTGGTCATTATGCAAGAAGCCAAGGGTGGTGGTAGACAAAATAGAGAAATGGAGCTAGATTACAAGAGGTGGGTGCCCAAAGCACATTATTACAATATATTTACAATAATGATAGAATGGAAAGTTGGTGTGGTGAAAGAGAGAAGAAAATTGCATGTTGCCAGCAGCCTTCGTAACTTCAAATCCGTGAAGAATCTAAAAAAAGTTTATTCTGCAACTTTGTAGACCAGGTCAAAACCAATTGGGCAACATAGGAATTTTCTTGAAATTCACTTTTTCTTGGGAGTTATTGAGATTATAAAAAATGGCTTCCAAAGTTGCTTTGACTTTAGTCCCCCACATATATATAAATACATATAAGCATGTGACAGAAGGGTCCATGCTTGTAAGCTTTTGTGTAAGATCCAAATGACACCATGATGTGGATATTGACTTGTGTGCTAGGGTGAGGTGTCCTCTAATGATGGTGATAGATTCCAAATCTTAGTGATGAAGGCGGAACCCACGTGTAGTTGGAGGCTAGTCCTTTGAAAAATCTATGCACTCACTCAACTCCTAGGTGTAATCCATTTTCATCTTCACTAAGATAACTATCCTTTTTACCCTTTACATTGATATCCCTCGTGAGAACTTGTTTCCCCCATTTGCTAGAGTTATCATAATTGAGAAATAATGTAGCATACCTAGTTCTTGAAGAGTAAACCCAAAGTGATATGGTAAAGCTCTTGATAGGGGTTTTGGCCAAATTTTGTGGTAGAAATCCGATTTGTAAAAAACTTGGATCATTAGCCCTCCCCTTAGGCTAGAGGTATTCATGCCTCTAGCTTGCTAATGATGGTCCAATAGAGCAAGGAGAACTGCACTCCCTCATTGGTGGCTCTTTATTGAATGACTGCTCCAAAGTGTTCATATTTCTTTGAAAATAAGCTTCAGTCTCGCCATCCATTTACCCTTGTCTTATGAACCTTCCCATCCATATCACCTAGCTTATAGCTGCAGTTTGGATATCTCCTTATGACCATGAATGGCCCTTCCCACTTGAACACAAGTTTAGCATCCTTTCTGTTATCAAAGCGATTATCATAGCGTAGCACAAGTTATCCTTCCCTTATGTGTTTGCTAGCCAGCTTCTTATTAAATGTCTTCCTCCTCTCTTCAGCCTGCATGGAATAGTGTTGGACTGCTGCTTCTCTATCTAACTCCAGCCTCTCTAGATCCAAGATCCTTTCCTCTAACTTCTTATCTTGATTCTTCTCTCGATTGGTTACTAAAACACGCAAATTGGCCAATTCCACCTCTATAGGAAGCAAAGCCTCTTGGCCATAGACGAGGTGAAATGGAGTATAGCCAAGTGAGATTCTGAATGAAGTCCTGTAGGCCCAAAGAGCTGCACTCAATTTTTTATCCCAGTGTTTGGGATGCATATGTACCTGCTTGGTAATTATCTTACAAATCAGCCCATTCACTTTTTCAACCAAACCATTACACTGTGGGTAGTAGGGAGTAGAATGCATGCGCTTGATTTTTAGCCTTTCCATTAGCTCCCCCACTAGATTCACCCTAAAACCAGGACCTCGATCAGAGATAATTTCCAAAGGTGTGCCAAACCTGCAACAAATATTTTCAAACACAAATTTTCCCACTTCTTCGGCTGTGATCCTACTAGTTGTTGAAGTCTCTACCCACCTCGTCATATAGTCCACACCCATTATGATGTATTCCTTGTAAGACTGAGTTTGTGGGAGTGGCCCTATTGCATCAATCCCCCATTTCTCAAATGGACCATATATAGTTATGGGATTTTGTTCCTCATGCACTAGCTTCCTTGGTCTGGCCTTTTGGCAATCGTCACAAGTGCGGCACCAATGTTGCACATCTCGATGTAGAGTAGGCCACACAAAACTAGCCTGGAGAATCTTCCTGCTGGTTGTTTCTTGAGCAAAATGTCCGCCTAACTGGCCAAAGACCAAGCCACTTTTAACTAGGTCGACAAGCCAACTCCTAAAAGTTGTTGCACTAAACATGTGATTTTTGCTACTAATTATACTAATTCAGTTTAGCCTTCCATAATATTTACTACGTTTATTTGTAGTAGTCAAACTATAGATATCTAAACTCCAGTAAACATACTTAATCTCACACTTCGTTGCTTTTAAAATTTTAAAGTTAGGTCTTTATATTGAGCACTAAAATGCTAAACTTAGGATAACTACAGTTTCCCTCCATCTTTTAGGAGCGGCTCCTCATAAACTTCTCCTGCCATACTAGTGGCAGTTTATCCATGAAGTTTTGATGTTTAACTTTAAGAAATTTGTTTCACGGTATAGATCCCTTGGATCTATTTGAATATCCCCATTTAAATTCCTTTTTATATTTCTCTTCTCCAACTGATTAAAATTATTATTATTTATTTATTTAAGTGATAACAAACATTCAAAACAAATTTTCTAACATACCATAAACCCATAATTTTAATTCCTTATAACGTTTTCACCTCTCCGTATTGCAATTCGTCATTGCTTTTAGTGTTTAGATAATTAATTCGTTTTGCGAGAGTAACGTCCTTTCTTTCTTCTTCTTTACTAAATACCAATCAGGATAAAAACATGTACTCTCTGCACTCTAACGTAAACACATACATAGTTTATTTTAAATCCCCATATTTTCCTCTAATTTATCAATTAGTCCTAGTGGCCTTCCACTCTTAACTCTTTTGATCGCTCAAATAATATTTATAGAAAAATAAAATATATAATTTCAACTTAGATACTGAAGCTTCCCCTCATACCATCAATTAATAGAAAATCCATTTTTGTATAGAAACTGTTATTTTTCTCTTAAAAACAACTATTTTTGAAATTTTAAATATACCAAATAGTCTTTAAACATTATGAAAAAAATTCAGTAAATCTTCAAAACTACTTTCTTTATGGAAAAAATATCAAAACTTATAATTTTTCAATCAGCAATTCTATAAAAATTCATTTGTAACATTTCTAAACCTTTTTCAAGCATTTTCAACTATTTTCTATTTTTAGAAAATAGAAACAGGTCCACATAAATACAAATAACCATTCAGCATAGGAAAACACATTTCAAAGCATTTTTTAAAAATAATAAAATGAAGATTTACCCATGCTATAACTTCTATTTTTGTTAAACGGTTTAGGCGCATACTTGTAAAATCCGCGGGTTGTCGTCCCGTCTTTGGAAGTCGTGTCCTCTTTTCGTCTAGTCAGGTAAAGTCTAACTTCCAGCCAGTCATCCTGACCCCGAGTTATCCAAGCTCTCCTAGACTTTGATTTTCCCTCCTTATGAAATATGACTGGAGCAGAGAAGGTGCCCCATCTCTCTCTCTCTTCCTCCACAACTTGGTTGATTCTCTTCTTCTCACGATTGGTATATTTCTTAAATGTAGCGCAGATTTAAAAAAATCAAATTGAAATTGGCAAAGAGCCTGGAGGCAGAAAATTTTAATAAGTCATAGCTGAGATTCACTAAGTAAACCTATCAAATTTTGTCTAAAACTCCACCTTCCTCTCGTACATGAACTTCCTTGTACCAACATCTCTTGGGTAGACTGCAAGGACACAGCCTCCAAAGACAACAACTACCAACACCGCATCTGCATTAAATTAATGTAAAAAGATGGTAGTAGTATATCAGATGTATACAATGTTGTTGAAAATTTTTGCAATATGTGACATGTTTTTAGGTTTTATCATTTCTCCCCCACTTATTTGCGAAGTGTCCTCGCGAGCACAACTACCTCACGAACATGCAACATCACGAACACAGCTACCACAAGCACTACTACGCAACTTCGAAAGAAAAAATATACTCTCCCCCACTTAATTGCGAAGTGTCCTCACGAGCACAACTACAAGATCTGCAAAAGCGCACATAGAAAACTAGTAGACACGGAAAATATCTAAAAATACTAACTTGTATCTAATTGTAAATCTAGCAAGACAAATATTTCAATTAAGTTATATAAAATCTTATACATACTAACAACCTCCTTACTCACTCTCCCCACTAAAGTGCATAACAGAGCTTCATCCAGTGCAGAGAATATACCAACTAGGAAGCTTTCTAGAGCCGCTAAACAACAATAATCTCTCTAGGCAATGAAATGCCACACTACTATCCTACTAGAAATATTGCTTCTGAAATAGCCTCACTAATAAGATCGTTACTTAACAAAGAACCCAAACAAGGCAAGCTAATACTACAACACCAAATAGGACTCCTAGGGTTAGCTGCTAACCCTCCACATTCTACTAGAACAACCAGCCAATGATTCCTTGCTTCCAAGTGTCCAAAGTTTTTCTTTTAATTGTAAGTTTTAATAGCATTCCTTTTCAGTGTCAAAAGAGTATATACATTTATTCTCCTTCCAAAAGGTGCCACCCCAAAGAGATGCAAGGCATCGGACGCAAGGCACCCGTCAAGGAAATCCCTACAGCCTACCAGGACCTCAGAGGCGATGGTTATCTTCTTTTGGTTCTTTTTTTTTTCCAAACCCTGCAGTCTCAGGGCGTTTTTTTTTTTCTTTCCTCTGTGAAAGAATAAATATATAGACTCTTCTGAACTTGTAATATTTGGATTGGATTTTAAGTAGTTTAAAAAAAAAATCAACTAGAAGGGTCAGAATACATCACTTAATTGAACGGTCAAACATTTCAGCTCAACAACTTTGCTCGAGGAATCTAATCTAGCGCATAATACTAGTCACTCTACCTGGGCAAATGATAAGAAAATAATACTCACCAGTTCAGCATCTCTCTTCCATGCTACTCCTAGTCAAAATTTTGTGGAGAGAACCTTGTTGCATAGCTACCCTACATATCGCTAGAAAAGCGACTAAAAGATAGGGGAAAACTCTATAGGATTCCTAATTAGATATCCATACAATGGATTTCACTATGTTATACACACACATCACCCCCTTTTTAATCTCGTCCTAGTGCTAAGTCCCATCCCTTGTGAGTGGACTTCATATATACGGAATTAGATATGTGTCATTCATATTTGTTTGAAATATTTACTTATATTTCTTTTGTAATTACTTAGGCTATTGAAATCTCTGAGTTAGCTCAATCAATTTCTATTGTTGTACTTTGCCTTTCAAATGAATGAATATAGATAAAGAGTATAGGTATGAAACAACCTGATTTGTACATGGATATTGCAACTCCGAGAATCATCAATAGAAGCATACAACAGTATATAACTCAAAATCATAGTCAAACTTGCACATGAAACATACACTAGCCAGTACAATGTTAAAGGGTTAGATAAATAAATAATAAAAATTTCCCATAGACAAAAGAATTGTCATATGCTCATGTCACAATTTTGATCAACTAGTCTATCGTAATGCTTCCACTGCTTAGTTGTTTAGAGCAGTATAGTTCTCCACTTGATAACCATTCTTGCATATAGAACTGTCCATCTCGCTAACTTAAGTATCCCAAACTCGAGCACTGAAAGGAATACCCTAACCGTGCGTGCAAACTAACTACCTAACTATGTGAAGAATGAAACTAGAGTGCACTAAAACCTAAAAAAGACATGAACTCGAAAAGTTTTTTTTTAAATGTTATTTATTATTTATTTGTTTTTTCTCTTATTTTATAAATGCATAATAGAGTAGAAACCTAAAAAACTAAGAAAACAAAATATCTAAACTAAAATCTTTAAACTCCCTAAGATCTTCTAGTGCAAATAATAACCCTAATCCGAAATCAGCATCACTATCTAAGTCAAACCTATCAACTAAACTATCAGCTACAGGATGCTCAGGAATAACCTCTAGCGTAAGCACATCAGAGGTCACAAATCCGCTATCAGGTGCATCGCTAAAAACCTCCGTCACATCATGGAGCGGAGCCGAAGCTGCATCATAATAGTAGGGCATAGGGGCCACTGGTAAAGCATCTAAAGAATGCCCCTCGGTCGCATCCATATACCGACAGATATAATCCCAACATGGACATGGAACTCTAGTTTGCAAATCATGGTAAGATGGAGTAAGGTGGTAGACAGTGGAGTGATATCTCGCAAATTTTGCATGTTCTCTACCTACCCTAGACTAACCAGCACCACGCTCAGGAGAAAAAACACTAGTATAATCATGACGTTGGTAGGTATAGCCAATCATATCCTCCATGGCAGTGGTACCATAACGTCGAAAGTATGTGCGACACTGCCAACACAAGAGCTGAGCATGCACAAATAAATGCCGCTGACAAGACCTACAACCAAATGGTGGATGGTACTGTAAACAAAAAATAATCACAAAAGAAGGACCACAACAAGCCTCTCCCCTCCGTGCATATAAAAACATGTCATGTGTCTAAAAATGCGGAATATCGTAAGGCTCGGCATGAATAGGATCAGAACTATCAGCATCAAGACGAGGGTAAAGTGCATCCATCCACAAAAAAGCCATACCTGCATCCCATTTTAAAAAAACCCACCCAAGAAAGAAAAGAAATCCAAAGGTAGATTAGTCAAAATATTATTTTAACTACTAACCTAACTATACCTAGCTATCCTAAGTCACAAAATGTTTAAGGCGCAGGCCATTGACCCTAAATATCTCAGTTTCAGCATTAATATCCTGCACATCAAGAGAACCATTATCATAAACTTGAACAACCTTAAAAGGTCCTAACCAATGAATTTTAAGCTTCCCAGGAAATTTATAATAACAACTGTCATAAAGTAAAACTAAATCATCTTCCTTAAACTCCCGTACTTTAATATTCTGGTCATGCCATGCTTCACGAAGTTTTTGCATTGCTTCTAGACTTTGTAGAGCTAATAATCTCTCTTTATCCAACTTTACCAATTGTAAAATCCGTTGTTTCAAAGATTCAACCTCACCTAGTCGTAATGATAGAGCTACTCGTAAAGTGGGCAACTCTTGCTCAATAGGGAATATAGCATTGGTTCCATAAACTAACTTGAAGGGTGTATTTTGCATTGTCACCTTATAAGTAGTTCTATAGGCCCATAACGCTTCATATAAATGTTCATCCCAATCTCGCCTGTGAGAAGCAACCGTTTTAGTTAAAATCCCACAAATAATGTGATTGGTTACTTCAACCTGACTGTTAGCTCTTGGATAATAAGGCATTGATTTGCGATGCTTAATTTTGTAGATTTCCATTAGCTCGCTGATAAGACCATTCAAGGAATGGGAACCTCGGTCACTTACTAATTCCAACGGGCACCCAAAACGGGTAATGATATTCTCATACATAAACTTAGCCACGTCAATGGCTTTATCTGTCTTCAATGCTTTCACTTCCACCCACTTTGTAATATAATCCGTACAAACCAAGATATAACGATTTGATCGATATCTAGTAGGTGGATCAATTGGACCCACAAAATCAATTCCCCACTTCTCAAAAGGTGCTAAGGCTAATATGGGTGTCAAAGGCGTTGCAAAACTCTTAGAAGGATGACCAGTCCTTTGACATACATCACATTTTCAACAATAATAATAAGCATCTTTAAATAAAGTAGGCCACCAATAACCAGCTAATAGAACTTTCCTTGTAGTCAATTCACCGGCAAAATGACCACCACACGGCTCATCATGCAATGCCTTAAGAACCACCAGGACTTCATCTTCCCTTACACATCGTTGATAAATATCCTCGCGTGGAAAAAATTTATAAAGGTAACCCCCCAATAATCCATAGGAATGTGCTTGCATTAATATCTGACGTTTCCGACGCTTATCAGCACCAGGTGGATATCAAGCAGTACTCAAAAAATTTGCAATATCAGCATACCATGGAACTTGTGTCTCCACAGTAAAAAGTGATGCCTCCAGCAAATCATCTTCCACACCTTCCTCCTTGTCTGATGTTAATAATTGTGAGAGATGATCTGCTAAGACATGAGCTCTATCGGGACGAGTAACTATTTGAAAATCAAACTCCTGGAATAACAACATCCAACGAATCACACGTCTTGAAAGTTCTGCTTTATTAAGCAAATACTTTAATGCTTCATGATCAACATAAATAGTAAATTTATTTCCTAATAAATAATGACGAAATTTCTCCACTGCAAAAACCATTGATAAGCATTCTTTCTCAGTGGTAGTATAATTTCTTTCCGCATTACTTAGGTTACGGCTTGCGTAATAGATCGGATGATCTACCTTATTGTCATGTGCTTAACACAAAACAGCCCCTACAACATTCATAGATGCACCTGCATGAATATGGAATTCCTTTGTCCAATCTGGGGGCACTAATACTGGTCCTTCAATTAACTTCTGTTTAAGAAATTCAAATGCTTTCTGGCAGACATCATCCCAAGTAAAAGGAGTATCCTTTCATAGCAGATTTGTCAAAGGTGATGCCACCTTTGCGGAATCTGAAATAAATCTCCGATAATAATTTAGATGTCTTAAAAAACCACGCATTTGCTTAAGATTTGTTGGAGGTGGAAGTGCAAAAATCTTTGCAATTTTAGCTGGATCCATAGCAATACCCTCCTTAGAAACGATATGCCCCAATAAGGCTCCTTTTGGCACTCCAAAAACACATTTATCAAGGTTCAAGGAGATACCTATGTCGTCACTACGTTCAAACACTTGCGTTAGTAGCTCAGGCATTTCTTTTGCCATCCCATAGACACAAAAATCGTCTAGAAAGACTTCAATCCATTGCCGCAGAAAATCTTGATAGGCTGCAATCATAACCCTTTGAAATGTTGCGGGTGCATTACACAAACCAAAAGGCATTACTTTATAAGAAAATGTATCCCATTCAGTAGTAAATGTAGTTTTGGATTGATCTTCAAGATGAATTAGTACTTGGTTGTTACCACTAAATCCATCCATGAAAGAATACAGCTCATGACCAGCAATCTTATCAAGTACCTGATCAGTAAATGGCAGAGGAAAATGATCCTTACGTGTTTTGCTATTCAGCTTTCTATAATCGACACAAATACGAATCTTCTTACTATTCTTCTTGGGTACTACCACAATAGGAGACACCCATTTGATGTATGCAACAGGATATATAAACCCAGCATCTAAAAGTTTAGTGATTTCAGCCTTCACTAACTCTGCATATACAGGGTTTGTCCGTTTTTGACATTGACATACAGGTTTTGTGCCTAGCTCTAGATCAATATAATGTTGACATAATTCAGCTTTGATACCCTTAAGGTCCTTATATGACCAAGCAAAAGCGTCAACATGCGCTCGTAAGACTTCTTCAAATCTTTCACGATGTGGCAATTCCAATTGGTCTCCTAAATTTAAATATTTTCCTTCTACCATTTTAAGTTTAACTACTTCAATTTCAGGCTCTTCAATAAATAGAGAAGCTATTCTTCGTGGCTTAATTGTAGGCACATCTTCGGATATCTGCATCGATACATTTTCAAGCAGACTATGCCTAGTATTTGATTCTGGTGCTTCTTCCCTCACATTCATAGAATGTACTAAGGGTAAATCCCTATAAGGAATAATAGCTAGGTTATCTTGAGTAGCACCATCAACTTCTACTCCGTAGACATTTGCTATCCCAGGAAAGGATTTTTCAGTATATCCCTTCCAATATTTATCTAAATAGCCATTATTGGCATTTAAGTCTTTATGAGATTTCATGATAAATGAGGTTTTTAAAGAGTCAATTACGCTAGGTATCTGCTCTAAATTACATGGATATTGAGCATGTAACCTACGGCGATATCAATGTAAGATTTTGTTGTTCTTTTCTAAACATTCTTGATCATCTACACTCCAAGACCATTGATTATCTTTAAGCTTGAGAATTAACGAATATAGATTCTCATCCTCCTCGCCCTGAATTCGACAGCCCAAATAATGTATGACTTGTTTCAGTTCCACAAAATTCTTAGGTGTTATAGGTTTAAACCATCTAAGTCGTGGCTCCTGGACAGCTCCATAGATAGTAAAATCCATTACTCTTTCTTTTGGATGAGGCAACACCACCTATTGCATATTTTGCAATTTGACCTTGGTGGGTTCAGATTGGACTCGTTGATAACCAACTAGTGATCCCCTAGAATAGCGATACATCTTCTGCGTAATTCCATTGAATCGCTTAAAAGAATGCCACAACCAGGGAACACTCGTAGGGTTTTTCTCTTGAATCTCTGGCTCAAAAGTACCCTTAGATTTATCTTTTTCCCAAAACCTATTAGTTTTTTCATATTCTTCCCAATAATTCATATCCATAGGTAAAGCTTGTTCCATCTGTAACTCCCCGCCACTGAATTTAGACTTCTGTTCTTCTAAATAAAATTCTAAAAGCGAGATTTCATCTAGATATCTCCTTTCTCTAAACTGAAACTCTACCTTTTCCTTTTGCAACTCAGTAATCTTCTTCATTGCTTCATTTACAGCAGTCAACGCTGCCTCATGCTCTACTTCCAATGCCTCGTTTGATTCTCTAATAATCCTAACGTAATTACCATGATGTTCACGAGAAGTCTGTGAAAACCTATTAAAAGCTGAAGCTGAATCATCCTCATCCTCACGAGATAGTGGTCTTTGTAAGGGTTTGCACCCATGCCTACTTCTCCTTTCTCTTTCCTTTCTTTCTAGTTGGTAATAATAAATCATTTTGGCTCTATCTGGCAGTTGTCCAAATCCAAAGGGTAAAGCATTTTCCCCATAAGGAAGAGTTGCTAAGATCCTACTCTCACGCATACTATTATTATTATCAATAACATCATCATCTTCCATACTTTTTGAAGAGGTTATTGAGATGTCAGCCACATCAGATGTCATTAACTCAGGCATTTCTTTCTCCTCTAATTCATCCATAGAAACCTCTTCTGACCTGCTGTATGCAAAAAATGCATTTTCTTGATTATTCTCTTCTTGATCCATGGATAACTGAAAATGTGTTTCAAGCGAATCATCGAAGTATTCTGTTTCCTCTGTAGAAATCATTAAGCAGTCTAGAGTTGTATCTTCGGATGTAGGCAACCAGTGAGTAATATCACTATCCGAATCATTGTCAGATGAAAACGTTACAGCATATTCACCAATACCCATCTGTTCTACCTTGTGAGGTTGATGTACTATGTTGACCTCTACTTTCTTTGCTCCTGCTGGGTGTTGTGTTTTAAATAACCAAGAATAAGGCCCTTCATGATCAATCCTCTCCATTTCCAAATCATAAAACGCACTGTTGAATCTCTCATCCATTTCACTAACTGCCTCATCTCCTGACTCTTTCAAAAACCCTTTTGAAATAACTTGTATTTTAACCCTATCATTTCTAGGACCAATCACAATTGAACCTTTATACCAATCTTGAATGCATCTTGCTTGGTATAACCAGGGTCTTCCCAGCAACACAGAATAGGACGAGATATTGGTATGTGAACGTACTACCAAATAGTTTACATAAAATTCTAATCCAGCCACCATTGATTTTACATTTCTAAGTAACCCCAAAGGAGTTACTTTTCTCTGATCAGCCACCCGTAAAACAATATGAGTAGGTTCTAGATCCTTCAACCCTAGTTCTTGCATTGCCTGTTCTATCATCAAATTAACTGTTGAGCCACCATCCAACTGCACTTCATTCAGCAAGTGGCCATTAATAGTAGTATCAATGACTGGAGCTCCTGGATCCACAAACAAATATACTATTTTTACATCCTTAGTTGTTTTTCTTTTAGAAGAATTTTCAAATACTTTGGAAGCATTAATCTCAATCCTCTTCCTTCGATGCTGAACTAATTTACGATAAAGTTGCTTCCGACAAACAGGCGCTATTTCTAGCAATTGCCGAAGGTTAATGGTCAATGATATTTCTTCTAATGCAGCCCAAAGATCATAGGTTTTATTTCCTACTTCCGATTGCTCTTTACTTCCTTCCTTAGGAGGAATCAATCTTTCAGGAAAAGGAGCTACTCCCACTTGAATCTTAGGATTTGCTAAGGGCACAGGTAATAATGGGTGGTCAGAGGAATGCTATGGAGAATCCGATTCAGGTAGTTCTACATTAGGATCTATATCCTTAGATTTGTCCTTCATGGTTTCTTTTGATTGGGGACTTCCTTCCTCTAGACCATGCTCCTTTTGTTGTTGCTTTTGTGCCCTAGTAATGACACCAATCATAGGGTCAGCCTTAAAGGTCACCCTGTGTGGTATGAATTTTGACTTAACTCCAGTATCTTTCCTTATTGTTTCTACTTCAACTAAATTTGCAGCAGACGTTGAAGGTCCATTAAAGGCTTGTTTACCTTTGTCAGTAATTTTGTTATCCTCTCTCTTAGGGCAATTCTCCTCATGATGTCCTTCACCACTGCACTTCCTGCAAAGAGGAGTATAGTCTTGATTTTTACGTGCATTTGGACAATAAGTAGCTATGTGACCTTCTTGTTGGCATTGATAACAAATTACTGGTCCCCTAGGCCGCTGTTGTCCACCCTGCCCCATTGGATTACAAAAATTTCCATTGTTTCTTCTAAAAGGAGAATTTCTCCCTTGATTGGTATCACCATTATAATTGTTTTGGGATACTGGAGATTTACCCTGAGTTGACAATCCTCGTGGCCTAAAAGGTTGATTGGGTGGTCCAATCTCATAGGTTGTATTATTACGATCCATATAATTATAATTCGTTTGCATTGAACGAGCTTGTTGTTGCTCTTGCCCTATCTTATGCCAGCAATTGGTATCCAAATGCCCTGTCTTAATGCAAAAAGTACAGAACGGTGGATGATCAGGTATTAATCTTGAAGGTGTCGGGCACTCTGTAGCCACATGGCCATAACCATGACACTTATCACACCATATATTTGATCTAGGTGGGTTTAAGGTCGAGCTACTTGAAGGCTATTGCGCATTAGAACCTTGTGTTGTTACATAATAAATTTCTTTCAAAGGTGTTTGTACTGCACTCATAATTTCCTCCTTCAATTTTCCTAGGGATTTCGCAATAATATCTGCTACTTTTGCTTCATCAAGAGGGGACTGAGGTTGAGGCATAGAAGGCATTCTTGTCTGCATCATATAGGCTGGAATCGAAGTGTACGGATTTAAAGGTACACTTGACACATTTGAATTTGTAGTTACTGATCGATTTAAAGGAACGGTCACATAAGGCACATTCTTAGATAACCCGCCTGAAGTGTTGGCAGGGTATTCCATCCGAGGTTCCTTAAAGATATCTCTCCGTCGTTGTTGACTAAGCTGCACTTCTTCCCACCATCTAACATGCGTTTTAGCATCTGCTAGCGTAGCTGGTCGTTGTAAACTAACATGCTGATGAACTTCAAGATTAAGCCCATCAATAAACTTACGTTTTTGCATGGGATCATCAGGAGCGGGATTCATCTTTCGAATAATCGTCTCCATACGCTCAATGTAATGTTCAACGCTTTCAGTTGCTCCTTGGGACAAATAATCTAATTGAAGAGCCAATCTATCTTGAAAACCTTGTCACCTAAATTTTTCGAGAAAAGCTCTTGATAAGGCAGCATAGGTTCCTTTATGTTGAGCATCCAGGTTCCCGTACCACCTCGCTGCCTCATCTTTTAATGTTGCAGGGAAGATATGAAGCTTTTGGTCGTTGTCAATTATCTTATTGGTGACACAAGTAACCTCAAATCGTTGCAAATGGGCATCGGGATCTTCATCCCACGGTCCCCCAAATTGCGTAAAGTCAGCTAATCTGACTAGGTTTCGAGCCATTGTTTCCTTAAATAGTGTTCCTAGTCCAAAATCTGAAGTAGAGTCAGACCACATGGGTTCCTTGGATTCTCTGAATAAGGATCTTAACCCAAAGTCATATACGGCTCTTGATTGCTCTCTTTTAACCCAAAAGTAGATTCTAAATTCAAACTAAATGTAGATTCGTTACTCCCTATAGTGGCATTAGCTTTACTCTCCACGCTCTCACTTTGCGTACTCTTTACCTCAGTAGGACTATCAGTGCTTGAAACCACTCGATCCCACTGGTATGAAGTTGCTTCACTTTCCTTTGATGGTGTTTGATCAAATAATATGTTAGGCGCTAAGGATTCTACGTTTGAGTTAGACACAACGTCTATCCCCAAGTTCAGTAATGCATTGACCCTCTCAAGCCTTTCTAATAACCAAGCCTCTTGTAGCGCCGCTCGTTCTCTAGCTCGTTGATCTCTAGCTTCATTTTGTTGCCTCCATCTCTCTTCTGAATTCATCCACGATTACTAAACTAGCTCTTACTGTCATACTCCAAAATTATGCTCATTTTATTCGAAGCTATAAAATCAGGTTTTCGCTTGTATGCGCGCTTAGAAGGTTCAAAATAGTTGGCAACTCTGGGTCTATTTCCCCATATGGCAACTTTTCTTCTTGCTCGGGGATTAAGCCTAAGATTTCAGCAACCTCTCTAACGTCTTTTGTGTCAAAAGTAATTTTTAGACCTCTTGATACACATATCCAGGGCAGCACATCATCCCAGACCACTCTTCTAAAGGTTCGGTAATAGCTGCGATAATACCAATCGAAGTGGTACGATACACTAATTGTATTTATCTCTACTGCGTCTATTAGCCCAAAGTGTGTTGCTAGTAGAACTATGGTTTGCGCACAATCGTTATAAACCCAACTCCAAGAGGATAATTACTCTACGTCCACAGTTAATTTAGGGCCAAAATATTTGCCTCCCTCTACTAATTCTGTGTCTCTCGCCCAATCTAGCACTCTTCTTTGACACTCTTGGGGAAAATTAGAAAAATAGTTACTTAGAAAAGAGACTGCGTATTCACTCATGAATAATACCTAGGATTTAAATACCCTAGGAAAATTGATCACCCATTCAAGTGCACTTGGCTCCCGAAAGACGCACCAAAAATGATGGCCAAAGACCAAGCCACTTTTAACCAGGTCGGCAAGCCAACTCCTAAAAGTTGTTGCACTAAACATGTGATTTTTGCTACTAATTATACTAATTCAGTTTAGCCTTCCATAATATTTACGAGTTTGTTTGTAGTAGTCCAACTATAGATATCTAAACTCCAATAAACATACTTAATCTCACACTTCGTTGCTTTTAGAATTTTAAAGTTAGGTCTTTATATTGAGCACTAACACGCTAAACCTAGGATAACTACAGTTTCCCTTCATCTTTCAGGAGCGGCTCCTCATAAACTTCTCCTGCCATACTAGTGGCGGTTTATCCAGGAAGTTTTGATGTTTAACTTTAAGAAATTTGTTTCACGGTATAGATCCCTTGGATCTATTTGAATATCCCCATTTAAATTCCTTTTTATATTTCTCTTCTCCAACTGATTAAAATTAATTCTTTTTATTTATTTAAGTGATAGCAAACATTCAAAATAAATTTTCTAACGTACCATAAACCCATAATTTTAATTCATTATAACGTTTTCCCCTCTCCGTATTGCAATTCATCATTGCTTTTAGTGTTTAGATAATTAATTCGTTTTGCGAGAGTAACGTCCTTTCTTTCTTCTTCTTTACTAAATACCAATCAGGATGAAAACAGGTACTCTCTACACTCTAACATAAACACATACATAGTTTATTTTAAATCCCATATTTCCCTTTAATTTATCAGAACATCAGTCCTAGTGGCCTTCCACTCTTAACTCTTTTGATCGCTTAAATAATATTTATAGAAAAATAAAATATAGAATTTCAACTTAGATACTGAAGCTTCCCCTCATACCATCAATTAATAGAAAATCCATTTTTGTATAGAAACTGTTACTTTTCTCTTAAAAACAACTATTTTTGAATTTTTAAATATACTGAATAGTCTTTAAACATTATGAAAAAAAATCAATAAATCTCCAAAATTACTGTCTTTATGGAAAAAATATCAAAACTTATAATTTTTCAATCAGCAATTCTATAAAAATTCATTTGTGACATTTCTAAACCTTTTTCAAGCATTTTCAACTATTTTCTATTTTTAGAAAATAGAAATAGGTCCACATAAATACAAATAACCATTCAGCATAGGAAAACACATTTCAAAGCATTTTTTAAAAATAATAAACTGAAGATTTACCCATGCTATAACTTCTATTTTTATTAAACGGTTTAGGCGCATACTTGTAAAATCCGCGGGTTGTCGTCCTGTCTTTGGAAGCCGTGTCCTCTTTTCGTCTAGTCACGTAAAGTCTAACTTCTAGCGAGTCGTCCTGACCCCGAGTTATCCAAGCTCTCCTAGACTTTGATTTTCCCTCCTTATGAAATATGACCGGAGGAGAGAAGGTGCCCCATCCCTCTCTCTCTTCCTCCACAACTTAGTTGATTCTCTTCTCCTCACGATTGGTATATTTTTTAAATTTAGCGCAGATTAAAAAAAATCAAATTGAAATTGGCGAAGAGCCTGGAGGCAGAAGGATCCTTCTCTCCTCCATGTCTATTGTAAACGACCTCCTTCTTTTCTTCCCATCAAGAATCATCCCCCATTGTCATGCCCCCCTCCTCTTCCATGGCGCCAGTACACTCCAAGATCGAGCCTCTCTCTCCATTGGTGGCTAGTTAGATGACGCCTTCATCCCCCTTTTTGCCTCTTAGAAAGACTAATCGATTACTTTCTTTGATATTCTGGCGAAAACGAATGATTTTTTTTTAGTGAAAAGAAAAGCAGACCACCCCTACTTCGCCAGCCGCCACGGAGAACTCGCAGAGCCTATGGCCATTCAATTAGACACGCCCATGGCCGTCGCAAGAACGGAAGACAGAGGCGGAGAAGATGTGGACATGGGGAAGCCCAGATTCCAGCCCACGAGGTGAGGGGAGGGCGTCTGTAGTTTCTCAAGGTCGTCATCCCTGCCCATCGCTACACCCCTTTGAAGCAGCGCTGGATGGAAATCGACACGCCCGTATACGAGTAGATGAAGATCGACATCCGCATGAACTTGAAGGCCCGCAGAGTGGAACTGAAGACCAGAAAGAACACACTAGATGCTGGTGCTCTTCAGAAATGTGCAGATTTTGCGCATGCTTTCATGCTTGGCTTTGATTTGGCAGATATGATTGCTTTGTTGCGGCTTGATGATTTGTACATTGAGTCATTTGAGATCAAAGGTGTCAAGACTTTGAAGGGTGAGCACTTGTCCAGAGCCATTGGCAGGCTTTTCTGGAGATGACGAGAGCGGCGTGGGAGGAAGGAAAACTAATTTTTCTCTCTAACAGGCGCCTTCATTTCACATGACGGTTTTTTTCCTCTTTTCCCAACTGCTCTCTCACACTTTATATCCTTTTTTTCCTTCTTTTTTTCCTCTCATGACATTTCCAAAGAAAAATGACTCTCCCCCAAGCTTGATACCATTGAAAGCACTTGTAAGAAAGCTTGTTATTGATGACAATATACTTGATATAAAGCTTGTACTCTCTGTTGGATCTATGTCCTTATTTGCAACC
Organism: Lygodium microphyllum; assembly: GCF_053477565.2. NCBI lineage: Eukaryota > Viridiplantae > Streptophyta > Polypodiopsida > Schizaeales > Lygodiaceae > Lygodium > Lygodium microphyllum. The sequence goes on along the minus strand of NC_141149.1, from coordinate 43,967,915 downwards.
TTTGATACATTGATGTATGATGTTGCTACAACCATGACCATTGTTGATACCTTGTCCAAAACTTCACCCCCTGAGTCCTCTAACCTAGCTACACATTCTATTGAATTAGCTTTATCACTTGTGGTGGTTAAAGCAAACTCATAAGTTTCTGGTTTGTTAGGTTGTAGGCTAAGTATCAACTCCGAAGAAGCCCTTATTCCAATTGAACAATTCCTACCTAGATAAAAAGTAGCTACAAGCTCCCCAATGTTAGACACCACCACCTTTACATTTCCATCTCGGAAGAGTACTTCAAATTTTGACAAGACCATTGATATGATTTTCCTTGGACTCCTATTTATAATAAATTGAACATCATCTGCATTGAGCTCCCATGCGATAATGGATTTTGTGACATCTTTCAAAGGTAGAAGTAAACGTGTAAAAGCACCTTCATCCTTGAAACCAAACTCTACACCATATTGTGTCACTGCATAACGAGGTTTTAGTCCCTTTAACACTCTTTCATAATCCTCCTCTATATAGTCTTGAATTTGAAATCTTAAACAATTGTTGAAGGCTTGTGTACATCGATTTAACTGATCACAAAATGCATAGTATAATGTTCCAATGTGATCACACAATTTCCCATTGAAGGAATATTCTAGCTTATCAGTCAAAAGCCATTCTGATTCATTCAAAAGTCGTCTCATGATTAACTAATTTTGACAGGTACACACTTGGAAAACTGGAAATTGTGTATGGAACACAAGATCTCCATGTAGCCTCGCAATTACTGTTATGTCTTCAGCTGTAGCAATAACATCTAATGGAGTTAGTGTTATGCTGGACAGTAGAGTGTCAAAGCCAACAAATACTCCGATTGTGATATTGAACTCCATTGTTCCCAATTCTATTGCATATGTTGAAAACCACTGTGGATCCAAACCCAAACAGTGTTAAGTTCCAGCAACCTTCTTGCTAAATTGACTTTTTCTAGTCTCAATAAATTGACAATAATCACAATCATGATGCTATGTATGTTCGTCATAAGGAATTTAATCCTTAGGAGGTAAGAGGTAGCATAACTAGTGAAATCCCTTAAATTAATAATGAGATATCCTATCAACCTATCAAGACCTTGCCAAGTCTAAAATTCCCCCGAAAACTCCCAATTTATAACAAGGTCTTATCTCCTCTAAGTGATAATAATCCCTACAGGAAAATTTTAATAAGTCATAGCTGAGATTCACTAAGTAAACCTATCAAATTTTGTCTAAAACTCCACCTTCCTCTCGTACATGAACTTCCTTGTACCAACATCTCCTGGCTAGACTGCAAGGACACAGCCTCCAAAGACAACAACTACCAACACCGCATCTGCATTAAATTAATGTAAAAAGATGGTAGTAGTATATCAGATGTATACAATGTTGTTGAAATTTTTTGCAATATGTGACATGTTTTTAGGTGTTATCACTGCCACAAACCCCCTCATGGAAGCTCTTAATCACAACTATAATCTCATTTGCTGTTGGCACCCTTCTAAGCACTGCATCCTTTTCTTTGCAATACAACACATCATTTATCAAGCGGTATTTAGTGGCCTTAGTAGCTAGCCACCTTTTCTCACTCTTACTCATATGTGTAGGTGCCTCACCATGCTCAAGAAAATAAAGCATATCTTGTAGTTGAAACTTACCCTGAAACAAGGGAAGCTTTACTGCAATGCTGCCCACCATTACCTCTTTCAATTTTTCAGTTGCTAGAGCATCTGCGTCGCCATTTGTGCGCCTTGGCACAAAATAGATTTGGGCTTTCTGTAGCTTCCTCGTGAGGGTTTTAGCTTCTCTCATTTTCACTGCTAAGTTATCATTTTTACAAGCCTAGATTCCTTTCATTTGCTTAACAATTAGCATAGAATCCCCAAAAACATTAAGTCGAGTGACACCATGTGAGAGACACCACCTCAAACCTAGAAGCAAGGCTTGATATTCTACCTCATTGTTAGAATGGACATCCTCCAAGTTGATACCTTCTCCATAACGTTTGTCACCTTCAGGACTGAACACCACTATTCATGTTGCTGCTCTGTCTTTAATACGCTTGTAGGACCCCTTGAAGTAAAGGGCATGGGCATTCTCCACCCGTGGCGGCTCCTCAAGAGGATGTGTCTCCTCTTTTACCTTTCCCTTCTCTTTTTCCTTCATTTGATGGCATCTATGGGTCAACAAATCAGCTAGGCAAGCTCGAGTAGAATCCTCCACCTTGAAAGTGTAGTCAAACTCTTGGAGTTGTATCACCCACTTAGCGATTCTGGCTGAAACATCCATGTGCTGTAAGGCATAGGGAAAATGCTCTTTTGTCGTGATCACTGTGAATGGCCTAGGGAGAAGATAAGGATGAAACTTTCTTATAGCAAACATTAGAGACAAAACCATCACCTCCACCATCTTGTACCCTCGTTCTGCCCCTAGAGCATCTTCCCCAAAAATTGGGTTGACAAAAAACTCTTGATCCCAGCAAGGCTGTAAAATTATAGAAAGGGTGCTAAGATCCTTCTTCACCTTGTGAAAGCACCTTTCACTTTCGTCACTCCACAGGAGCTCCTCAGAGTGGGTCAACTGTTGCAGTGGAAATACTAATTGGGAGAGGAGATGAATGAACCGTCCCATATATCACACCTTCTAAATGAAAGAGGTTAGTTGCTTCACAGAAGATGGTGATGGCACCGCCAATAGGGCCTTAACTTTGTTTGGATCTGCTTCAATGCCCTCTCACTTACAACATGCCCTAACAAAGTTACACTGCTTTCGCCAATGCGACACTTCTCATGGTTTAACTACCCCCCCCATTTGTGTGAGGCAGTTGAAAGCTTCATCCACCTTCCCTAGATGTAGAGCCTTAGAACTATAAATACAAAAATCATCAATAAAGACCCTGATGGATTTCCCAAAATATGGCTGGAAGACATAATTCATGAATCACTGGAAGGTAGCTGGGGAATTTGTTAATCCAAATGGCATTACTTTGTAAGGAAAACACCCCCAAGGCGTAATGAAGGTGGTCTTCTGTTGATCCTCAGCTATTTGGATCTAGAAATAACCTGAATACCCATCACAAACAGTGTATCTCTCATGCCCGGCCACCTTGTTGAGTATTTCATCCTGAAAGGGAAGAGAAAAGTGGTCTCTCTTTGTTGCAGCATTTACCAGCTTGTAGTCCACACAAATCCTCCATTTTCCATTATTCTTGGGTGTTACCACTACAGGTGAAACCCACTCTGAGTCCCCTATTGGATAGATGAAATCTACCTTCAAAAGTTGATGCACCTCAACGAGTAGACCGTTTTGTTGAACTACTCCCAACCGTCGTAGTCGCTGCACCACTGGCCTTGCTCCCTCTTTTAGATTAATGTGATGTTGTACTGCTATCACACTTGTGATGTGTTCATAATCAGAAATAAAAAGTGCAGAGTGTTTTATCACCACTTCCATGTACGCTGCCTTCTCCTCAACTGATAGATCCTTAGCCAACATTTTTTCTAACCCCTCCTTCTCGACCTTTGGAAGCTGCTGCAGAATTTCACTACTAGAAGGCTCTTTTAATGTAATACCCATCACTTCTAGAGAGCTTTCTTCCTCCTCATTAGAAGACTCTCCCTCTGTCATAGATGACCAACCCTCACTGGAACTCCATTCATCAGCGGTGGTCTCTAATACAAGATCCTCATGTCGGCCCTCCTTCATGTTGTAGATAGTGCTCTTCCATTTTTTCTGTAGCCCCTTCTGTGACCTTAGGTCTAAAGTCCCTGTCTCCCAATCTTGTTTGGTTTTCATTCCCATTAGCCATGGTCGGCCCGAGAATGAGCGGATAGTCGTCCCCCTTCACTGGCATCACATACATGTCAAGCTCCAATTGCACTCCACACATCTTTATCTTGACTTTCTTTATAACTCCCAAACAATTTACTACTACATTGTTAGCCATTTTGGCCCTAAATTTAGTAGTTTCATTTACCTCTAATCCCAAACGATGCATCAACTTTTCCATCATGACACAAATCTCTACACTTCCATCCACATATGTCTTTGACACTCTCTGCCCATTGATTTCGGCTTCCACTAGAGGCACAATATCTTTCATCTTTCTAGCTTGGATTGCATTCACATGTCTATTCTTCATGGGTCTAATGCTTACCATCTTTGACCATTGTCGCCGCACTGTTGGAGATAGATGTAGTAATTGTGGCCATGAAATTTTTGGCCCTTAATCCCTCACATCAGCATTAGCAAATCATAAGCTCTAGTACCTTTACCCAGGGAAAAATCATCTAGCTCAATGTATCGGCGTGAGTGAGCCCTCCTCTTTTTACTGCTGCGTGTCTTTGCAGCCTTTGAAGACTCTACCTCCTCTTCCATATTTTCAACCTCCTCTGGTGGTGTAGGCTCCATTCTCTCAATTCTACGGGCTTTCTTCATCGGCATTGCTTCAGCCTCTACTACTTTGGCCTTCCCTTTGACATCGTTCTCATCTAAACTAATTATCTTGATATCATGATTCTTTGGCGGCTCGACAGGCAAGGGCGGCACCTCTGCAAGTGGTCGAGGATACTGGAGAACTTGAACCGGTAGTGGAGGCCTTGGATTCAGTGGAACAAGCCTCTCCCTAGGTGGTGTCACTTGTTGTCCCCTCCTTCTTGGTTGGAACCCATTTCCTGGAAAATGTCTGGGATGAGGGCAAAAGTATATACTATGGCCAGTCTCCCCACAATTATAGCAAACATACTCTCTTTCTTGTCTCCTTGGACCTCGATTGCCTTCATTTATGAGGGGAGGGGGCCGTATTCCTTGCACCAAATTTAACAAAAAACTTTCAAGTTGATTAGTAATCTGTTGTAGGAGCTCTTGCTGTGGCATCTCCGGTTTAGGTGGGGCCTCTGCTATTTCTCTAGGCCTTGGCATGGTTGGTAAAACCGGTATGGGCTCAACTCCCCCCTTCAACTAGGCTTGATACTTAAATTTTCTATCTTTCTCTCTGGCATAAGTGACTGATTCTTCATAGGATGTGGGAAACTTTCATTTGACCTTCTCCCTTAGTAGAGGATGGAGTCCGGCTAGAAAACAATCTTTCTTAAGGCAATTAGGTACTCTTTCTCCCTCGGCTAAGGAGGCTATCCATTTATCCCACAATTTTATAAACATGCCTTCATATGCTTGGTACTCCCCTGGTAAGGTTTGGCGAAGATCTAAGAGTTGTCTCCAAATATCTTCAGGTGGCTTTGTATCTTGGTACTTGTGCATGAATGCGGTCTTGAGATCCTCCCAATTATCCCTTGTAGCCTCCAGGAGAGCTTGATACCACACTCGAGTATCACCCTTTAGAACTAAAGAAAAGGCCCGCACTTTGGTTGCTTCATCGTCCCGACCTGTGACTAGGAATGCCATTTCTAAGTTATCTAGAAAGTCTAAAGCTTTCTCTCCTTTGTGCCCAAAAAAACTTGGAAAAGCCATGATAGGAAGATGAAGATCTAGCTCAATACAAAATAAAGATGAAAACGTCTAGGCCCAAGTCATATCTTATTAAGGGTAGAATAAATGGATTTACAGATGCATTAATCTCAGCAAGACGACGAGGGCCCAATAAGCCCCTTATAATATTTTGAAACCTGAGCTTTGTGTTAACGATTATATGCCCGGTTTGTCTAGCAAGTGGACGGATAGGTCCGTACAAATCCCTATGGTTCATGGGATACACTTAGAGTAGAATGAATATGTGCACATTAAAGAAGATATTATAATCCAAAATAGGGAGTATTATGGGATCAGGGGACAACAAGATCTCTCTCAACCTCTCAGCTCCAAAATAGAAGACCAACCTTTGCTGAAAATGTATCTTTCTACTAATGCACACATCCACCTGAATGTTTTGAACCGATTGAAAGTTGTAGAAAGTAGGAGTAGTCATTTATGCATTAACTACAAACTTTCATGAAGCGTGTTGTTGAAGCTATGTCCTCTTAGATCCCACCATTCAAGAGATGCAAAGGATTTGCTCACCACTAATTAGCGTAGCTTTTGTGTGACCATCATCAGCCTTGTAAAGTTCATAGGCTTCGATAGCTACCTTCTCAATTACTTTGAGTCTTCTTGCTAGTAGTAGTTGAAGTGCATCACCATATGTAACCTCTTGCCAATACCGCACACCATTGATGTGTAACTCCCCCTCCAAAAACTTGTTAATCCCCGAATTTGAAAGCACCTTTACTACTTGAAGACGAAGCTCCTTAGGGAGTGTTTTTACACTAAACACCAAGCACTCAACACAATGCCTTGAACCTAGAGACTTGATGAGAGCAAGATTTCTCATGAAGCAAAGAAGGGTGTGTGTAATTAACTTGCTTTACCCACATACATGCCATTTGTCGATAAAGATCATTCTTCTCTTGAGCTTCTTTTGGAGACCATAGTGGTACTCTTGAGCAGTGAATCCCTTAAATAGGGTTTGATGAAGATTCCTCCTTAGTGATTCCTTGACAAACACTCATTGAAGAAGAGGACAACTCCTTAAATGTTTCTTTCTTCATAGAAGTTTTAGAGCATAGCTTGAGAACTCCTCAACGGGGGCACAAAAAATGAGGGCTGAAATGATGAACGGGTTGCCTCTTCCCCATCCAACCTCCAATCCTCACTAAGAGAACTAAAGAGGGGCACCACCTAGCCAAAGGGAGGATGAGCTAGGACATCCCTTTTCTCAAAGAGAATCAAAAGAACCAAGACACAAATTTACAAGAGAGAATATATGTACTAGACACCCTATTAGAATATGAGAGAGAGAGAGAGATGAGAGGGGAGGGAGACAAGAGGAGAAGAAGTGAAGAAAGCTTGCCATTATGTATTCATGGAATGAGAAGATGAGAAGAGAGGGAGACAAGAGGAGAAGAGGTAGAGGAAGCTTTCCATTATGTATTCATGGGATGAGAAGATGAGAAGAGAGGGAGACAAGAGAAGAAGAGGTAGAGGAAGCTTGCCATTATGCTACATAATAAAAGAACTTACTCATAGCTTACCTCAAAGAGATGGACTAGCAGGAGGGTATTCTAGAGTGCTCTCATGTGTGTGTCATTGTCCTTATCCCCCCTTTTCCATTCTCCATGGGCTCTTTATATAGCCTCCATGAGAGATTAGATTAAGCTAATCTTTTTTATTAACATAATCCTAGATGATGTATGGCATCTTTGAAAATATGGAGAATAGTGGATGGGACAAGTCCCCACCTTGGTCATCATGCAAGAAGCCAAGGGTGGTGGTAGACAAAATAGAGAAATGGAGCTAGATTACAAGAGGTGGATGCCCAAAGCACATTATTATAATATATTTACAAGAAGGATAGAATGGAAAGTTGGTGTGGTGAAAGAGAGAAGAAAATTGCATGTAGCCAGCAGTTTGCACCTTCGTAACTTCAAATCCATGAAGAATCTGAAAAAAAATTCTTCTGCAACTTTGTAGACTAGGTCGAAAACGATCGGGAAACGCGGGAATTTTCTTGAAATTCGCTTTTCCTTGGGAGTTATTGAGATTATAAAAAATAGCTTCCAAAGATGCTTTGACTTTAGTCCCCCATATATATATATAAATACATATAAGCATGTGACAGAAGGAGTCCATGCTTGCAAGGTTTTGTGTAAGATTCAAATGACACCATGATGGATATTGACTTGTGTGCTAGGGTGAGGTGTCCTCTAATGATGGTGATAGATTTAAAATCTTAGTGATGCAGGCAGAACCCACGTGTAGTTGGAGGCGAGACTTAAGCAAAGGATGAAGAAGCTCCTCAAATGATTGTTTCTAATACTAGTTGAAAGGTAAAACCCGAGTGGAAGCACACAAGTGGAACCAAGAGCAAAGCAAGAGCTATGGCAGATGAAGCAAGAGAGCAAGAGAGAGAGATGTCATATGTGGAAACTCAATAGTCACAATGTGTAATCGGACCCCCTTATTCTATTAGGCACTAAAAGAATAAAGAATGAAGTGGCAGTGATGGAAATATGTCACCTATAGTATACAATTGTATGGACTTGCTTCCCCTTGGGTAATGTGGTGGTATTGTTTGTGTCTTGAGCATATCCTTTGCTGCCTCAACCCTCTTTCTCCTTCTCCTAGAGCTCTTCTTCCCTATTAAAGCAACATCAAGGTTGCTAGGTCAAAGTAATGAAATATCGGCTTTCTTACTCTATGCGCAAGTCATAACATTCAATAGAATCGATGTGGCCTCACCATCTAGTGTCTCCATTCTGAATAGCCCCAATAGTACAGATGGCATGATTTCCAAACTAGATGAGGTTTTTCAGCTAGGGTACTTGAAGTATGTGGTCCCACACTCTAGATGTCTCGGGTTGGCCTTGTCTCAATTGGCTTGCTCCCTTTCAAGGTAGCAAAGATGAGATATGCCCTGAGTGACCACAAGTCAAGCATATGTGATGGGTTCTTCGTTCTTTCCTTCTAGACCTCTACCTCTTCCCCTGCCTAACACCATCTGGAAATTGTCTGAAATCAATTAAGATGAGGTTATACTCTTCATCGTATGATGTTAGAAGAGAGAGAGACAAAGAAGGGTTGGAGCAACTATGTGGAGCCGTATGCTCTCACTCACTATTTTCTTCATATTCCATAATCCATATAGCTAAGTTGAAATACAACACTCTAAGGTTTAAGGTCTATAAGACCATTCACACCAAGTACTAATTGACTTATTTAATGTTTGCATGTGGTACAGTTGGACAAGCTAAGTGTCAGGTATATACAACCTAAAGATAGTAAGGCAGAGCTTGAAGTCTTAACACTCCCCCTCTAGCTCAAGACAACATTTGTACACCAAGCAGCTATCTAAAACCACTAAACTTATCTTTATCCAAAGACTTGGTAAAGATATCTGCAACATGTTCATCATTCTTCACATGCATAAGGTCTACTTTCCCTGCAATAACCATCTCTTTGATAAAATGGTAGTGTACCTCAATGTGTTTAGTCCTGGCATGATACATTGAATTTGTTGCCAAGAGTACACTACTGAGATTGTCACATAACAAAGCCACTGGAGCATCCACTTGTATGTCCAAATCAGTAAGCTTGAGCAGCCATGCAATCTCACATGCTACCAATGCAGTACCCCTGTACTCTACCTCAGTGCTAGACAATGCAACCATTGGTTGCTTCTTACTACTCCAGCTGATCATTCCACTTCCAAATCCAAAGGCATAACCACTTGCAGATCTATGATCATATGAGCATCCTACCCAATCCGCATCTGTGTATCCAACCAGTGTCAAGGGTTTAACTTTTACATAGAACAACCCATAATCTAGAGTGGACTTAACATATCTCATAATCCACCTAACAGCATCTAGATGTGGCTTCCTGGGCTTCTGCATGAACTGAATTATGAGCCCAATTGCATAACTCAAGTCCGGCCTAGTGATAGTCAAGTAGATCAGACTCCCAACCATCTGCCTGTACATAGTCACATTATCAATTTTAGCTCTAGTGCTAATGTCCAACTTGACATTCTGATCAAGAGGTGTATCCAATGGTTTACATTCAACCATGTCATATCCCATGTTTTACATTCAACCATGCCATATTTCTTTAGTATTTCCATGGTAGAGTGTTTTTTCATCAGCCATAAACCATTTTCAGCCTTGATCACCTCAATACCCACGAAATACTTTAGTTCACCTAAGTCTTTCATGTCAAATTCAGATTTCAGCATCTGCATAACATGATGTATCCCAAAGTCATCATCACCTGTGATTATTAAATCATCAACATAGATAACTAGCACTACTGTCTGTCTTTTTCGTAAATAAACTATGATAAACCCTGCCAACAGCGAATCCCAAACTCTGCAAGTAATTACTGATCCTTGCATGCCAGGCTCTCGAAGCCTACTTTAACCCATACAGTGCCTTTTTCAACTTGCATACATAATGCTAAAAATCAAGTACCCTTTAGGTTGATCCATATAAACATCCTCTACTAAATCACCATTGAGAAACACATTGTTAATATCCATCTAGTGTAATTTTCATCTTTTAGCAACAGCCAATGTGATCACTATTTTTATGGTTTCCATCTTGGCAAAGTGGAAATGTGCAGGATCTAGGACATGGCATTGAGCTATGGTGGATGGAAGAAGAAGAATGAACTCAAGATGATAGAGACACTGGATTTGATTGTTACACAAGTGAATTAGGTTCCAAGATTGAGACTTGGACTCATAAACACAGTCTTGTGTATGATTGACAATGACAAGACAATTAACTGAAAGTACAAAGTATCATGACATTGTATTCATTCCATATGAAAAGTGGTAGTTAAATACAATGATTTATAGTTGTTGGATGGGTAGCAATCTTCCCTCTCTGTGCATATGGGATTCTTGCAACCTGCATGTCTTTAGCCCAAACTGCCTCATACAAAGAGGCTACATTAGTTGTGATTGCAAATATCTCAACACCCCTCCTCAATCACAACCAGAAAATACAAAGTGTGTAGAGACTTTAGTGAAAGTAACACATACAAAGTGTGGGCACACCATAAACATGGCAAAACACCAGAGGCTGTTGTTGCAGAAAAGGCTAAGTGTGGGTACCACAAATCATGATGGACATCCAGAGGCTGTAGCAGGGGCCTTATAGAGACTGTAGTACAAGGCTGCATGAGGAGTTTACAAGCTTATGATAAAGACATTTGGGCTAGACATTACAAGGCTAAAAAAGTCAGTAAAAAATTGGAGCAGTTTTCAACATTACTTTTGACATAGATCTTCAATTCATTGTAGGTCTTCTTGTCAAAGTAGTCTAGCTTGCTCTTTTTGATCATGTACTTGTTCTTCACTTTGCTCTTTTGGTCTTTTCCTTTATGGTACTCCTGGTCTACTTCTTTATTGACTTTGCTTGCATTTGTCTTCGTGTTCATGTCCCCCTCAAGCAAAGGTATCATCTTTGAGGTAGTGGAAATGACTTTAAACTTTTGCACTTTCATGTCTTCAAGGTCTTCAAATGGATACATTGATGGCATTTGGATATAGGCAGCTCCATGTCTTCCTGTAGAGAGAGTAACATCTTCTATGTAGTGTAAATGGGCCATAAGATACATGTTACTCTTCATGAAGTGTATCCACATAGAAATTTTCTTGCTTGTCATTGACATGACCAGAAATCAGTACCCACAACCTAATAATAACCAATAATGAGTTGATATTTGTATGTGTCAAAAGACATAAGCAATGGCAGTGTAGTATCAAAAGATACTAGTTTGAAATTTGATGTTTGTTGCTTGAGTTTGACTTTATTCTCGATGCTTGTCTTGTTCTTCAACTTGAGTCCCCTCCTTGCTGATGTGATGGATAAATTTTACTTGAATCCTTGCTAGAAACTGAGATGGGAGCTCATATCAGAGTGGCAAAACCTTCCAATGGAGTGAGAAGAGTGAGATGGAAGAGATGCTTGATGAAAATATTTTATTGAATATTCCAAGTCTTCCAAACACTCCACAAATGTCTTCACCTTGATGTTTATCACTAAGTAAGTCAGTGAATCAGAGTGGCAATGTGTTAGCCCAAGTGATAGGAGAGAGAAAATGAAGAAAATGATGAGTTTTTTTATGAGCTTGAGTTCAAAAGCTATGGAGGACTATGTTAGGGTTTCAAACCCATCTGATAAAAATGATGACAACAGCTCGATCCAATAGCCATTTGAGCTGATATTTGGTGAGAGAATAGCTCATAGGTTAGGCTTTGAATGCCCCATGATCAGCATTGACATTGTGTACATTATGTATGGCGCAGACTGTACGACACAGAGATGGTGCAAAACAGGCAGCAACGATGGCGTAATGTTGGCTTGAGTGAGTCACCAATGTTTGACTAGGATGTACCAATGGAGCTTTGCCAGGAGTAGAGGAATGTTTCTCCAAAACGAATCGTGAGCAAAAATGACCTCTATGAGGAGATCCAAGGGCTCAAAGGAGGCAAGATGCAGACTAGCTATGGCTGCCACAAGGTGCACTAAACATGAATTTGAAGAAATGAAGTCATACAATGATCTTGAGCTAGATGTGAGCTGGGCAGAGATTGAGAGGAACCAAGAGAGGTTGGAGAAGCAATGCCATGCTTAACTGGGCTCTGATACCAAGTGGAAATATGCGGGATCTAGGACATGGCAATGAGCTTTGGTGGATGGAAGAAGAAGAATGAACTCATGATGATAGAGACACTGGACTTGATTGTTACACAAGTGAATTAGGTTCCAAGATTGAGACTTGGACTCATAAACACAATCTTATGTATGACTAACAATGATAAGACACTTAGCTAAAAGTACAAAGCATCATGACATTGTATTCATTCCATGTGAAAAGTGGTAGTCAAGTACAATGCTTTATAGTTGTTGGATGGGTAGCAATCTTCTCTCTCTATGCATATGGGATTCCTACAACCTACATGTCTTCAGTCCAAACTACCTCATACAAAGAGGCTACATTAGGTGTGATCGCAAATATCTCAACATGCAACAAGACTAAATGTTTCCTTGTAGTCTAACCCATACTATTGATCATATCCTTTAGCAACCAGCCTAGCTTTATACCTCTGTACACTGCCATCCTACTTGCATTTAATTTTGTAGACCCATTTGCAGCCAATGGTCTTCTTTCCTTCTAGTAGTGGCACAAGATCCCAAGTCAGCCAAGGCATCTATCTCCTCATCCATAGATATACACCAATTTTTATCCATCGCTACTTCAGCAAATGCAGTAGCCTCTTTGACCTCTGTCACCTTTGTCATATAAGCAAAATGTTTTTCAAAAAAACCATTGTAAGTCAGCCTATCCATAGGGTACTTGACTCTCTGCAAGCATCTAAGCTATGGTGCACTACTCGATTCCCCTCTCTCATAAGGTGGAATGTATCTATTGTGCCTAGTGTTTGGCATATACATTGTCGGAATATCAAGCTCACTATCTAGATTATCAACTGAATCATAACCTGAAGTCATGCCAGGTGTCATCACACCAGATGTATCATCAATGACTTTTTCTTTTCCTTTGTTGTCCACCACATCATATCTCCCCCTCATTGACATAGTGGTGTCAATGGAGGGTGAGCCAGAGCTCCGCAATCTCCCTATCCATGGAGATACCATGGTACCACTAGGGCCTGTCACTATAGTACTCTGCCATGAATCAACTGTAGAAACATGTGTAGAAGGCATATCCGATGGCACTGCAGCTAGTGATGCATACCAAGAGGCCATCTCATCAAAGATAACATCTCCTCTAAATAGTGTCTCCCAAGTAGAGGGATCGTAGCATTTATATGCCTTCTTTTCCTGCGAGTATCCAATAAAAACACACTTATGTGCTTTCGGATCCAACTTCTTCCTTTTCTCATCAAGTATGTGCACATAAGCAAGACAACCAAATACTTTCATGTGATTGACATCAGGCTTGTAGCCATACAGCTTCTCAAATGGTGTCATATCATGAATACCTGCAATGGGAGTCCTGTTTAAGATATGCATGGATGTCATAATAGCCAGCCCAATAATAAAGATACATACTCTTCTCATTCATCATTGCCCAAGTAGCTTCCATCAATACCCTATTCTTCCGTTTAGCTACCCCATTCTGCTATGGAGTGTAGCTGCATGTAAGCTGCCTACATATGCCATTTTCAACTAAAAAACTATCAAACTCATTTGACACATACTCCCCACCGCTGTCCAATCTCAAGCAAGAGATGTAACAATCAATTTCCTTTTCAACTTGATTTTTAAACTGCTGAAAAATAGTAAACACCTTATCCTTTGTTTTCAATATATAAATCCAAGTATAGCGATTGTAGTCATCAATGAATGTCACATAGTACCTGGAGCCTCCCATAGATGCATTATGCGCTGGCCCCCAGACATCATTGTGAACTACTTGCAACGGTCGCATACTATTTCTTACATGCTTGACAAATGGCAATCTCTATTGTTTACCCAACTGACAAGCATCATAGACATGACCAATATCTATATACTGAGACTTGGGTAAATCTGTCACAAGCTGTTTCTTCTACATCATTTGTAGCCGCTGAAGATTAACATGTCCCACTCTCTTATGCCATATTTCCAAGTTTTTAAATGTGCCAAAGCCATGGGCAAACATTTCTAATTTCAGCTGTGGCAAAGTGGCATCAAGAGTAAACATCCCGCCATTCCTATGACCGCGAGCAATCAATTTGCAACCATTACCAAACTCCTTAATGAAGCATCCATGCTTATTAAATCGGACCTGAAAATTCTGCTTAGTCATCTGACCCACAGACAATAGATTTTTAGTAATTGATGGGACATGTAGTACATCATGTAAGTTCTTCTTCCTACCATCATGGATTACCAAAGGTACTTTGCCTTTATGTTCTATGCTATGCTGCATGTAATCCCCTGTGCATATATAGCCATTCTTCTCAGGCACCATGTCAATAAACCAATCACCATGAGAGGTCATATGATTCAATGCTCTTGTATCAATGTACCAAACTGCATCCTCATGAGACTTCTCAGCAATCCTTTCTTTCACATATGTCATGGCAAACAGTCTATCCCTAGAAGTATCATGTGTCTGGCTAGACAATGCATAATGTCCATGTTGCTTGCCTCTTTGTTAACCCCAAGTCAAGATGGCGAATTATGGAGGAAAAGCAAAGGAAGATGAAAAAAGAGCGAAGACACGCAAGTGGCCCCTAAAGATGGACCGGGACAAAAAGCGTAACCATAAAAGAAAAGGCGCCTCAAAAAACTCGAAAAATCCTTGTAAAAGAGCGCCAGGCTCCCTCCTGTGCCCATTGTAAAATATTAGACGGGTGTAGGCTAGAGGCACATGGGCTAAAAGAGGAAAATGGAAAAAAGACCTTGCCACAATGGCCGGTCATGTAAAAAAGGGATGGGTGCCCATGGGATTTTAGGGTTTATATATATAAAGTTCAAAAAGTGAATAAGAGATCATTCATTGGTTTGTGGCAAAAGAAGTCTTCTTCTTCTTCTCTCCTTCTCACCTTCTTGCTTGTGTGTGCTCTTGAGAGAGGGAGTGTGAGAGTGTGAGGGAGTGAGTGTGCGTGAGAGTGAGGGATCAAGAGGGTGAAGCTCTTCACCATCTCCTCTTCTTCTTCTTCTCTTCCCTTCTCTCTTCTTGTGCACGCGGCTATGGAGGATGGAGTCTTGGAGGTGGAGGAGGCTTGAGGATGCTTGAGCTAGCATCTAGGATCGTGGAGCTACCGATGTGTGGAAGAGAGGAGGCAACTCATATCGGCACTAAGGTAAGCTCACTACACCCGTAGGATCGATGGCGCATCGGCTAGGTGAGAGATAGCCATTAGAGCTCGCTTGGAACTCTTGAAACATTAAGCGGTCCGTGGGTCTTGGTGGTTGAGCGAAAGCTCCCACATTTTGGTTCCGTTGCCGAGACCAATGGATTCAAGCTTGAGCACTAGCGCGTCTCATATCGAGCATCTAAGTAAGGGATTCATCCCCGAAACGGAGCTTGAGATAGGTAGGAAGTTTGGGTGTTTTTGATCTTCAAAACAAGTAAGTATTTTGGGTTCTTTTGGTTGTTTAATTATTAGGAAACATGGAGAAATCAGTTCAGTATTTTGCTTTCGATTCGTGTTGCATTTAGAGTAGGATAGGATTAGGAAATCGCACCAGAGAAGGGTAAGGTTTACTATTGCAAAACAGGGCAAACAGGGCAAAAAATCGTGCAAATTTGGCAAAAAACTCGCTTGTGATGCTTAAGATTGGTAAGTGAGTGAGTGGGAGTGTCAACACCATACCCGAGAAGGGGTATAAGAGCCAAAAGGCCAAGGAAACACTCATTTGCAACAGTTCAGTGAGAGAGAGAGAGAGAGAGAGAGAGAGATACCGACCGATTCGATTTGATCGCACCAACAACGAGCCCGTCACTCCATCCAAGTATATGAATCCCTTATCTTACTCCCTTAAGGTTGGATCTGGAAGGTTGTGCATGGTATGATTGAGTTAAGCACGAGAAACGATTGAAATCGAGTTTCCGCTGTTTACATGCGCCGCGCTCGGCCTGTCCGAGTGGCCACTCCTAGGCTAAGTCCCAAAATCGGCCCTCGACCACGTATTGAATTCGGCCCATCCAACCAAAACCCTAATCGACCCATCTGAGTCTATAATTCGGACCGTGGGCAAACTCGGCCCTTGGCCCATGCGCCTTGGCCTGTCTGAACAACCTTGTCCTAGTCAACCACTCGGCCAGTCCGAGTGACCCCGTCCAAGTGACCTCGTCCGAGTGACTATGTCCGAGTCCACCCTGTCCAAGTCCCCAGATTCGGCCCTCGGCCCATGCGCCTCGGCCCGTTCGAGTAACACACTCGGACCCTGCAATTTGGACCAATTGGGCCGAGTGTAGATTTTTACCAGATTTTCAAAAAATTGACCTGACCTGGCTAGGACTCAGCAGCTCAGACTATCGAAAGCCCGTAGGGCGCTCAGAACTTGATTCTAGCAAGCGGAGTAGGCAAAATCGTAGGGCGCCGCTGCTTAGCAGCTAGAAGTGGGCAGTTGCGAGACCTAGAGGCTTAGACGCGACCCATTGAGCTGTAAGGCCTGATCGGACCAGAAATGAACGAGGCAACAACTTAGGGAAACCCTAAACCCTGACAAGACGGCCAGGAAGTTGACCAACAAGTCTATTCGGCCCAAAACAATGCGAGAGTGTATAAGATGATTAGGAAGTGGTTGCTGCACTCACACTGAATTTTTGCACTTGAAGTTCACTTAAGGAAACTGAAAGCCTGATTGAGCACAAGTGCACAAGGAAAGACACATTGAGTGGCCATAAATTGAGGATTGTATCAAATAACTGAAGGAACTCACCCATATAAACCACTCAAGGAACCCACCAATAGGAGAGAACCCAATACAGAGACAAACCATCAATCCTCAGAGGTAGGACCAAGCAAGGGACGTCGACGAAGTGGATCTGACAAGCCTACTAAACCTAATCGATAGCTTGGTGGAGCACGACAACTTGACAATGGCAGAAGAAAGTCCAGACCAAAGATACAATGAGGAATTCGACTTAGGAGCCTTTCCAGATGCAGTTCAACAGAGCTGGTCAGTAGTTTTATGACGCTCATGCTCGGTACGAGCACCACGGTAGGACGGCGGATGCTATCATTGCAGATATAGAAGAGGAGAGAAAGCTGGCCTGCAAGGCATTGTAATGCATGGCTGAGTACAATAGGGATCAGTAGGCTAGGAACCAAAGGCAAGGCATGGAGTTGCGAGAGGTGCAGCGGGTACTGAACTTGGCTGGCAGGAATCGAACGGACCATGAGAGGGCACTAGAAGGAGACTTAACCTTGAGTGAGCTTCTTATGAAGCGACTGCTCGATAACACGGCTATAGAGCAAAGTGCCACGGCTCTAGCAACATCATGGCTCGCAGGATTAGGAGCAAACCAAGGCTCAAAGAGCCAGGCTAAAATTCCTATTGTTGCCAAGCAACTCGATAAGTACCAGTCCCATGATGATCCCTACAGCTTTGTCGAGCAGTTTGAGCAAGTCTGTGAAGCCAACGGCCTCAACGACCTGACCCAACGCTCGCAAGCGTTCGGGCTTTGCTTGGGCGACAAGGGTAGGACGTGGTATACGAGCTTAGATAACGCGAAGCGAGCCAACTTCGATGGCCTCAAGGATCTCTTCATTAAGAGATTTGCCGAGCCCGGATACTCCGATAATCTACTAGTACGCTTGATGAATGTCAAGCAGAAAGAGGAGGACATTCACGATTACGTGACCCATGTACAGAGTCTCTTCAAGAGAATCCCTACTGGAGAGTGACCGACTGAAAGAGCAGTGTCAACTATATTCATCAGTGGGATTCAGAACGAGGAACTATACAAGACTTTGGCAAGCAACTCGAGCTTGCAGCGAGACGCGCTAGCCAGGGTCTTTGAGGAGGCCATCCGAATTGACGATCAGCTGAAGGAGCAAAGCTCCAGGAGCGCAAACCTAGAGGAAGCCAACACTCGAAGCTCAGAGAGAGCATCAGCCTCGAGTGAGCGATCAGCATCATCATCCCAGGATAAGAGGAAAACCATCGAAACAAATCAAGACTTGGCTGACATTAGAATGGAACTAGCCAAGTTGCAAGATATGTTGAGACGACCAACTCTCCCACACATCCAATGCGTGTACTGTGGCGGAAACCACTTGACAGCCGAGTGTCAAGACCCTAGGTCACAACCTTGCGCTAACTGCAGTAGGTTCGGTCATGACGTCGTGCATTGTAGACTTCCAAGGAGACTTCCATACTCACAACCATACGGCCACCCTTACCTAGTAAACAGGCCGCAGCCATTTTTTGGAAGGGGAGCCCCACTGGCCCTCCCCGTGCCCAACGACATTAAGCCGACCATTCCTAGGATGAAAATAAATCCTACAAGCATTCCTAGGCCACCTGGTCCTTACGTAACCCACCCACCGAGTGACGCTCCTGTCCACTATGTGGAAGAACCAAACGAGGAGGAAGCTTACATATTCCCTTACATTTCACATGACGATGAGGGCAATGTTGTCCTTATGGATTATCGCCCAGTCCCGGTGATGGCATTGGGAAGAGGATGAGGTAAGGGCCTAGGAGGGCAGGCACAGGACCCAATCACCTGTTGGACCTGTGGCCACCCATGTCATGTCTCATCGCACTGCCCTGAGAGGGAGCAGAAAAACAAAGATAAGGCTGACCAAAGGTGTGCCAAGTGCGGAATCACCCATCTTTTCGTCGACTACCCAAGGTGAAAACCGTCATCTAGCTCAGCCAATGAACCATCGGTCCCATTGGGGATGTTCGGTGTCGAGAACCACAACGAGGAGGCCACACCTATCCCCTTGCGGGTCATGACCCGTACCCAAATGAAGCAGGCTGGCATCTCTCTGCCAGGACCTAGCAATCTTGATGCAGCCTCCATCGGGAAGAAGAACCGTAGACGGCAAAAGAGAAAGTTGGAAGCCAAAATCGCACTAAAGACGGAGAGTGTCACAACTCTACCCACTAGAAAGAAGGTCTCCGACGCAGAAGCAGAGACATTAGCCCCTAAGACGGCCGAAAAGGAAAGCGCTAGGGTAGGGGAATACCCGCATCCGAAGCGACAATTAGAGGCCATAGAGAAGGTGAGAGAATGGGTGAAGGAAGCCCAAGAACACCTAAAGGACACTGAGCCCATCATAGAGGATGGGATCGATGACCTCTCCAGCATAAGTACGCCGACCTCACTCCCACAACCAAAGTCAAGAGAAGCAACTGCACCACAAGCGGTACCGCTAAGGCCAAGCCTCACTGCTGTTACAGGGCCGCGGTTCAGTCACGGCCACTGGCCAGGACAATCCAAGTTAGAAGAGAGACGAACACCCAGCGATCTCCTAACCACACTAGTGACTACCCTTGTAACACTCAGCCTGGGAGATCTGCTTAGGTAGCACCCCACCCTATGGCAAGACCTTAAGCAATGGGTTGAAGGGATACAAGAGAAGGTCACGACATACCCTCATGACCATGAGGCAGAAACGCAAATACCAAGTTTGACGCGCAGCATACTGCGCCTAAGTCCTTGCACATCAATGCCTTTTGGGAAGTCTCCAAGATGCATGCAATCTTACCGGTCTTAGTCCTAGGCGATACAACGAGGAAGGGAATCGTAGACACGGGGGCCGGGGTTAGTGTGCTTAGCCACACTGTGCTTCAAACTTGGGGAAACCCACTTGTTGAGACAGCTAGGTTTAATGTCACACTAGCGAACGGTATGAGAGTTAAGTCTTTCGGGGTGCTTAAGAATTGACCAATGAAGATCGCAGGTGTCCAGTTCTCCGTTGACTTCATAGTCATGAAGGGAGTGGACTACGACATCCTATTAGGCCGGCCCTGGATGCGCAATGCTAGGGTCATCGAAGATTGGGGTAACGACTTAATCTTCCTTGGCAATAGGACGAACGCTGTCAGAGTAGAGATGGACACTTGGAAGACCTCATCCGTCGACTTAGATGCCATCTCTGTTATGCTCAAAGGTAATGCTCAGGCCAAGAAGTCGTGTGGACCCTTGACCAGGTATATCCCATGCCCAGAGGACGAGCGGGATTGGATGCATGTCTTTGCTACAATCGACCTGCCATTCTCTGATCATGAAGCATATGAGCAAGCCATCAAAACAATCGGCAAGGCTGACGACACACCCTCCGTGCCAATCTGCATGATGGCAGGGAGCCTCCAAGGAAAGCCAAAGCCCGTCAACTCCCACGTCCCAACCAACAAAAGGGAACTCCAGGAGGTACTGGAATATCTATCGAACAAGCTAGCTGGCAATCCAGCTGCAAATCTCAAACCACTCCAGAATCTCTTAGATGAATCCAAGTGGCAATGGACAAGAGTGCATGACTTAAACCTCATGTATAATTGGGCCCTGATGCCCGACCAACGACCAGGGATAGACCGAGTCCTAGGAGATGACGTGGAGTCCAATGAAGAAAATTCAAATGACAAATACGAAGACTGCCAGTCCTTCAGTGATGGAAGTGAGGGTGAGGTGGACATCGTGGAATACGACACTGAAGGATAAGAAATAGAGCAAATACGAGCAGACTCCAAGCCGCAGAGAAAGAGTATCTTCCGGAGGGAGCAAGGAGTCATGAGCATGGAATGTGACCACACTTGGTTGGAACACATAGGAGCCATAGACCTTGAGCAAGCGGGACTAGCCCAGCCAGGAATGACATCGGTGTTTAGAACTGAATCACCATCTGAACTACGCCCACCAAGAGAGACCACCTCTTCTAGCGAAGGAGGGGGATTTGACTCTAAATTAGAGGTTAGCTCGAATAGTGATCCAAAGATCCCTAGGCCGCCCATAACCAAACGCACCAAGGGAGACCTACCGGTCCACCTGAGGTGCAGGCGATTGAGACAAGAAAAGGAAAAACAACCCAAGGATGCTCGAACGGAAGAACAGCGAAAACCGTAGGATCTCCCTAAACGATTCACGAAATTCAAAAAGGGGGATAGGGTGGTAGTGTTGTTAGGTGCCAAACGTCAAGCATAGACAAGTGAACCAATCGAGGGACCAGCCAGGGTCAAGGAGGTGGACTTAGCCCAAGAGGGGGAACCACCTCGACCAATCTTCATTGCTGACGACTTGACTAATGAAGAAGAAACGAGTCTTATCGCTCTCTTGCGAGAGTACATAGACGTGTTTGCCTGGTCCTTAGGAGAGCTTAAGGGAGTAGATCCAAGTGTCATGACCCACAACATACCCATGATGCCGGATGCAATGCCGGTCAAGCAGCGACCATACCCTATGAATCCTAAACATGCTCATGCTATCAAGGAGGAGATTGATAAGCTGATGAGAGCAGGATTCATTTATGAAATTGAGCACACAGACTGGGTATCGCCCATAGTCATCGTAATGAAGAAGAATGGAAAAATCCGAGTGTGCATCAATTACAAGAAGGTGAATGCTGCCACCAAGAGGGACAACTATCCGTTGCCGTACACCGAGCACATGCTGGAGAGAGTGGTAGGCAAGGGAGCCTACAGTTTCCTAGACGGCTTCTTAGGGTACAACCAGGTGCAAGTGCATCCTGCGGATAGGCATAAGACTGCCTTCGCCACTGAGTGGGGTGTCTTTGCTTACATAATCATGCCCTTCGGGTTGACTAATGCCCCTGCCACTTTCCAACACCTCATGTGCACCATCTTTAAGGACATGCTTTGCAAGGAGTTAGAAGTCTTTGTCGACGACCTCTGTGTCCACTCGACGTGGGTCGAACACTTAGACAAACTCCGAGCAGTCTTAAAGTGGTGTCGTTTATACCGCCTCTCCTTGAACCCCTTAAAGTGCCAGTTTTGGGTGAATCATGGATGCATTCTAGGGTGTTGAGATATCGAGCTCCACTCGTGATACGCCAGGGTGACCGTTGTGTATTTATGTCACCGACTTGTCAGTTGCAGACGCGGTTGGTACACCGCCCATGAATAATAGCTACATGATAGCTATCCTTATCTACTCTAGTTCGTGGCTTGGTTAGTATGCCACCTTAGTTAGTTGAGTTTGGTTTGAGACCCATATATAGGGTTCTTCTATTTCTTTGTATGAGAGTTCTTTTGGCTTACACAACTAAGAAGAGGAAAACTGTTTTCAGCCTCCACCCTTGTGTGTCTTCCCCCATTGTGCAAGCAAGAAAGCTTCAAGCGAGACTCCTTCCTTCTCTCCCACAATCTTTACATGGTATCAGAGCCTTGTTCGTGGTAAGGAGCTCAAGAAAGCAAGCCAAGCTCGCGGTGTTCTGGTAAGAGGAGCAGTGTTGCTTTCATTTTCTGTTTTGGGAGCAGATCTCTGCAGGTAGCACAGCCGGAAAGTGCAGGAGTGTATTGTCTCAGGTTGAGACGCCCTTCGCGGTGAAGCAAGAGAGTAGTATATGCTGCGGGCAAGGGCTTTAGCCCTTGGCGACCTTGTTTTTTTTATTTGAGGCCATTTCGGGGCCTGTTTTGGAGGTGGAAGTTTTCTGCACGCACTTAGGAAAAGGCCCAGTTTTATGCTGTGTAGCCACTGTTCTACAGGTCAGTGAAAAGTTACTGTAGAAATTGCATCGTATGCTTGTGCGCAGAGATATTGGGAGTTACAGAATCATCCCTGTTGCCTGTTGATGCAAAATCATCACTAGGAAGTGACTGTGTGGTAAAATACCACTTTCGCCAGTTTTGCAGATTTTCCCTTGTGAGGGTGAAGCTGTGTTTTTTGCAGTGACAGAATCTTTTGCAGTGTTCTGTAATGGCATCTGATTCTCTTTCACAGATTGTCACTGAAAAGCTTGACAAGAACAACTTCCAAGCATGGAAGTTTAGAATGACGAATTTCCTTATGGGAAAAGGATATTGGGAATTTGTTGCAGGAAATGAAGAAGAACCAGTTCTGCCTGATGTTCCCAATCAACAGCAAATGCAGGCATTTAAAGCATGGCATGAGAGAGCCAGGAAAGTTATGTACTGGCTGTCTATCAGCATTTCAGACTCTATGATTGTGCATATTCAGGATGCAAGTACGCCAAAGGAGGCATGGGATACTCTGTCAAAGATGTATAGCACAAATACGCAAGCCAAGAAAATGCAGCTCAAGCAAGAGTTGCACAATGTGCAAAGAGAAAATATGAGCATCAATGACTACCACATGAAGGTGAGGAAGATTGCAGATGCACTTGCTTCCATTGGGTCACCAGTGGAAGATGATGATTTAGTTTCTGTGACCTTGAATGGTCTAGGAAAGGATTATGCACAATTTCGAACATCCATTTCAGTTCGTGAAAGATTTTCTGATTTTGAGGAGCTGATTGCTCTTCTAATTTTTGAGGAGCAAAGAAATGGTGGTGCATCTTCTTCAGGAGGAACTTCAAAAGAAGCTGTCTTCTACTCAAATGCTGGAAGAGGTAGAGGCAGAGGTAGAGGAGGCCGATTTGGAGGCCGTGGCAAAAATCAGAATATGCAGCAAACTCAAGAAAACCAGTCCTATGGAGGAGGACGTGGTAACTCTAGAGGCAGGGGGAGCCAAAGAGGTCGTGGTGGATGGCAAAGATGTCAAAATGCAAACAGTAATGTTGAATGCTACTACTATGGTAAAATGGGTCATATGGCTAAAGACTGCTATAAAAAGCAGAATGACATCATGAATGGAAAACTGCAACAAGGGAATTATGCATCTTCTAGCAGACAGGGTGGAATTGCAGAAAGGAAAAACAGGCATATTGGAGAGGTATCTCGTGCCATACTTAATGAAAAAGACTTGCCAGATTTTTATTGGGCTGAAGCAGTTGCTACAGCAGTCTATATAATGAATAGGACTCCCACTGCAGCAATACATGGGATGACTCCAGAGGAGAGGTATACTGGTAGGAAACCAGATATTTCTCATTTGAAAATTTTTTGTTGCAGCCTATGTACATGTGCCAGATGAGTCGAGATCCAAGTTGGATCCAAAAGCTGAGAAGTGCATCTTTATTGGTTACTCTCTGCAGCAAAAAGGGTATAGATGCCATAACCCTTCTACTCGCAAGTTTACAGTGAGCAAAGATGTTGTTTTTTATGAGATGAGTAGCTGGTATAAACCAGTAAATGTGATTGATGATGTAGATGCACAAAATGGTAATGCTGCACAGAATTCACAGCAGCAGTCACAAAATATTAGTAGACCTGGAGCGTCCTCTAGCAGTGGTTCACATTCTTCGCCGTGGACAGGCAGATTGAGATCAGGAGAATCTTCTCAAGGCAATGCAGATAGTGATATGCAGGTATCACGAAAAGGAAAAAAGAAGGTTGATCAGCCCATGTTTGATGTGAATGCAGGTCACTCTTATGTGGATGGTGAATCCAGTGGCTCAGAACAGAGCATTGATGATGAGTTGGGTATTCCTTCTATTGTTACACCTGGAGTAAGGAAGACCAGGGATGTTTTGAGAGCACCTGGGAGTGAACCTACTTTGCGCAGGTCTACGAGAGCTAGGTATCCTGTGGATAGGCTGAAATATGATGGATTTACAGCCATTCACTATGCATATATGGTCAAAGTGATACAGGAACCAGAACCCACATCTTTTGAGCAAGCCATGGGAAAAGAAAAATGGGAGAAAGCCATGGATGAAGAAATGGATGCCTTGGAAGCAAATGCTACATGGGAGTTAGTACCTTTGCCTAAAGGTAAGAATGCAATTGGCTGTAAGTGGGTTTATAAGATGAAGCACAATGCAGATGGTTCTGTGAACAGATACAAGGCAAGATTAGTAGTCAAGGGGTATGCACAAACATATGGCATTGACTATGAAGAAACATTCAGTCCGGTTGCAAGGATCGCAACCGTAAGAGCAGTCATTGCTATGGCTGCATCAAAGGGATGGTCTTTACATCAGATGGATGTAAAGAATGCCTTCTTGCATGGTGATTTGCAAGAAGAGGTCTATATGGAGCAGCCACCAGGTTATGTGCATGCTGTTCATCCTGAGTTTGTTTGCAGGCTGAAGAAAGCCTTGTATGGCTTGAAGCAAGCACCTAGAGCATGGTCTGACAAGATAGGACAGTATCTTGTCACTATTGGCTTTCAGATTTCCAAGGCAGATTTCTCACTTTATGTGAGAAAAACAGAGAAAGATATTATGCTACTTGTCATTTATGTTGATGATTTGATTATGACAGGTGACAGTGATGAAGATATCCTTCATGTGAAAATGCTATTGAAGCAGAAGTTTGAGATGAAGGATTTGGGAGAGCTGCGTTATTTCTTGGGCATTGAGGTAATTAGATCACCAAGTGGAATACAGCTCTTGCAGAGGCAGTATGGATTGGACATGCTGTCCAAATATGGGATGACAGGCTGTAACCCTATTTCAGTTCCTTTGGAGCAGAATGTGAAGCTGAGCACAGATGCAGGTGAGCTTCTAGAAGACCCTACTATGTACAGACGCATAGTAGGAAGTTTGATTTATATGATTATTACCAGGCCAGATTTGAGCTATGCTATTGGATTGGTAAGTCAGTTTATGCAGGCTCCAAGGAAACCACATTTGGATGCGGCTAGACGCATACTCAAGTATGTGAAGTCCACATTGCAGTATGGACTATTTTATGAGACTGGGGTTCAGATACAGTTGCATGGATACACTGATGCTGATTGGGCTGGTAGTATTTCTGATAGACGATCTACCAGTGGATATGTGTTCTCTTTTGGGAGTGCTGCAGTCACTTGGAGCAGCAAGAAATAGCCTACAGTTGCCTTGTCGAGCACAGAGGCTGAGTACAGGGGTGCAGCAATGGCTGCATGTGAGGTAGATTGGTTGCATAAGCTACTTTATGATATGCATCAGTCTACAGATGGACCAGTTGTCATTTATTGTGACAACATGAGTAGTATACACTTGGCAAATAACCCAGTCTATCATGCTAGAACAAAGCACATTGAGGTGCATTATCACTATGTGCGAGAGAGGGTTTTACTAGGTCTTATTGATCTAGTTTATGTCAGCACAGAGGATCAGGTAGCTGACATATTCACGAAGGCATTGGGCGTAGAGAAGCTGCGCAAGTTCAGAGACCTGCTTGGTGTGCAGGAATTGGGATTGAGCTCGAGGGGGAGTGTTGAGATATCGAGCTCCACTCATGATACGCCAGGGTGACCGTTGTGTATTTATGTCACCGACTTGTCAGTTGCAGACGCGGTTGGTACACCGCCCATGAATAATAGCTACATGATAGCTATCCTTATCTACTCTAGTTCGTGGCTTGGTTAGTATGCCACCTTAGTTAGTTGAGTTTGGTTTGAGACCCATATATAGGGTTCTTCTATTTCTTTGTATGAGAGTTCTTTTGGCTTACACAACTAAGAAGAGGAAAACTGTTTTCAGCCTCCACCCTTGTGTGTCTTCCCCCATTGTGCAAGCAAGAAAGCTTCAAGCGAGACTCCTTCCTTCTCTCCCACAATCTTTACATAGGGCATATGGTGTCGAAGAACGGTATTGCCACTGAATTCTCGAAGGTCAGGGTCATTGTTGACCTTCCACCCCCAAGGAACTACAAAGGAGTTCAATGCTTCCTAGGCCATACCGGGTACTATCGGCGGTTTGTACTCAATTATGTGTTGTTCGCCAGACCCTTGTACAAGCTGCTTATAGTCTTCGAATGGACTGAAGCATGCCAAAGGGCATACGAAGAGTTGAAGAAGGCTCTAACCACAGCAGCAATCCTACGAGCCCCAGATTAGACCATCACCTTCCACGTGCATATTGACGCTTCTAAGTTTGCCATGGGGATAGTGTTGTGCCAGCCTAGCGAACACAATTTAGACTATCCAGTGAGCTTTGCTAGCAGACAACTCACTGAGAAGAAAATGAATTACTCAATGACGGAAAGAGAAGGACTAGCCATGGTATTCGCAGTAAAGAAATTCCGGCATTACCTTTTGGCCACGCCCTTCACCTTCTTTGTGGACCATCAAGCCTTGCTATATCTAGTAAACAAACCTTGTGCTATAGGATGCATAGCTCGATGGCTCCTTCTGCTTTTAGAGTTCGACTTCTCCGTAGTGGTACGGAAGGGAAAACAGCATTACATGGCTGATCACATGTCGCGCATTCCCACCGGAGAAGCCGCTAGACAAGGTGTTATTGATGAACCGACGCCCATCTATTTAACCTCTCCAATGACAGAGACCTATTTAAGGCTGATATAACACCGTATTGGGCAGATGACATAGTCCAAGTGCTTGAGCACGGACTACCTGACCGACCAATCGAAAAAGCTGGGCTTCAACGATTAATCCTTAAGATCGAGCCCTATCAGTTGATTGCAGGCCAACTCTATAAGCTGGGGCAAGACGGATTGTTGCGCAGATGCGTGTGCGAATATGAGGTGCATGATGTGCTCTCAGAAGCACACGGTGGCATTGTTGGGGGGCACTTTAGCAGAGACACGACAGCACGAAAAATGTTGCAGTCTCAACTGTGGTGGCCCACGCTTTTCCGCGACGCAGCACGATTCGTCAAGCATTGTGACGAGTGCCAGCGGCGGACGAAGGTCCCAATTCGCAAAGATCGAATGGAATTAACCCCAATTATTGCTCAACAACCCTTTGAAAAATGGGGAATTGATTTCATTGGGCCCATCAGTCTTGCAGCACAGTATTCGCAGGCTAAGTACATCATTCTGGCCATGGATTACCTCGCTAAGTGGGCAGAAGCACGAGCCACATGAAAAAACGACGCTAGAACGACGGCTAAGTTCTTATGGGAGCAAGTAATCTCACGATTCGATTGCCCCATCGAATTGGTCAATGACCAAGACACACACTTCATCAATGAAGTGATCGCGCATCTCCTGTCCACCTTCCTCATTATCCATCACAAATCCTTGCCATACTACCCTCAGGCAAATGGCCAAGCTGAATCAACAAATAAGATTCTCGTCAATGTCCTAACCAAGGTCGTCTCTGCTTCACGCAGCGACTGGGACAACAAGTTGATGGTAGCTCGGTGGGCTTACCGAACCGCTTATAAAACGGTTGTCAGTCAAACACCCTTTAGGCTGACATATGGGACAGAAGTGATTCTACCATTAGAGTTCTTCGTCCCTAGCCTGAGAATAGCACTTCAAGAGCAATGGGAAGAGAAGGAGGCATGAACACAACGACTAGTTGAGCTCGAATGTCTCTCAAAGACTCGTCTTCTTGCCACCCATACACTGATTTGCGAAAAAGCCCGACGCAAGAGCTGGTTTGACAAGCACGTCAAGCAGCGCGAGTTCGAATAGGGTGACTTAGTGCTTCTCTACTCAGTTAAAGGGCATAAGCAAAAGATGAAATTTAGAGGTCTTGGACCATTCAAGGTTCATGCAATCAGCCAAACAGGCAACGTCGAACTCGAGACCCTAAACAGTGAAAGAATAGGCATCTTCAATGGCAGCCGTGTCAAGAAGTACTATCCCCCTATGCATCCTTTGCACGAATCACCGATGTTAGAACCGCTTGTCAAGGTCTGAGTAGCCACAATCACTGAAATCGACAACGAGGACGAGGAAGCCGTGGAAGCATACCTTCGTATCATGGTCACGGCCAAACAAACATGTGCTTTCACCGCCTTGATCGACGAGGGAGCAAACTTCAACGTCTTGACCTATGATCATTGGACTCAACTTGGTCAGCCACAACTTCAACCCACCACTACAAATTTAAGCCCATATGGGGCTCATTCCTATGCACTAATCAGCAAGTGCAAGGTAGTCGTTTCTATCGAGTCTGAGACTGCTCCAATGCTTTTCTACATGCTGCCAAATGCTAAAAACGCAGGCATGGAGTCACTGCTGGGACGCACCTTCAAAAAGTAGACCCACTGCAATGTCGACTACGCGTCGCAGCGCATCCACCTAGCAATAGGCAACGTTTGCATTATTACAGCTTTCAGCAAGGGTTGCGCAACCTCATCTCGGGCCACCCAGCCCCACCGATAGAAACACCTGTAGGCAATTCTAAGAAGGGGGGTAGTGTGCGGTCGCCACTCCCCGAGTCTCATCGCCCGCAACCTATACCAGCTAAAGCTAAGGCCCCACAACCTCGCCTCCAATGGGTGCCTAAACAATCGCAACAGCTGCCTAGGAGTCAACGCTCCTACCCTCAGAAGACCAAAAACTCTAAACCTAGAAGGCCCAAACGCAATCACAGGAATAGATGTATAATCAATCGAAGATGGGTCCCCAAGGCTCTCTTGTGTGCACAAGGCTACTATGAGGGCAATGCTTGGCTATGGATACCTAAGGCCCACACGGCCAGATGCACCACGCGTACGCCAAACTCAAGCTCGATCATCCCAAAAACCGTAGGACCTCGAAACCACAAGCCGCAGAGCTTCCCTGACCCGCAACCATCGAGTCCATCCAAGCGCGAATCTACGTGAATCGCCCAAGCTTGTCCGACCAATCAACAACTGCCAGCTCGAGCATCATCACAACCAGGAAACAATCCGGCTTTCCAAATCCATCTTGGAAGCAATACACTGTCACTTGAGGCCGCTGCTAACCTAGCCTCCGTCCCAGCGACCCAATTGCAAGCTCCTGAAGTCCTACCACAGCAACTCTCCCCCGTCAAAGGCTCAAGTCCTACCAAACCCCAACCACCCGCCGCAAGCCTTAGGCCCTCTTACGAGAGGAAATCCTTTCTCTCACTAGCAGCTGATTTAGCTGAAGAAATAGGGGATGATGTGGTGGATTGCATTAAGCGACTGGACGCTACTTTTGTGTCGTTAGCTCTGAGCTATGATCGCCTCGACTTAGGCCTATTGGATGAATCCTTCGCAGCCGAAGTTCAAACGATGCCTTGTTCTTGGGAAACATTTGAATTTGCATTTACAAAAGCCCCTACCTCTGCTGCTAAGTTGCTCAGCAGTCGGTGAGATCTCAAAAGAGCAGGCAATCAAACAACACCTCATCACGTCATATGATCAACGAACCACCTCTGCCATCACTGACCAAGAAGTGGCAGAGTTGTCAAAATTTGTTGAGACGAAATCCCAGTTCTTAAGGCATTGGTACGATCTTAGACTGCAATGGGAAGTTGGAGGATGCCGAGTAATGACCAATGCCGAGCAGCAACGCGCTATCAAAACGGCAGAGTACGACCCCACATACGTCGCGCCGACATTGAGTGTTAACCATACTGTGGGGCCGTCCTATAGAAGACCACATCAAGGGACACCCCTACCTCGACTGCCTGTTGACCGAAGAGGAGTTACACATTGCTAGCCGAGTCAACTTGGGCAACTTCCTGACTAATGTTCTCACATACATCACCCAAGTGGGGATTAAACCCTCCAACCTGAGAACCATGAAGCCCATTTGGAATACAACCCCAATTTCTATACTTTGCTCCTTCACAAGTAGCCATCCATGCCGAAATACCTACACCTTCTAACCCTCATCCTAGGAAGGATTCTTCTCAAACTAAAAGGGGAGGGGGTAAGGTGAATCATATCAGAAGTAATAAAGCTAATCAAAGCCAGTAAAGTACGTAGACATACATTGTGAAAAACGGATGGGGTAAAAAAGAGGACACAAAAACTTTGAATTAAAAGGAAAAAAGTCAAAGTCTGAAAAGCGAACCTGCACTAGACTTTAATGAGTTCATTCAAAGGCATAAAGTTTTTTTTTATGTTTTAGCGATTACTATGTCGTAAGCACTAACGAAAATTACGGTTATGACAGGAACAAAAAATGTCGCAGAAGCAGGACCGAGCCCACCGACTCCCCTTCACAGAGGAAGAGAGAATGCGGTACAACATCAACTTGGAGAACCGCGCCTATAATCAGCTGAAATTTCGAACTATCCACAATTTGGAAGAATTACTGGCCAAGGAAGAGGTGGCCAGGAGCATCGTGGATAGCTGCAACCTCAAAAAGTACCTGGAAAGTTTCGCACGAGAACGTGAGCACACGAGTTGTGTGGAATTTCTCAGGTCCTACAATCCCGACAGAGAGTGCAGCACTGTCACAGTGGGGAGAGGACAAAATGCTAAGCAGGTGCTGGTCCATCTAACCCCAGCCTTGGTGGAGAAGGCACTGGGGCAGGAACTGAAGGTGGAAAAGAAGCAAAAGAGGGACGTGTATGCCATGCTGGGGATGAGAAAGGAGGATGTGCTAACGAACGATGGCATCAGTATCCAGGACATCCCAAGTGCAGAGACCAGGCTACAGGCGAAGCTCATACATGCGCTCTTCTCCAGCCAGCGCTATAACGCACTGATGCATCAGATCAGCATATCAATCTTGGAAAATGTAGCGGCCTAGACCCTGCATGAAGTCAACTGGAACGGCTACGTGCACAAGACTATCGATCAGGCAGCCCGAGCGCTAGCCTTAGGAAGCTTGCCAGCAGGAGGAGAATCATCGATGTCGAAGGCTATACAGAAGAAAAAGGGCTTCCTCCAAAGCCTCATTCATCACATACGGGGGCATTTTAACGGCGCTTATCTAGGAGGCCGTAAAGAAAGCAGAAGAGGGGGAGGGAGAAACACCCGACCGATCACTGTTCCATCAACACCAGGATAGGTCTAGCGATAGGATGGAGACAGAGGAAGAAGGGAAAGAGCAGAAGAGCAAAAATCAGGTTAAGGAGACTAAGAAAAAAGCAGCGCAGAAGAAGAAGAAATAGGATGAAGGTCGTAGAAAGGAGAGGGAGGACTTGGAGAAAGCGAAACGACAATCCCTCAAGGAGGCAGAGGAGAGAGAAAGGAAGAGGAAGCAGGAAGAAGAAGAGACAACGGAACAAGTCAAGCAGGCTAAAAAGGCGTCCAAGCGAGAAGCCAAAAGGAGAAGAAAAGAAGAGCAGGAGGAAAAAGAAAAACTAGAGGAAGAATGCAAAAAGACCGAGGAGGAAAGGAAAAGAAGAGTCGCGGAGGAGGACAAGGAGTTAAGAAGAAAAGAGGAGGAGGACCTGGCCAAAGCTACACGCCTGTCCATCGAGTAGCAGTGCAGGGCAGATGACCCAAAAGCCTTGAATCAGCCCAGGGAAGAGAGGCCTAGCTCCAGCATGCAGGCCCGAGAATCCGCACCCCCCGCAGTTCCAGAAGGAAAAGGGAAAGCACCCCTGCATCCCATCCCCACCCTCATGGCACCCCCCGCTAAACCCACTACGCCCACCCCCAGCATCCCCACCAGCTTGGAAGTGTCCAACCTAGTGGCCTGGATGCAATACTTCGTCAGCAAGGAAATGGGCCAAGGGAAAAGCACGGAAACTATGACCACGGGACCAAAAAGGCTAGCTACAGATGCTGAATCAAGGCAAGATCAAAAGCGCCCGCGCATGGAGGCCTCAACCACCCCCACCCACACAATAATGACGCCACCAACCAGTTACAACGAATACGTCGCTGAGTTGCTCTCCCAACTGGAGAGAGCAAAGGAGGAGAAAAGGATGGCTGTGGGGCTGAGTTGATGACAGAAAAAGAGTCAGTGGCGGCTTTTCAATTGGAAAAAATCCGCATCATCGCCATGCAGCAACGCCAAATATTCGAACTCAAGCAAGTGTTGAAAGCCGAAGAGAATAAGGAAGAAAGTTACAAGCAGCGGCTAGAGAACGAGAATCAGGAACTCGTGCAGATGCAGCGGGAGTACAAGCTCCTCCTAATGCAATATAAGGAACCGGAGTCAAAGACCGCCACCATTGAGCAGATGATGGAGGAGCTGAACGCCAAGGAAGAGGAGAGGAGCCAAGAGAGGGAGCAGCAACAAAAAAAGATCGAGTATATCACCAATCAGCTACATCTCGGGAAGACAGAACAAGACAACATAAGCAAAGAGCTCAGGACCCAGGAGCAGAAGCTCGTAACCCTAGCCCAAAAGCAGGGGGAGAGCATGGAAGGAATGAGCAAAAGGGCCAAGGAATGGGCTATGCGGAACGAGGCACGGGTGAAGGCTCTGGTGCAGCGCCTTGCCTTGGTGGAGAAGGAAAAAATCTTGGCAGAAAGCAAAGCGGGTGCCATCCAGACAGCCTTCATGGCCCAACAACAAGCCTTCCTCAATATGTTGCTGGATACAACACAACCAGAGGGAACGGAGCCGTTGGAGGTGGTAAAGAAGAAATTAAGCATCGCACACAAAGCTCTGCACACAGGGCTACAGATGCCACCCCAACCTGCAGAGGTAAGATTGGGCCTAGAGGAGCAGCAGAAGTATCTACTACTGGACGGCCTAAACCCCCAGGAGGCAGATGCCCTGGCTTTGAAGAAAGAGCACTACAAGAAAACTAGCAGGGGGAGGAAGCCGAATTCAAAATTGACATGAACAGATTCAAAGAAGATGTAATCCCGCAGCCCCCCTCACTGCACGAACAAGATCAACAACAACCCGACCCACCCCTGGACAGACAGGCCATCCTTAAAGAGCGGCGGAAAAAGCTGGTGGAAGAGGCCAGAAAATAGCTACAGGCCAAGCCCATCGTACAGCCATCCGCTCCCCTCCCACCATGCCCCAAAGACCTACCTATGCAATTCCACACAAAACTAGTGGTCTGGGAACGGCAAGAACTGGAAAATGACCCTTTCTCCTTTAGTTTCCTTATGCCTGATAGCCTAAGAAGGGTCCTGCCGATCAAGGTGATGGAGGAGGTGATCGTGGCTAGCAACCGACTAGGCCAAAGATGGCTAGAGGATAGGGCAAGGACCCCCACCTTGTGGGGCACGGAAGAGGCCGAATTCTAGCAAGACAAGATATACGAGGTGCCACATACGGTAAGGGGCTACGACTGCCAACCCCTCTGGAGGAGGCGAATATGTAATACCAACATGCTCACATGGATGGCTTTTTGTAACACCCTACCCTACGAGCGGAACGACCCTACGTTTATGGCGTATCCCTGTAGGGTAGGTGTGGATTTTGTCGCCACCCTCCATGGGAGGCACGACTTCCCCGTCATCTACAATGCCAATGCCACTTCCTTTGAGAACGCTCTACTTTTTGATCTAGGAAGCCTTCCCGCCTCCATGACGTGTTTTCTTGCCGAGTTCTCCTCCTGCCCAGAACCCGCATTCATAACCACCTGTAATTACCTTAGGCTCCTTAAACTCCTACTTAAGTAAGATCCGGCACCGCAAGAAAGTGGCTTGCCTCCCCTCTTTTTTGATCCTAACGCTATCGATAGTTGCGCTATGACCCACTTAATGATGCGGGCTAGCCTTCTACCTTCATTTTGCCTAGCGCTCCTAGAGGATATGAGCGACAACCAAGTCACTAGGTGCAATCACCCCTTCCTATCCACCACCTCTCTCCATGTCTGCATGAACCTAAAAGGGTACATGCAAAGCCATCAATTTTTACGTAAATCCATCCGCCCGCCCTCCCCCCCTCATTCCAACGACGAGAGCTAGCCTTGCTCCTCATGTAATCCTAACCCGAAATGTATCAAAAAAAAAAAAAAAAACTCACGATCACTGCACCTAGGGGTCCTTAAGTTAGGCGTGTCCAGTGACCTTGGTCGGCTAGCTCCACTCCTAACCCCCTAGCCCTTTTTAATCCCCCATGTCACGCTTAGGGCACATCAATGGCAGGACACACCTAGGGAGGTAACACTCACCTATGGTTCAACCTGTCACCCTAAGCCACTGGCACCATCCCCTTGGCACAAATGGGGTCCTCAAGTGTGGGACATCACCCGAGTTCGCCTGCGGTTAGACCCACTTTCCCATTTCACTAGCACAACTACATTGCACCAACATGCTGAGGACAACAACCCCCTAGATAGCGCACCGCACCTTCTTCTTCAGGTACACCACAAATGCCCAACCACCAACTTTCGAGGCCCTCGTCCACTCATGCAATCCACTTAGCTGCTCCGACGACCATCGTTCTTGAGCTTCCACAAACACCTGAGTCTACATGTGGCCCGTACCCTTACATCCATGCCAAAAGTGCCATGGGACTGGCACCCCTCTAGGAGGGGGGTAATGTTAACCCCAAGTCAAGATGCCGAAAGATGGAGGAAAAGCAAAGGAATATGAAAAAAGAGCGAAGACGCGCAAATGGCCCCTAAAGATGGACCGGGACAAAAAGCGTAACCATAAAAGAAAAGGCACCTCAAAAAACTAGAAAAATCCTTGTAAAAGAGCGCCAGCAGGCTCCCTCCTATGCCCATTGTAAAATATTAGACGGGTGTAGGCTAGAGGCACAGGGCTAAAAGAGGAAAATGGAAAAAGGACCTTGCCACAATGGCTGGTCATGTAAAAAAGGGATGGGTGCCCATGGGATTTTAGGGTTTATATATATAAAGTTCAAAAAGTGAATAAGAGATCATTATTTGGTGTGTGGCAAAAGAAGTCTTATTCTTCTTCTCTCCTTCTCACTTTCTTGCTTGTGTGTGCTCTTGAGAGAGGGAGTGTGAGAGTATGAGGGAGTGAGTGTGCGTGAGAGTGAGGGATCAAGAGGGTGAAGCTCTTCACCATCTCCTCTTCTTCTTCTTCTCTTCCCTTCTCTCTTCTTGCGCGCGCGGCTATGGAGGATGCAGCTTGGAGGTGGAGGAGGCTTGAGGATGCTTGAGCTAGCATCTAGGATTGTGGAGCTACCGGTGTGTGGAAGAGAGGAGGCAACTCATATCGGCACTAAGGTAAGCTCACTACACCCGTAGGATCGACAGCGCATCGGTTAGGTGAGAGATAGCCATTAGAGCTCACTTGGAATGCTTGAAACAATAAGCGGTCCGTGGGTCTTGGCGGTTGAGCGAAAGCTCCCACACTCTTTGATTGCTCTGCTTCTTCTAGTAGTCCTTGGTAATGTGACCATACTTTCCACAGTAGTGACAATCATTATCCTTATTAGGATTGTCAGATGGATGCTCGTGCTTCCAGGAGCCTCTGTCTCTAGGGCTAGATCTCCACCTCCTCGTACATTTGAACCCTGCTGGTTATTATGACCATATGATACATTTTGATGGCCTCCTCTATTGCCAGAACCATAATCTCTACCACAGCTACCACCACAGCTACAGTGATTTGAATAAAAGACATCATCCTTGTTCTTAGAGCTGTTGGAACCTGTAGCCAATCCAAGTTTAACCTCTTCATGAATAAGCTATGCAACTAGCTCATTGAAATCCGACATTTCAACCCGCACAGAGATGGAAGTATCAAATGACTTATATTCAAATCCCAAACCATTTACTGTCACTGCAACCATGTCTTCATCCTCAACCTATGTGCCAATGGATGCCAGCTGATCTGCAATAGTCTTAATCTCTGTGACATAATCTTGTATAGATCTACCTTTTCTTTCCATGTTGTAGAATTTTTGTTTTAACTGTATCTTTCTAGCACTGGTAGTTGTGCCATAGTACCTGATCAAAATGTTCCATGCATCTGTTGGTTACTTGCAGTTCATGATCTACATTACCATAGCATCCGAGATACACAAAGATAACCAGTGTAGCACCCTGCGAGCTCTTTCCAACCAAGCTCGGTGCGCTCGGATATAGGATTTCTCTCTGGAATTCCAGGTTTAGCTTCAACAACTGTCACCAAGTCCCAATATCATTTTCCTATCAGGAAATTCTCCATGCGAAACTTCCATATGGCATAATTATTGCTATCAAGCTTTCCCCCCACTATCTAGGTTATATTGTTGGTTCTGTTTGCATTTGCCATGTTGCAAACAATGCCTGACTACCTACAAGCCAACAAGTCTAACTAACTAACTGTAGTCTTTGACTGTTTATGATAGTTTTTTGCAACAACTTCACTACTAAAAATAGAGTATTTCAATCCATCAACTTCTCAAAACCATCCTCAAACATGTGGCATAACCCGTAGATACAACAGTCAATACATAGACCATGTAGTTGCTTTATCTCTGTCTCATGCAACCTTACTATCAGAGTACATACATGCAGTCTAAAATTTGTAAAATGTCAGTGACTAGCAGCTAATTTACAGCTAAAACGGAGATGTATACATGTCATACATGCTCCAAAACTTCATAGGCATCTGCTAGTATATGTAGTAGTCCAAATATGACCATATACGCGCAAATCAATGCATAATCAGCAAGTACAAGTGTCAAAACTCATGTTCACAAATTTCAGTTAACAAATATTTAGCAAAGCAAGGTTTATCCAGCTTCAAATGTCTTCTAATCAGTTCATACATTTTCTTTAGTGTGTGAGGGTCAATACATGACCATTCATACAACCATAGACACTCTATCTTCAAGAAGCAATGTCATGGACTACATTCCCTGCTTGTAACCAACCAAGACACTTTAAATGAATATATTTTGAGCTCCAGACTTCAATTTTCAGTAGCATTCAATGCTTGTCCTAATGCTCCAAACATTACTGGACATATCCCAAACCATACATTTGATAGGGACCAATCAATGTCATGTAGTGCTTCAGGCAAAGATCATGTTTGTTGTCCATAGTTTTATGATAGTTTTCAGCCTGTAATTTTTAGATCTATAAATGCATTCCAAAATTGAATTTTTAATCCTTTTAATCATGCCCAAGTGTAAACAGGTATTGCCCAGACATTCACCCAACATTCTAGCTAGTCATAACCATCATTCCAAGGCATATATGGATCAAACGGTGCGCTATATTAATGCTGGAAATTCTAGGATAGATTTTAGCCTATCAAATACTTCCAAATCTGTGTATTTTTGTCAACAAACTTCAGCCCATAAGCATGATAACCGATGTACATGTCTCCCCTGACCATACCTATGCTCTAATGAAGTCTTCTAGACATGTCCAAGAGCTCCAAGATCATGTCAAGGCAACATACATGTTGTGTATTCTCTATTACCAGCAGTTTAGGATTCAATTTTAGATCTATACATTCATGTCTCAGCTCATAATTGAGCCCTCTCCAGAGCATTTGCATACAACAATCCTCAAGCACCTTTCAAAGGGTATGGGCTAGCATTTAACCACTCACTAGCCACTTTATGTGGTGTCTTTGCAATCATTGAGGTTCAACCTACAACAGGCACAATTCACGCATCCTGACAAGCTGTGTTTGCAGCAAACCAGCAGCACATGGTGCTCACTAACAACTTATAAGTGCTCAATGGAGTCTTGGTGCACTCCCAGACAAAGCCACAAGCAATGCTTGAGCAATGGAAAACTCAATGTCTCAATGCATACCTTTCAAGAACCAATGGCACGCTGCTTCTCTTCTCAGATACTCTGGCCTTCAAGTTCTTCAGATCTTCTTCACAGCCTCTTGCTCCAAAGAGCCCATTCAAGATGGCTCTGATACCATGTTAGAAGAGAGAGAAACAGAGAAGGGTTGGAGTAACTATGTGGAGCCATATGCTCTCACTCACTATTTTCTTCATATTCCACAATCCATATAACTAAGGTGAAATACAACACTCTAAGGTCTAAGGTTTGTAAGATCATTCACACCAAGTATTGTGACCAACTTATTTAATGTATGCATGTGGTATAGCTGGACAAGCTAAGTGTCGAGTACACACAACCTAAAGATAGTAAGGCGGCTGAGCTTGAAGTCTTAACATATGAGACATAAGGATTTATGTATGCTGCATCCTCATTCGGCTCCTCTACGTAATGTATCACAGTGTCTCTCAATGGATGGGTCATAATGGGTCCAAGTGGTCTAGGTATCCCTATAGAGTTGATGTCTATCCTGGGAGAGCTAATGGAGCTCCCCTTCCAAAGTTTGGTGACCTATTTCCTAGGTAATACAATTGATTATATAGTTGCGGGTATGGGAATCATATCAATAATCTACAATGCATCGCTCATGGTTAAACCTACCACAGTTAGCACATGGTCTCAATCTAGGATTCAGGCACTTGGCTAGAAAGTGATTTTCTCCGCAATGTACTCATTGCATGTGAGGTTGTGTGGGCGTTCTCATCATCTCTTGAAGCTCAGCCAACTCCAACTTCATGTCCACCAACTCCTGCCTCTAGTCGACACTCTTTCCCTTTTCTTGTATGCTCTGGCTAGATCTTTCGCTAATGGTCATAGCTCTCTCTAAGGATCTAGAGGTAGTGCTATGTCGAGTTGTGGCTCTTGAGCTTCACTCCTTGAGCAAGTCATCCACACATATGGCTTCTTTGAATACCCTAGCTAGCACATCCCTCTATAGGTTTGAGTTACTCACCAAGGCCTTATAAAGCACTTTGCTTTGTATTCCATTTATGAATGCAGCGGAGACCACTCGTTCATTAGGTTGTTCTACTTGTCGTTGGGATTCTCTTAAAGAGACTCCACACTTGAGTGACATAATCTCTAATATTCTCCTTGTGCCTTTGGCTGACATTCATCAACATGACAATGATATTGTTAGAGTATCCAACCTCAAAGAATCTCTTGATGAATAGATTCTCAAGGTTATTACAATTATTACATTCAACATTATCTAGGCTTGTATACCATATCCATCCTTTGTCTCCTAGGAAAAGTTTGAAAGCTTGTGCACATTGAGAAAGGGTTGTTTGCCTCGCATACTTACTCACACTACTCTTGAAGCTGTAAGGATTGTTGCCGGGTTGATAATTGTCAATTGCTTAGCAATTGTAGGTATCTTGCTTTGGCTCTTAGAGTTTGGGGTGATTCCTAGCCGCGATAGCAATGTAGTTGCTGGTGCTCCTCTCCTCTGCTTAGTAGCTATATTATCTAAGAGTCGCTTCATAAGAAGCTCGCTCAAAACATAAGATCCACCTCTAGAACTCTCAACATTTGATCCTGCCCTACTTCCGTTGGTGAGAGCCACGTGTTGGACCTCGTGCATTTCTATGTCTCGTCTCAATTTTTGAGCTCACTACTCTTAGTTGTAAGTAGCTATGCCTTGCGTTGCTTTTCCTGCCAACTTTTTCTCTTCCTTGAGATCGTCTATGATAGCTTCAACTGGTCTACCATGATGCACCAATAAAGGGAAAACCGTGCTTCTCAAAAGTAGAGACACTTTTAAGTTTTCTTCTTCTCCCTATGGCCCTCTTTTTGACCAAGTATCTCCGAAATGCCTACTAAAATGTTAGGAACTCTGTGATTTTACTGTAGATCTTGTTCATGTCCTTCAAGAATATCCATGTTTTGTTATAGAAGAGCCTATTTAGTTATGGTCAAGGTGTAACTAAGTCATGTGACCAAGTATCTGACTAAAATACCCTATCTTGATAATTGTAACTAGGTTTTGACATGAAAATGACTCTATTAACAAGATCTAAACATGGCTCTGATACCAATGTAAAAGAGGCATGCTCTAACAAAAATTAGTCTAACAATTTACTCCTAGAAAACAAGAAATCACACAAGAGAATACCTTGTCATAGCCATGCCATGGACAATCTTTCCATTAGATCCACAACACAAGGAAGCCACGGTTATTGCAAGAAAGTACAAGAATATCCAACTAATGCTAATGCTAAGCTGAGAATTAGATGTTTGTGAAATGATCCAAAAGTTATTTACAATGGCACCTTATGCCCTTTTATACTCCATCCTAAGTCCCAACTAAGAACCACTAATGGTTCTTTCCCCGAAGGCTCATAAAACATTTTACATAGGCAAATTTTCCTCTAATACATAGTCTTGGTAATTTATTTTTTGTACTTGCTGAGAAGTTCAATAAACTTTGGTAATTTATATCTAGAGATGACATTTGGTACTTTTTGGCACTTAAAATTTTGGAAATGAATATCATCAAGAGATATTTTTGGTAATGCTTGGTTCTTTTATTATATCTAAGATCATTCTTAAAACATTTTGGTAATTTTGGATACCAAGTCTAGTTATTTGTGTGCAATTTTGTATATATTTTGAACCTACTTTAGAGTACTTTTCCCTTTCTAAGCATTAAAAGTAGATTCCAAGAAATTTTATAAAGTAAAAGGAAACTTTTCAAGTGTACATAATGTCTTTATCTAAACTCCTTTCCAAGTGTATATGATGTCTTTAGCTAAACTCTTGTCTGCTATGGTTTTTGATGTTACTCCATGCATTGACTTTGCCTTTGGTGACTTATTGATGGTTTTTGCATACTTTTAGATCAT
Organism: Lygodium microphyllum; assembly: GCF_053477565.2. Classification (NCBI taxonomy): domain Eukaryota; kingdom Viridiplantae; phylum Streptophyta; class Polypodiopsida; order Schizaeales; family Lygodiaceae; genus Lygodium; species Lygodium microphyllum. The sequence goes on along the minus strand of NC_141149.1, from coordinate 43,926,784 downwards.
GAACATCAGCATGCCTAATGATTAATGATGTCATGTTATACAAATGTCATTCATGTCAGTTATGGATTATTTGCATTTACAAAATATGTGTTATGTGATAGAATGCAATTGAATAAGCAACTTGTAGGTAGCATCGGCACTAATAAATACAACCTTGACATTGTGCTTATCCAATTGAATTCTTCACATAAATATTTGCAAAAAATATGCACTTGTATACTATCAACACTATTAAAAAATACAACATTTACATCACCCTCATCATATTTTTTTTAAAAGCTCCTAGCAAGTTTTTAAGAACATAGAAAAGTCTTAAGAATCTACCAAACTTTCTTTTGAACGTACCTACTTAATCAATTTTGTTTACAATGATGACAATTCCTCAAAACCCATCTAAATCAACATGTTCAAAAGGTAATAATGAATGCCTTGAATTTTATCACTCAAAACATATCATAATATTCTAGACTAAGCCCTTCAATTGCAATTTGTTGCAATACAATGACTAAGCCAATCAAATTTGCAACCTCAACATTTGACGATGGAGTTCAAGCTTAACTTACTTTCAAAAGGTGCTTTAATAAAAAAGCACATATTTCTTCATGACATTGGAACCACAAGAACTAGATTACTTTAGGTGTACAAAAGTATACAAGTTGTCTTTGCAACATAAATATTTATTTCATGTCAACTAGGATAACATCATCTCTTTTGACGTTCCTAAACATGTACAATTGCTCTTTATTTTGGTATGATATTTGAATATAGAGAAGATGCGGAGAGGGATTACATTAGGGTTTTCAAGGTAAAATAATGGTTAGATTAGGGTGGCAAGAATTCCTTAAATAGTAAGGCTTAGGATTGAAGGTTCTCTCTCTCTCTCTCTCTCTCTCTCTCTCTCTCTCTCTCTCTCTCTCTCTCTCTCTCTCTCTCTCTCTCTCTCTCTCTCTCTCTCTCTCTCTCTCTCTCTCTCTCTCTCTCTCTCTCTCTCTCTCTCTCTCTCTCTCTCTCTCTCTCTCTCTCTCTCTCTCAAAATGAGGAAAGCATAAATTAGGAAATAGAGTTTTACTAAGGGGGCATATAGAGTACTTGAGTGATTCCATATGCAAGATGGTAAGCATATTGGTTGTCCTTTACCATCTCATGTGAAGATTAGTTAGGCCAATTGTCCGCAGTCAGATGAGTGAGTGCCACCAGTTAGCCTATTGCTCTTGCATGTGAAAGATTTTATATGTGGTGAATCTCAAAGAAAGGATGCACCAACAAGGTTTCACAAGCAATGGACATCAAAGGTTATACCATACAAACTATTACATCCGAGACAAATAGCCATATGCAACTCATTGGGTAAATCCATGCTTCCTAAGTCCAATGTGGCATATTATAATTATGCACTCTTTTTTCTCAATGCGGCATACTTCACACAATGCTATGGATTGTTTGACCGGAAGACTAACAAACAAAGGGTGGAGTCCCAAACTTATGAAGTGGGTTGTCAATCACATTTTGTGCTTGCACAACTATATCTTTGGTCCACCATTTGTTGTTTGAACTACATACAATATGAGCATGTTGATTCTAAAGGAAATGTGTGCCATGGTACACTCTACATCGAACAGTGTAATGCAAGGATGGCCTTTGCACCACGATTGTCAACAAGGATGCGATCATAGATTTGTGACATGTTTCACAAAGGGTTCACCCCAAAATAGGTGTTGTAATATCACATATACATTATACAAAGGGGTGCTACAAATGGTACATTGAAGACCACAAGGAATACTTTTCTTACATTGCAGGATATCTTGAATATTCAAGTAAGTTGGAAACCATTACTTTGCAAACAAACCAAAATGATGCACAGAGCGTACAAAATTGGATCCTTGCCAATAAAAGATTCGGCCTTTTTTAATTAATCTTTTGATGCAGAAAAAGGACACGCATTTATGCTTAGTGTGCAAATTGATTGGACACTAGAGATGGCCAAAACACACGGACATGATGGATTATTGAAATGGATGCAAATTTTAGTACCTATACGTATAAGGTATTCTATCCAAAAAGAAATTGATGAATAATCTTATATGCACTGGATTGATATTGACCAAATTTATAATTTTTTAGTTTTCACGTTTATTGACCATATTGATCTTTTGCAGTTTCATCTATACACTATCTTGATGTTTGACTCACATCAAAATAGTATTCTTGTTGCTTGGATCATCACGTCATCGACCACCATGGTTGACGTCGGAGGGTGGCTATTGGCCTTTCGAAATCCATTGCTTGATGTGCAAAAAACATGGCAACCAAATGCTTTCATAGATGATCTCCTTACTGAAATACAAGTTATTAGGTAAGCCATGTATAGAATGTTTCAGCCACATTATTTGTTATTCATTATCATTTCATGTCTATATGTTTCATCGCACATGGAATAAGAGGTTCATTTGGTGGCTCTTTGTGTTTTGTTATTTTGTGGGAGTTATTTGGTGTGCCAATGTATCTTTGCATTTGGCATGTCTATTGAGCTTGGCTAAATAACCTCATCAAGAAGGTTTCTATTGCCTCAAAATGAATAAAAATGTTTAGGGCTAATGAGTATGCAAAGCCAAGCCAACATTGATCAAGTGAGCATGGAACAACAAGTCATGGACGTTGTGGATGATTTCTTGCATACATATAGGGAGGAGGACTTTGTCTAGTACATTAAAGAGTAGTGGATGGCATCAATAGGTATGCATTTTTTCCTTACTGGCTAATTTCTCACCACTCTTATCTACCTAATGTTTTACTTATTTCAAGGAATGTGGATTAGGGCAGGTCACAATTCGTGCACTCAAATCAGGAGATAAATGGTAGTATTGAGTCCTATCATGGTATTTTGAAATCACAATTTCTTATTGGTTGCAAGACAATTCATGGTTGAAGGGATTGGCTTCTACAAAAACTACTTGGCCCTTGCCATTGTTATTATTGGTAGAAGGATATGTTGAAGGAGGTAGGATTTGAAAAAAACTTTAATATCTTAAATATCGTTGCAAGATCTACACATGATTTCTTAGATGTTGACCATAAGGTTGCTTTGGTGAACGTCCAAAGCAAAAATAACTTGTGGCACAAAGTGGAGAATGCAAATTGTGAGTGGCCTTTGCATGACAACCTTTGCAAACATCAAGTAAAGGTGTTAATGCTTGGTGGTTTGCACTTTTCCCTTATTATCAAGGCATCCATAAACTTGTACAACTTATCCAACAAAGAACACCTACCATCTTGTAACAATGTCTCACTGATAATTTGGCATATTTGCACAGTCTTATCCTTGTTCGATGTCATGAAGGAGCCTATAGATGTACCACTTCTCCATTATTTAATGTTTTTTCAACAATATTATAATGATTATTTGGAGTTATTTATACCTTCATTGGCCCCACAGGAGACATTGAAAGTGGGCCCTCAACATCATTTGGATCCATGTGACACAAGAATTCATGACCTGCCAAAACTTTCACAAAATATAACTAATTTCTTGTCCTTGTGAAGCAATCAAAGATACTATTACCAAAAGAAAGTCTCATTGGGTTGATTGTTGTTGGCATTGACCTATTATGGATAATTTATATTAATATGTGTTTGGTACATGGTGATGTTGAAGTATTGGAGTATGCTTGACATCTTGCTCTTCAAATGCAAAAATCTTTTCAACAACCAAAAGGATCAAAGTCACAAGTAGCACATCCACTCAACAGCTTTTTAGCTCAAAACTTTATTATGGCATCCTGGCTTTTATGCTACTTAGAGCTTGATTAGATTAGTCATTGAAGTGTTTAGTGCTTATTTCGAAATACTTTAGCACTTGGATTTGAGCTAAGTTTGACGTACTTGGGTTTTGGTTAGTTTTTTTGAGCTTTTGTGCTTACTCACTTATGGGTATTGATGCTTCATTGGACACTTATGCTCCCATATATATTTGTGATGTGCTTGGGCTTCTTGGATGCTTTACTACATACATATTGATCTTTGCTTGCTCATTTTGCATTCTAGATTTTCTTCTAGTGGGAGACACTTTTATTTACTTGGTAGAGCTTGGTTCTTTGAGACAATGGAACTCTTGGTTCATATATATGCTCCCTTGTATGTTATTGGATGCAGTTACCTCTACTTGTGGGATGACTTAATTTGGCATGCTTTGGACACTAGCACTTACCTCTGTCACAATAGTTTGTCATTGATGTATACATGCATATTGGTTACGTATTGAGTGCCATTGGTATTTGCTTAATCAATTGTGCATTTGATGGATATTTGCAATTGCTCTTGAGATCTTCTACATACATGAAGTATATACTTATGGGATGTATGGTTGACTAACACTTTGAGGTCATGATTGTCTTTGCTATTGGTGGTCTATGCTCAATCACTACTAATTGCATTCTTTATATCCCAATTGCTCTAGATATCCTCGATAGTTGGAGCTTGCTTTCTTGGCCATTTTCCCACAGTTGGATTGACATATATTGTTGTCTTTATTTCAAGATTGTTGTAAATATAGTTTTTAGTATTCTTTTGGAGAGTAGATAGTTTGTTTGGCACTTTATCGATTGCAATTTATAGACAACTATACCCTCTTTTGGTCTCAGCCTTTTGGATCACTTTTGGGGTTGTTTTGCCCATTTATAGCAAATCGTCCTATAGATCTACTTACTAAAAGTCTCCTACTGGAATGATATGCCTTTTTGTAGATACTATGTTAAATATTCGCTAAAGGAAATCTACCATTTTTTGAAGATAACTAGCATTAATTATTGGCATGTCTACCACCATATTAGATAAGAAGGAACTAAATACCTGAGTGATGTCATCATGATCAATCGCAATGTGACCATTCTAATCTGAAACTTGGATTATCAAATCCTAAAGGTGTTTTTGCTTCACTATCCAAAAAAAGTAAGCAAACAAGTAGTCACAAACTCAAAGCCAATGATTATGATTCTGAATACAAAGACTTTCAATCCCCTCCTCTTCATAAGCTTGAAGGAACACTTCAACTTCAGCCAAAACAATGTTAAGCACCTCATCACAAGGGCACTCCTATACATCAACAACAAGGGGAGATTCCCTAACAGCCATAGCCAATGAAATTGCGGACCAATGATATTTAGCATTCTTCTTTCTGAATTCTAGTGTGACCACAATAGATTTAGCAATTTCCTATCCCACGATGCTGCTAGATTGGCCTCTTCTAGCCTCTTATTCAAAAAATTATCCACCTTTGAGACAAAGTTTGGATTCTTCAAAAATAAAAATTCAATTTTAAGGTGGGAGGACCTAACTTTTTGGGGGAGTCTTGAAGAATGCCAGTAGAAGCCCATATAGAAATGATCACAAAGATTTACATCAAAGCATATACTAAAAGTTGAATTAGGATGCACCCACCATGCACCATTAGAAAGATAGAATCTATCGAGTCTTGGAGCTCACCATTGTGTGCTTTTTTCTCCAAGTAAACCTCTTCAAGCCTCTTTCTATATAAGTTTGGTAGAATCCACTCAATCATGTGTTGAATAGATTTGATCCCATGCAACAATATCTTCTATCCCCTTAGATTCTAAATCATGAGAGTGATCCATGAAGGAGAGTATCATATTCCAATCACCTACAAATATGGAGGTAATGTGTGCTTCTGATTGAGCTAACATGCTCTCACACAAGAGACATTAGGGGCAAAAACTAAGGTAAACATTACTTTGATCCCAATAAAGCTTAGACAATGGATAAAGTTTTTCCTAACCCACTATAAACCATGATGGAAGGGTTAAGAGAGTACATAGAAAGCACAATAGTATCACGAGAACCCTTAATTAGGGCATTTGAGAATACTAGAAAATTTTTCAAGTAAAGTGGGAAATATGAGCCAAACTTAACCTCTTAAGAGCCAAAATATCAAGTCACATTTTCTTGATTATAATTTGTACTTGAAATGAAGAGTCCAATTCCCCCAAAGGTGTAAGAAGAAGATTCACCATTCTTGGTTTTGATGGCCCCTTGCTTAGAGTCTAGAGAAATAATGTGATCGACTAGAGAATTTCCCTTACTAGCAAGAGGGTGGCTTGTACATGTTTTATCCATCCTTGAACTTTCTATGTCAAGAGTACCTTTGTTCTATGAGATTTCTCTTAGATTCTTGTTAACCCTATCATTATCTTACACTAACACAATCACCATGGCTTCATCCAGCTTTTTAGGTGCAAAAGCCATTATGATTGCCAATTTTTGAACCTTCTCCACCAACATCTTAGCCTTTTTCCCTATCCTATTTGGGCAATTTCTTACAAAATGCCCACTCTCATGCTAAACATAGCAAGAATCAAGGAAAGTAGAAACTTTAAGTGCACAAACCACTTCAATGCCTAAAGCATCAACCAAATCCAAAACTTTAGGGGGCTTAGTGCACCTATCCCAAAGAATGCAAGCTCTTCATTCACCTTTAGGGCTAAGAGTAGCATGGTAACGTATAGTACTTTACCCACAAAAGCGGCAATTGTATTGATTTCATCCTCCAAAAGAGTGTCCAAACTTGGTAATGAAACCCAAACTAGACATTCTAATAAGAGAACCCCCCTCAAGTGAGAAACTTGTCGACCATGGCAAGCAATGTACCAATTCTCCACAACAAACCAATTGAGCCAGATAACACACATTCCTTCTCATAATCAAGGTCATACTACTGCGCATAACCTTTAGCAACTAGCCTTGCTTTAAATCTCTCCAAAGACCCGTGTGCTTTGCATTTCACTTTGTAAATCCATTTGTAGCTAATGGGTGTTTTGCCTTCAAGAAATCTAACCAAATCCCAAGTGTCCTTTTTAGCCAATGTAGCATGCTCTTCATCCATAGCTATGCACCAATTTTCAACAACAACTGCTTCATTGAACTTTTTCAAGTCTTTATGACCCATTACTTTTGTCATGTAAATAAAGTATTTGGCTGAAAATCCATTGTAATGTCACGAATCACTTAGTGAGAGGACTTACTTGAGCTACTATGCCAAACACACACTATACACACAAGAGGAAGCTCACTAAGAACTCAAGAAGAGAGATGGAAGCCAAAATATTTTCTTCCTAGTTTTCTTTTTTACACATAATATAATGTACACAAAGTATAAATAAGATACAACATAAAGAAAAGTGGTCTACTAAGTCAAACAAGTGTATAACTGACTATGCTAATCGACAGGTGCTATAAGTATACCAGTTGTAGGTAGGTGCAACAAACTAAATATAATAAGTGATAAGTCGGTGACCCTATGAGCATTATAATGACCACTAATATGCCAGGTGTACACATGCGGACCCATCTAGCCAAGCGCTCCATTATTATCAATATCCGCATGTATTGAGCTTTCCATCTCAACACTCCCCCTCAAGCTCAACTATAGCTCTACAACTCCAAGTAAGCTTAAAATTTTTTACGCCTCACACCCGATACCTTTGAAAAAATGTCAGCTATCTAATCTTGTATGCTGACATATACCAAGTCAATTTCTCCTATAAGTACCTTTTCTCTCACAAAGTGGTAGTGCACCTCAATGTATTTTAGCCTAGCATGGAACATTAGATTCCTAGCTAATTATATGCTGCTTATATTGCCACAATGGATGGCAATCGGATGGTCTCCCTGCACATCAAAATCACCCAATAACTTTTATAGTCATACCACCTCACATGTTGCCATAGCAGCACCTCTATATTCAACCACTATACTAGATAAAGCAACTCTAGGTTGCTTTTTGTTGCTCCACAAAACTGCTACACTACCAAGGAAACAATATGAATCCATTGATAGATCTTCTATCAGACATGCTACCAATCCAATCTGCATATGTGTATTAAAACACATGTATATCCTTACATGCCTCATAAAGAAGTCCATAATGTAAAGTGGACTTCACATACCTCAATATGTGTCTAACTACATCCAAATGAGGCTTTCTGAGTATCTACATAAATTGACTGCTAAGACCAATGGCATAACTCAAGTCTGGCCTTGTGATAGTTATGTAAATCAGACTCCCTACTATCCTCCTAAATATAGTAGGATATTCTATCTCATCCCCAACATCAGCACTCAACTTCACATTTTACTCCAATGGGACTGAAAGAGGCTTACACACTATCATGCCATACTTATACAACATATCCAAGCCATACTACCTTTGGGATAGCCATATACCATCATCGCATTTGATCATCTCAATAGCAAGAAAGTACCTTTGTTGACCCAAATCCTTCATCTCAAACTTCTTCCTCAAAAGGTCCTTACCTTCAACAATCCCATTGTCATTGTCACATACAATAATCGAGTCATCCACATAGATGACTATGATAACCAATCCTACATCTTCCTTTCTTACATAAAGCGAGTTAGTAGCATCAAAAACATAAAAACCAATGTTGACAAGATACTCTTCGATCTTGTTAAACCATGCTCTCTAGGTGCTTGCCTCAAACCATAAAGTGCCTTCTTTAACCTACATACATATATGGGATGCTCTAAATCCTTATAACTTGTTGGCTGCTCTATATACACCTCTTCTTATAATCCCCCATAAAAGAAGACATTCTTAACATCCATTTTTTGCAAACTCCAGCCTTTGACTATTGCCAAAGCAATCACACATCTAATAGTTGTCATCTTAGCAACCAAAGTGAATGTCTCTTTATAATGTATGCCATATGTTTTAGCATAGCCTTTTGCAACCAGCCTAACCTAATACTTGCTAATTGAACCATTTGCATTATGTTTAATTTTTTAGACCCACTTACAACCAATAGCTTTCTTGCCCTTAGGCAATAATACTATATTCCAAATCTTATTGCCTTCTATACAACTATCTCCTTATCCATACAATAAACATGACCAACAACATCCTCAAAGCAAGTGGACTCAACCTCCTCAACCACCTTTACCATATAAGAATAATATTGAGTTGCATAACCTTCAAAACCAAATCTTTTAATAGGATATCTAACCCTGCTAGATTTACATACAAGTGGATCACTTAGTGGAGCCTTTACATTATCATGTGCTCTTTGTATACATGTCTTTACTGAAGTACTAGATGATATTTGTGGTTCACTAAGACTCCGTGATTCTTTCTTTCCTTTTTTCACTTAACTATCATAATCATCATCATTATCTAATGCATTACCACTAATTGTATACCAATTGCTCATCTCATCAAAAATAACACATTTACTCACTTTGAACTCACCTATGATAGGGTTATAACAACAATAACCTTTTTGCTCTAAAGAATATCCAATAAAAATGTATTTTTAGCTTTTGGATCAAGCTTCTTTCACGGCTCATCTAGAATATGAAAATATACAATATAGCCAACACTTTCAAGCGTGACGCATTGGGCTTCTTACTTGTAAAGCATTCTTTAGGGATCCTTCCGTGAGGTGCAGCCTATGGAAGTTCTATTCATAATATAAATAGCAAACTTCAAACAAAAAAACATTTGGCAAAATCTTTTTAGCCATCAATACTCGGGCAAGTTTTGCAATCTATCTATTTTTTCTTTCTGTAATCCCATTTTGCTATGGAGTATATCTGCAAAGTAAACTGTCTTTTTATTCCATGAGACCTCAAAAAGTCATTGAGCTCATTAGAAAGATGCTCTCCCCCTCCATATAACCTCAAGCACTTAACTTTCAAGACTATTTATATTTCAATAAGAACCTTGAAGATTTTGAAGTGATCAAATATATCACCCTTTTCTTTCATAAAATACATCCACAACTTTCTTTAATAATCATCAATAAATATGACAAAATATTTGCTACTACCAAGAGATATGTTCTGTGTAGACCCCCAATCATCTATATGCACAATATCAAGTTGTTTCTACTCACATCTCTATCATGCAAAAAAGGTTATCTTGCATGCTTACCAAATTAACGTGTTTCACACACCTTATGAAATTTTATAACTCTAAAAGCAAGTAATTATCATGATGACATGAAATTTTAAGATGCTTTAATCTTTGCAATAATATTTGATTAAGTTATTAATCAAATGTACATGATTGTCTAGTATATATGATACACATGGCAATTATTTTATGATAAGAGACTAAGGACCTCGAGAATACAATGGGTGTCAAAGGCAAAAATTGCAATAAGTTATGCATGACCTGTACTAGATGGTACTCGATGTTAAATTTGAGTCTAAACCAATTTATTGGCCGCTAACGTCAGTGATGACAATAGAGATTACGCATTAATTAATTTATGAATGTCATTCTAAAGACTAATAGCTACTCAAAAATACTTGGAATGCAAATTGATGAGTCTATTTAATTATTTATTGGTAAATTTTATTTTTTGAGCACTAGAATGATTATTAAATAAAATTTTAAAATTAATATTCTAAAAATGAATTGAATAAGTTAGATAATGCTAAAAATATAATTAGAAGACTACCACTTTGCAAAAATTATCCATGGAAGTGGAAAAAACCTTTTTAAGGGCTGAGAGAAGTTTATTCTAATCATTGTGAGATAGAAGGAGGCTATTGAATAGCAAGGAGAGGTTGCTAATATGATTTGCAGCCACCAATGATCAATCTTACAACATGTGACAATAATTTGGAGCCCTCTAGGAATAGGTGACAACAACCAAAGGTCCTTCTGATGCGAATGATAACATACAAAAGAGAGCAACAATATTTCTGGTGGTCGTAAACTATAAGTAACAACTTCCACGGTTGTTTGATTAGGGCAACAACAGGTTTTCAATGTTTTTTGCAAAGAAACTCTAAAATTTCTCTACAACATTCTTCTTGGTCTCCTAGAGCCATCTCTCAAGTTATCTTAGCATTTTCTATAGCACTTTGAGCCATCAAAGAAAGAGATTTCAATCAATCTTTGTTGTAAATCCTAATTCACAGTAAAAATTAAGGTTTTGATAACTACCTCAAGATATATGCTCAAAATTAAGGCCTAGGACTTGAATTCCAACAATTGAAATTGAGAAATTTCAAGGAGATTCAAAAGACCAACCATCCAATATTATATTGGGGCTAAATTTATCTTTTAAAAAGTAGGGGGAATGCCAAATAAGGAGCAAATTGGTTTGGAGGCTTACTGATCAGTTTTGACATCAAGAGACAGTTGGATTAGTAGACAAGATTAGGGAGTCTCAATTGTACTTCTTTCATTTGCAATATAAGATAAAGAAAAACAGTAAGGGATGTCAATTTTGGGAACAACAAGGTATCCAATGTCTAAGATTAAAGTGGTAAACTGTGCATTTTCAACTTATGTGAATTTCATGCTTGTTATAATTGGTGTTTAATCTAGTTATCACCACCCTATCTGAAGAGGAAGGTTAATTTCAGCAACCCTATAATCAATTCTTTGGACTGCATTGAATTTATAATTTACATATTTGCATATCCAATATGTTTGTACCATATTTTAATATCTGCAACCACTCCTTTGCCTTTAGTATACATAGTAAGAATTCCAACATCTAAAGCAAACATACTGTCAACTTACTTCCTTTTGCGACCAACTTACACTTATCGTTAAAATCTTTCACAAAACAACCTTTTGTATTAAAACAAACCTGCAACCCTTGCTCTACCATTTGGCCAAATGACGTTAAATTATTTGTGATTAATAGTACGTGAAATACATCTAACAAACTCTTTGCCCAACCATCATACAAGGATAAGAAAAAAATTTCAATATGTGAATTTAGGTGACATGAATCATCACTCACTTGTACATAGCCTAGATTTTATAAATCCTACATCTCTCTAAATCATTTAGTATAGTTGGTCATATGATTAGATGCATATGAATCAACATACCATACATCATGCGTCTTCTTTCTTGTAGCAACATTTATCACATGTATAACAAACATACTCATTTTTATCTTCATTCTATCATAAAGACAACACATAATTTTCTTATTGTATTTACCCACGAATATCATCTTTCTTATTATAACATTGGACTGAAATATGATCTGTTTTTTTCCAATAATAATTAAAAAATACTAAATTTTTCACTAAACTACTGATTTAACATGTTTTGTTTGTTATCACCAATAATAATTTTTTGCTAGTTATCACCAATATGTCCCATACCATAGCCTCTTAAAAAAAATCTAACCTGTCCCCTTCTTGAAATTCAGTAAAATGCTTGGGAACATGGCCTACTAAGTCAAACAACTACATAACTAACTATATTAATCGACTAATGCTATAACTATGTCAACTATAGATAGATGTAACAAATCAAATATAAGAAGTGATAAGTCAATGGCCATATGAGTATTATAATGACTACTCACAAGCTGAATGTATATGTATAGACCCATCTAACTAGGTGGTCCATCAATAGTATCTGCGTGTGTTGAGCTTGTTAAGATAGTACATATCTATTTTGTCTAACTCGAGTCATAGTAGCTAACGATATACCAAGATCACTGTCTAAGCTCTCACTCCCAAGTGACTGACTCATAACTAGAAGTAGTTTAGAAATATCTTCAAATATTTTTCATTTTCATTTATCCAATCTCCCCCCCCCCCCACTGACATATCCCTATCAGTGGACATTGAACCATGACCATACAAGTGACCTGTCCATGGACTAACAATAGAGTATGTGTTTCATTTTGGCTTCACTAACAATTACTATCCATAGTACAAATTTCAATATGAGTATCATCTACTAGTCCATCAAAAATGACCATATTTTGACTACCATACCAAGACACTACCTAATCAAATACAATATCTCTACTAAACAGTGTCTCACACGTAGAAAAATTATGGCATTTATATGCTTTTCTATCAAGTGCATAACCAACAAAGACACACTTAACTGCCTTCAAATCCAACTTTTTCTTTTTTTCATCAAACACATGCACATATGCAATACATCCAAAGACTTTTAATGGTTGATATCAAGTTTGTGCCCACATAGTTTCTCATATTAAGGCACAATGTCATGAATACCAACAATAAGAGTCATTCAAGACATACAATGCAGTCTCATCTGTTCCAATACAATTTAGCATTTTTTTTCTTATTCAACATAGCTTTTACAATTTCCAAAATCACTTTATTACAATGTATAGCTACAGATAAGCTACGTTTGATTCCATGATTAGCCAAATATTGTTAAAATCACAAGAGATATTCACCTTCTCCATCTAATCACAAGCATGAGATATAATACCCAAACTCTTTTTCAACATGGTTTTTGAAATCTTTGAAAACATCTAGCACTTCATCCTTGTGCTTCAAAATATACAACCATGTATCTACTAAATCATCAATAAAAAAGAAATAATATCGTGCATCACTAAATGATGCATTATGTGTTCAAACCGCATTATGTGTTCAAACCCCAAATAATTGAATGCATCAACTACAATGGTCTAGTGTTATTCCTAACATATCTCACAAATGGAAATCTAGCTTGCTTTCCAAACTAGCAAGCATATCATATGTTTTAAATCCATATACTTGAATTTTGGTAACCCAAGCACAATCTTCTGTTGCATGGTTTTTAGCCTTTGTATGTTAACTTGTCCAATGCACTTATGCAATAATTTAACATCTCTAACTGCTCAAATGCCATGAGCAAATATGACTACCTTTAGTTCAGAAATAGTAGCATCCAAGGTAAACATCGTGCCATCCATTTTTCCTTTTGCAATCAACTTGCAACCATATCAATATTCTTCAATACAACAATAATCTCTGTTGAATCTGACCTACAGATTCTGCTCAATCTAATAGATAGTAAATTTTTAGTGATAGAAGATACATGGAAAACATTATAGAGACTCTTTTTCTTCCCATCATGCATGACTAACAATACAATACATGTAATGCTTAATGTCGAACTACGTATCATCACTTGTATATACATAGCCATGAGAGCCTATAATCATCTCATCAAACCACTCTCCATGCAAGGTCATATGATTTGAGACACTTGAGTCAATGTACCACTTTTCATTAGCCTTGCCTTGCTTAGACATATCGTTCAATACATATGTCATGGCAAACAACCTATCTAACCAATCATTAGTAACATTACTAGAGGATGCATAGTTATCATGTTATTCACCCTTAGCTTTCATATCAGCCTACTTCTTATGATAGTCTTTTGCTATATGTCTATACCTACCACAATAATGGCAATCTTTCTTTATTTGACTGATCATTAGACTACCAAGAACCACCTTTGCTTTGCCTCTAGGTGATCTCCCCCTATCTCTAAATGATCTTAATCATCTTTGATCTTGTGCATTTTGATTGTTCCAAGCATTTTGTTGCTACCACCCATAGTTATTTTGAGTGTTACCACGACCTCAATAGGCTACTCGAGCCTTGCCACCTCTAGCTTCTTAACTAGAGTAAAAGAGGATATCTCTACTCTGAGAGATACTTGAACCTATATCAATGTAAGGCAAATCTTGTTCAATATAGATTTATCAGCAACGGATTTTATGTGACTCTCCTAGGCTCAAAAGCAGAAAGGGATTGGGTGTTGGCATCAACCGTTGGCTATCGAGGAAACCTTGTATACACACTCCCATGGTCCTCTTTTTTGTCTCCTGATGGCATGCTCCCTCACGAGTGTATTGTATGGATGGAGTTTATAGACCTGCCCCCATGGCTAGTTGATGAGGTTGTGGCAATTGCAGCCATGCTTGGCAAGGTTTTGTTCTCTCCCGCAGCTGCCACGTCCTAGCGCATCATTAAATCAACAAGCCGCGCATATATTTTGTGGGATAGGAGGAATGAGCCTCCTGAGGAACTCCTTTGGCTGCAAGACCCCCTTGGGAAGGAGCTCATCCTCTCGGTCAAATTTGCAACCTTTCCGAACGCTTGTTACCACTGTAAGGCATAATGGCCATCTTGGTCGGAGCTGTTCCAACAAGGTGCAAACGACAACACCAGTGCAGGCAAATGAAGATGAGAAAGAGAAAAGTGTGTCAGGCAAGCCTGAGTCTAAACAAGAAGCGAATCAAGATTCGGGAAAGAAAGAGGAGACCCCTGAGGGTAGTGATAGCAGTAAAGGGGGCAAGATCCCACCTGCAAAAGGAGCAGACCTTGCAGTCAAAGAGAAAGGCGCCCAGAGCAGGAAAGAAAGCAGCGAGGAGCAACGGCAGAGCCAAGAAAAGCAATGGCAAGCCTTCGATCAAACAGCTTGCACTCCACTGGTTGACAAGAAATATTACCACCCCGATTAAAGATTATGAACTCCTGGACCAGCCGCATTAGATGTGACAAGAGAGCCTTTCTCTCTCGAAAGGTCAAGCTCTGCTCATGGAACGTACATGGCCTCACATTAAACCTACGGAAACAAGTAATCTATAACCTAATCAAAAGAATCAAACTCAACTTTGTTGTGTTGCAGAAAATTAAGTTCGATGAGGACGCCTGCCGAGCCTTCCAAGTCACGGGTTTCGCAACCTTGTTTAATGCATCCGGAAGAGGGAAGGAAGGCACGCTGCCAGATTATAGATGGTTTGGATGCCAAGAAGCCAGCACCAAAGCTGCGAAGGAGTTTGGACACAGCAAAGCCGGGTTCAAGAGAAGAATGCATGGCCTTGCAACTGCAACGAGGGCAGCAGTGCTGGCGTCACTAAACTATCGTGCAAAGTTGCCCAAGGCATGTGGAAGATCATATGAAGAGGGAAGAGGATGAAGCACTTAAAGCAGCTAAATTCTAGCTTAAAGGACAATGGGAGCCCCTCAGTGATGGAACAAAAGCTTTCTTTTTAGCTACACTACGAGATAAACAAAAGATAGAGACAATTACTGGTATTGTCAACCAGAGAGGAGAGCTGGTGCAGGAGCAGAATGCCATTGCAGCAGCATTCAAAAACCATCTGGCTCCGATAGTGGGCAGAAGGTAGCAAACTATGAACATAAGAGTCCATATCTTTCTACAAGATGTGGTCAATCGATTTATCTACGGCTTGCCAGCTAAATTATTTCAGAAACTGTGACCTGGCTTAGATGGCTTGCCAGCTAAATTATTTCAGAAACTGTGACCTGTGTATGTGGGGAGGATCTAGAGTCACTAGAGTTATGCCCCCCTCCAATGAACCGGGGAGTAATAAGCTGACACCTAAAGTGTAGGATAGAACCAAAATCTCCAACTGGAGGCCGCTCACCATGCTCAACTTTACATATAAGGCCCTAGCCAAGGTGGTGGCGACGAGGGTAAATTTTCTTTTTGCAAAAGTTACTCTTGTTAAACAATATGGTTTCATACATGGGCGCAAGATTCATGATGTCGTGCTAAATCTCATTTTGTCTATTGATCACGCACTAAGCCTTCAAAAGGACTTTGTCCTAAGCCACATGGATTGGTACAAAGCATACTACAAGGTGGACTGGCCAACCTTGTTCAAAGAAGCAACAGCATCGATCAACGTTAATGGTACTATCACAGCTCCCTCTGCTCTGCAACGCTCCATCCGACAAGGTTGTCCACTGGCGCCTTGCTGAAGAGGATTGACAGAGCCATGCAAGATGGAGCCATCGAGTCGGCCACAAAGATTAACCGATCAAAAGTTGAGCTGCCCTACCTCTCATGGGGGGACCATGTCCAATTTCTTTGCTGACCAGGCAGATATGGATGACAGTACCTGGAAGCTAATCAATCTCATCTCCGAGGCAACCCTCAAACACATGAAACAAGAGGAACATCATGGTATTTAGAAGACCAGCCGGAGGGCTTCAAGACTCGGGGGTTAACAAGCTGAACTTAGTTCTTTTAGGTCCTCTCAAGCTAAACTTAGTTCTTTTGGGTCCTTTCAAGCCTGGACATCGGATCTATAGCCTATTCTACAAGAAGCTGAATCAACTGACTTAGTGCCACGTGACATCTAAATGATGTTCTAAACGCCTTTTTATTATCAATATAAGCGACACATTACCAAAAAAACCAACACGCTTGAAAAATAGAAGCATTTATCAGATATTGTCTCTTCCACCAAAAACAAAAGCCGCAATACGAGTAGTAACCGTTCGGCAAAACGAATCCTTGCTTGTAGTACCTCCATGACCATGGACCTTCAGGCCAAACCATCAAGGCCTTGATACCAAGATTTCATCATTTGAGCCGGCCAATGTAACAAGACCTTGACAGTTAGGTAGAGCTTTAGTAAGATATCCATCATCCATCATAGAATACAATTGTCATTCACAATTATCAAAGCTGTTTGGAATTCGAGACCCAAATCATGCATGTATATTTCATAACCATACTCATAATCTTAACAGGAGGATTGTAGAGCAAACAATGCCAGTGGCGATTTCTAGTACCTTTATAGACAATGCTAAATTGGATAGGAAATACTATTCCTCAAAACACTGACTTCCTTTTGGAAAAAGTTTGAGAATAATTCATTATGGTTTACAAAGGTGATACACGACTCTTGCTGGGGTTTGAAAGGGAGCAGCCTTTTGACGTTTGAACTGACAATTGAGGCACCGGCTTAACCAAAGACAACATGCAGCTGCACTGAAAGGTGAAGCCCTCAGGCTTGTCAGTTCAATTGTAAAAATTTGCTTGGTCCCATTGTTATAATTACTTAGAGATTGTCCCTATCTTTCCCTTCTTTTGAAACCTAGAGCACCACTAGGTTCATACAAAGGGTGCATTTAAAATCTACATGTTTTGGGTGCTCTATGTTATGTTTTTTTCATCTCATAAGGTATTTTATCCCTTAGATCCAAAGTAGGAGGGTGTCTGTTCCATTTTTGGCTAGTGGAAATAGATGCAGCTGCAGCAACAAGATGTAAAAGTCTTTTAAGACTTGTACACTTGCATGACACTTTCAGTTAAGATGTGCAATGATTTTACATCCAGTTCTCTTTGTAGATTAATCTGGAGTATCACTGCTGCCTAGGCTCTTCTAAAGTCCTCACACAATCATCCAACTCAAGGCTCTTCAGAACTATTGTGAAGCAAAGGCTGTGCAAGTGAAGCATCAGAGGGTGTTGAGCTGAATGAAGTGGGTTCCGGAACACACAACTCCCTTGATGCTTCAAGTCTACTCTCCCTTGATTTACCCCATACCACCATATAAAGACCAGTTACAATCAGAGATCCACCAAGTAAACTGCACAAAGATTAAACACTCAAGAAGGTTAGAGGTTGCAGTTGAAAGACCACTCGATGAATCTTACAATACCACTGTATAATTTCCCACCTGCCCAAATAAAATGTTTCTTGTAGAAATATAGAAGACAAGATTGCTACAAGGACTGTCTGAAGTGGTTGATATGCAGCTACAAGTACTGGACCCCCCTGATGAGCACACCACCCCTGCAGAGTCATTGCCAACCCAGATGCAACCAGACCCTGTGCGCAGGCCATTCATACGATCTCACTGTTTAGAGAATGAATGACTGCATGACATCAGCTCATCTGTAAGAAACATCAAATCATACAGCAATATAAAATGTTTCCTACCCCATACAAAATTGCTGGCCAATCAGAGTAGAAGGATGTTGCCCAAACACCAGGATCCCTCTCTAAACACACAGCTACAAGCACAAGTTGAAGGGAACCAAACATGTATGTGAAAGCTGTGGCAGATAGTTGAGCTGGATAATCCCTGATTACAGGAGTCTGCATTCAAAGCAAAAGGAGTTTCGTAATAATAAAAATCAGCCTTGGACACATCAAGTGCGACGCAACCAAAAATCTGGCTAACCTGTAAGATAAACCAAATGGCCCATGTTGCACAATTCCCAAGCAGACACACAGCCCCAAGTTGCCAGGAAACAAATGATGAAGTATCCATTCGAAGCTGCGCATTGTCAAAACCATAAAGAGGTAGGCCCTGAACTGTGACGACAGAAGGGCCCTTGTACAAGGCAATTAAGATGGCCCCTCCCACACAAACAGTAATTCCCAGGGCCTTTGCCTGACCCTCTCTTCTTGTAAATCGTATCCTTTCAATCCTGAAGTAGTTCAAGTATGTTAGACCTAAGAACTCACCTTCCCACATACATTGAAGCCCTAGCAGAGTTCCATATTTACTAGTGCTTGAAAGCAAAGAAGTACCGGAGCAATGCAGCCATAGCAAAAGTCAATGCAGGAGTCAAATTCTGCACAGTTGCAGCAAATGTTGCGGATGTGTAGTATAAACCTGCAAGAAAAAGTAATTGATTGATGCAGATCCTGCATACAATCATCATCCCAAAGGTCATCTGCTGAGAAAATCAACAAGAACTACATAGAAAACCACTTCCTGCTGGACATTAGACTGAAGCTGAAAACTACAAAGCCAAGCCATTGTATGAAGAGACAATTGTGCAGTGCACTTACCCTATTAGGCCACAAAGGAAAAACTGAGAAAGCTTCTTGAAAGTGAGGCGAGGCCGTGCTTCCCTGCAACAAATATGGCATTACACTCGCAATCCCTCCTTCCCTTCTACTAGCAACTAGTAAAAGCGTCAATTGCTGACCTTTCGAATACCAAAGCGAGCGGAACTATCATAATTGTAGCAATGACATTCCTATAAACTGGGAATACATATCTGTTAACTCCATCAGACAGAGCAGCACTGGCAAGCACTTGAAAACCTGCATAAAGAATTTGAACTGTGGCTGCAGCCAAATGTATCTTGATGTTCCCAAAAAGGGAACAACTTTTGGTGGACAGATGTCTAAAACTGTCACCGACCTTTGATCCAAATTTGTCAAGAAAGGAGTGGGACGTAGGGTCGATCTCCATGGACAAAATCTCAGTAGAACCGGCACAAAATGCGTGCATACATTTGGTCTGAATACCACACAGGGCATGTATCCATATGGAGACGGCCAGTTCCTTGACTGCGTCCGAATCTTCTCTCTCTGATGGACGCAAGCTGAAGCTCCCAAGGCAAGGATTGGCTACAAACTTCAGATTGACATACTATCCTGCAATGGCTCTATCTGGATGCTTGATCGAATAAGCGACCACGTTATGCCTCTTTCCTCGATACACGTTGTTCCACGCTTATTTATGGCAGATTGAATGCATCGTCCTTTTATACGGTCGCTGCACGGGACGGTAGTACAAGACAAGCCTTTTCATTGACACGTCTCTGTCCAGACAAAGGTCTTCTGCAACAACGAGCGGCGTATAGCTGCACGATGAACTTCATGCCTGCCTCAACGAAAAAGGAGACCTGTGATAATCCAAGCAGCGCCTTACCGGGGGAATGAAACGAACCTAAACTGATAAACTCTACAAGCCTGATACTCTGCAACATAGTGAGATTCCATCAATGGAGCCAGCGCATTCAGGCATTGGCCAAGTCGGAGAAACCCTAGAGGTGGATTCTCAGACGGAACGGAACATTTTGCGGGAGCTGAAGGTAGATAAGGGGGGGATTGACGGCCGGGGCAGGCAAGGAAGGAGCCGTGGGCGACAGTCAAGGGATGCAGGCTATCATGATAGGTAGCTTTGTGTGAGAAAGAGAGAGAGAGAGAGAGAGAGAGAGAGAGGGGGAGGGAGGAAGGTATAGGAAGAGACAGAGACAGAGATATGGCGGTCCGTAGGGGGCGCGAGAGAGACACACAGGAAGAGCGTGCCGCGAATGTTTCTTTTGTGTGCGAGTGTGCAAGGCAAGCGATCACGCTTTGCACCTGCGCCAACAATTCAATGCATTTATTCTTTGCCCCGTTCCACTCGTGCCCGACTGACACGTGTCCATCGGCCACTACTTCACTAAACTGATCCTACCGGCTAGACTTTGAAATTTTAGACAGTCTCAGTTCAATGGTCATCTTCTTTAAGATTTTCTTAATCTTGATTGGAGATTTTTTTTTTCTTAATTCGACAATTTGAAATGTAGAAAATAGCGAATCATAAGATTTGAACATTGGTCCTACCAATTTTCAAACAGTTATCCTGCCAATACAGCTGCATGCTGCTTGTTGGTAATTTAAGACTTTGTTTGTCACCAATTGCATGTAGCCAATCGGTAAATTAGCTACTAGATGCTCTACGCTTAGATTCTTCCGGAGCTTCGTGCTAGTGTTTCCCCAGTGGTTCGCACTAGGTTTGAAAGCACATTTCATGTGGTAAGAGGGTTCATGGGAGGCTCATATAAGAAACATTACCCAAACTTTGAAAGATTTGGCAACTTAGGCTAATACAATGTTGAATGTATGAAAATGCAATATATGGGGATGTAGCAAAAGGCCAATCCAACCTAAACTATATCTCCAAAGAAACCTTATATTACTTTTCAAAGCCAAACATATCTAATGGTGATTTCTATTCACATTTAACCTATCATAGTATGCATATTATCATCACATTGCCTACAACATTACATAAATTTGACAACCCATAAACTATATCCAGAATTTCTTCTCCTCCTCCTCCTCCTCCTCCTCCTCCTCCTCCTCCTCCCCCCTCTCTCTCTCTCTCTCTCTCTCTCTCTCTCTCTCTCAAAATTAATAATGAATAACATATGTACATAATTATATATGTATAATATGTTATTTAAAATATACTTGTATATCTTTTATTAATAATTTATTATTAAGATCTAATCAATTATACTAAATATTAATAATTATAACATATATATTACAATCATCATTGATACAAATAATACATGAAAGATAATTTTGGATAATAATTATTAGTTAAAATAGTAATATATTAATTAATATTATAGGTTATAGTTATATATATATATATATATATATATATATATATATATATACTCACACACACACACACACACAAATCTATTTATCAATTATTATATATGTATATGTTCTACATCTTTAATTAAAAATTAGTTATCCTAATAATAGTTAATGATTACTACGTAATCAATTATGTTTGTGTATTAAGAATTATAATTAATACATTTATTAGCAAATCAATATACAATTATATCACATGTATCATTATTATTATTATTTATTTTATATATTGAAATAATAATATATATAATTATTATATTTATATGTATATATATTTATTTTTATATACTTAAATATATAGAATACTTATAATAATGTGATAATACGTATTGAAGGTCATATATATATAACTAATTATATTACATATATTATTATTATTATAGATAATAAATTATTGATAACAATATATAATAATTAAATATTAATACATATTATAAATATTTACTATACATATATGTATAAATTATAAGTTAAGTATAAACCACATAATAACAGTTAATAGTTAATTATTAATGCATAATCAATGTGTGCATGCACGCGCATGTGCGTGTGTGTGTGTGTGTGTACACATTTTTTCCTTTTTGCATGTTCTTGTTTTTCTTATGCTTTGTGTGTGTGTGCGCACGAACACTGTCGAGGAAATTTGCAAGTGCAACCAAGAAGACACCAAAGACAAGAATTTTTTGCAAGAGCAAAAAGAAAGAAAAGATGAAGATGAACACATGTATAATTTGTATTTACAGTTTTAACTGATTTAGGGAACTATAATTTCATAACCTAATATCCATCATACATTAGCTTCAAATCACACCTCATATGTGCAAACCATATTTCAACATGGTCTGGGCATATATCAACCATATTTCATCATGATCAAGGGCAAAATATGGTTGCTTTCTCTATGCTTTTCACACTCATGCTCCCATATACATTTGTGATGTGCTTGGGCTTCCTGGATGCTTTACTACATACGTCTTGATCTTTGCTTGCTCACTTTGCATTCTGGATTTGCTTCTAGTGGGAGACACTTGTATTTATTTGGTAGAGCTTGGTTCTTTCAGACAATGGAACTCTTGGTTCATGTATATGCTCTCTTGTATGTTATTGGATGTAGTTATCTCTACTTGCATGACTTGATTTGGCATGCTTTGGACACTGGCACTTACCTCTGTCACAATAGTTTGTCATTGATGTATACATGCATATTGGTTATGTATTGAGTGCCATTGGTCTTTGCTTAATCAGTTGTGCATTTGATGGATATTTGTAGTTGGTCTTGAGATCTTCTACATGCATGATGCATATGCTTATGGGATGTATGGTTGACTAACACTTTGAGGTCATGATTATCTTTGCTATTGGTGGTCTATGCTCAATCACTACTAATTGCATTCTTTGTATCCTAATTGCTCTAGATATTCTTGGTAGTGGGAGCTTGCTTTCTTGGCTATTTGCCCACAGTTGGATTGACATATACTATTGTCTTTATTTCAAGATTGCTATAATTATAGTTTTCAGTATTCTTTTGGAGAGTAGATAGTTTGATTGTCACTTTGTCAATTGCAGTTTATAGACAACTATACCCTCTTTTGGTCTCACTCTTTTGGATCACTTTTGGGGTTGTTTTGCTAATTTACAGTAACTCGTAATCTTGTCATTTGTAGACATTTGTAGTCATTATGGTAGGTTCATCAATTAATAGTGATGTTTTTAATATTGAAAAACTTGATGTCAATAACTTCTAATATTGGAAGACACATAAATGGTAAGTCTTGGTGCAAAAGAGTTAGGTTAAGCTATTAAACTTAGAGGGCATAAAGCCTAAGCTTTATGATGCAAAGGATTGGGCAAAACTTGATGAGCTATGTAAGTCCACTATCATTCTATCATTATCAAAGTAGGTGTACTTTAATGTTATTGATACTAAGGGTGGGGCTTATGCATTACAGAAAAGGATTTGTGATCTTTATGACAAGCAAAGTCATGTATCTTAGTTGTGTTAGTTGAAGAAGCTTGTGAACCTTTGCATAAGGGAGGGTACGACTATGTCTACTCATTTGAATGAGTTTCATTCTATTTTTAGCTAGCTTATATAATAGGGTCTTTAGTTTGAAGATAATATCAAGCCTTTATTATTACTTGTTATAGTGTCTGAATCATGGGATATCTTTTGCACTACTATGAGTGCTCATCCCCTTGAGGCTGGTTTTGAATGTAGTGATGTAGAGAGTGCTCTACTAAATCGAAGAGGTCAATAGGAAGAACATTGATGTAGCGCGTACCTATCATACATTGATTGTTAGAGGTAGAAATGGTGGTAGTTATATAGGGGCATGGTGTTGACTTCGAGGAAGTTTTTTCTCTTACAATTAAGATGTCTACCCTATACCTGGTACTAGCATTGGTTGCTTAGTTAGATTTGGACCTTTATTAGATGGATGTTAAGACAACTTTCTTACATGGGGACTCGTAATGAGGAGATTCATATGCAGCAACCTAAGGGCTTTGAGGGAAAAGGCAAGGAACACCTAGTGTGGAGATTGAGAAAGAGTCTTTATGGTCTTAAGCACGCACCTAGGGAATGGTACCACAAGTTTGATGCTTTCATGCATTCACATGGCTATACATGCAGTGATATGGATCCATGTTTATACGCGAAGAAGGCTCATGATGGCAACCTTTTGATTTTGGCACTCTATGTGGATGACATGTTGATTGCTGGGAGAGCTCCTGATGAGTCGGATGCTCTGAAAATTCAGCGTAAGAATATCTTTGAGAGGAAAGTCATGGGACATGCCTCACATATTGGTGGGATGCATATTACACGTGATCGTTCTCAGGGGCTCCTTACTTGTCACACAGAAGGAGTATATCCAGAAGGTCCTTGAGTAGTTTCATATGTAGGATGTTAATCCTATTGGTTGTCCTTTTGCCTTTGCATATGAAGGTGAGCTAGGCTAATTGTCCGTAGTTTGATGAGCAAAAGGCCGAGATGGCCAAGATTCCTTATGCATCCATAGTGGGCAGTTTTATGTATGCCATGATAGCCACACGTCCTAACATAGGTTTTGTAGTGGGAGTTGTGGCACGCTATATGGCTACATCTAGTAGGCGGCATTGGGATGCCATCAAGGATATCATGAGGCACTTGAAGGGCATAATAGATATGTGTATATGTTATGGTTGCCAGGATATAGGAGTCGTGAGATACATTGACTCAGATTATGTAGGACATGCAAATAGTAGGAAATCCACTTCTGGCTATGTGTTTATCTTTGTTGGGGGTGTTATTTCTTGGATATCCAGGGTGTAGAAATGCACGGCCCTCTCTATTATAGAGGCCAAGTATGTTATAGCCATTGAGGCTTGCAAGGAGGCTCTCTAGTGGCAAACTTGCAGGCAACGGGCACCCATCACTGTCACTTCATTCTTTATTCTTTGCATGACATTTGAATAAAGGGAAGGACAGTCACGCATTGTGACTGTTGGAGTTCCCACATCTTGAGTCTCTCTCTCTCTCTCTCGCTCTCTTGCTCTATCCACCATACCTCACACCTCGCTTGCTTCTGTTTGCTTATACTTCCACTTGGGCTTCTCCCTTCAACTGGTATCAAAGCCTTATACTCGTAAGCTCGAGCTCAATTTGACATTACGTCATCCCTCATTCAAGTTACCTATAGCAGGGTTTCATCATTGGCAGCCATAGCTCTACCTCTTGAGGTTCATATTGAGCTCCCATTACTCTAGGACTTCTCATGACCTATTGGGGCTATCTCATGCCATTCTCGAGCCCACATTGAGCTTATTTTAGGGGGTATTCAACTCAATATTTAGGGCTAGAAACACAAAAACGTTTTTTTAGCTATGGTTGTGGTCTAGAAAACCTCCCTTGTATACTCATTTGCGTGTCTTTGGTTGTGAGGCTTTCTGCCATGTATCCAAGGACAAGTGCACAAAGCTGGATTCTAAGTTCGTAAAATGCATATTTCTTTGTTATGAGGATGCAAGTGAGATGAGCTATTTCCTGTGGGATCCACAAGCTCTAAAAGTCATCCACAGTCATGATGCAGTTTTCCATGAGGTAAACATACATAAGCAGCTTGAGCAGATAGTCGAGATACGTAGGGTTATATTTCAAGAGGAGCCTTCTACTCCCATGTAGCCAACTAGATAGCCTACAGCAGCAACTGATGCTTTAATGGCCCATGACCATCATGTTAGACAAAATGTGTAGGCTCCTCAGCTTGCCTTGAGATGCTCTGCTAAAGCCATACATCCTCCAGAGTGATTTGAGCCCTCCATTGATTATGTGATGGTGACAGATACATGTGAGCCTCTCACTTATGATGAGGCCATGCACCGTGGTGATAGTCACTCTTGGGAGAGAGGGCCATGCAGTCAGAGATTGACTCCTTATAGAAAAATCATACATGGGAATTGGTTCCTTTGCCTAGTGGAAAGCCTACATTGCCATGCAAGTGGGTGTATAAGTTAAAGAGTACCCCTGGATGCCCCAAGCCTACATTGCCATGCAAGTGGGTGTACAAGTTAAAGAGTACCCCTAGATGTCCCAAGCCTGTCTATAAGGCCAAATTGGCTGCTAAGGGTTTTAAATAGGAGCATGGTGTTGACTTTGAGGAAGTCTTTTCTCCTATAGTTAAGATGACTATCCTATGCTTGGTACTAGCATTGGTTGCTTAATTAGATCTTGACCTTTATTAGATGGATGTTAAGATGACTTTCTTACATGGGGACTTACATGAGGAGATTTATATCCAACAACCTAAGGGCTTTGAGGAAAAAGGAAGGGAACACCTAGCATGTAGATTGAGAAAGAGCCTTTATGGCCTTAAGGAGGCACCTAGGGAATGGTACCACAAGTTTGATGCTTTCATGCATTTACAAGACTATACACATAGTGATATGGATCTGTGTTTATACAAGAAGAAGGCTCGTGATGGCAACCTTTTGATTTTGGCACTCTATGTGGATGACATGTTGATTGCTAGGAGAGCTCTTGATGAGTTGGATGCTTTGAAAAGTCAACTCAAGAAGAGATTTGAGATGAAAGACATGGGACAGACCTCACATATTCTTGGGATGTGCATTACACATGGCCGCTCTTAGGGGCTCCTTTATTTGTCATAGAAGGAGTATATCTAGAAGGTCCTTGAGTGGTTTTATGCAAGATGTTAAGCCTATTGGTTGTCCTTTGCCTTCTCATGTGAAGGTGAGCTAGGCCGACTATCCGCACTCTGATGAGCAGAAGGCTGAGATAGCCAAGGTCCCTTATGCATCCACAATGGGTAGTTTGATATATGCCATGATAGCTACTTGTCATAGCATAGCTTTTGTAGTGGGAGTTGTGGCATGCTACATGGCTACACCTAGCCAGGTGGCATTTGGATGCCGTCAAGGGTATGATGAGGCACTTGAAGAGCACAACAGATATGTGCATATATTATGGTTGCTAGGATAGAGGAGTCATGAGGTACATTGACTCTAATTATGCACAACATGCAGATAGTAGGAAATCCACCTCTTACTATGTGTTTAGGGTGCAGAAATGCATGGCCCTCTCTGCTAACTACAGAGGTCGAGTATGTTGTAGCCACCATTGAGGCTTACAAGGAGACTTTCTAGCAGACCTTGGTATGATTGACATGGTCCCTACATTGTATTCAGATTCTATGAGTGCTATCTAGTTAGCCAAGAATTCGGTCTTCCATGCAAAGACAAAGCACATTGAGGTGCGGTACCACTTTATTAGAGAGGTCATTGAGGACAAGTCTATTGACCTTGTCAAGATCTCAACTGACCAAAATCCTACAGATCTACTCACGAAAAGTCTCTTAGCAAACTATTTTGCCTTCCATGCAGATCGTAAGAAGTCCATTGTTGGGTATGTCTTTAACTATGCTAGTGGTGCTATCTCTTGGATGTTGAGGGTGTAGAAATGCATGGCCTTGTCTAGTATTGAGGTTGAGTAGATTGCATCCACACTAAGGCTTGCAAGTAGGCCCTATGGTTGCAGTGTTTGGTCACAGATCTTGGTATGCCTATGACTCCCACACTACTTTCAGGTTTGATGTGTGCCATTCAATTGGCCCATAATTTGAACTTCCATGCGAAGGCAAAGCACATTGAGGTGATCCATCGCTTCTCAAGGAGGTGATAGAAGACAAGTCCATTGAACTTGTAAAGATTCCTATAGGTATGAATGCAGTTCTACTCATTAAATGTCTCACGGTGGAATGATATACCTTCCTTAGGAAGTTGATTGGTGTAGGATGAGATTATGTCTTTCCTCATCCTATTGTACTTTCATCCTGTTGTACTCTATGCACATGTTGTACTTTTCTATTTTTTCTTTTACTCATCACTAAGGTATATTCACCTTTAAGTGGGAGGTTATTGGGGGTTAAAGGCCAAATGTGCCTAGTCGCCTACATTTATTGTATACAAATCCACATAACTATACATTGCAGGTGGCAAGTGCCCATCATTGTCACTTTATTATTTATTCTTTTAGTGAAAAATAGATGTAGGCTTAGGAGGACCTTTAGGGTTGGGATAAGATTGTAGGCTCAAGATGACATGTGGGATAATATGTAGGCTTAGGAGGACCTATAGAGGTTTAGAATTTCCCTTAGCCACAACCAAAATAATATAGTATAGATAGACAACATGATGGGGGGAGGGTTATATTGGATTAAAGTTGAATTGCCACTTGCATCACATTCAATCACCATGGAAGCCATCACATAGGGTGCACCAAGGATCTTGAAACCTATCATCTCAACAATAAAGGTGTTAAAATCACATGGACCTCACAAACAAATAAAATCATAGCCCTCTTGGTGAAATATAAGACTTGACAAAATGTACATGCAACAAAGACTAAATCACAATCCTTTGGCTGAAAACAAATAGAACTTGACTTAGTCAAAGGCCAAAGGTTTTGGTTTCCCAAGGCCCCTTTATTGAATAACAAGAGGTATTTAAAGAATGTGCCTTTGAACTAATCTATACGTCAAAGAAGGTATATGAAGGTGGTCTTAATGCTGTGTGACCCATGATCTCAAGGAGCTTCCATCCTGCAAGTAGGTATATGAACCTCCAAGTTCTTCAAAAGGAATTCTAAGATATAAGATTCATTCATTCTACTTATTTTCTAGTTAAATATTAGTTACAGCCCTTTATAAAACATCTGGCCTTTTTAATTCTTATATTAGCTATATAAAAACTATTTTTCATTGAAACTTAAATACAATAAAGGATCCAATTATCACATACATAATAATAATTTATAAAGAAAGTATTTTGGGAGAATTTAATATTTTTGGATTTTTCCTAAATTTGAGTAGCTAGGCATATAGAGATATTAAGAGGGATTGATTGGGCCTATTATGTAGATTTCAATTTTGTTTTCTTAACAAATCATTGATTGATATATCAAAGTGAAATTCCAAGCATATTCCTTGTTCATCACATTATTAGTCTTCAAAGTGTGTTATTTCTAACATCACAACTCATTCAAACTCTTTAGCTCTAAGCTATATGGCACCAAGCACTCTCTAAAACAAGATCATGCATCTATTCCCATTGAAGTTCGCCATTGAATAGGTTTCTAGTGCTACATTTCAATTTGCATGAGAGCATGAGACAACTATCTCTATCTAAAAACTCTTTATTATAGTTTATATTAATATCTCTTACACAGTTATTGCTAGCTTACTAAGCTTTATGCAAAGGTCATGGCATAATTATAAAAGTAGTTTGGATGGAGAAAGTCTATTTTGAAAGCAATTGCAAATTTTAGTCATCCAAATAGAGTAGTAGTATTGTAAATTCTAGAAGATAAAACCTGTACATGAAGATGGTGTTATTCATAACACATCCAAGTAGGCTTTGCTTAAATTCATAGCCTACAAATTAGACAAATGATGGGCTATGCTTCTATACTTTGTTTTCATGCAAGTATGTATTAAAGTAGATCCTACAAGCTATAGGCTTGCCATCATGAATATTACAAAATCATGTATGCATCTCATATGCATGTATACTTTTAGGCTAAACAGTCAAGTTGTAGGCTTTATCTATGCATTTCTACAAGCTACTACTCTTTAGCTAGACTCATGCATGGCCTTGAAACGTGTTGGATCTTGTAGGCTATGGCCAAGTGCATTTAACAAAAGCCTACAAATTAGAGGCTTTGTGGATCTAGACAAAGTGTAAACTCTTGGGATATATGGTTCTATGTATTTACACAAAGTTACGTTCTATCCCAAATAATGATATATCTTGTAGAAAACATACAAGTTAGAGATCAAGATCTCAATGCTAGAAAGTATGGTTGCTTGGGCAATGGATAGCAAAAAACTCAATGCCTACAGCATAAAAATCATCCATGATGTGGCAAAGGAGTTGAACTTTGGCACACAAGAGTTCAACAAATTGGGACATGTATTACTAGAAGCAGAGAGGCAGAAAGGAAGAAGATAATAACAACCATGACCACTCTAGTGGGATTCAGTGGGATACTAAGAGCCATATACAAGAAGTCACCGAGGAATCACATCCAGGAGCAAAACCATTAGCACAAGAACCTCTAAGCACAACAATAGCAGAGATGTTATCCACATGCATTGAAACTCTAGAGCATGGATCCTCAAGGGAAAAAGACGAACAAGAGATTAGGAGATTGCAATAAGAGGTAGAGGAGAATGCAAAAATGCTTGTTGCCACATGATAGAAACTCCAAACTAAGAGAGAACCTAGTAAAAGAGCTGCAAATTGAAGCTCCCATGACAAGTTTAGTTGCTAGCAACAACAATATCAACCACAATCCATCCCCATTAGAAGGAAAGAAGGGGAAATGTCAATCGAGCAAGAGAAGGGCATGACTAAAGAGGAGAAATAACTCAAAAATGTGAGAGAAGCCTCCAAAAGGGAGAAATACCTTAGAAAGCAAGAGTAGGAAGACATAGCTCTAGTGATTAAAAGATCAGTAAAGCAACACTCAAGAGTAGAAGAGCTGGCTCAAATGGGCCTCAACTTGGGAGGGTCTTTAGAGGCAGGCATTCGTGCAACAGGACCTACAGCTAGGCCACCAATCATCCTAGGCAAGGGTAAAGCTCCACTAGAAACTCCTTCTCCTTCACTTATAGCCACATCATCACCCATCCTAGCATCCTAGTAGATGATTTGCTAGAAGCAAACTGGAGAGCATGGTCTATCACCGTTCTCTCACATGGAAGATCGGAAGAAGCCATAGCCACAAGTATCAAATGATTGGTAGTTGTAGATGTGGAGTTTGGTTAGAAGGCACCTAAAATGTCAAGAGTGGAAGGGCCCTCACCTTCCTTACCCATGACCACCCTAAGCCTAGCACTAGGTTTTGAAGAGCTGTTAAAAGATCTAGAAGAGCAAAGGGATCAGTTGGATCAGGAGAGGAAGTCAGCCTTAGTAGCTTTAGAGAAGGAAAAGAGAGTCCATGCCACATATCGACAATAGAAAATGAGCAAGTTTTTCAATATAAAGAGAGATCTAGCTATGGTTAGGGAAGGCAATGACAAAGAAAAATGATATGAAGAGTTGCACGAATAGTGTGAAGTAGAAAGAGAAAACCGTGTGCAACTAAAAGGCTAGTATGCCCAAGCCATGAAAGACAAAGCTAAGTTAGAAGCAGGACTAGAGGAGATGAACTAGGTCCACAAACAACAAATAAGGGAGATGGAGGAGGAAAAGTGAGCCAAAGAGGAGGCCCAGTAGAAGACCCAACAACTACTAGAGTTAGAAAATGAGATAGAAATATCTGTGCAGGACTATGCCCAACTCCAAAAGCAGCTAGATCATGAAGTGCAACAAAGGAACATTCTTGCCAAAACTTGGCAAGAACAACAAACCACAATGGAAATCCTTGCTAAATGGAAAAACCAAGGGCTAGAGATAGCAAAGGAAAAGGTGAGTCAGTGGGAAGAAAAAAATGTGGATGTGTTGTAGAACATGGCCACTTGTTTAGCACAAGAAAGAATGTGAAATAAGCCTAGTACTAGAAAGAGCTAAGGCAATTGAAGTAGTGATGCAGGTTCAACAGCAAGAGTATAGCATGACAAAGGAAGAACAATTGCAAAGGCTTAGGGAAATGGGGCTCTCCATAGAAGAACTTAAGATCATTGGGATAGTCATCATTGAAGAACCCACCCAAACCATAGAAGCACCACCATCATCACCCTTGCACTTAAAGTAGATTGGGGATAAGAAGAGCACGAGCAATCTACATCACCACAACTAGAAACAATCACAAAAATAGAAAGGGTATTTCTCTCTCTAAGAAACATTATAGAAGCCATGCAAAGAAGAAGAGAACTGCCACTACTTAACCAGTGTTAGACATACCCTTTCCATAGAGAGGGGAGTACTTATTAATCAATTGGGATAGAGAGCTCATCACTTGGGAACAATGGGAGGCTCATGAATCACCTATGCAATGTTCTTTTAACTTTCCACGCAGGCTCAAAGAGGTGTTGCCTTTGATAGCTGTGTAGAAGGTAAGTCAGGTTTCATTAAGGCTAGGGGAAAAATAATTGAAACCGAAATTCAGGACCCTAGATTATGATAATACAAATCAATAGATTATTGCACGACAAGGTGTTTGAGGTGCCATGGATTGTGAAGGATTATGAGTCTCAGCCTACCTAGAGAAGGAATATATTGGATGGTAACATGGAAGCATGGGTGGCCTTCTGCAGTTCACTATTGTCTAAATGAGGGAACCCCACTTACATGCCTTTTTCTTACCTAGACCTTGCTTTCATTACAACATGAAATTATTTAAGATTTCTTCTCCAATTGCTTAACCTGAAGAAGATGGTGGAAGAAAAGGGTCTCCATCCATTGTTCTTTGATGTGAATGTAATAATAGATAGGTCTACCATGGTGAGGTTACTCCTTTGTGCTTCACTACTATTGACATACTATTTTGAGCTACTAGAAGACATGAACATCAACTAATTCACCCGTTTTAGCTACCATTTCCTACCAAAAGCACCCCTAGTAGCAAGATCTGCATTGAAGACCTATATGATGAACAAAGCATGCCTAGAAAAATCGTTGCGGCCACCACCTTAGGAATCAGAGAGAGCCCCAATGAAGCCATTCTCATTTACTTGTATACCTTTCTTCCACCAAAAAAAGAAGGAAAAGAAAGAAAAAGAAAAGAAAGAGACTGAGGGCCACACAGTCACAACACCTAGGGGGCCGTAACCCCCAGCCCTTCCCAACTTAATTAACTCAGGGCACCTCAAGGGCAAGAATCCTAACAAGATTGGTAGACATGTCTCCTTGAGTTTTGCATTGCACTTTTCCTAGCACTAACTGGGTCCTCAAGTGTGAGACAACACTTCAAGCCTACTTGGGGTTCAACTCATCTCCTAGTTGCACTATATGAGTACAAAAGTCACATCAGAGTGAGAGATATAGCCCCCTTAGGTAGTGCACATACCCTTCTATGGTGAGAATGCAATTTGAAGAGTAGTTCAACAAACCAGCAACGTTGGTGGCCTTCATTATCTTGATCCTTTCCTCTTCTGCCTTGACAATGAGCCTATCCTCGAAGACTAATTTGAAGCTAATTCTGTTCCTGCCTAGCACTAGCCTAAAGCATAAGGCTACTACTGGTATTGGCTACACATGGATCCCATAGGACCACTGAGTGCCATGGGATGGGCACAACTCTAGGAGGGGGCTAATGTTAATCCCATCTATGAAGGTGCAACTAAGGACATGCAAGAGAAGGCAAAAGAAAAATTGGAAATTTATAGAGGTGCAATAAAAGTGAAAAAAAGTGGAATAGAGAAACAACTTAGAATTTTTCAAATTAGCAAATTACTTGGAATTATTTTTGCACAAGAGCGCCAGGCTCACTCCCATGCAAGTTGTATCAATTACTCTTTGCAAAACTAGTTGATGAACTGGTAAACTAATGTAAATGTAGAGGCTAGTGAGAGAAGGATGGTCTAAGAAAATGCAAAGGGAGGGTGCCCAACATTTAAGGCCATGTATAAAAATTGGAAAGTGAATGGATAAGCTCATTCTTGTGGTGTGCAATCTTCTGAGCTCTCTTCTTGCTTGAGAGAGAGAGAGAGAGAGAGAGAGAGAGAGAGAGAGAGAGAGAGAGAGAGAGAGAGAGAGAGAGAGAGAGAGAGACATCTCGAGAAGCTCTTGCTTCCTCTTCCTTCTCTTTTTCTTCTTCTTCTTCTTCTACTACTTCTTCTTCCTTGCGGAGCTTGTGTGGTAGTTGAGGCAAAGAAGGTGGAGCTTGCTTGCAGTGTGTTGCAAGGATCATGGAGCCATCAACAAGCTTTCTTTCCACAAATAGACTACAATGAGAAGATAAACCTATGAGTTTGCTATACTCATTTGGAGAGTTGCAATGGCTAGGTGAGAGATAGCCATAACCGCATTGCTCGAGATGCTTGAAACAATAAGCGGTTTGTAAGCCCAACAATCTAGCTTACGAGAGCGATGGCACTTCTGCTATCATGTAGAATGAATCTTCATCAACTGGCATAAAGCAGAACGATGTACATTAATCTTCCACTAGTAAGGATGCAATAGCAAAAAGTAATGCACTTGAGACTCTAGACACTAAGCCCCAAGCTAATGTAGTCCCTACTAACCCAAACCACTAGTTAGACTAGGTGAACTCTAGAATGCTTCACAGTAGGTTGTTTAGGCTCACCTCTAGATTAGTGCCACATAACTTAATTTGCCTACTCATCTTAAACCTTTGCTAGTTTTCCATCTCTAAGTAGTATGGCTACTAATTCAACAAAGAAAGATAATTTCTCTAAAGTAGAGTAGTTGCTCTAATTGGACTCCATATTTCCTACTTATGCCAAGATATTTGCAAGAATTGATTTGGGCCTTGCCAAAAATTAGGCAATTCAAGTCGCTAGAAGCAACAATGGAGGAGTAAGAAGTTTCATTCATATCTATCTTATCTCCTAGGCTTATATGTGAGTTCTAATTCTTCTATATGGAAGGACATATTGTTCTTATTTGGTATTTGAGATCCTCACATGTTATTTTGTGTTTTTACTTTAGTAGAGCCAAGACATCATCCTTATTCGAATCAACATGATTCCCCTTTCTCTTGTGTTTTGTATTATGATGGATCAACAGTGGATATTATGTCATCATCTATTTTTGTTGTCCTTACCCTTATGTGGCTTGCTTATCTTTGACATATATATTTTATTATAAGGATGTCAGTGCTTATTTTTCTTACTCTACCTCGACTCAAACCTAATCAATGTCTTCAATGACTTTTCTAAGTAAACTCCACATGCTTAAGTGCTCACATTTTCCTGAGAACTTGGTAGAAGTTTGGACTTCATTTGCTAATTTTGAGGTTGGTTTTTCCTATTCAATGTTTGCCAGTACCTTTGACCTACTCACACTACAATTTCCAAAAAATATGGTTGTATATTGAGTATAACTTTGTACTATTATTAATTCAAATATCTAGTTACTAGTGGTCTTTGGGATGGGTAACTCAGATGTTGTCAAATGGACAAACATGATTGTGATTTACACTTGGTCTTGAGTTTGACCACCCATGATAAACCAATGGTACTATTATATATAGATTGAGTATGACCACCCACGAATAACAAATAGTGGTGGATACAAGTATATACATGAGGGGTAGAGCTAATAGAGAGTAACCCTCCAAGGGCTACCATTGATATCCAATTCATGGTGTGGGCAGATGTGTTGACATGTTGACAGACACTAATGACATGGCTCAAGGATAAATGAGATATTATTGCCAAATGACTCTTCAAGATTGGAGTTATAATGATACTATCTACTGCTAAGAAGCTAAATATGTGTTACTTATTGTCACTTTGGGTTTGTGCAACCTTGAACATTGGTGTGTTCCCTCCTAAGCCAATCACCTTATTCTCGTGGTGGGTACAATTTGTATCATGGATGATATAGACATGTGCACATGCTTTGGCTGATATTTTGGTCATTGGGATAGAGAGTTGAGGATTTGGGGGGTGCATTTTGCAAAATGCTAATTTCTCAATATGGTTGAAATCCCCTAATAGGAATTTCCCTATTGGTGTTTGGAAAATTTACTTGAGGATTCAACTAATAATCATAGAAATAGCATGATGAGGTGCATATTGATATTTTTGCATGGCTTGAACATGACTCCTTGTCCTTTAGTTTTTTTATTGGAGAATGATGCCTACGCTCTTTTGATCCTTATTAGATGGTCAATGACTTATTTGGATATTAAAGAGGCTCTCTCTACTAATAGGCCCATTGAATAGCTTAAATTGATAAATATGATGAAGTGAACATGCTATATTGGTTGGCCAAACTTCACTAATGCTAGGTTAATGCTAAGAAAACTGACCTGATTAGTAATGATCTAGTAGTTGAGTGCTTTTCAAATGGAAAAATCCTTTCAAAATCTACAAGTGATTAGGCTTTAAGATTTGGAAACAAGTGTTGAGAGAACACTTTGGGATCAAATATTGAACTATAACAAGTGCTTGAAAGGCACTACCTTGGAATATGACATAGACATGATAGTTGGAGGTTATTGATTTGGCTTTTAAGCTATTCAAATCATTTCTTGATGGTAAAGTGGTAGTTGGATAAATAGTAATCTATAAAATTCATATCAATTAGCATGGTGTTAAGCTTCCTTGTCCTCTTGCATTAAGCTCCACACTCCTCCACATGTTATAAATACATGCACTTGTATAGAAGAATATGCATGCATACAATCTAAATTTGTATCTAGGTGTGCACATGTGCAATTGACATGAGAAAAGCCAACTTATAGCTCTTGTATATTCAAAAGCTCATGATAAAGATTGATTTTTTCCATCAATATGATATGCTTAAGCACTATAGCAAGATTTTTTGGAAGATAATCACTAGAACGGAAATATTTAGGATCAAAGAGAGGCCTTTTACCATTCATATTTGATATTGAGGATACATGACAATCTATTTAAATCAAGCATGGTATTGTTACCCTTGTATTATATGTAATGGTTGTCCTTGAAAAAAGTTTTTACATTAAATCAAGCAAGTCACATATGATATATCATTGGAGTTTATAATAGAAATATATTTTATGATATGCCAAATTACCAATTCGCAATATGTACTTCATCATATGGATTCAAGCAAACAAATAAATTTGTTAGGATTATGGTATATGGAGAAACATAATATGATGTGGAAAGACAACTCAAAAAGAGATGCAACTATATTTTGGGTGAGCGCTTCCAATGACACCACATGTAGTATAATAGGTTAATAGTAAGGGAAGTTGTACAAGAGCTAGGAGAAAAAAGTCTACAAGTAACTTGGAGAACATGATGAAAGGAAAAAAGGATGGTATGCTATTGCTATTAAAATAACGCAAAAAAAGCATGTTAGGAAATGATTAAGTTGAGAGGTAAGTTGGGTATAGGCAACAAGTCTACCACATATAATGCAAACAATTAATGTAAAAAATAGCTACATATATAGGCAAAATTTGAAAATCATCATAAAGGAAGGCATAAGAGTGCCTTGCACACCTCACATAGTATGATAGCTTAATGCTAGCAAGGGAAGTTGTACATCCGCTAGGAAGAATACATGTAAAAACCGCATATAAAGTCCCAAAAAATACTTGGAGAACAGCTAACAAATAAGTTGAGAGTTGTGTATAGGTACTTTCACATATTGTGCAAACAAGTCATTAAAAATAGCCATAAAAGGTTGAAAATCATGATGAAGGAAGGTATAAAGTGATTTTTAATTATGATGAAGGATGGAAAACATGTTGACATTGAAGATCATGGTCAATGCAATGCAAAAAAATGCCATCAATCCACCATGATAGAACATGGTCAAAGACTACATCAGTTTTGTGCATTTACTTTTCTAGAAACACTACATATAACAATGATATGGTGCATGCATACAAAGGAATGAGAACACCCTATTAACATCAACTATACACATTACAATGGACTAAATTAAGTAAGATAAATAGCAAGTATGTGATGCACATGACTTTGTGCAAAAAACATAATATACACTAGCAACTTGACAATCATGGCAAGCACAATGCAAGATGATGCTACAAATCAAACTTGGTGGCACCCATAGTTATCTAGAAATGAGCTTCATGACTCCAATCCATAGATTTGTCCTTATTTCCATGCATGGAAAAACTATAGGATGATCTTGCCCAAGGATTTCTATCCTCATGCATGCATGGAACATGTGTAGGATGATCTAGTCTATCTCTATAAGATATAAGTAGAGGATCACAAATTGCCATTTCATTTCCATATCTTAGAAAAACATATTTGGATCATTCCATGTGGCTACAAGAGAGGGAGACTATCACCCTACCATTATCTCCATCCTATCTTTATTGTGGGGTAAAGCAACAAGCTAGAAAGTGGAACTAAAGCACAAAAGGTCCATCCTATCTTTATTGTGGGGTAAAGCAACAAGCTAGAAAGTGGAACTAAAGCACAAAAGGTGAGGTAATCTAATGTAGACATGTTACGTTTCACATAGTAGGCTGCCTTTGGTTTACAGAATCTAGAAATCATATAGAACTTGGTAGCTAGAAAGTGGGGTATGCCAATAACTTAACTTCTTTTGTTTTTAAAAGACACTTAATGAAAAAGTCTTTATTTTCTCTCTTTGCTCAACAAAGACCATCTACATTGTCCAATAAGTAAAGTAAGTAATCTTACCACAAGGGCTACCTAAAGGAAGGGTTCAACCTATCACCACAAGGGCCTACTTGTTATAGTTGAAGGTTCCCTTTGGTTTACAAAATCTATAAATAATATAGAACTTGGTTGCTAGAAACTGAGGTTTTGCCAATAACTTTACTTCTTTTGTTTATAAAATACATTTGATGAAAAAGTCTTTGTTTTCTCTCTTCATTCAATAGAGACCATCTACATTTTTCAACAAGTAAAATAAGTGATATTATCACAAGGGCTACCTAAAGGAAGGCTTCAACTTGTCATCCATAAGGGCCTACCTAAAATAAGGTTGAAGGAAGGAAGATCGTTTAATGATATAAATCTATAATCAATATGTTATGAAGTTTACTCAATAATTTAGGGATTGTGAAAGTTCTAGATACATATCAACCAATGCATGGTGTCTATTGATTTAGATTTCCAATATCTCATGGATGTAGGTTTAGACAACTTCACAACACAACTTACTAAAGGATATCTTGAGAGCCATTTTGGCTAAACTGAGAGGCTTAGATGCAAAATGGACATTGGCTTTACTAAATTCTCAAATCAACATCATGGAGATATAGTTTTAATTGTGCAAAAGTGGAAGGAGCACAACTTGGGATGATATGAGAGATGCAATTATAAATGATGTCGACATCTCCCATGTTTCTCATGTAGTCCCAATGAATGAGTCTAATGTAGAGAGAGAGAGAGAGAGAGAGAGAGAGAGAGAGAGAGAGAGAGAGAGAGAGAGAGAGAGAGAGAGAGAGAGAGAGAGAGAGAGAGAGAGAGAGAGAGAGAGAGAGAGAGAGAGAGAGAGAGAGAGGATTTAATTAAATAGAAAAATATAAGCAACAATTTAGATGATGAGCTATCCATTATACAAAAAGCTTAGGCAAATAAACTTAACCTACTTTCTTATGAAAATTATGTGTAGAAAACTCTCATACTTGTTTGCTAAGGGATACATTTCATTAATCGTAACTTTTTTATGAAAGGTGACTTTTAGGAGATGGCCTCCTAAACCACCACGCCTTAGATTTTCTAGCACCTTACAATGCAACATCAAATTTAATAACTTAATATCAATAAACTTGATAACAAGTCATAAAGCTATTGAGAACATATAAGTATGCTAGCCCATCTCTATTCATATAGTTACCAATCAATGCCCAAATCCAATAAGTTAAATAAGTCCTACCACATGTCATGAAGTATTCCATCAAGAAGATGCATAAGAGGAGTGCATAGTACTAGTGACAAAACATTGGCATAGAGGGTAGGGAAGCAATATCTCTCAACAAAGATATAGAAGCTAAAAATGTTTGGTTCTACAAGGGATCCAACGTGTCTTGCTCACTAGACCTCAAGATTTTATCAATAGATTGGATTCATTGTCCCAATGATTCTCCATCATTGGGTGATGAGGTTTTAGTCATGGTTCGACTTGTGAAGTTAGTAGATGAAGGCTTTTTGGAGGTAGTGTATGTCATAAAGATTTTGTCAATAGATCAAATTCATTGTCCTTATGATTCTCCATTGGATGACAAGGTTTGGGGTTGTAAAGGTGGTAGTTGACTGCTTTTCAAGGCAATGTATGTCACAAAATATTTGAAAGAACATGTGGATAACTTCTATTGAAAGCACAGACTATGTACAAAAGTGTGTGTATAAAATTTCATCATCTCTCCAAACCTCATTAGTAAAGAAGACTTTGACCAAACCATAGCCTAGAAACACTAATTGTCCTAGATAACTCAATCGCAAAAGCATGGTATCTAGTTATGTAGTTACTTGAATTTGGACCAAGATAGGCATCTAAACTCCAAAATTTGAGAGACATAAGAATCTTGAATTCATCCCTTATCCATAAAAGGCAGAACTTATAAGCCCTTTGTGCCATGTGATTGCAATAAGGAAAGAGATCTAGAACTAATATGATTGGGTGATAAATACTCTAGTCCACTTGATTAAGACATCCTTGTCTTAATAAGGAAAGAGAGTTAGAACTATGCACTCCAATCCACTTGATCATTGAGACATCCTTCTCTCATTGACAAAACCTTGACATCAATGTAAACATCCAAAGGAAAGGAAGCTAGAACTATACACTCCAATTCACTTGATCATTGAGACATCCTTGTCTCATTGACAAAACCTTGACATCAAAGTAAACATCCAAATCCATTAATCTATGAGACAAATCCTTGACATCAAAGTAAACATTTGAA
Source organism: Lygodium microphyllum (assembly GCF_053477565.2). Taxonomy (NCBI): domain Eukaryota; kingdom Viridiplantae; phylum Streptophyta; class Polypodiopsida; order Schizaeales; family Lygodiaceae; genus Lygodium; species Lygodium microphyllum. Next base: position 43,885,976 of record NC_141149.1, on the reverse strand, counting down.
ACCAATGACCCTAAATCCAAATATATAGCTTGAGACTATTGACTCTCATTGATAGGGATGGTAGTTATACAAGCTAGAAGTCAAACAACTTGAGCTTAAGAACAAGCAAATAAAAAGTGTGACCAAGGTTAGTTTATGTGCTTGAGAAGCAAAGTTGGAATATCAACACCCAAGTCTCGTAGAGCTTCCATTGCACATTCTAGATCTAGCCACCCTTATCCTAAAACACAATGCAACTCTCTCAATGACATCTTTTGATAAGTACAATAGCTATTTGACCTTGAGATAGAAAGATGCACCTCATCCTTCAACCATTTGAAATTAAATATAAACACTTATGTGTATTTGATTGCTATTGAGGATCTACCTAAAGAAACCAAGCAACCTTTGAGAGGCTTCCAAGAGGGAGAGGAAATAGGCATAGGTATGCCTAACCACCCTATATTGACCCCTTTGCACTTATTAGAAGCCTATAAAGATCTTACCCTAAAACCATGGGTTGAATGCTCATGTTAGATAAGTATATTATTTGAAAACAAAAACATGAGTTGGATGGAAGCCTAAAGCTTGTAAGTAGCATGAGAATAATACATTTTTTAATGGTTACAATGTTTGACCTCATACATAGATGACTCCTTAATTATGCATCTACCAAGGAGGCTAATTTTAAGCTAGTAACAAGTTTACTTATTAGGATAGAAGTATGCAATACCATCAAGGAACAAACAAGAAATCTAGTTGTAGAAAAGCATATTGATCAATGCAAGGTCAGAGAAGACCCTTGGTCACTTTGTGGAGAAGTTTGAATATTAACATCAAAAGACAAGATGGTTCAAGCCTTTGGACTATGCTTAGGTGAGGACATGACTTGATTATCAAGTCTTGACACAACTAGGAAGGCCACTTTCCCCACCTTGAAAGACTTTTTTGTAAGCAATATTCTGAGACAAGTTATGCAAACAATATCATAGTGAAGCTAATTGTTACTTGCCATTCATATCCGAGTGAATCTCAAAATGTGAAAAAAGGAAAAAAAAAACTCAAGGCAAAAAAAGAGGACATGGCTATGAGTGTGGTGAGTATGGTAATACATGTGGCATGAAATTTTTCAGGTTCTTATAATTTTTGAAAATTATTATGATGTAACTATGAGAGCTAGGATCATGCAATTTGCAAAAATATTTCAAGTTGGAATAGTATTTGCAATAGTTGGATGATTGTGGGCATAGTATTTCTATTCACCATAGGTTGAGACCGTTTGGTTAAACACAAAAGGCCAAGCTTATGCAAAAAAGAGGAGGGGTGCCCAACTTTGGGAGAGAGCCCTCATTTTGAGAAACCCTACATATAAAAGTCAAAAAGTGAAAGGATAAGCTCATTCTATTATGTGCAAACTTGGGAGAGCCTCATCCTTACTCCTTGCTTCTTGCTTGCTTGCAGAGAGAGAGAGAGAGAGAGAGAGAGAGAGAGAGAGAGAGAGAGAGAGAGAGAGAGAGAGAGAGAGAGAGAGAGAGAGAGAGAGAGAGAGAGAGAGAGAGAGAGAGAGAGAGAGAGAGAGAGAGAGAGAGAGAGAGAGAGAGAGAGAGAGAGAGAGAGAGAGAGAGAGAGAGAGAGAGAGAGAGAGAGAGAGAGAGAGAGAGAGAAGCTTTACTCCTCTTTTGTCTTCTTCTTCTTCTTTCAATGTGCGAAGCTTGCACAAAGGATCAAAAAATTAGAAAGAGAGCATGTTGGCAGAGCTGCATTCGAAATGTGGAGGAGCCCTCGATGCATCTTCAAGCCTAGACTACAATGAGAAGGTCACTCCACTGAGTCCACTACACTCATTGTCATTTGATCTTTCATGCTTTTGGTGTTGAGAGATAGAGGATTAGATTGGAAATGAGTGTGCAATGGTTAGGCGAGAGATAGCTAGATTTCTGTCAGTAGTTGAAGCACTTGAAAAAATAAGTGTTCCCTCAAGTCCCATATTGTTCTAGCTTTAATGAAGGTGGCAACAATAGGAATTGAAAATACCACTCTTTGTTGCTCTCTATATTGCTTTAGGTGCACAAAAATGGGAATCAAGGCCTCTATTTTGTTAGGGGAAAGGGGAAAAAAGGTGGTGACATAGGGGACTTTTTTTTCTTTCTCTATTGAGTTTGAGGGAAAGTAGGGTAGCAAAGAGAAAGAAGAGGAAGGATAGCTACTACTATTCACAACAGAGAAGGGAAGGAACAAGATTAATCATAGTGGCACCACCTCCAACAATTCTTTGCTTCTAGATACAAGCATATCGCAACAAAACTCTTTGCTAATTGCTTTAGGCTCAGTTTGGATAAACAACTTGCACTCACATTCATTGCTTCTACATTACGCTGGTCATCACCAACTAGTTCTTTGAGAGGGATTGGTTTATACATATTTCCTAATGTAAGCAATCTTCATTGCTATAGGGAAGGTCAAAAGTTCAAAATTTCCCTCCTAGATTCATCATTTTGTAGTTTAGGCATTAGCATTTTGCCGAAAAATTTTCTAAGGGGCACCAAAAAACAATACCCGTGCTTCTCAGTCAACTCACCTATGTGGTGATCACCTATTGAAGATGACAAGGGGGAATGCAAGTTATTTATTTGCATCTCTTTAGGTCAATTATAGATAGCAGGCCCGGACAGACAGTTCAAGGTACAAAATAAAGGGCCAATGAGGTGACATGTCTGTGAACGATTGGTTTCCCACAGATTTGTGTAGGGGTTTTTTGTGCGCCCATTGTGTAAAGAAATGCCTGGATTATTTTGAGCGAGGACAAGGGCTTTTGTCTGGTGTGTAACCATCCTTAGGCTAAGGTGGGTTTTTTGTTTTACTTACCTATGCTTCTAGGAGTTCTTGACCCTTCAAGGATCCTTATAGAGCCCCACCATGCCTAAGTTTGTAGATTTGGCATAGAGGGGATCAACTATGGAAAGCTTGCGGCCATGCTTGTAGACCATACTTATGCGGCCTTGTGACCCCATGTGCAAAAAATAGAAGTACAAATATATATATATATATATATATATATATATATATATATATATATATATATATATAGGCTACCACATAGCAAAGTTTGTGGGAGTCCTTGTAGTCCCTCCATTAATGGAGGGACTACAAATGGAGGACTTGATGTCATCCTGAAAAAAAATCTATTTAGTGAACTTGAGAACTTCTGCAAGTCAAGTATTACTTCCTTGCCTCTATCGGCCAAGACTTTTGGGACTCACCTAGGTCTCAAGATCTAGGCATGTCCTAGCTCTTAGCCACTTGGAGGTGAGCATTGCCAAAACCTCTTGGACAACACCTTCCCCCACTTAGGTTCAAATCAACTACTATTTAACATTATCTTGACATGCTCTCATTATCATCTTGGCTACTAATATTAGGGCGTCACCCCTTTCTCTTGGATGACATGGTGCTTGAGCTGACTAGCCTGGGCACATGGCCATCTTCCTCACACCTAGTCTCATTGGGCACACTAGCCCATCGGCCTCACACTTAGCTGTTGTTCTTGGAAAACTAGCCACCTTGGATCATCACCCTAACTAAAGCACCCAAGCTACTTTGTCACCACATGACCTATGAACTTTTGGCTTTAGTGTGACAATAATATGCACCTTGAACATGTGGCAAGGCTCAAATGCTACAACCAAACATTTTCTAAGATCACTAGGATTTCCTAGTTTTTGAGCTTGACAAGGGCATTGACAACTTATCTAGGATGTAGTTAGTGGTCACACTCCTTGTACCTTAGGTTCTACAAGAATGCCACTTGGGGTTACTACAAAGGCCCAAGAAGCACTTGATGGTTCAAAAGACTAGGAGCCATAGGATTAACATATAGGCACAATAATAATAAGAGAGAGTGCCAAGCGTCGCTTGGAATGAGATTTGCTTAAGAGAGAGACCTCTTTCACAATAAGCAATACATCAAGAACATGGTGTAAACAAAATGTCCAAGAGCATTGGAAAGGTGCCCTGTGACCTTATTCAACTCTTACATCTATGACATTTTCTTGAGTATTAGCCTAGGTGCTTCTTGGCTTGGCTCAATATTAGTATGAATGTGCCCCTATAATCACTTTTCCCCACTCAATTAATAACCAAACATTGTAAATAGCTTACCTACATTGGATAGTGTAGTAGCTCCTGGGTTGCACCAAAAGAGCTTGGACCTCAAAGTGATTTTTGGATATGAACTCAAGATACTTGAGATCTTTAGAACGAGACCACCTTGAAGTCACTTAGGCCACTATCGTTGTCACTACCTCAGTTGAGCCATAGCCTTGACTTCAAGTGTTACTACACTTTTGTGATGCTCTACACCTGATGCCAGGAGGCCTATTTCATGGTGGATTCCGTGCCACGGTGGATTTCGTGAGGTTTTACGGTGGATTCCGTAAACTTTGATGACCGGGGCTCATACACAAAGTGGATTCTTTGTGCGAGAAGTTGATGGGGATGCCTATCCTTTTCGGGCATTTCATTAATTTAGTGTGTACATGGGTGATTCCATAGCGGGTGATTCCGCAAAATGCATATTAAATTAATAAACGTTTATGAGTTTAGAGTGCGCACTTGTAATAAATTAAGGTTAGGATTGATTTCTAACCAGTTGATTTATTTATGTAGCTGAAGACTGCTAGGTATTCACTTTTGTCGGTTTAATTGTATTATTTTACTAACGATTGTGAATGCTTCAGTTGATGTGTAGAGATAGCAGCAGTGGCGGAGGAAAGCATTGAAGGATAGCGAGTATTCGATTTATCATTTATATTTTGATCGGCACATACCTTAGGCATGGCGCCTATATTTTGTCGCGCCTATTTATTGAGGTGTTGGATATTTATTTATTATTTGTTTATGCGCATGGGCGCACGATTATGTTATTTGTACTTGGACATTGTATTGGGTATGCCAGACTCTTTGGGCACCGCTTTATTTCTATTTTGTGCTAAAGCAAACTCAAAAGCTAAAAGCTTGCTATTTTGTAATTTAGGCTATTATTTGAGCTTGAAGATGATTAATACATAAAATACATGCTTTGTGGAGCGCCCACATAAGGCATGGGGGGAGATTGCACCCAATTGGTCTCTTGTTCATGTCGTGCATGCTTTTTACCTTGAGTTTTGTGCAAAAAGTAGAGTTCTTTCGTTCTTGGGGACCTTCTGACATTCACTACGCGAGCATACAGCATCCGATCTGTGCACCAGTGGTATCAGAGCAAAGCTGAGATCAAGAGCTTCCAATCGCTACCCATCTTGTGCGAAGGCGGAGCTCCTGGAACGATCAAGCTCTACGGTCAATCTCGTCGTGAATGGTTGATACGAATGGATTCCTGGCGGTCAAGAACCTCTGTTTCCATCATCAGATCACGAAGGACCAGCCTGCAGCAACGGAGGACCACGTGGATATCTCCTACATCAAGTTGTCAAGAAACACAGATAAGCTCTCATAATCTCAAAAGTTTAAAAGCTTAATCAAGCTTCATAAGCTTAATAAGCTTGGTTTAAGCTTAAAAAGCTTAAACTAATCAAATCGTCAACGGCTGGTATAAGAATATGTCCGCGGAATTTTCGGCGTCAGAAAAAAACAGCCCCCCTCCCCTACGATTCGATGTTTTTTAATTACTAAGCTTAAAAGCTTAGTTAATTAAGCTCCAATCATACAAGTCATATCAATTCTGCAAGTCACACACAAGCTCCCAAGTTCTGCAAGTCTTTCAAGTCTAAATCTTGCAAGTCAAATAAATCAACCAAGTTCTGCAAGTCCTGGAACTCTGCAAGTCACATAAGTCTGCAACTCTGTAAGTCATACAAGTCATCTGAAGTCAAAACTGACTTTTGTTCAAAACTCCTAGAAGGGTTGTTCCTATGCAGAAACTCCGAACTGCAAAGTTGTTCATTGGAAGGTATTTTTCGCACACGCAGGTTTGCTGAACCATTTTCAGCACACACAGAAGGATAAGACACAGATTTTTCAAAGATTACAAATCCCGCAATAGTCAAAGACGAAGATTGTGAAAGCCACACCTGAAAATATATAAGCCTTGTACACCCGAACTTGAGCTACGCTCATCCCGCTAATTTGATTTTGAGAGTGTGAGGTCTTTTGAGTTTTGCAGGATGATGGAACCACATATGGATGATTTAATGGCTGAAGGTGATCTTGCTGAACCTACGATGGAGCAAAAGCTGGACTTAATTATGATGCAGTTGGATGAAGAACGACGAGCTAGACAAGCATTACAAGTTCAATTGGCTAATTTACAAAGATCGACTACCGACAAAGAGGAACCTCAATCTGAAGACCTTATCCGACGTACCATCGACGCGACTCTTGAAGCTCAATCCATCCGCAAGGAAACAAAGATAAGTAAAAGAAATTTCAAATTCCGTACTTTCAATGGCACTCGAGAGGGAAAAACTGTTCTTGCATTCATTAGTCAGTTTGATGACTACTTTCATGAGGAAACATATGCAGAAAAAGATAAAATCAAGTGTGTCACTAATCATTTAGTGGATAGAGCATCTCTTTGGTGGACCGTGGTTCGTAAGAGTATAGATTGTCCCACTACCTGGGAGAATTTCAAGAAGAAGTTTATGCAGAATTTCCTTCCTCCACAATTTCATGAAAAAGCCATAAAGCAATGGGACCTTCTTCAGCAAAACGAGATCGTGAGCCTATTTCTCAGTACACCGAACGCTTTTGGAATGCATTACTCCAGCTACGCATGCTTGAAGACGTACCTGAAGCGACACACAAGCGCAAGTATATGTCTGGATTACTTGGGCATTACTACGCTGAAGTTAATATGTTCAAGCCTGCAATTGAAGACACAATTTCATTAGCTCACGACACTGAAGACAAGCTTCGAGGAAGAGACAAGCGTCCACAGCAATTCCAAGCCAATGGTAACTATGGATCTAAGCAATTCAACTCAAATTTTAGAAGATTTAATCAAGGTCATTTTCCTTCATCATCTTTCCGTAAGAATTGGGCAAAACCACTTGCTTTACCATCCAATATAAACCAAAACCCTAAGCCAATTCCACAGCCAAATCCTGATATCCCTAGACTTCCTGCCATTGCAAACAATGTAACCAAAGCCAAACCTATAGTGTGTTATAAATGCCACCAACCTAGACATCTAGCAGCAAATTGCCATTCGAAGAAGCCACCTGTCCATATCAACTACCTTGGAGCAATGGAAGATGACGAACATGAAGAAATGCCTGATTTCACGGAAGATGAAGACGACATTACCATTCCTTTGGATACTTTACCAGGTATGCCAACTCCACATTCTTTATTGACAATGAAATGTTTAGTGCATGGAAAGGAAAAGATTATTTTGCATGATGATGGTAGTACTCATGATTTTATTTCTGCAAAGCTAGTGAAAGAATTGAAGTTACAAACTGTACCTATGCATTACCCAAACAAGAGTTCCCTATCCTTAGGAAATTGCAAGAAGCTAAGTCCAAGGTATTGTGGACCATACAAGATCCTTAAGTGCCTAGGACCCAATGATTATAGACTACAACTCCTTGAGAACCTAAAGGTTCATAATGTATTCCACATTAGCCTACTGAAGAAATATGTACCTAATCCTAGCCATGTACTTGATGACCAACAAGTTGTAAAGCAATATTCTTAGGCACTAGGTATAATGGCACACAGGAAGTGCATGATTTAGAAATTCAAATTGGTGAATACACTGAAAGAAGAAATTTTCTAGTTGTACCATTATAGTCCAGTGATATTATTTTAGGTATGCCTTGGCGTCATCAGCATAACCCTGATATAGATTATTCCACGCATTCAATTAATATTAATTTTCAAGGAAAACATATTACATTATATGGTATGCATGCATCTAATGCTTTTCCACTGCTTTCGCATACTCAAGCTAAACGTGCATTACGCAAAAGTAGTAAATCTTATCTCATTTGGGTGAACGAACTGCAAGTTAAAGAAAATCATATGCACCCTAGGCATAAAGAATTTCTTGCACACTTTAAAGACTGTTTTGCAGAAGATCTACCACCTGGTTTACCTCCTTCACGTCCAGAAGACCATAAAATAGATTTGATTCCTGGTACACAACCACCTTGTAAAGCACAATATAGACATAACCAGATAGAGCAAAAAGAAATTCAAAGTCAAGTTGAGGAATTACTAAATAGAGGATTGATTAGACCTAGTAGTTCTCCATTTGGTGCACCTGTTCTGTTAGTAAAGAAGAAAAATAATACCTATCGTATGTGCATTGACTATCGAGCTTTAAATAAGATCACTGTAAAGAATAGATATCCAATTCCTAGAGTCGATGACCTTATGGACAAACTGCAAGGTTCTGCCATATTTAGTAAAATAGACCTTAAATCTGGTTATCATCAGGTGAGATTAGATAAGTCTGACATATTCAAGACTACATTTAGGACACAATTTGGTCATTATGAATTTTTAGTGATGCCTTTCGGATTGACTAATGCACCTGCTACATTTAGTAGAATGATGAATCGTATATTTTTAAAATATTAGTATTGTGTTATTGTATTCTTTGATGATATTTTGGTGTTTAGTCAAAATGAGAAAGAACATTATGAGCATTTGTCATTGGTTTTCCAGTTATTAAAAGATAATCAACTGTATGCCAATCCGGAAAAGAGTGAGTTCTTTAAAACAGAAATTGAATATTTAGGTCATATTGTATCATCTGATGGAATTAAGGTTGACCCTAAGAAAATAGAAGCAATATTGAATTGGCCTATACCTAAAAATGTGCATGAGTTACGATCATTCCTAGGTCTTGCTAGTTTCTACAAGAAGTTTGTGCGTAATTTTTCATTACTTGCTTTACAATTGACTAAACTTTTAAAGAAAGGTATTGTTTATCATTGGTCTGATAATCAACAGAAATCCTTTGACTTATTGAAACATGCATTAACCCATGCTCCTGTATTACAATTGCCTGATTTTATTAGACCATTCTTTTTAGTAGTGACCGATGCTAGCGGATCTGGAATATGAGCCGTACTTATGCAGGACAATCATCCTATAGCCTATTCTAGTTGTAAACTGAAATCCTCCGAGCTGAAATATTCCACATATGACAAACAATTATTAGCTGTAGTACAAGCCTTAAGACAGTGGAAACACTACTTAATGGGCTCTGAATTTATGATTAAGACCGATCAACAAAGTATTAGACATTTACTTAGCCAACCCCAAATATCTGATCGACATATCAAATGGGCAGCCTTTATTCAAAGTTTTCATCCGATTATCCAATATCAACCCGGTAAAGAAAATGTAGTGGCCGATGCATTAAGTAGAAGACCTACCATTCATAATATTTCTGTTATATCATTTGATTCTTTAACTCCTATGAAAGATACTTATCATTAGGACATTACTTTTCATGTTGATTGGAATAAATTAGTTCAAAATAACTGGATTCCTATTGATTCATTGTCTTATAATGATGGATTCATGTTTTATGAAAAGAGATTACGTGTTACAGTTTCATTCAGATCTTTTGTTTTGAATGAGATTCATTGTCCTCCATATCAAGGTCATAGAGGTATCATATCTACTTTACGTACATTAACTAAAGATTTTTATTGGCCGCATATGGACACTGATGTATCTAACTTTGTTTCTGAATGTTTGATTTGTCAAAGAGTTAAGAGACATCATGGTAAACAGTATGGATTACTTATGTCTTTATCTATTCCATCAAGATCATGGGAATAAATTTCTATGGATTTTATTACTGGTTTACCTAATACTAAATCTAACCATGATATGATTTGGACAGTAGTAGATAGGTTTAGTAAACAAGCATATTTCATTCCATGTAAGAAAACTTTAACAGCATCATAGACAGCACAATTGTTTTTGAAAACTGTTTTTACTAACCATGGATTACCAAAAGTTATTATTTTTTATCGTGATTCTAGATTTTGTAACAACTTTTGGATTACTTTGTTTGCTAACATAGGCACAAAAATCGATTTCTCATCTGCATTTCATCCTGAAACTAATGGACAAACAGAAGCCACTAATAGTACTATACTAGATCTTTTACGTGCTTATACTATTTCTAAACCACAGACATGGGATACACACTTGCATTTATTACAGTTTGCATATAACAATACACCACACACATCTACAAAGAAAGCACCGTTTGAAGTGATTTATGGATATAGATTGTCTACACTTGTTGCATCTTTATCAAATAGAATTCAGAGTGCTGATGATATTGCTAGTATGCACAATACTATTTTTGATGAGGTTAAAGACATGATTGCCAAAGCCCAGCAATCATTTACCAAGCAAGCCAATAAGAAAAGACAAGCAATGAATTTCAAAGTTGATGACTATGTTTGGTTGAGAATAGAAAAATGTAGATTACAAAGTGTAGATGGACACCCAGTTGTGAAATTACTGCCTAGATTCTATGGACCATTTAAGATCATTCACAAAATTAATGACAATGCATTCAAGTTAGAATTACCACCTCACTGGAAAATTCACAACACATTTCACATTAGTTTATTACGACCCTTTAGAGGCCAATTACCTGTACACCTTGTTTACGAAAACCCACCTTTGTTAGAGGAAGAGACTAAAATACTTGAACCTGAAGCTATCATAGATACTGACTTTATGACCACTAGAACTGGCCGAAGATATTCTAGATATCTAGTCAAATTTAAGAACCATCCTGTAGAAGAAGCCCAATGGATGCACGCTAGAGACTTAAATGCTTTCCCCACTCTATTAGCTCCACATTGAGCTAATAGCAATTGAGGTCAATTGCTATCCCATCCCGAGGGTATGATGCCAGGAGGCATATTTCACGGTGGATTCCATGCCACGGTGGATTCCGTAAACTTTGATGACCGGGGCTCATACACAAAGTGGATTCTTTGTGCGAGAAGTTGATGGGGACGCCTATCCTTTTCGGGCGTTTCATTAATTTAGTGTGTACATGGGTGATTCCATAGCGGGTGATTCCGCAAAACGCATATTAAATTAATAAACGTTTATGAGTTTAGAGTGCGCACTCGTAATAAATTAAGGTTAGGATTGATTTCTAACCAGTTGATTTATTTATGTAGCTGAAGACTGCTAGGTATTCACTTTTGTCGGTTTAATTGTATTATTTTACTAACGATTGTGAATGCTTCAATTGATGTGTAGAGATAGCAGCAATGGCGGAGGAAAGCATTGAAGGATAGCGAGTATTCGATTTATCATTTATATTTTGATGGGCGCATACCTTAGGATTCTTTGTGCGAGAAGTTGATGGGGACGACTATCCTTTTCGGGCGTTTCATTAATTTAGTGTGTACATGGGTGATTCCATAGCGGGTGATTCCGCAAAATGCATATTAAATTAATAAACGTTTATGAGTTTAGAGTGCGCACTCGTAATAAATTAAGGTTAGGATTGATTTCTAACCAGTTGATTTATTTATGTAGCTGAAGACTGCTAGGTATTCACTTTTGTCGTAGAGGCAAGAGGTATCCCCTTTTCAAGTGAATGTCTAACTAGTAGCCCATAGAGCCTTTCAAGGTAAGGACCTTCACTTGAGGGTGATTTAGATGTTATAGCCCAAATGGAAGCCCAAGAAGCCCAAGACAGAAAAGACCCAAAAAGTCGAAAATGGAAGATAGAGCCCACGGCGAGAAAAGCGAAAAAGAAAGAAAAGCTCAGAAAAATGTAGAAAAAGTCTTAATGCAAAAGAAAGTGCACAATAATCAGTGCACAGAATATTCTAGCAAAGAAAGCACTGGGCGCATTGTAATTCATTTTGTAAAAGAGCGCTAGGCTCCCTCCTGTGCAATTTGCAAATGTAGATGGGAATGGGAAAAAGAACCATGAAAGGAGGGAAGAAATAAGGAAAGAAGACCTTGGCCAAAATAGCCAGTCATGTAAAAAGGGATGGGCACTCAAAAGAGGAGGAGGGCATGTATAAAAAGGCAAAAAAGGAATGGAGAAGATCATTCTTGTGTGTGGCCAAAAGTAGCTTCTTCTTCTTCTTCTTCTTCTTACTCTTGCTTATGGTGCTTGTGCTTGAGAGAGGGAGTGTGAGAGAGTGAGAGTGTGAGGGTGAGAGACCACAGTGGAGAAGCTCTCCATCTTCTCCTTTCTTCTTCTCTTCTCTTCTCTTCTCTTGTCTCGCGTGCGTGACTATGGAGAATGGAGCTTGGAGCTTGATGATCAGCTCGCTTGAAGCTTGCACTTGGATCATGGAGCTACCGAATTGCATGAAGGAAGAGGTAACTCGATCGGTATGGAGGTAAACTCTCTACACTTGTCGGTGCAAGAGCAAGTACGACTATGTGAGAGGTAGCCATTGGACTTGGCTTGAAACACTTGAAGCAATAAGCGGTCTGTGGGCCTTGGCAGTCGAGCGAAAGCTCCCACATTTTGGTTCCGTTTGCTAGGACCAATAGATTTAAGCTTGACTACTTGTGTACTTTGAATCAAGCTATGAAGTAGGAGTTAACTCCAAAATGGCACTTGGTTTTGGGTAGGAAGCAAGGGATTCGGAGGCTGTTCGATCTCTTTTGCAGATTAGTTTAGGTGTAGGAAGCTTTTTGTGCATTGGTTAGAATAAGAGTTGTGTGTTTTGTATCAGATTTGAGACACTAAGGTTTGGAAAATAAGGAAAAGATAACTCTCTAGATAACTAGGAAATAGGAAAATAGGGGAAGAAAGAAATCAAAATTTTCATATCCAGGAAGGAAAAAAAACAGAGGTGAGGGGACAAGGAGAGAATGCAAAAGGGGAACAAGGGGGAGAGAGTGTTGAGATATCAAGCTCCACTCGTGATATGCCAGGGTGACCGATCTAGTTTATGTCACCACAGAGGATTAGGTAGCTGACATATTCACGAAGGCATTGGGCGCAAAGAAGCTGCGCAAGTTCAGAGACCTACTTGGTGTGCAAGAATTGGGATTGAGCTCGAGGGGGAGTGTTGAGATATCGAGCTCCACCTGTGATATGTCAGGGTGACTGTTCTGCATTTATGTCACCGACTTGTTAGCTGCAGATGTGGTTGGTACACCGCCCATGAATAATAGCTAGATGACAGCTACCCTTATCTACTCTAGTTCGTGGCTCAGTTAGTATGCCACCTTAGTTAGTTGAGTTTGGTTTGAGACCCATATATAGGGTTCATCTATTTCTCTGTACTAGAGTTCTTTTTGGCTTACACAACTAAGAAGAGGAAAACTGTTTTCAGCCTCCACCTTTGTGTGTATTCCCCCATTGTGTAAGTGAGAAAGCTACAAGTGAGACTCCTTCCTTCTCTCCCACAATCTTGACAGAGAGAGGTCATTTGCATTCAAGGCGTTTGAGAGAGAGAGCTTGTGAGAGAGAGAGGTAGAGAGTTACAGGTTTGCAGACTGCATTGCCCATGATCCTTGGTTTGACACATTCAAACCTACCAAGTATGCTCGAGATCCTTGTTGTAATCTAATGTGTTGTTCTGGAATCGTGGTAGCATTGATTACATGCATTAAGTGTAATGGAAGCACATTTGTGCCATTTGGCGAGTTTCCCATGCTGCTCAAACGGTGACTACAGGCCTCAGATGTTCGAGCCACTTAAGTGTCCACTCGGACAACTCGGCCTCGGATGACCACACTCATACAAGAACAACTTGACTTGGGATGGCCGACCACTGATGACATCTAAGTTTGGGACTCAGAGCAGATAACCAAAACCCTGTTTGACTGAGCTTTTCGACCTTCCAAGGGCTAGCTAGAGCCTACTCGAACTTACCAGTGACCCGTTCTAACTCGTAAATGAACCGATAGAAGTATTTGCACCTAGAAAAAGAAGGAACCTTGATCTAGCAGTCTGCCCTTTGGCCGTTTCTAATTGATTAGAGACCCAAGTTGACTCATAGCAATCGACACCTAATAGACCACTTGTAGTGACCCGTAGAGAACTCAGGCTCAACTAGTCATGAGTAGTCAAAAACCCTTCTTCTAACCGCATTAAGAGCATGAAAGAGATTGAAGTAGTTGACTCCATTAAGCGGCGCACTCGACAGTGTAGGCACATAGGCATGTATGGAAACTAGAAAGCCTAATTTTGCATAGTGCACATCACGATGCATTGCTAGAGTATAAGTGCTGCACAGTTATGAATGGGTTGATAAACAAGGAACACACTAAGGGAAATTAAGCTAAAAATGAACCTACCAATAGGAGTACAACCCCAAGAATCAAAAGAAAACTAGAAAACCAAGGACAAAGACACAAAGGGGGCCAAACCCTCACATAGCCAAGCAAAGGAAAGGCTCGCTAAGATTAGGGATACATCTCTAGCCGAGTTAGTTGACCTCATAGATGCACTAGTGGGTCAAGAGGCAACTATTATGGCATGCACCAGCTCAAATGATAACAACATAGACCTTGAGCTTGACCTTAGCATGGCTGAGCATCTCGATGACATCCGACGACTTGTCACACAATAGACCAGCAAACAAGGATAGCGCACCATGGTAGATCAGTGGTGTAGATGTTGTAATTGACCTTGAGGAAGAGAGAAGATTGGCAAGGATGGCATTGCATCGAATGGAAAAATTATAGTCAGGAGAAAAGGGCTTAGAGGCTATGCCATGAGAGGGAGCTCAACGAGGTTCACATGATCCTAGCCATATCGGGTAGGAATAGAACGGTGCCAGAGCATTTGGGGTCGAAAGTCTACCATGGGGGTAAGAGATAGTAGGGTGAAGGGAGATTCAGAGAGAGGAGTAGATGGAAGAGAAGGGGTTTAAAGAAATAGAAGATGTAGAAGAATACTCATAGAGGTGAAGCTTGTCAATTTATTTCTGCATCCTCAAAAGATAAATCTCTTGTAGACCAAAAGCATGCATAAAATAGTAGCTTCCTCTTTGCTGCTCAGACCACCAATCTGATGCCTTTGTTGGCTTCGAAAGGGGGGTAAAATACCAAGACACTTGGTCAGAAATCTCCTAGATCAGTCCTTCTTCTTCTCCCAGTTCGGAGTGTTGTTTACTGCTTGTAAACTATGATTGCATATCGCTCAATTTCGCCAATCCTTCATTTTACATAAAATCTCCCAAAAATGGTTGAAAGCCACTTGTTTTTTTTTACATGTCATCCTATTCTAGAAGTTGTCTTACAACTTTTGGATATTAACAAGAAATAATATCCAAAATATCAAAAAAAGGCTAAACTTGACCAAAAATCTAGTATTTTTGAATCATCCACACTACGGACACTGACACTAATGACTAATATGGCATTGAATCTCTAGATCAATAAGAAAGATGAATGATAATGCACTCTAGAGTTTTTCACATTGTGTCTGTGTAGTGGCATGACATCCACCCCCTCTTAACCTGCACATCCTCTAGCCTATGCCAAAGTCTTATGGATCTACAGTGTCAGAAGAAGTATCCTCTGCCATGTCAATGTCTTCATCTTCTACCTCTTCTTCTTCTTCCATATTCTCATGTTCATGCTCAGTATCCAACTCCTTCAACTCATATGCTGAAGACTCCCTATGTTTAAAGAGCTTGATACATTTTCTAGCCAGTGGAACCTTAGAGCTGTCGCATCCATCTCATTTAATGCATAGGTAGTATTGTCAAAAACAAAGCTTACCACGTATGGACCAAACCACCTCTTTGCCATCTTTCGACTAGCACTATGCTGATTTTTCAAGCTGCTATCATAAACCAGCACCAAATCTCCTTCTTGTATAGCTTGTGGTTGAAGTCTCTGTCGCTTGTCAAACCACTTCTTGTTCTTAATCCTTGCAGTTTTCAGCTTTTTCATGGATGTCTCAATGTCTTCAGGCCTTCTTTCTAACTATCTAATGCGTAGGACCAGCAACTCTTCTCTATTCAAATCCTCTTCCCATACATTAATTCAGTAGGCATGATTGGCATGATTGGCTGTTGTCCATACATTAATTCAATAGGCATATACCCTATAACTGCACTATGAGTAGTCCTATTAGCCCATAAAGCAAAGGGTAACATTCTTGGCCACTCTTTCATCTTGCCCTTGCATGACTTTGCTAATGCCTTAATGATAGGATGTGACCTCTTTCACTTTTGCTATTTGCTTCAGGATTGTAGGCTGAAGTTAAAGCCAGCTTGATACCCAATTGTGAAAAGAAGTCACAAGCCTCATTCGCATCCAATTCTCCTCTATCTGCAACCACTACCAACACAACCATACCTGCAAAATACTTCTTCCAATACGAACTTGCATACTGCTTGAGTAGTCTTTGTACTAAGAGCTCGACCTTCCACTTGATTTGTCAAGTCTTCCTGTGCAAGCACAAGATATCTCATATTCCATAAACCTATAAGCATGGTAACCAAATCAACTACCCATTTGTAATGCATAGACAACGGATAGATCACGGTTGCAACCCATCTCCATGCTTTACCATTGAATACATCTGACAGTTCACTGCATGATTCCACATAATGCTCCATATCTTTATACATGTTCTACCACCAATACTTCTCTTTGATCTTGGCAAATGTTTCCCAAACTCCTCTATGTGTAGCCTATAAACTTTCATGAAACTCTTGCATCACCTGTTGTTGAGAAGCCCTATCTCCCAATACATGTATTGGAGCTCCTCCCTTTTTCTTTGCATACTTCCATAAATATCCATCTTTCAAGAAAAACCCATAAGCTTTTCTTTTAATCCTTTTGAATTTAGCTTCATACCACTTAACCTTCTTTGTCATGAGATTGAGATATTGGCCTATTTTTAGCCAATCATCCTCATACAATTCTTCCAAAAGTTGTGTTCTCACTGAAGCATAACATTGTTGATGCTTTCGCTATATTGCCCATCTCTTCTCCATGGCTATAAGTTCTTTTCTTACTGCTGAAATCCCTGTTCCAATAGTTGTACCTACTGTATTTGTTGTTATGACACTTTTACTTGCATTAATGATAGCTATACTTGTTGTTTTCAGATTTGTACCTGCAGTAACAGCAGTTGCATACTCATTTGCTACTGTCATAAAGTCGTTTTCAGCACCTATCACATCATCCTCTTCATCTCCCATTAGCTCCTCTTCATCTTCAAACCTTGCTTGTGAAAGCATGTCAGCGAGGGGTTTTCTCTACCTGCAATATGTTGAAAATCAAGGTTAAGTGACTTTATATATGCAATCCACCGTAACATGGTAATATCGAGAGTTGAGCAATTTACTATCATGCCCAATAGAGGTAGACAATCAGTCTCTACCACTACATGAGCTCCCATAAAATACTCCTTATCACACTTAAGGGCTGTCACTACATCCCAAAGCTCTCTTTTGATGAGAATATTGCCGTTGCCGTTCATTGAGGACCTTTGCTCCAAACTGAATGGCATACCTATTCCCATCAGCATCATCTTGACCCATTGCCCAACCAATGCCAATTGGGCTTGTATCCATGGTGAGAATAATGGGTTTCCCATTCTCATAATCAATAAGCTCTTTAAATTCTGAACTGCCTTTGTATGCTGTTTACCCCACCAAAACTTTTGCCCTTTTCTCAAGAGCTGATATAAACTTTCAACCACATGAGCAAAATGTGGAATCCATATCAAGTAAAAGACACATGCACCCAAAAATCTTCTCACCTTGGATACATTTGAACATGTCTTCCACATCCTGCTTATGGCATCAATCTTTATTGGTGAGGGCTATCTCCCATATGATCCACACATGTGGCCAACAACTAATACTTCCTCCACTTCAAAAACTGACTTTTCTCCTGATAGAATCAAATGCACTTCTTCAAGACGACTCAATATCCTATCACAATCAACAATATGATCAACCACAAATCTTCTACATCCATGCTCATTCAACTCTTCATTCTTCTCATAGATATCACATCCTTTGATTGGCACATCATCAAGAAAGGGTCAGGTCAACTTAGGAATATACTCCCTCAAAACTTTATGCATAGCATTCATTATATGTGCCACTGAATTGGTTGCTCCTTGTGGAACTGTATACATCCTAACCAATCCAAGCGGTGTCTTCATGGTAGTGATATCCCGGCTTTCCAATGCCAGCTGGAACTGATCATATCCTGAATATAAATCACCCATAGAGTAAATTTCCTTGCTTGCAAATGCTTCTACAAATTCATCCACTATCAGGCCTGATCCAATATTTCTTATGGTGACTTTATAAACTGGTTGTAAATCTTGTATAAACCTCAAAGCACCATTATTCTTTGGAATAGTAAACCACAAATTCGAATATGGTGTTGAAGACGGCTCCAAAATCCACATTCTTATCTTCTCGTTCAAAAGCTCCAGTGGGTTAGGCAAATATGCCCGAGGCATTGGAATAGGCTCTAAATTCCATGGCACATGAGGTACTGTAAAGATCACCATAGGTGCAAATATGGTCAGATCAACACATCCAATTTCATCTGGCTGAAACACAAAGGGCTTCTCATGCCTTACCAATATCTACAAGAAACAAGCTCTTTTTGTAGGCAAAAGGAAGCTTGTATCACCAATTTTCAGCTCTTGTAAAGTTTTAGCTATAAATTTATTTTCTACTCCATGTGGATCTCATAAACTAGGCTATTGAGTCACTTTTTCAGCCAATCCATCACTTTCAAGTGGTAAAGGCAAAACCACATGCTTAACCTTCTTTGCAACTATTTTGTACTTTGTATCCACCCTTACTTCAGCCCTATTTTGTAGCCCATATTGTAGCCCATAACATTCATGCTCAGCAAACTCTTGAATGACTTCATACATCTCTAAAGTGTCAACATAAATGATCTCTTTTTCTACCCTATTGCCGCAAAAATTTTAGCCACTATATTCATATAAACCAGCCCTGAAATACCTTCATTTGTAGCCATCAAACCATATGTCTTCAGCTCTTTTTCAGCCCATCCAACATATTTCTTTTCAGCCCTGCATATGGTTGAAATATTCTTAAAACTGCCAAGACTACATGCTGTTCATTCTTGCAATCCAGTCACAAACATAGTTTTTCCCTTTCTTGGAGGCATAATTATCTTCCTAGAGTGTTTACTGCAAAGGGAAGGAAGCGAAAAATGAGGCATCAAGAGGAAAAGCGCAAGGCAGAAAAAAGGAAAAGGTGCCCTACAAAAGAGTGGGCTTGGAAGAAATCTAAAAGCATGGGAACAACCATCAAGAGTCCAAGACGCAACCATGGAAGTTGCAAGAAGTCAAAAGCAAGAAGGCGCGCCTTTAAATATAAAGGCGCAACCAAAACCTCTGTAAAAGAGCGCCAGGCTCCCTCCTATGCAATTTGTAACCATGAATAGGCAGGAGGACCAAGCTAGGAAGAGAGGAGGACAATGGGAAAAAGGGCCTAGGCCACGGCCAGGCCATGTAAAAAAAGGGATAAGGGGATGACCATCCAAAAGGGATTTAGGGTTTTATATATAAAGTTTAAAAAGTGAATGAAAGCTCATTCTGGGGTGTGTGGCAAAGTGGACTCTTCTTCTTCTCTTCTTCTCTTCTTCTCTTCTCTTGCTTACTTGTGAGTGCTTGACGGAGGGAGTGTGAGTGAGTGAGGGAGTGAGTGTGTGAGAGTGAGGGATCTTAGAGGAATGAAAGCAGGGTTAGAGCATGATAAAAAATCCTTCAAGAAACTTGCTATAGATGGGCAGGGGTCCCTTTCATTAAAAATCAAGCTCTCTTCAGGGATTGAGGTGTTTACATTTTAGATCAAGGGGAATTTGTATCTACTATGTACCTCCGGGTTGAAATCAACTCCAATTCTTCTAGGGTATGGCATGTAGATAGGATCATCCCACTCATAAGGCAAGGTGCCATAGAACATGATCCATGCCTAGAGTCCCAAATGTTTTGGTGCCACCTTGCCTTTGCCTCATATCCCTCTACCCTCCGGGATACCTCCACCGCCTTATCTTCCCAATAGTTTGTAGGCTCCTACCACCACCTTATGGGGTGCCTCCTTCATTCCTCTAGCCCTCTCCTTCCCACACTAGCTAAGAGTTTGATGACGTCCTCCACCACCCTAGGAGATAGTACTATATCCAATTCCTTTGTCCAGTCAGGAGACTGCAAGATAGGTGCTTGGATTAGGCACTGTTTTAGGGTATTAAAGGCTTCTTCGCAATCATCAATCCAAAGCAAATCCGCATCTTTCCTTAGGAGCTTGTGCAGAGGGGTTTCCTTGGTTGCAAAATGTGCAATAAATCTTATGCAGTAGCCCACATGGCCTAGAAATCCTCTCAGTTGCTTGAGGTTTGTTGGTGTTGTCAAGGTTGCAATCTTCTCAATCTTCATCGGGTCTATTGCAGTCCCTTGCGCAGAGAAAATATGGCCCAAAAGAACTCTTGATGAGACACCAAAGACACATTTGTTGGGGTTGAGAGAGATCCCATACTCTCGACATCTGTCAAAGCATTGCTCTAGGTATTCCGAATGCTCACGTATTAAGCTATAGACACAGAAGTCATCAAGATACACCTCAACGAAATCATGTAGATGATTCTAGAAGGCAGCCATCATTACTCATTGGAAGGTGGCAGGAGCATTACAGAGCCCAAATGGCATCACTCTATAGGCATAGGTCCCCCATTCTGTGGTGAAGGTTGTTTTGGATTGGTCCTCCTCTGCGATTTGAACTTGGTTATATCCACTGAATCCATCCAAGAGGGAATAGAGCTCATGGCCTACCACCACTGTGTCCAATAGTTAGCCGATGAAAGAGATAGGGAAATGATCCTTCTTCGTCTTGGAGTTTAGCTTTCGAAAGTCCACACATATTTGAAGTTTCCCATTCTTCTTGGGTACAACCACAATGGGTGAAACCCATTCACTGTTAGCCACGAGATAAATAAACTCTGCTTCAAGAAGCTTCAATAATTCAACCTTTACTAGAGCTAAATAATTAGGATTCATACGCCGTTGTCTTAACCTTACAGGTTTGGCATCAGGCTCTAGGTCAATGTGATGTTGGTATATTGTAGGGTCAATCCCCTTTAGGTCTTTGTATGACCAAGCAAAGATGTCTAAGTTCTCCTTTAGTAGGTTTCACAAGACCGCTAGTTCTTCTTCTGGAAGATTGAGATCCACTTTCAGGTGATGTTCAATACCGTCAGTATCCAAGAATGTCACTTGCCTTTCACCTTCCACTTCGCGGATGAATGTCCCATGGATTGCTCTTAGATGGAGGTCTGACTCCTTCAAGGGAGTAGTGCCATCGTTTGATGTTCCACCATTGTTGACAAGGGGCATTATCATCATCTTTTCTCCAGAATGAATGGTCAGGGTGATAGGAGCCATTGGTGAATCTAATTTTTATATCTTTGATCCATTGCTTATGCAGATTCTACATACTTTGTGGTCCATTGGTCAAACCATAGTCATTTCATCCAACACCCCGAGATATTTGGCCTCTAAGGTCTCTGTAGGGACATCAACAAGATCGTCCGCTATTAGAGGAACTTTTTCATCAGCACTTTCATAACTTGCTTCGTTTTCTTCCTCATCATTTTCATCCTCTTCCTCTGGAGGCTCTGTCTCTGCTTTTGTAGAGGCTCTGTAGGAGAAGAACATATCCTCCGCCTCTGTGTCTGCTTCTGCTTCTGCCTCTGTCTCTGGCTCTGTCTCTGCTTCTGTCTCTGCTTTTGTCTCTACTTCTGCCATGTAACAGGGAGAACAATACATCCATGGTTTTGTTTCTCTATCAGAGGTGATTTCATGAGTAAATTCTAGTTGAGGCAGGAGGTATTCTCCCATGGACAAAGACTTCGCTTCCTTTGGTAGTTGGCTTAATGTGCCCACTGTTAGGAACTGTGCCTCTATTTTCTTTGGCAAGATTTGTTTAACAGTCTCTTCGTCTCCTGATGTACCATCTCTTACTTCATTGGAGGAGTCTATTATTACTTTGATGGATGTGGATCCATTGCTTTTTTGCGATCCATACAATTTCAACACCACTTTATTGGGTCCTCTACCTAGGGTTAGGGTTCCTTTGAACCAGTCTGTCCTGGCTCTTGCTTCAAAAAGCCAAGGTCTTCCCAACAACAGAGGGTATGAGATCCCATTAGAATTTGGTTTGACCACCAAATATATCAACTAATAGTCTCTTCCTGCAAGGTTTGTTTTTACGTATGGGAGGATGCCCAATAATTTAATTTTGCTTTGCTCTGCCAATCTGATAAGCCACTGTGTAGATTGAATTTCTTGCAAACCTAAGTCCTTCATTGTCACATCCATCATTATGCTTACTAATGAGCTTCCATCACAATCAATTCATTTGAAATAAAGTATCATTCTATCCATACACTAGTCTCTGGGGTTCCGAGTTCTAGGAAGGCGTTAGCCACCTCCACTTCCTTCGCAAGTTCTGAGGCTCTGGTGGGATTTGTTGTTGTTGTGGGAGAAATCCTTAGTCCATGTCTTCTTGTCAAGATGCTTTTGAATCTTTTTCTTCAATTGGGAGATAGCATCAGCAACAACTGTTAGAAGGTTAGGTTTGGTTTAAAGGTGTTTAGGTCTTTGACCAAATCATACTCTTTGATAGGATCCATAGGCTTTTCCAATCAACTAGGAAATGGGGCCACACCCACTTTTATCTTCCCTTTTTCTTCTAGGAGTGGCAACACCTGTGCTTCGTCTTCATGAGGAGGGACTTCCGCATCCTCTATTTCCTGGATCTCTGGTCCTACCTCTGCTTCTGTCTCTATAGCTCTATGTGGCTCTGTGGTGCTCTGTACTTCCTTATTTTGGATTGCATTGTTCTGTTTTTCCTGAGGGAGGTTGAATTTTGTCATCTTTGCAGAAGGGACGTTCTCTTTTGGAACTACAAGTTCTCCTTTCTTTGCTCGCGTTATTACGGCCACTTCCAATTCCACCAAATTGGAAGCAGGTTCTTGGATTTTCTATTGGGTATTAGAAGTAGATTTGAAAGGGGCTGGACTTGGACAATCTTTTGCAGTGTGGCCTTCTCCTTTGCATCGGTTGCATAAGGGCTTGTAATCCACAGATCTTCTAGGGTTTGGACAATTCGGGGAGATATAACCATTTTCTCCACATCTATAACATTCCACCTCGGATCTCTGACCATCGCCAGACTGCCATCCTCTGTAACTTTGAGAGGGAAACCTCCTTGGACTGAAATTAGGACCAAACTCCCTAGACTTTGGTCCAATGTCCTACATTGTCATTTTAGATTCTAGTAAGTTGAATCTTGCGTTTTCATATTTCTGTCTTCGTTCGTGCATCTCTTTCAGAGAGCAGACATCCTCTATATGGTTCTTCCTCAAATAGTAGGTACATAAGGCTCCAAGAATGGTTGGTTTTTGGGTACATTTAGTGGCTGAATGTCCCGTTTGATGGCACTTTCCGCACCATGTATTTGAACTCATCCATCTCTTCCACCTCCCGCAAGAGTGGATATATTGGTGGTATTCACCTTCAGCGTTTGTAGCTGCTCTGTAATCAGATCCATAAGCTCTTTCTTGATACTTGCAAATGAGTTGGATAAGTAGTACTTCAAATTTTCACTTCCTAGAGTACTTGTAGTAGGGTTTTGGGAAGCTTCTGTAATTACTGCATATACATGTTGGGTTGATCCAGAGGGTCCTCTGTTCTGGTTTTGATTCAGAGCTCCTGTTGAGACTTGGGGTTGTTGATTCCAGTTGGTCTGGTTCCACTGTTGTTGAGTCACCATTGGAGGAACTGTTTGAGGCCATTGTTGTTGTGGTTGAACCATCATTTGAGGCATTGTTGTCTATGGCCACTGTGGATTAGGTGCATTGTACTGCGATACTGTTTGCATCTGGGAATAGGGGTAGGGAACTGTCCCTTGGACTTCATTTGATGGGTATACCATTCTTGGCATAGGGGGAGGTAAAACTCCTCTTCCTGGAGTCATTGACAGCCTTGCTTCAACTTCATCATACAAGCTCGCACCTTCCACTGCAACTTGCAAATTGATTGGTCTTCTCAATTCCACAAACTTGCAAACTTCTAGTTGTAGGCCTCTAAGGAACACTCCTTTGTGGATACCTTTGTCCAAATGATGGTTAGTCCATCTCTTCAGGATGGATTCCATTTGCGAGACATAAGCTTCTACTCTTTCTCCAGAGGACTGACTTAGGTTCATGAACTCCTATCACATCTTCTCTTCAAAACCTTCATGCTTGAATTTAGTGAGGAAGGCCAACTTCACGTTGTCCCATGTGCCAAAAGTTCCTACTGCATGTCTCTCATACCATTGAAACGCCGTGCCTTTGAAAGTGGGGGGATTATCGCTAACTAATGCTCTAAAAATTGGCAATGGGACTACATTTGCTGGCTTGTTATCAATATTTTCAAGACGAATCTGACTAGGAAGGGGACCTTGAGTCGCTATGGGGACTTTTGTAAAGAGTGCTTTTAGGGTGTCAAAGGAGGCTTCTACTACAAGCTCGTTCTCAGCCTTGATTCTTGCCTTCTCTCTTCTCACATACCTCTGGACTCATTCTAACGCTTGCCTCTTGATTGTGTCATTCATCAGGGGGTTGGCTCCAACCAATTGGTATATAGTTAATAGAATAGAATCAGAGGGGCTTCTGTCTCTAGAGGACTCTCTGGCCAACATTTCTTCTACTTCCTTCTTTACAACATCTCTGAATTCAACTTTCAAACCACTACAGAGGGGGAGATATTCCATTCTAAAAGTATCAAAACTCATTCTTCTTAGGATCGTTGTTGTGCCATCATTATAATAATGCCAGCTTCTGATGGTTTCAATAGTGTATGTTGTGAAAAAAACTCTGTCTACCAACTTCCAGTGGGTTAATTGAACAAATAGGAGGTTGTCAGTGCACCAAGCCTCCCACGTATCTTGATGTTAAGCATCCATGAACAAATTCCAACTCTTTTCTTTCTTGTTTTTATGAACTTCCACAAACTACGACTCCTGAAGCTTCTTCATGATTTCCCACTTGATGATGTCTAGAAACTTCTCAATGAATGCTAAATCTTCCATGGATGGTCATTATTTTTGTTTCTGCTTTTCAGTTTGTTTCCAAACAATTTGCCACCAAGATGCACGTCTCTGTTGCTTCAACAGGAAGAGGAAATAGTCCACCACATGCATCATGATGATAATATGTTTCTGCCATTGTGGGATGAACTTCTTGTAGAAAGTGGCTTTGACAATAAGAATCTCTAACTCTTTAGTGGAAGAAGGAACTTTGCAAACATCCATTGAAATCTTCTCTTCTTGGCAATGCCATTTCCTTCATTTTCAGCCTCTTCTGATGCTTGATGATGACAAGTTTCCGTGACTGCGCACAAAAAACATGGAGCCCCAAGAGGAACACCAAGGAAAAGGGGTTTCTACTGCAAGAAAATCTATCTTGTAACATCAACAAGCTTTTATTTCATTCTTTTGAGAACCAAAACAATGAAAATAATAAATCTTCACGCAGCATCATAGTAGTTATCTCCCACGGATTTAATAGAATCAACCATAATCTTCAACATCTTCATAGAATCCAGAAATAGAACAAGGAACACAAAAGAATACACCATTTTTGAATGGAAATCAATCACATAGTATTCATCTTCAATGTCTTCATAGTTCTCTCTCTATCTCTCATAGTAGATATATTGTTTTTAGGCATATAACTGAGTTTCTCTCACTTTTCTCTCTCACATACTCTTGCTCTCTCAATAATACATTGTAGCCTCACTAAAATACTCAAGAATGGCACTCAATTCTCCTCTCTTGGTCGTATACATACTCGCTCTCTCACATACTCTTGCTCTCTCAATAATACATTGTAGCCTCACTAAAATACTCAAGAATGGCACTCAATTATCCTCTCTTGGTCATATACACCTCCCAAAAGGTATGTCTGAGATGCGAAGAGGCACCAGAGACATCATAGTGTCATGTGAAATCTGGCTTTTGTCAGTGTTCTTTTGTAACCTTCTATGAATCTTCATCAACTACTTCTTCACTTCAATTAGCTTGAATAAAGCTTCCATTTATGCTTTCCTAAAACAAAAACACTTTCCAAAATATTCATGCATCCAACATAACACTTAACAGAAACAAATAGAACAGACCACAAAGCAACATAACAACAGAAGAACAGAACTACAGAAGCTACAGAGCCTTACAGAACATCAACAAAGACCATAAAAACCATAAAAACCAAACCAAAACCAATTTAATGTTTCATAAACCTTTTAACACAACCTCAACCATCTCTCAAAACATTCATTCAACCATCTCAACTACCAAAATAGAAACAAAATAGAAGAAAATCAGACCTTACAAAACCAAATAGAAAAAATTACAGAACCCTACAGAACAATATATCCTCATCAAAAACATCATAAACCCTTCAAACATACTCAAACCATTCCAAACATTTCAAAACATCTCCAAATTCAAACAATCCATCACAAAAAACAACTATTCAACAATAAAAACAACAAAAAATCAGCTCAAAAAACATATCATTTCAACACTCAACAATGTCCCAGATCTTCCTCCACCACTTTGGTTGTTCTTCAAAGCCTTGGATCACCTTGGGGATTTGGTGCACCCTGGTAGTTTGGAACTTCCCACCTCCAACATGTGATCACTATGCTCTAGTTTGCAACCCATCTATTTGCCAAGTTATTGGCCATTTTAATTATTTTGTCCACTACTTCCATTGGTAGGACTCGATCCGGGGCCCATGGGTAGAGGAATGATAGTTCGAAGGGCCGGGTTTGGTGTTCTCCTTGCTCCCAAATACTCACCTCCTAGGGCCAGTTGACAAGATATGTTAGATATGATCAATGCCCCACCCTCATTAGGTGCTACCAATGATCCATGGTGCTCAAAGTTGTAAGGCCCCCATTATGAGGAGAAGCCAAATATGAGCCCGGACATTGGTTGAGTCCTGACTTGTATATCAGATGAGGTCTATGTGACCGGATGGCAAAAAGGTGACTGTTGTGGGTCTAATCTTTGGGTTAGACGGAGTGGTTAAGCTGGTAGCAACTCGAGGCACATTGCATTGAGTTGCGTGGTAAGGGAGTTAAAAGGGGCCCCTATTGTGGGGTCCGGGGGCCGCGGAAGCGGCCCCTGGCTGGGGGGTCCCAGGGGGGCCAGCGGCCCCCCTGGCGGGGGTCCGGGGGCAGCGCCCCCGGCCCGATGGTAAAGGGAATATTCCCTGGCCGACTAGTGGAGGCTCATATGGTAGGTCGGTCAGCAGGCCGACCTAACGACCTTCGCGGGCTATAAAAGCTAAACCCCTTCGCAGGCATCTAACACTCATCTTTCACCCAGTCAGAGTTGTTGTTCCAGCTAGCCTTAAGCTCTTCACCTATCTTCTGTCTAGATCGCCATCTAAGCTTCACACAGTGGAAGCGCACGGGTGGACAGAGCCATCTTTGTATCAGTTGTTTGGAGTTAAAGAATTTTACTGATTCTCCTCTTATCTGTTGTGTACTCTCTATCTCTTTCTCAGATTCTGTTCGCTGCGCCGTGTAATATTTTACATGGTATCAGAGCCCAGGGGGCTCTAGAGATCGGAGAGCGTGCAAGAGGCAAAGGCTTCAACAGCAAAGAGAAACGATGTCGACTCCGGGAAGCAGTTCTGGCTCATCAGGAAGCGGTGCAGGAGGTGGTGCTGCTGTACCGGCTATTCAAACACTGAGGATTCGTCCACCAACCTTCAGCGAAGGCAAG
Organism: Lygodium microphyllum; assembly: GCF_053477565.2. NCBI lineage: Eukaryota > Viridiplantae > Streptophyta > Polypodiopsida > Schizaeales > Lygodiaceae > Lygodium > Lygodium microphyllum. The sequence goes on along the minus strand of NC_141149.1, from coordinate 43,858,227 downwards.
TTAGATGGTACAAACTACACCTTGTGGAAGTTCAAAATTACAACTATCCTTGATTCTTATGAGCTTCTGGAGACTGTGCTGGGGACTGACGCAGAACCACAGCCTACCCCCGACCCATCAAATCCTAGTGTGATGATTCCTCCGAATGCAGATCTTCTACGAGCTTGGAAACGAAGGAATGCAGATGCATTGTGTGCCTTAGTTACAAGCTGTTCTGACAGTGTTTTGACTTTGATTCAGCATACAACCAAAGCGTCAGAGGCTTGGAATGTACTAAGGAGTCAGTATGAAACACGAAACCAAACAAGGATTCAAAACTTGGAGAATCAACTAGCAGCGGAGAAGTTTGCTGAAGGAGAGACGGTTGAAGCATTCATCACTCGGATTAAGAATCTGCGCGACCAGATGGCTGGCGCTGGGATACAAAAGACTAGCGAAGAGCTAGCTCGGAGGTGTCTTCGGATTTGTCCACAAAAGTTTGATGGACTAGTAACTGCCCTTAATACTCAGGTGAGACCTCAAGCTTTGACTTTTGAGGAGTTTTGTGCATTATTAATGGAGGAGGAGTTGAGGCTGAAAGCCCGAGAAGGAAGCAACAATGGAGATGCTGCATTCTCTGCCAATGCAAAAGGCAAAGGTGTTTCCTCCACCAAAAATGATGGTGACAAAAAGAAAAAGGGCGGCAAGAAGAAGTTTCAAGGAGAGTGCTTCTACTGTAAGAAGAAAGGACATGCAATTGCAGATTGTCGTGTCAAGAAGGCAGATGAAAAGAATGGTACCCTTAAAACTAAAGGGAAAGAGACAGCCAATACGGCTGAAGCAGAGTTGGAATTATTCATGGCGACCATTGAGGAAGTGTGCTCCTCGGCGCAAGAAGAATCTACCACTGACTCTTGGGTGTTGGATAGTGGGGCCTCCCGTCACATGACCAACAAGAAAGGTCTATACAGTTCTATGCAGCCTCTACAAGAATCCATCACTGTGACGGTTGGAAATGATGCTAAATGCCCTGCTGCGGGCACAGGTACTATTTCTTTTGTTGCTGCAAATGGTGAAGTCAAAAAGCTTTCAAATGTGTTGTATGTTCCCGAAATCAGGAGAAATCTCTTATCAGTTGCTGCCATAACTGATCTTGGTCATGAAGTGAGGTTCAAGAAGACAGGTGCAGAAATTATTGATAGTGCTGGCACAATTGTTGGCAAAGGAGAAAGAAGGAACAACCTGTATGAGCTAAGTGCTCTTACAGCCACCGCTGGAGTGGGCACAAGTAAGCTTTGGCATGAAAGGTTTGGACACATCGGATTTGCAGTATTGAAGGAGATGCAAAAACAAGGTATGGTTGCTCACCTACCTACAATAACTGAATTGAAGGAACCATGTGAAGCTTGTATGATGGGCAAGCAACAGAGAAAGGCATTTCCACAAGAAAGCAAGAATAGAGCACATGCTCCTCTAGAGTTGGTGCATGCTGACTTGTGTGGTAAGATGCCTACACAGGCCTTGGGGGGATCTTCTTATTTTATGTTGATTGTCGATGACTACAGTAGGAAGATGTGGGTGTACTTCCTTCGTGATAAGGCTCAAGCTTTTGGTAAGTTTAAAGAATGGCTAATACTTGTTGAGAATGAAACAGGGAAAAGTGTGAAGAAATTTAGAACAGATGGTGGTGGTGAGTTCAACTCAAAGGAGTTTGAAGGCTTTTGCAAGAGCAAAGGGATCAAGCGTCAATTGACGACGCCTCACACACCTCAGCAGAATGGTGTTGTGGAACGCAGGAATCGTACCATTGTGGAGATGGCAAGATGCATGCTAAAGGGCAAGGGATTGCCTAACCATTTTTGGGCTGAAGCTGTTAATACTGCAGTCTACATTCTAAATCGGAGCTACACAAAGGCTCTCAAGGGAAAAACACCTCATGAGGCTTACACTGGTAAGAAACCATCTGTTTCACATTTCAGAATTTTTGGATGTGAATGTTATGCACATGTTCCAGATGAGAAGAGAAACAAGTTACAACCAAAAAGCAGAAAATGTATCTTCTTGGGTTATAGTGATGAGCAGAAGGCTTACAAGTTATATGACCAAGAGGCAAAGAAGATCATCGCGAGCCGTGATGTGGTGTTCAAGGAGGAGCCGCATACAGTGGAGGAGGAGAAGGCAAGGTCTTCCACTTTATCATCAAGCGAAGAAGTAGTCCACTATGAACCTGTCCCGAGAGCTATCCCTATCCTTAAGGAGGAGGAAGCATCATCTTCAGATGATGAGGAAAAAGTTCACCAACCTGACATCACCCCACTGGAAAAGCCATTGCCGCGCTGGGTGAAGCAGCTCTATGACCACAATAATCCTATGCCTGCATCTGTTGAGGAGAAGGCAGACGGACCAAGGAGGTCTCAGAGAATAGAGGAGCAAAGGAGGGCTTCTGCTCACATAGTCAACATGGCCTTGATGGTTGAGATTATGAGAGAAGTAAAGGAGCCAACTGACTTAGAAGAAGCACTTGCAGATCCATCATGGAAGGCTGCTATGCAGGCGGAGTATGACAGCATAATGAAGAATGACACTTGGGAGCTAGTGGATCGGCCAGCAAAGCGGAAGATTATTGGCACCAAGTGGATCTGGAAGGTAAAGTACAAGGCGGATGGTACCTTAGAAAAGTACAAAGCTAGACTGGTTGCCCAAGGATTTTCACAAGTTGAAGGGTTTGATTTTCAAGAGTCATTTGCCCCAACTGCCAGAATGACCACTATTCGCACGGTACTTGCAGTGGCTGCCCACAAGAAGTGGCCAGTGTACCAAATGGATGTTAAGTCAGCGTTCTTAAATGGTGACCTCAAGGAGGAGGTGTACGTGGCTCAGCCACCAGGGTTTGAGGCCCCCCATTCTGAGAACAAAGTGTGTAAACTGAAGAAGGCATTGTATGGGCTGAAACAAGCCCCCAGAGCATGGTACCAGCGGATAGATAGGTTTTTTTAAAACCTAAACTTCAAAAGATGTGCCTCAGATGCTAACTTGTATGTTTACAGGGATGGTAAAAAGTCTGTAGTGATTGTCCTATATGTGGACGACCTTCTTATTATAGGTGACTATGAAGATATGATCAACCAAACTCGAAAGGCTTTGAGTTCTGAGTTTGAAATGACAGACTTGGGCTTGCTGCACTATTGTTTGGGGATTGAAGTCTGGCAAGAGCCAGGAAAGATCTTCATCTCTCAGAAGAAGTATGCATGGGAGATCTTGAAGGCATTTGGCATGACCGAGTGCAAGGAGATAGCTACACCTATGGAGGTGAATGTAAAGTTATCCGTTGAGGATACATCAGCACTAGCAGACATTGGGAGGTATAGGAGGTTGGTCGGCAGTCTAATCTACTTGTGTAACACCAGACCAGATATCAGTTTTGCTGTTGGTGTTTTGAGCAGGTTCTCAAACAAACCTCATGAGAGTCATTGGAAGGCTGGGATGCGGGTGCTCAGATACTTGAAGAAAACTCTTGACTATGGTATCACATACAGTTTCGGAACTTCTCTTGTGGGGAACTGTGACTCAGATTGGGCAGGAGACATTGATTCCAGGAAGTCAGTTTCTGGTTATTGTTTCTCTTTGGGTTCAGGAATTTTCTCTTGGATTAGTAAGAAGCAACCAACAGTGGCATTGTCTTCTACCGAAGCAGAGTACAAGGCAGCTTGTTTTGCTGCATGTGAGGCCGTATGGTTGAGAAGAATTCTATGGCATATGGGAGTGCAGGATGAAGAACCAACTGTGCTGAGATGTGACAATCAGAGTTGCATCGCCATTGCCAAAAATCCAGTGTTTCATGCACGCACCAAACATATAGAGATCCAGTATCACTATGTGCGTGATTTGATGGAGGATGGGATAGTGGAATTGGTCTACTGTCCAACAGAGGAGAATGGAGCAGATATCTTCACCAAAGCACTTACGAAGGATCTGCTTCAAGTTCATCTTCAGAGACTCGGCATTGGGCCGAGGAGATAGTTCACCTATGGGTGGACATTGAGGGGGGGTGTTAGATATGATCAATGCCCCACCCTCATTAGGTGCTACCAATGATCCATGGTGCTCAAAGTTGTAAGGCCCCCATTATGAGGAGAAGCCAAATATGAGCCCGGACATTGGTTGAGTCCTGACTTGTATATCAGATGAGGTCTATGTGACTGGATGGCAAAAAGGTGACTGTTGTGGGTCTAATCTTTGGGTTAGACGGAGTGGTTAAGCTGGTAGCAACTCGAGGCACATTGCATTGAGTTGCGTGGTAAGGGAGTTAAAAGGGGCCCCTATTGTGGGGTCCGGGGGCCGCGGAAGCGGCCCCTGGCTGGGGGGTCCCAGGGGGGCCAGCGGCCCCCCTGGCGGGGGTCCGGGGGCAGCGCCCCCGGCCCGATGGTAAAGGGAATATTCCCTGGCCGACTAGTGGAGGCTCATATGGTAGGTCGGTCAGCAGGCCGACCTAACGACCTTCGCGGGCTATAAAAGCTAAACCCCTTCGCAGGCATCTAACACTCATCTTTCACCCAGTCAGAGTTGTTGTTCCAGCTAGCCTTAAGCTCTTCACCTATCTTCTGTCTAGATCGCCATCTAAGCTTCACACAGTGGAAGCGCACGGGTGGACAGAGCCATCTTTGTATCAGTTGTTTGGAGTTAAAGAATTTTACTGATTCTCCTCTTATCTGTTGTGTACTCTCTATCTCTTTCTCAGATTCTGTTCGCTGCGCCGTGTAATATTTTACAGATAGCAAGCCTCACATTGCGGCATAGGCTCTCTAGGAAGCTATTGGGGATGTGCTCTAGTTCTCTGTTGTGCTTGCTCCACCAATTCCCCTCTTCTTCTCCTAGCAGCAATGATTCTCTCTAGTACATGGCTACCTTTCAGATATTCTTGGGGTTCATTTGGCAATAGTGGTGGGCTAAGATCTTGGTCATCATGTTGCTGTTCTCCTAGCTCTTGCCCAAAATTTGGCCCTTCCTTTGGAGGTTGCTCCTGTGGGGTCTGAGATGGGGGTGAATGTGGTAGCTCATGCTCTTCAAAGCCTAGCTCTTTCAGCTCTCATCCATGGAGAGGCCGGCTTGCCTCAAATATTGGCATTGTTGTTTTCTTGTTAGGACGGTGTCGATGGGGAGAGCTCGCTCGTGCAGGCTATATTTTAAGGCCTTGGTGGTCAATTCTAGCTTCATTTTCATCCTCTTCACATAATCATTACCCTCCCCTTGTGTTACATGGAGCAGTGTGCCCAAGAAGGCTTGTCGTTGTGCTTCTGAACTTACTTGTGTAGCTTCAGCCTTGGCCTCTGCCAACACTTGCTCGCATTCATTAGGTATGGCCAAGCGCTTAGCAAGTTCTCGCACTCGTTCACAAAGTTGTGTTCTTCCCACTTTTTGGCCCTCTCTTCCACCAACTCCTTCTTGCCCTTCTCTATGCTTTGAGACAACATCATTAATACTTGTTGCTATTCATTCCACAGATCTAGCATGTGTATTTTCTCCTTGTTCCAGTGGTTTCATTGCTCCTCGGCTATCCTCTGGGCTTGTTGGGCCATGGAGAGCTGCATGGAAGTTTTCGACAGCCTCTTGGATAGATCTTTGTTCCTCCATGCATGGGCATCTTGGTTTCCTTCCTGCCATTGTCTTTCGAATTTGGCCACAGCTTTTATCTCTTCCACCTCTTGTTTTGGATCTTTCAGCTCCTCCTGTAGCCTGTGGGTTGCCAGATCTCGATGGCTTCTTACCTCTCTTTCTCCAAATGTTTGATCTCCCTTTCTAGTCTGCCTTGCTCTAGCAACTCTAGGGGCTGTCTTCTTTTTTCAAGTCTTCTATTTCCTTTTGGTATCTCCGTGCTCTCTCCTTTGTTGCGGCCTCTAGCTCTCCCGTAGCCTCCTCCAGGATGTTGTTCATATTCCCTTGCATCTCCTCACCCAACTTTGCTAGTTCCTCATTGAGCTATTTTAGGCTTATGCGGCTCCGTTTCTCCTTGGCCCACTTTGTTTCCTACTCTCCTTCTTCTCCTTTCTTGGCTTCGAGCTGCTCTTTTAGTTCTTGGATTTCTCATTGATGCTTTGTTGCTTGGTAGGTTGCTTCCAACTTGAGGGCTGTTGAGGCTTCTCTTTGATCTCCAACTCGGCTGTTGTCGCTCTCCTCTCCTCCTTGGCCTTCTCTATCTATGCTAGGAGCTCTTTGACATAGTCATTGTACGTTGTGGCAACATATATTGTAGGGGATGATGTAGTTGTGGAGGCCTCTAGCTTCTGCCTCTTGGGATCTTGCCTTGATTCAACATCAACCATGGTCAATCTTTTGGCTCCTATAGGGGGTGCCCTTGCTTCCAAATTTGGAGCTATCTCATGCATCTTTGTCACCAAAAATTGCATCATGGACATCAACTTGCTCGTGTCCATGATAGTTGTAGTTTCTTGGGTGGTCGAGGTGGTCGGATCATGAGACATGAAGATTGGGGGGAGGAGGTGCATTGGGGCCTTATCCTTGCCCATTAATATTGCTACTGCTTTGATTTTTGATGCCTTGGAACTGTTGCTTGGCTCTCTTTCCCCTTGGGGGCTCATGGTGGTTGGCCCTTCCATGCCCAAGGTCTCCTCCACTAACCTGTGTATGGCCTGTCCTCATCTTCCTTTCTTCTAAGCTCTTCTGCCTCTTGCTCTACTTTTCTCTTTCTCTCATCTTCGGCCCTCTTGGACTCTTTTTGGGCCCTCCCCAACTCAGCCCATTCCTCCCTTGTCATGGTTTCTTTCGTCTTCTTTTGTAGCTTTGATGGGGTTCCCTTCTTTAGCGCCTTTGGCTCTCCTTGGCCGGCGGATTGCATCTCCTGCTCTTCCCTATCACCTATACTCTTTTCACTGGATTATACATGTTCATGGTGAGGCAATTGGTCAAGGGTTTCCCCTGCTCCCTCTTCATCTTCCTTTGTGTCTTTTAAGGCCTCTTGGATGATGGCTGTTAGGATTCCACCAAACTTGATGGTGGATGCCTTAGAGGAGGATTTTTTTTTAGCAGATCTTGTTGTGGAGGTTGGGGACTCCCCTCCTGTTGTTGTTGTGCTGTTGGTCAAAGCTTTCGCTAAGATTTCAATAGTTTTTTGCATGAAGGTGTTCCAATCTATTTCATATGGGGATTCGGCTGTGATGCTCTCCAACAATGGCACTGCGATTCTGCTCATAAGGGCATTGTACCTTTGACTGGAAAAGAGAGCATGGACCATCTTTGCTTGCAGTTTGATCTCAAGATTTGGGATGTCTGCTAAGCTTATCCCATCCACTATGCATACAATGGCCTTGTTCATCCCTAGCATGCTACACACGTCCCTCTTTGTGCCCATGTGTATGTTGACCTTCCATATGCACCTCCACTAGTTGGCTAGGAAATATTCTGGGGAATATTCCCTCTACCATTGGCTAAGGCCCTTGATAACTCCCTTACCCTGCAATTTGATACAATATACCTCGAGTTGCTACCAGCTTAACTACTCTGTCTAACCCAAAGATTAGACCACAATGGTCACCTTTTTGCCATCCAGTCACATAGATCTCATCTGACATACAAGTCAGGACTCAACTTATATCCGAGCTCACATATGGCTTCTCCTCATAATGGGGGCCTTACAACTTTGAGCACATGGATTATTGGTGGCACCTTATGAGGGTGGGTCATTGAGCATATCTAACACCCCCCTCAATGTCCACCCGCAGGTGAACTATCTCCTCGATCCAATGTCGAGTCTCTGAAGATGAACTTGAAGTAGATCCTTCATAAGTGCTTTGGTGAAGATATCCGCTCCATTCTCCTCTGTTGGATAGTAGACCAATTCCACTATCCCATCCTCAATGAAATCACACACATAGTGATATTGGATCTCTATATGTTTGGTGCACGCATGAAATGCTAGATTTTTGGCAATGGCGATGCAACTCTAATTGTCACATCTCAACACAATTGGTTCTTCATCATGCACTCCCATATGCCATAGGATCCTTCTCAACCATATTGCTTCACATGTAACAAAACAAGCTACCTTGTACTCTGCTTGCAATGCCACAGTTGGCTACTTCTTACTAATCCAAGAGAAAATTCATGAACCCAAAGAGAAACAATAACCAGAAACTAACTTCCTAGAATCACTGTCTCCTGCCCAATCTGAGTCACAATTCCCCACAAGAGAAGTTCCGAATCTGTATGTGATACCATAGTCCAGAGTTTCCTTCGCGTATCTGAGCACCTGCATCCCAGCTTTCCAATGACTCTCATGAGGTTTTTTTGAGAACCTGCCCAAAACACCAACAACAAAATTGATATCTAGTCTAGTGTTACACAAGTAGATCAAACCTTCAATACCTCCCAATGTCTACTAGTGTTGATGTATCCTCAATGGATAACTTTACATTCACCTCCATAGGTGTAGCTATCTCCTTGCACTCGGTCATGCCAAATGCCTTCAAGGTCTCCCATGCATACTTCTTTTGAGAGATGAAGATCTTTGCTAGCTCTTTCCAGACTTCGATCCCTAAACAATAGTGTAGCAAGCATTAGGGCCAAAAACGCTTAAAAAATGGCACTTGTAAGAAAGTGATTAAGTTGCTAATTAGTTGAGGTTTAGAAAGAATAAAACCTCTAAATTTGGTTGTCCAGATGTGATTAATGAGAGAATATTTGGTTCATTGAAGAGGTCGGCCATTAATTGCTCTCATCTTTTAATCCAGGTCAGGGGTCACCTTTTCGGTCGTTTTTGTCTTGGAACTCGAGAGATTTTGTATTTTCGAGATTTTTGCATGAAAATCGTATTTGTTTGCTCCCGTGTTTTCTTTCTACACACTATTCTCTTTCGCTATTCTTTTTGTTGCACTTGCTTCCTATCACTGTGAGATTCTTGCTCGGTTCATTTGCTAAAATGTCTAGCAATACCTCTTCAAATAACACAGGCGCAAGCACACGTAAATACAAGCTAACTGTTCAGCTAGATCCGATTTACACATCTTGGAGAAGTATACATCATCGAGTATTGATAGATGAGACCGAAGCCAACAGGTTGCGAACACAAGGAATGAAGCATATAGATTTGTGGGTGGATGGAAATATTTATCCCAGGGATCCTTCTACAGGTAAACCACCTCCTTTTTTCAATGTCCATGACTATATAAGATATGTTGGAGAAGGTTACAATGGGATGCTTGGCTACTATATGAGGTTATACTCTGCATCTTACACATATATAGCTCAAATGCATGAAATGAAAAAAGCACTAGAAACTACACAAACAAATATTTTAGAGTTGACAAGTCAGATTGATGTTTTGAAAAATGTTAACAAGTCATTGCAGGATAAGCTAACATGCTTGAGAGAAACTCCAGTAGAATTTAGAGAGAGGAAGAGACCATTAAAAAATATAACCAACTTGTGTGAGAGAGCAAAGGAAAGGAGACTAAAGCTTACAAAGAAATATGTCTCTAACATATTAGGCATCAATATCCGAGAGAATGAGGAAATAATCGAACTTTTGAAGGAAACCATGAATAAGAAAGATATTTTGAGGATTCTTAAGTCACCCGAAAATGTGGATTCGAGAGGCCCAACTCTCAAAGAGTTAGTGAAGGACTTAAAAGGCACGGTGAAAGCAAATGAAATTGTAAAGACGTGTGATACTGTGGGTATAAGTCGGAAAGGTTATCGTGCTATCTCTGGATTATGGTTTAAAAATCTTAGATGCAATAGGGTAACTGTATTTGGATTGCCCCGAGCCCTTGCAGTTTCAACTACAAGAATTGCCATGAATCACAAGATTCCACATGTTTTTGGAGATTACATTCACATCGAAAGGTCTATGTCCTATAAAAAACAAAAAAAAGGGCAATTTTTTATTACAATGCGTTTAAAAATATATGGGTTGATCTAAAAAAGGTGCAAATTGCAATGGTTCACATGTATAAAATCACAGTAGAAGAAAGTTATGGCGTTCTAAAGTTTGCCTTGAAGTTGGATGAAGCACAGATTCAAAAGGGACAGAAGATGGAAAGGATTAGCATTTGCCTCATGAACATGGCATTGGACCATAGCAATGGTGAGGGCCAAGCTCCATTGCATAAGATCCAATCTGATATGGAGATTTGGTGGATTGGTGCAGCCCAGGTACCAATTGAAAATCATCAAACGTTGAAATGGTTGTTCAACCATACAGGTATTCCAAATTTCATTAAGTCTCAAAGTGAAGGCGAAATGTTGGTAGTTGATGGGGTTAGTAATTTTAATGTGGAATGGCATATGAGTGCTGATTTAAAAACTATCAAATGTATGCTTGGAATATGCAATGGTGCAAATGCAAAATATCCTTGCATTTATTGCATGGAAAGTGTTGGATCCAAAGATTGGAGTAGTTTGCGACTAGTAAGAAGAGCCCCAAATAGAGACTCTATAGATTTGAGTAAATTTAAAAACATAGAAGACATCAGGGATCCCATTCTTTCAATCTCTCTTAAGAATGTTCATATTTGTACTTTGCATGTAGAGATTAGAATAATCGATAAGCTTCTCAGGTTGCATTTTGACTACACATATTCCATTAAGCCATTATCTTTATCAGATGAGTGTATTGATAAATGCGAGGCATTACTATCGAAAATCGAATTTCATGGAGGCCAAGTTAACTTGAGAAAGGATCCAACACTTTCAGGAAAAACAAGAGATATCTTGGCCGATGTCTCTATGGGAGGCTCAAAAGCTAGACGATTCTTAGGAAACCATTCAGGAAAGTAGGTGAATGCAGCTTGCGAGTGTTGGAGAGAGCTATGTGAGATCACAACAAATGTTGCAAGCATGCCGAGGCTTGCGTTTCTTAGAATGGAGGTTTGGATACACCGTGATGTTTTTCTGAAACTCCTCAGGCAACATAAGACAACATATACATATGTAGAAGAGTTCAAAAGATCAATCACAAATCTTGTTCAGGCGATAAAAGAGGCACGGGGAGAAAAAGATATCACTTTTTATCTGGTAAAGTAACAATTATTTAATATGGGTTTATTTTGATAGGTTTTTCAATTGATATAAAATAAGTGTTACTTTGTATTGCAGCATATTCTTCATATTCATGGGCCTTACTTTGTGGAGGAGCATGGCCCCTTAGCAACTTATAGTAGCCAAGGCATGGAAAAATCCCACTATCAAGCACGCACAAGTTATTTTCGAAGCACAAGGCATGGGGGAGTAGTTACAAAAAGCAATGCTTTGGAGGAGCTATTCAATTGGTTTTTTCGACGACAACTTCAAAGAATGCAGATAAAAGATGGCAATGACACATGAGCAGTCACACTTTTATATATAAGATAGAATATATACAAAGCTAGCTTTCCAAAACTCTCACATTCTCTTCCTCCTCCTCAGGAATCTTTCCTCTATAACGTAGAAATTTTCTTCTCTTGTAGCCAGCTATAGATTTTACATCAGTTCTATTTGCAGCCAAGGCATAGGATGTGAACGCCAAAAAGTATCCTGCTCTAGAAGCAAAGTAACCTGGACCGTAGCCAAAAATCCTAGTTGTTGCAGTCTTTTCCAAAAACATTACTTTGTGGGCATTATATTGTAATCCTGAGAAACCTAGAAGCCTTGTAAGAGCTTTAATACAAAGTATGGGCCATGCTGCATCCTCTGAGAAACTACTATGAAGTACTAAAAAGGAATTAGGGTCAATCCTAGCTAAGTAGTGGCCGAGTGCAATGTCTTTCAATGTACTACCACCAGCTATCGATCCTTTGCCACGTCCCAAGAAGTTATCTGAATCAACAATCTCCAACTGCAAATAACACCCATACCAAATGAGCGCGGAACTCAAACCTACCAATGTGTAAAAGCAAATTCAAAATAATCTTACCACTTGGTTTTCATCGTACTCCAATTTAACTGGATTCCATAAATTTATTGATGATGATGTCTCATTGGTGTTTATCAATTCTTTAATGTATTCAAACTCCTCTCTTCCAAAATTGGAAATCCCAAGTTGGCTTTGCATGCGATCGGACTCCTCATCAGTAATACTCAACTCTTTCTCAGCAACTTTTGCCTTTTCAAAACAAAGAGAGAGGGCCTCACCAGCATCAATAAACTTATCATCTACAGTTTCTTTATCAAGTTTGAGTATCCTTTGATTTATTCTTTGTGTCAACTATCCCATTTGCAACATCAGAAGCCTCTGCAATAATGTCTAGACAATAATCTTCCCTAAGATTGAAAAGTTTTTGAATATCTAACAGTAAAATGTACTCCTTCTCCTTGAAAGGTATAGATGGTAGAGAAGGAACAATATAGTGAGAACTCTCATCAGTTGCAGGGTTTGCATTTCCTTGGCTCTCCTCAATGATGGTCTCAGCTTTGAAGTGAGCAACGTCCAACTTCTCAGCAATAGAAGCCTCAAAATCTGCATCTATAACCTCCTCTATTTCCTTTTCATCTGCCAGATCATCTAACATACAAAAGCTAGCAGACTTTGCTCCTTCCAACTGTTGCTCATTAGCTTTCAGAGGATATTTGACAAGGGTGAAAACAATAAAAGCAACAAACTTTGACATAATCTTGCACTTCTTGGAATGAGTGGAGCACAATAAGTCTCTTACATAAAACCTGTCTAGAGAGTGGGCACCACACCTCTTAGTGGGAACATGGACATATTCCTTTGTATCAACTTCAATAGCAGGACCTGCTAGATTTTCAAACTCCAAAAAGTCCTCCAAAAAATATTTTTTACAATATTGCAAAACATTGTCAAGGTCCCAATCAGGATTAAAGACATTCTTAACAACTCCATAGAAAGAGAGATCCATGCCATTCTGAAGGATAAAGTCAAGAAGCCTCTCTGATGGAGTGACATCAGTAAGCTCTGATACTCCAAGAACTCTCATTGCAGACTTTCCCTTCCTTGGAGATGTGCTTGGCATTTTGACACTGGTGGCAAAGCATGGGGAAGAAATAGAATGCATAGGCTCATCACATGTTGAAGCCCTTGAGCCTCTAGAAAGCCTTCTCCTTTTCCCAGTCCCTGGCAAAACCTTGGAGCCTAGAAAATTTGTAGGTTCAAACATATTTCCAATGCTTTCACGATACGGCACAATGAGAGTCAAACGCTAAACACGGATGTTCGTACTCATGCTGTATCGAGAATGCAATCCAGAATCTCTGAAAGCAAAGGGCTGTGCCCGAAACAACGCGACAAGGCAAAACCCAAATCAACGACCACTCGCCCTCGCGCAGTATCGGGTTAGGAGTCTGGAAACGAACGTCGCGCCGAAGCAAGATAAGAATAGCTAAGCCCGAAATGACGCGAGTAGGCAAAAGTGAAAAACATGAACACTCGCTCTCATGCCGTATCGAGAGAATAATGAGAAGTTCGCAAAGGCAACCGAAAAAGCCATATACATGACCTACACCTCCTTATGTAGGGCATGCAATAATGCCACGTGGCACTAGCCGTTGGGCACCGACACGTGACACTAGCTGTTGGGCGACACATGGCCGACAAACACGTGGACCGATCGTTAGCCAACACGTGGCATATAGATGTTAGGTGGGCACATGGCACAATCAATGCGAGACACGTGTCCGACACGTGGCATGGTTGACGAGGGTATATAAGGGACCCTTTTGCTTATGTGTGCACTTTACATTCTCTCGAGCTCTCGCACCGTGCTTGCCCGATACGGAGTGATCCTAGTGCTGCACCTATTGCGTCCCTGTCCTGTCACGTCGTATTGGTTCCCGTCGCCCGATATGGAGCGAGGGTGCTCCTGCCTCTTTTCTGATTTCCTTATTTCGCGCCCTTTCGTGGTTGTTTGTTCGATACGGAGAGAAGGTCAAAAAACGTCTACCCAGGTTTCCTCATTTTGCGCCATTTCGTGGCCTTTTTCCTTGCTACTCGCAGTGGTTTGTGGATGCTTATTCGATACAGAACGAGGGCGTCCTTTGGTGGTCTACCTAATTGCTATCTTGCATCATATTGGGCTTTCTTCTCACGCTGTCCTCATCTCCGATACGGCGCGAACGCTAACATATGTCTTGTTCATTTGTTCCTCCTCACGCCATATCGTGCCTGCTGCCCTCTTGTCAGATTTTCTAGAAAATTCCTATCTCATTTTTGTCTTTGTGGCTCTTTTATTTCCTCCTCTGCATGGAAAGGACAAGGCAAACTGCAAGAAAAGTTTATGTAGATAGGAAGGACAGTGGGGGTAGAAGGAAGTCACAATTTGATGAATCTGAGGAGGAACTCTCTTCAAATATTTCTAAGGCTGGGCCATTAGAGGCCCCAGAGCATTTCGCCACAGAGATTCCCTCTACACCAGGTGTTGGCCTGACATCTTCCATGGAGTTAAAGCATTCTAGTGCAGAGAATGTTTTTTCTCCTGAAGTTGAAGAAGCAAAGGGTAAGACTTCCCCTGTGAAGGATTCATCCCCTCCAATTGCACCCGAGTCTACTTCTGCTAGAGCCAGTGAGCCTCCCAAGCAACAAAAGAAAAAGAGGAAGTCTCGGTTCTTCTACATGTAGAGGTGTTTCAGTGAGATTAGAAAAGCCCAGAGAGGTACAGAGTACATGATTCCAAAGGCTGCTTTCATAATAGTTGTAAAAGAAATCTCTGACAGATTATCTAGAGTGACAACTGTCTCTGGTCTTCATAAGAAGTGGCAACTCTCAGCAATTCTTGCTCTACAAGAGGCTACATAAGATTTTCTCATTGATTTCATGAACGATGCTTACATTGCTGCTGTGCATGCTCATAGAATTACCCTAATGAATAAAGATTTCAGCATGATCAGCAGAATCAGGTATAGGCTTGATAAAGTGTTGAGGCCCTTGCCTTCCAACGATCAAAAAGCCTTTGAAATCCTTAACATTCCCCCAAAATTGTCCAGGAAAGGGAAAAAGCTAAAGGTTGAGGATGTAACTCACCTTTACTCTACAAGGGGTGCCACTCAGCAGGAGTCTATCTTGAGAGAAAAAAGGCAGGAGGTCTTGGAAACTGAAGATGAAGTTTACAAGAGGAAAGCTGCATCACTTGGTCCCATCAACTACGAGAGGATGGGTAAAGTGTATGGGCAAATACTTGTGAATGTTTTTGTCGAACCTGAGGAGGATTACCTTAGTATATCTCCCGAGCACAAGCCCATGTTGGAGAAAAGGGATGCCCAACTATCTGACTCCGTTGTTTTTTGTTGCATAAGGTAAGGCTTATAGGTTCAAGTATATTTTATATGTAATTTGTATTGATTTTGATCGATTCAAATAGCTTTTGCTATTGACTGCAGGGCATTCGTCTCCTCTCTCACTCTCGATATCCGTAGAGCCATATATGTTGTTGATCCACTTCTCTCAATGGAACTATTTGCAAGATCTGGGTCTAATATTGCACAATTCATTCGTACTTTTGATAGTGTGACAAATTACCATATCTTTTTCCCTTATGTAGAAATGTATTTTTCTTTTTTGTAGAGGAAAATTTATATTCATTTGCTTTCACCCTTCTGCTCACCTCTATTTTGAATTTGCAGAGGGCATTGGAGTCTTATCTATATCAATTGTCTTACTAGAGAAATTATCTTTATGAACTCTCTCAGCGGTGTTCATGGCCAAGCACGAATGCATGTTGAAAGAAAACTACTTGCTTTGATTATATTTACAAAAAATATTTTGAACTAACAAAGCTTCCTTTTGTAGTGCTAGTAGACTTGTTTCTACGTTTTTGGATACTACATATGAGGATCTTGTTGATCCTCAAAATACTTATACGTTTCTTCTACAAGAAGTACCATTGCAAAGCGATGTGCATTCTTGTGGATGGAGAGTTATATCAAATATTTGCAGAACAGTGGATTCAAAGTTGTTACAAATAGAATGAGTGAATGTAAGTTATTAATTTCATTTGATTTTTGTGTGACCCTTATCATGATGTCTTTTCACTAACTTATAACATTTATTCTTACAGTGTAGAGACTATCCTGATTCGTATGTTTGGTGGATAAGGGAGAGATGCATTGAGTTGATTTTGGACAAGGCAATCGCACCATATGATCCTGACTCCCCTCTTCCTCCCAAAACTTCAATGGCCAATGGCACAAGCAAGGGAAAGGGCAAGGGAAAGGGTAAAGGCAATGGTAAGGGCAGTGGCAATGGCAATGGCAAGGGCAAGGGCAAGGGCAAGGGCAAAGGCAAAGGCAAAGGCAACGGCAATGGCAATGGCAATGGTAATGGTAAGTTAGCCACAAAGACCACTGCTGCCGAGTCTAAAAGAAAAGGAATGCCAACGCTTTCTCCTCTGAAATTTGATCCATCCCCTCTTAAACCCCAAGAAAAGAGAGTACCTGTGAAGGTGAAATTCTTTCAACAATCAAAGAAGAAAGGCCTTGTAAGAAAAAACATCTTTGAAGAAATCGATAAAGAAGCCACAAAGACAACAAAGGAGAAGGCAGTAGATAAAGAATCAAAAGAGCAAACATAAGCATACACAAGCCTTATTATTTTGGCTTTGTACATTTATATGACATTTTTGTACCTCATGATGTAATGAACTTCTTTTTCACTTATAAATCGAATGTAATGTAGATTTATTTCTCTACATTCTAAAGGCAACTTGCTTCATGATAGCTTATGAGTTCCCACTAAGAAATATCTTAAGAATAGTCAATTAAGATAAATTCTTGCAAAGTTTTCATTCTCAAGGCTCAAAACTCACAATTGTGGGAGACAAACAACTCATACAAGAGAAAGAGCGCTCGGCTCTTTTACCAATTGTTACACCATTCACTTTGAACTTATATCTAGGGGATGTATTGTCTAGCAATTCCAAGGTATGCCTCACATCTTTTAGACTCCAATTGGAAGTAACATTCACCTCCTTTACTTCTTCATGCGGCAAAACATGCACCGCAAGTTTATACGGCGTGCAATCTGTATCAGAATCCAAGGGAACCCAAATACCCAATCTTAGTTTGTATCTCTTGTAATCAAAGCCCAAAGCAAGAGTTTGGCGAGGGATACTGTAAGCCAAAGCCAAGGATTGAGGGCATGCACTGCACCTCAAGATATCACCCTTATGGTCACACTCTCTAGATTTCCAAAGCATCCCTATAGTGTTGTCCAAATCCTCTTCCGAAAAGTTTCTACTTAGCCAGGATACCTTCGTTCTTTGTAAATTTGCTATTTTGAAGCAAGCCACGAAGATATGGAGGGGTACAAACCATGACAAACGTATTCTTCTTGAGATCCTTCCAACTGTCATGGACTTTTGAATATCCTGAGATATTTTGAATTTGAAAATCTGCACCGTTGTCTTGTCAGGAAACTCCCAGTTTAGAGATGAAAGGCTTGGCAATGGCAAATCTTTGATATTCCCATACCTATCTGCTTTAGAGGGAAACACATACTGTGCATAATATATAAAAACCTTGCATTCACTAAAAAAAGACACGGTTTGATCGACATAAATAATGTCTGCCAATACCTTATGAATGGCATGGAAAGTCCCACTTAGGCTTTCCACAGGTTGCCATTCAATACTTGTTGACGGAAAGATATCTGCAATGACGAATTGGTTGTTAGTACTTGCCTAAGTGGAAATGAATTTCATACGTTATTCAACTAATAACTTACAATGTGGTTGTTGGGGAACCCATTCGTTTGGAGGCAACTGCATATCCTTGTCCATGTAAACATGTTGCACCTTGATAAACCACCCTTCGAGCATAATTTTGAAGGCAATGATACGCCCCTTCTAGTGATGTTTTATATCATCTCGTTTTCTTCTTTTCACCTTATGAGAGCCCTTGCAAGATGGCAGCATGGTAACCCAATCGTTTACACTAAAGGTTTTGGGCTCCCAATTTCCATATGCTCCCTGGCTATAGACTGTGCAAGAGTGTATTAAACGAGAAGGGCACCTAGAGGAAGCCATGAAAAGAATGAAAGCGCAGAGAAAGAAGCTTAAAGAGGGGTGAATGAACTAAAATGTAGTGTCAAGAACACAAATGAATATGTATTGGGCGCCAAAAAGAATATTGAAAGATATCTCGACTTTCAAAAAACTCATTATTAATTTCATCACATCTCTGTCACGTATTTTGTCAGATTTGTGAGTAAATAAGGTCTTTGGGACTCCAAAACATGTCAGACTTTGGGGATTCTGGCTAAAAAAGAGGAGAGAATTACGAAATGGAATCCATTATCTCTAAAAAAGAGGAGACAAGAATACCATATTCTTGCACACGTGGCAAACTCTCTTTGGCATGTTTCTTAATCCTGTGATTAACAAAAGTGTATTTTTGGAAGTGTTTTTGGCCCTAATGGCCTAAGTCTGTCATTTCAAACTCAGAACTCAAAGCCTTTCGAGTTTGGTTGATCATATCTTCATAGTTACATGTAATAAGAAGGTCGTCCACATATAGGACAATCACTACAGACTTTTCACCATCCTTGTAAACATACAAGTTAGCAACTGAGGCACATCTTTTGAAGTTTAAGGTTAAAAAGAGCTTATCTATCCATTGGAACCATGCTATGGGGGCTTGTTTCAGCCCATACAATGCCTTTTTCAACTTACACACTTTGTTCTCAGAATGGTGGGCCTCAAACCCTAGTGGCTCAGTCACGTACATCTCCTCCTTGAGGTCACCATTTAAGAACGTTGACTTAATATCCATTTAGTAAACTGGCCACTGCTTGTGGGTGGCCATTGCAAGTACTGTGCGAATAGTGGTCATTTAGGTAGTTGGGAAAAATGATTCTTGAAAATCAAACTCTTCAACCTATGAAAATCCCTGGGCAACCAGTTTGACTTTGTACTTTTCTAAGGTACCATAAGCCTTGTACTTTACCTTCCAGATCCACTTGGTACCAATAACCTTCCGCTTTGCTGGCGGATCCACTAGCTCCCAAGTATCATTCTTCATTATGTTGTCATACTCTGCTTGCATAGTTGCCTTCCATGCTAGATCTACAAGTGCTTTGTCTAAGTCAGTTGGCTCCTTTACTGCTCTCATAATCTCAGCCATCACGACCATATTGACTATGTGAGAAGAAGCCCTCCTTTTCACCTCTATTCTCTGAGACCTCCTTGGTCCCGCCTGCCTTCTCCTCAATAGATGTAGGCATAGGATTATTGTGGTCATAGAGCTGCTTCACCCAATGCGGGAATGGATTTTTTAGTGGGGTGATGTCAGGTTAGTGAACTTTTTCCTCATCATTTGAAGATGATGCTTCCTCCTCCTTAAGAATAGGGACAGCTCTCGGGACAGGTTCATAGTGAACTACTTCTTTGCTTGATGATAAAGTGGAAGAACTTGCCTTCTCCTCCTCCACTGTATGTGGCTCCTCCTTGAACACCACATCATGGCTCGTGATGATTTTGTTTGCCTCTTGGTTATATAATTTGTAATCCTTCTACTCATCACTATTACCAAAGAAGATACATTTTCTGCTTTTTGGTTTTACCTTGTTTCTCTTCTCATTTGGAACATGTGCATAAAATTCACATTCAAAAATTCTGAAATGTGAAACAGATGGTTTCTTACCATTGTAAGCCTCATGATGTGTTTTTCCCTTGAGAGTCTTTGTGTAGCTCCAATTTAGAATATAGACTGTAGTATTAACAGCTTTAGCCCAAAAATGGTTAGATAGTCCTTTGCCCTTTAGCATGCATCTTGCCATCTCCACAATGGTGCGATTCCTGTGTTCCACAACACCATTTTGCTGAGGTGTGTGAGGTGTTGTCAATTGATGATCGCTTTGCTCTTGCAAAAGTCTTCAAACTCATTTGAGTTGAACTCACCACTACCATTTGTTCTAAATTTCTTCACACTTTTTCCCTGTTTCATTGTCAACAAGTTTTAGCCATTCTTTAAGCTTACCAAAAGCTTGAGCCTTATCATGAAGGAAGTACACCCACATCCTTCTACTATAGTCATCGACAATCAACATAAAATAAGAAGATCCCCCCAAGGCCTGTGTAGGCATCTTGCCACACAAGTTAGCATGCACCAACACTAGAGGAGCCTGTGCTCTATTCTTGCTTTCCTGTGGGAATGCCTTTCTTTGTTGCTTGTCCATCATACAAGCTTCACATGGTTCCTTCAATTCAGTCAGCAGGTAGGTGAGCAACCATACCTTACTTATGCATCTCCTTCAACACTGCAAATCCGATGTGTCCAAACCTTTCATGCCAAAGATTACTTGTGCCCACTCTAGTGGTGGTTGTAAGAGAACTTAGCTCATATAGGTTGTTCCTTCTTTCTGCTTTGCCAACAAATTTACTAGAACTGTCGAGAATTTCTGCACCTTCTTTTTGAACCTCACTTCATGACCAAGATTAGTTATGGCAGCAAAAGTGATAACAGATTTCTCCTAATTTCGGGAACATACAACACATTTGAAAGCTTTTTGACTTCACCATTTGCAGCAACAAATGAAATAGTACTTGTGCTTGCAGCAAGGCATTTTGCATCATTTCCAATCGTCACAGCGATGGATTCTTGTAGAGGATGCATAGAAATGTATATAACTTTCTTGTTGGTCATGTGATAGGAGGCCCCACTATCCAACACCCATGAGTCAATGGTAGATTCTTCTTGTGTCAAGCAACACACTTCCTCCAATGGTCGCCATGAATAACTCCAACTCTGCTTCAGCTGTATTGGCTATCTCTTTTCCTTTACTTTTAAGGGTACCATTCTTTTCATATGCCTTCTTGACATGATAATTTGCGATTGCATGTTCTTTCTTCTTGCGGTAGAAGCACTCTCCTTGAAACTTCTTCTTACCGCCCTTCTTCTTTTTGTCACCATCATTTTTGGTGGAGGAACCACCTTTGCCTTTTGCATTGGTAGAGAATGCATCATCTCCATTGTTGCTTCCTTCTTGGGCTTTGAGCCTCAACTCCTCCTCCAGCAATAATGCACAAAACTCCTCAAAACTCAAAGCTTGAGGTCTCACCTGAGTATTAAGGGAGCTACTAGTCCATCAAAATTTTGTGGACAAATCCAAAGACACCTCCTCGCTAGCTCCTCGCTAGTCTTTTGTATCCTAGTACCAGCCATAAGGTTGTGTAGATTCTTAATTCGAGTGATGAATGCTTCAACTGTCTCTCCTTCAGCAAATTTCTCCACCACTAGTTGATTCTCCAAGTTTTGAATCCTTGTTTGGTTTCGCATTTCATATTGACTCCTTACTACATTCCAAGCCTTTGATGCTTTGGTTGAACGCTGAATCAAAGTCAGAACACTATCATAACATCTTGTAACTAAGGCACACAATGTATCCGCATTCCTTCGTTTCCAAGCTCATAGAAGATCTACATTTAGGGGAATCATCACACTAGGATTTGATGTGTCGGGGGTAGGATGTGGTTTCGTGTCAGTCCCTAGCATAGTCTCCAAAAGCTCATAAGAATCAAGGATGGTTATAAGTTTGAACTTCCACAAGGTGTAGTTTGTACCATCTAACTTGCCTTCGCTAAAGGTTAGTGGACAAATCTTGAGTGTTTGAATTGTCGATACAATAGCACCACCTCCTACACCACTTCCTAATGCACTAGAGCTGCTTTTGGAAGTTGACATAGCTCCTCTTTACTATTGAAGCCTTTGCCTCTTACACACTCTTTGATCCCTAGAGCCCCCTGGGCTCTAATACCATGTAAAATTACACAGAGAAGTGAATAGAATATGAGATAGAGATAGAGAGTACAAAACATATAAGAGGAGAATAGGTAAATTCTTTAGCTTCAAACAACTGATACAAAGATGGCTATGTCCACCCGTGCACTTCCACTATGAAGCTTAGATGGTGATCTAGACAGAAGATAGTTGAAGAGCTTAAGGCTAGCTGGAACAACTCTCACTCGCTGAAAGATGGATGAGTGACTGTGAAGGGATTTAGCTTTTATAACATATGAAGGGGGTTATGATGGATGACCTTCCATATGCACCTATGCCTGTTGACCTTCCATGTGTCCGTGTGTCTATTGACCTTCCATGTGCCCATGTGTATGTTGACCTTTCATATGAACCTCCACTAGCTGGCTAGGGAATATTCTAGGGAATATTCCCTTTACCATTGGCTAGGGCCCCTGATAATTCCCTTACCCCACAACTCAATGCAATGTGCCTTGAGTTGCTACCAGCTTAACTACTCCGTCTAACCCAAAGATTAGACCCACAATGATCACCTTTTTGCCATTAGATCACATAGACCTCATTTGACATACAAGTCAAGACTTAACCAATATTTGGGCTCACATATGGCTTCTCCTCATAATGGAGGCCTTAAAACTTTGAGCACCATGGATCATTGGTGGCACCTTATGAGGGTGGGCCATTGAGCATATCTAACAGGCGGCTCTTCCATGATGGTGTCTTCTAGGTTCATGGTGTGCTTGAATGTGAACTGGCTATAGCCCCTTGTTTCTACCATCAAGCCATGCTTAGCTTCCTCTTCCTCCGTGAATGGAAGGTTGCTACCTTTATCTTGCCCTGTCATTTTAGGTTCCTGTCATATATCATGGTTCACCATTAGCGTTCTTAAGACATTTTCTTACAGAAAGATAAACATGAGTTGATCGTGCTTTTATGGAAAGAAGAACATGCTTTAAGTATAAAAATAGAATTTTCCTTCGAGCAGTTCTATTCATTTCCAAAATTTTATGAAATTTTCCTTGATTTTATCTTACTTCACCTTACCCCCTCCCCCTTGGGAATGAGAAGAATCCTTCCTAGGATTAGAGATTGAGAGGTTAAGGGCATTTAACGCATGTTCTTGGGGCTTTACTTTCTCATGAGACAAGTACATAAATTTGGATTGTATTCTAAATTAGCATAGTGGTCCATGTTGAAAGGGAAGATGTTTGCTTGAGTGATATAGGTGAGAACATCCGTGAGGAAGTCACAGGAGTTTACTCGAATGGCAATGTGTAACTCCTCCTCGGTTAGAATTCAATCTAGATACGGGTGGGTTAGGAGGTTCTCTTCTAGGGTCGGTCACAGATGGTGGTCAACACCCTATAGGAGGTTGGAGCTACATAAAAGGGATCATACTCCAAGGTTTTGATGGCCCATCATTGCTCATTGTTAGTCATGATTCTAGCTCCCATTGAAGTTAGAGAGCATACCATTTCCTCAAGAAAGAGGAGTCGGTGCGAGTAGTTGTTTTAACTTCTCGATGTCTACGTCTGTGGAAAGGACAATGCTCTTGTGATATGACGTAATGAGGCATCGGTTTCGTGCATGTTCTTTGGAGACCTCAGTGGCAATTAGCTCCTCAGTTGTGTTGCAAGCCTTAATGAATACAAATTCTGATTCTTCCCGAGAATAGGGGAGTGTACACACTTCCATTGCCATAGGCTTATCCAAAATACCTAAATCCAGCTTGTCGTAACTTTTAGCAAGTGTCATAAAGGTAGCATCCAAGTGTCTAAAATGCAAGCAACCAAGTCATCCCCCATGTTCTTAGAAACGTCCACGGCCAAGGTTAGAATTGATCTCTACTCATAAGAGGGTCTAAGGCTTGCAGGTGGTTGGGGTTTGACTAAACTAGAGAGTTCAGCAAATTGATTTTTCCTCTTGAATTTCTTCTGAGGTTGTGGCTTGGTTTCTTGTTCAATAGGCTAGTCTACGGTTGCTAATGGTGCTTTTGAGGCTTGAGGGGCACTAGTAGGCCTAGGTTGAGATAGTTTGTTAGTAGCGAGTTGCGGTTTTGGCCTATAGATTGGTGTAGATTCTATGGGCCTAAACTTTGGAGGCTCTAGGGATTTAGCAGCTTGAGTCTCTTGTCGTCTAAGTGCTTGATCTGTCTTGATGTTTCATGTGGTCAAGCCTGATGGTGGCGTTTGAGTAGGGTCTTTGACTATTTTGGCCTTAGGTAACTAGTTTAACATAGATATTCAAGCTTCCCCTCATCCCATTGTGTTAACAATGTAATTTCCAATGGTGTTAATGTTTTTAATTATTGTAGTTCTTCCCCATTAATTACTATGCAATGAATCATAACAAATTACCAACTTTAACAACCATTGAGAATATTATTACGTTCCTTCCACATACTCATATAATATAAATCAGCATAATGTATACACTCTTAATCGACATAAAATCAGAAACACCATATTGTATATAAACAATTTATTTAAAAATAACACTAACTTGTTTTTCTTTCTCTAAACTTTAAAAAGTTAAACTAAACATCACAATTATACTCTCAAAATTTTCATGAGATATCATAATTTTTGTTGATATAAAAATATATTTTATTAATCAAAATCATAATTTTCACTCAAAATAATAGTTTTTGAATTTTAAAGCATATTAAATCCTCTTTTAAAATAGATTAAAAAATTTCAACAAAGTTTTAGTAGCATGAATTTTATGGTAAAAATATTATTTTAGAAAAATAATCACCTAGAGATTTTATAAAAAAATTATATGTGCAATTTTAGAGCATTTTAAAGCTTTTTTAACCATTTTTGATTTTTTAAAAAATAAAGTTAATTATACATCATTACTAACAACCATTCAAAGTGGAAAAATAGGCTTTAAAGCATTAGATAACAATTCTAAACTAAGAAAATTATAACATCACACTACTTATTTTTATTAAACGAAACAAGCGCTTACTTGGAAACACACGTCATAATTGTGTCTTTGGAGGTGCATTCTTTACAGTCCAGCAACAAATGTCAGTTTAACAAGACTTTCACTCAACAATCATCTTCAATATCTTGTTCCAATTTTAATCCCCCACTCCACTAGAATGGATTTCCTTTGGTTCTATATGAACTAGGCTTTAGTGAATCATAACGGAAAAATCCAAGTCAATGTCCAACTGCTCAAGGGAATACTCAAATGAATGTTGAGACGAGCTCAAACAACTACCATCCATAGCCAAATCATAAAGCATTCACCAAGACATCATAATCCGTACTGGGTAGCCTAGGCATAAACCATGTTATAGATGAAATGCCAGCTGCAAAGAAGTGACAGTCAAACCCAAATCGAGCTCTAATCTCAGCTCAAAAGCATTCCGGAGCATAAACAAGACATGTGGCATAGTCCAAATACATCATGACATCATACCGAGTAGCCAGGAGCACCCCGTGACCAATAGGCATAACCTAACTGTAGCATAAATAGCTTCAGCCCTGAAGTTTCCAGCAACATATAACCTCTATAAACTGAGCAAATCAGTGCTCAATCCAAGCTCAAATCCATAGGCAAACCGTAGGCATACATTCCCGTATGTATAGACACCAACCGGGCATCAAATGCCAAGACCTGTAAGCATAAAATTGAAGTAACAGGTGGCTGCCCTATTTTGGTCAGATCTGGGATTGTTTAAAATAGTCAATGGCTGAGCTAAATCAGCTCCAAATGCGTATGACATAAGAGGCATAACATCCACAAGTGATTCGGTATCAATAGACATTAGTAGAAGCATCACATTTCATCCTCCAGATGCATCACCTTTTATTGTGGAGACACAAGTTCCATGGTATGCTGATATTACAAATTTTCTTAGTACAGCTAGGTATCCACCTGGTGCAAATAAATAGAAAAAGCAACAGATATTGATGCAAGCACGTTGCTATGGATTATTAGGGAACCTTTAACAAAATTTTCCAAGAGAAGGTATTTAGCGTTGTTGTGTATGAGAAGATGAATTGGTGGCCTACCCTATTTAAGGATGCTTATTATTATTGTAAAAAATGTGATGTATGTCAAAGGACTGGTCATCCTTCTCTTAGAGTTTTGCTACGCCTTTGACACCTATATTGGCATTAGCACCTTTTGAGAAGTGGGGAATTGATTTTGTGGGCCCAATTGATCCACCTGCTATATATCAATCTAATCATTATATCCTGGTTTTGTACTGATTATATCACCAAGTGGGAGGAAGCCAAAGCGCTTAAGACAGATAAAGCCATTGAGGTCGCTAAGTTTATGTATGTGAATATCATAACACATTTTGGTTGCCCATTGGAATTAGTAAGTGATCAAGGTTCCCATTTCTTGAATGGTTTAATTAGCGAATTAACAGAACTATATCAAATTAAGTATATCAATGCCTTATTACCCTAGAGCTAATGGCCAAGTGGAAATAACTAATAGAATTCTTTGTGGAATTTTAACTAAAATGGTTGCTTCACATAGGCGAGATTGGGATAAGTGTCTATATGAGGCATTATGGGCCTACAGAACCACCTACAAGGTGACAATGCAAAATACACCGTTCAACTTAGTTTATGGAACTAATGCTATTTTTTCAATTGAGCAAGAGTTGCCTACTTTGTGATAGCTTTATCATTACGGTTAGGGGAAGCCAAATCGTTGAAGCAAAGAATTTTACAATTGGTGAAACTAGATGAGGAATGACT
The DNA here is from genome assembly GCF_053477565.2 of Lygodium microphyllum. NCBI lineage: Eukaryota > Viridiplantae > Streptophyta > Polypodiopsida > Schizaeales > Lygodiaceae > Lygodium > Lygodium microphyllum. The sequence goes on along the minus strand of NC_141149.1, from coordinate 43,831,822 downwards.
ATTAGCTTTAGAAAGCTTAGAAGCAATGTGGAAATGTCGTAAGATGTGGCATGATCAGAACATTAAAGTACGAGAGTTAAAAGAAGACGATTTAGTTTTACTTTATATAGTCATTATTACAATTTTTTGGGAAGCTCAAAATTTGCTAGTTAGATCCTTTTAAGGCTATTAAATTTTATGATAATGGGTCTCTAGACTTACAAAATATTAATGCTGAAAATGTGATATTTAGGGTCAATGGTCTCCATCTTAAACATTTTGTGACTTAATTTAGTCAAGTATAGCTAGGTAAGTGGTTAGAATAACCCTTTACTAATCTACATTTGGGTTCTTTTCTTTTGGGGGTTTTTAATGGGATGCAGGTATGGTTTTTTTGTGACTGGATGCGCTTTACCCTCGTCTTAATGATGATAGTTATGATTCATGTCGGGCCTTATAGTATTCCACGATGATAGTTATGATTCATGTCAGGCCTTATAGTATTCCACATTTTCAAATGCATGATAGGTTTTTATATGCACCAAGAGGGGAGGCCTGTTGCGGTTCTTCTTTGTGATCATTTTTTGTTTGCAGTATCATCCACCATTTGGTTGTAGACAATGTTAGTGGCATCTTTACGTGCATGCTTAGCTCTTGTGTTGGCAATGTTGCACTTACTTTCAACATTATGGTACCATTATCATGCAGGATGCTATTGGTTATACTTATCAGCGCCACAATTACGATAGTGTATTCTCACCTAAGCATGGTGTTCCCCTGGGTAGAGAGCAGCAATAATTTTCCCAATATCAAGCTGTTGTTTACTGTCTTACTCCATCATATCTTGATGATCAAGTAAATGTTAGATATCCTTGTTGGGATTATATCTGTTGGTATATGGATGCGATCGAGGGCTACTCTTTAGGATGATTACCAGTGGTATCTATGTCCTGTTATGATGATGAAGCCACGGCTTTGCACTCCATGATGTGATGGAGGTTTTTAGTGATGCACTTGATAGCGGGTCTTTGACCTCTGATGTGCCTATGCTAGAGGCTATTCATGAGCATCCTATATTTGATAGTTTAGTTGATAGTTTTGACTTAGATAGTGTAGATGATTTTGGGTTGAGTTTATTGTTTGTGTAGAAGATTTTCGAGAGTGTGAGGATTTTAGTTTGGATCTTTTGTTTTCTTAGCTTCTTTCGTGTTTATTTAATCCTATTAAAAAATAAAAAATAATAAACCCTTTGAAAAAAATATCAAGACTTGTTTTTGCTTTTTTATTTTAGGTTCTAACACACTTTAGCTTATCACATGGTTAGGCAGTTAGTTGCATGCATAGTTGGGATACTCCTTCAGTGCTATGAGCTCACTACAAGGAAGTTTGAGTAGGTGGCCTGTTTCTAAAGCAGTTTTACTCTTTATTGATCTAACCTATTAATGATTTAGTGGTTAGTGGTTGAGTTCCATGCAGGTTTGATGATTGTTGCAATTTGAGAACCACTACGTATTTACTTCGCATTATCTTGGAGTTGCAATATCCACGTACCTAACATGTTGTTTCATATCTAATCTATCTCTACATATTTGTTTGAAATAAAGGAAAGTAAAACCTTATAACTTGATTGAAATAATTTAGAGATTCAAAAGCCTAAGTAATTATAGAAGGAACACAAAATAAAACATTTAAAACACAAATAAATCAACAGATACATAAACAATTCAGTTTATATGAAAGTTCACCCACATGGGATGGGATGTTACCCCTAGGAAGTGATTTCAGGAGATGATGTGGGTGTGCATGACTAGTGAATTTCAATGTATGTGGTGACTACTTAGGAATCCAATAGATTTTACTCCCGTAACTTTGTCACTTTCTTAGCGATGAAGGGTGGTTGAGTAACAAGGTCCTCTCCACTAAATTTTGACTAGGAATAGTGTGGATGGGAGATGCTGAACTGGTAGGTCTCTTTGTCCTTTCATTTGCCCAGGAAAGGTGACTAATATTATGTGCTAGATTAGATTTCTCAAGCAAAGCTGTTGAGGTGAAAAGTTTGAAAGTTTACTTTAGTGATGAATTCCTAGCTTTCTAGTCATTCCTATAAGTCACAAGACTCATAACTTCAATAACAATACATTAAGTTCGAAAGAGTATATCTATTTATTCTTCTAAAAACAACAAAGAAAGAGAACAAGAAAAAAAAACACCCTAAAGACTAAAGGGTTAAAAAAAAAAACAAAAGAACATAATCATCACCTCTAAGGTTCTGGTAGGCTATAGGGATTTCCTTGACAAGTGCCTTGTGTCCGATGCCTTGCATCTCTTTGGGGTGGGACCTTTTGGGAAGGAGAATAAATATACATACTCTTTTTATTAAAAATTATGAAGGAAACACTTCTTTTAAAAAAAGGCTCAGGAAAATTGGGAGTTAGGGACCATTGCCTGGTTGTTCTAGTAGAACATGGAGGGTTAGCAGTTAAACCATAGGAGTCCTATTTGGTATTGTAGTATTAGATTGGCTTGTATGGGTTCTTTGATAAGCATGGACCTTATCAATGATGCTATCTCAGAAGCAATATTTCTAGTAGGATAGTAGTGTGGCATTTCATTGCCTAGAGAGATTATTGTTGCTTAACGGCTCTAGAATGCTTCCTAGGTTGGTATGCTCCATGCATTGGATGCATCTATGTCATGCACTCTAGTGGAATGAATGAGTAAGGGGGAATGCTAGTTTGCACAATTTTTTATACAACTTACTTGCAAGATTTGTCTTGTTTCATTTATAATCAGACACAAGCCTGTATTTTTTAAATACATTTTAGTGTCTATTAGTCTTCTATGTGCGTTTTTGCAGATATTGTAACCATGCTTGCGAGGACGCTTCACAATTAAGTGGGGGAGAGAATATTTTTCTTTGAAGATGCATAGCAGTGCTCATGCTAGCTATGATGTGTGATGTTTGTGGTGTAGTTGTGGTAGTTATGCTCGTGAGGACACTTCGCAATTAAGTGGAGGAGAAATGACAATACCTAGAAACATATCAATACTTACCAAAATTATATGCATCTGAGATACTATTACTGTGTTTTTACATTCATTTTATGCATATGCAATCGTAGTAATTGTCTTAGGAGGGCTGTCCTTTACAGTCAACAAAGGGAAAAAGAAGAATGTTACATTGGGCATAGTGTTCTAGGACTTGTAGTAGAGAAAAAGGGGTTATTGCTAATTTTTGTAGAAGTGATAAGTTGCAAGGAAAATTAGAGGTGGAGAGAGGGATTAAAGCTATGCTAGGGATGGTAAGGACAAGACATTGAGAGGTCTTGGTTTAGATAGCTAGGAGTGTAGCTAATTTTGTAAAATGCGAGTCCAAAGTAGTACAATGGCAGGGGAAAGTATTGACAATTAGGTCAATGGCAGGGGAAAGTATTGATAGTTAGGTGGCACATAACAATTGCTCATTGTCAGCTTGATCAGCATGAAGTAAATGCCAAAGATATGGTGGCCTGTTGGAAGCAATTTGATCTTATAGTCATGTTGAGCTTGTTGCTCACAATCTTGTTAACAACCTACTAATGCTCAACAAAAAGGAAGACATGGAGTTGGGCTACTTGAAATTGCAATGCTTGCTACTGAGAATGATATTTTACACCTTTATCATAGGAAAGTTTTAATGGTTATGGGATAAAATGAAATAGTGAAAAAAAGAGGGATGAAAAGAGGTGGTTGCACCCAGGTGAGAAGGAGCGTGTTCTTCTTGGCCGCCACAGAAAGAAGAGGATGAAGGTTACAAAAAAAGAGAGAATGATCGCCACCATGATTCGACAGGGGGGCAACGAGCATCTTGCCAATGTATTTACTTCACAGGTTTGATTATGACAGGGAGAGGAACAAGCAGCTTGCCAGCAAATTTTGTGAACCCATCTTAATAGCATGAGAGACGGTGTGTTGCCAACGTTTTGGCTTCACAGATTAGACTATTATAGAGGGGGGGCACCATTCTGTGGGAGAGAAAGGGAGAGAGAGGCATGATTAAAACAATCATGGCGGGCATAATTCAGAAGGAGAGAAGGCACAGCATTGGAAGGGCAAATTGCAACCATTGCCATCATCTTCATCATCATAGCCATCAAAATTATCATTTTCTACCGTCTCATGGTCATTGTCCTCTTAAATCTTCTTTTTCCTCTTCCATATCTTCCCTATTCTACCATTTCCATTCTCTATTTTCAATTCGTTATCCTTTCCTCCATTGACACAATCATGGCGGCCATTTTCTTACATATAAGAAGAAGAAGGAAAGGTTATTCCATTTAAACCTTTAGTTTAAAGGTTAATTTGAAGAATCTTCTCTCACTGAGGGGCCTAGCTCATATAAAAACCAAAGAAAATCCATTCTAGTGGAGTGCGGGATTAAAATTGGAACAAGAGATTGAAGACGATTGCCGAGTGAAAGTCATTTGTTATGATTCATTACACGGTAATTAATAGAGAATAACCACAATTTAAAAACATTAATAACACTAAAAATTACATTTTGTTAACACAATGGGATGAGGGGAAGCTTGAATATCTATGTTGAAACCCTACATTTTATTTATATAAATATTGCCTAGGTACTCGAGAAAATAAAAAGTGGAGGGCCAGTGCTGATGGAAACTATAGTTATCTTAGGTTCAATATTCTAGTGCCAAGTTGGAGATCTACCTGTGAAGTGATTGGTGAAAAGAGAAACAAGAAAATCGAGTAGATTTGCTTAGTTTGTAGGTATTTAAATAATATTAACTGGACTACTACGATAAAATAATATCATAGATACTTGAAAAGTTAGACGGAGCTATTGAAATTAGTGATACTTATCATCTGTTTAGTGCAAAGTTTGAAAGAGAAAGTTTGTGTGCATATGGCCTAAGTTAATGAAGTAAGTGACTTGTTTTAAGGCTTCTCATGCGAAAACTTTAGGGAGGGGAATGTAAGGCTAAAAACAAAGAAAATTGGTGCAAAAAGAAATCAAGGGCTAGTAACAAAAAAAAAACATGACAGAGCTGTGGAGCTCTTGGAGAGCCCACCATAGCTCATGAGAAAGTCTAAATAAGAGAAAAAATCAATGGAAGTGGACCCAATGACATCCTAGGAGTTTCTCCATGCTTAGAAGTTGGAACTTGGGTAGTGTATGCTACTATAATAGTAGTAACTAGCAGGGCATCTGCTATCATAAATCATTTAGAAGGTGATTCTAAGTCTTCCAAGGCATCTGCTTTATGTATTTAATACTCTACTACTATTAGATCATTTCTAGAATAATAATCCGGCATGGTTTTATAAAAAATTAAGGTGGAGCTAAGGTGAGACGGCTTCCATGGAGCAGGCCCAAAAAAGGAACTCTATGAATGTTTCTTTTCACATTCATTACAACCAATGGAAAGTGTTAAACAATGTAGTCAAAGACCACGGGGATGATAGAAGAGGAAGGGTGGGAAGACCAAAGTTTGGGAGGCATTGGATACAATGTTTTATATTATGATAAAATACCTTGGTCGAAGGAGGATCTTTTGACCTTCAAGAAATCCCTCAACAAATTCAAAACCTCCATGAAAGATGCTTAGGAAGTTATCAATTTGATACACTGTTTGGTAAGGAATTTCATATTTGGATTCTATGCTTGGGAGCTAACAATCTCACACACTATATGGTAAGAAACTTCATATTTGGTTTCTATACCTATTGGGGGTAAAGGCGCCTCCGCCTAGCTGCCTGTGTATTACTACACTGACAGTACCCACCACTGCACACTGCAGGTTCCGGGCGCCCGTCATAGTCACTTATTCTTTATTCTTTTAGTGACAGTTTGAATAAAGGAAGGCCCGACCACACATTGTGGTTGTTGGAGTTCCCACTTTTGAGTCTCTCTCTCTCTTGGCTCTTGCTCTCCATCCACCATAGCTCTCACCGCCAAGCTTCTTCCTCCTGGGTTCCACTTCCCTTTCAACTGGTATCAGAGCAAAGTTGGAGCTGGCCCGGCATTCTCTTCAGCCTAGATTTGAAGAGCTTCAACCCGAGCTTCAATGGCAGCCATGGCACCTTCATTTGCAGGTATGTTTTGATCTCCCACCTCCTCCCTGAGCTTTAGGACCTTCATCTCCCGGGCTACATTGGAGCCCCCTTGACATTTCCAAGTGCCCTCGAGGGCTGTTGAAGATCCCCCAGCCCCCAGGAATAGCCAGCGCAATTTTCGGTGCATTTTTAGGGGGCTGGGCTGATCTGCTCCCCGGCATTTCCTTGCTCCTCCTCGACTTCTTGGCAACCCTCCCGAGCATTGCTTGACTCCCCGGCATTAGTGCGTGACTCCTGTGATCGATTTGAGTGCTTCCCCCTTCAGCCCTTTGTTGTATACACAATCCCAGGACTGTCAAAACAGGGCAGCACTTGACATTTACTATTTGATGCCTCTTGGCATTGCCCGTTTGATGCCTATTGATGCCTGGTGATGCCCGGATGTTATGGGATGCTATGTCTATGCTTTGGGACTGATTTGGAGAAAATTTGAGCACCGTTTGAGCTTCATTTAACAGTAAATTGCTTGTTATAATACAGTGGGCTGAAGCTCATTTACTTGGTGTATGCATTGGTACATGGATACGGGGTCCTTCCTGGAGATTTGAATGATCATATCGATGTATTTGGAGATTGTCAAATGCTTCTTCTTGGTTCTGGAATGCTTTTGAGCTTGGATTAACTTTGAATTGGCCGTTCTTCACTAGAATTTGGCTTCAATTGGCATGCTTTGGACCAGTCTATGCCTATTGTCACTGCTTGACATTTAGGCTTCTTGCATTTATGCTTTGGTCAGATATGGATGCCACTTGGTTTGCCTATGCTTGACAGTTACTTGGAGCTTCATCTTCAGATATATTTGAGCATTTTGGATCTACTGGGCATTATATTTATTTGTCAACTACATGCTTTTTTGAATGCTTTCAGGCCTATGATTTACGAGTCTGAGATAGCTTGGGATTTATGCTCCGGATGTACCCTACTGGGATTTGGTATGTCTGATACTATGTATTTGATGTATTAGAGTGTTGCTTGCTCTCTTTGCATTTGACTTCACTTCTAGTGGGAGCCTCTTGGTATATTCGGATGTACACAGTGTCTTATTTACAGATGAGCTTGAGCTTGTGGGACAGCTATATGCATTTACTCTCTTGAGAGCTTTATGTCTATAGTTTGTATGTAGTGGGATGATTTGATACGCCTATTGGGACAAGCACCTATCTCTGTCACAAGTTTGTCAATTTTGTATGCATCTTAGATGGTTATGTATTGAGCTTCTTGCTCTATCATTTGTGCTTATGCTTGGTCTCTTCTCTTACCCCGAGACCCATTACATGAATGACTTCTAGACCTATGAGATGTCTCTTGCCTGACAGGTGATGGTTTGACAGTTCTTGGTACCTTTTTGCCCCTGGAAACTCACTGTTGGATGTATCTTGCTACTTGGAAGTTGTAGTGACATATGTATCAGTGATTGTTTCATTTTGGGGCAGTTTTACATACTGCTGTCATTTATTACAACAAGCTGAAATCTATTGTTTGGATGATGATGTTTGGATGGAAGTTGATGAGCTATGCAAGTCTACCATTATTTTGTCACTCTCAAAAGAGGTCCATCATAATGTTGTTGAAGATGAGAATCAAAGTGCATGGGATTTATGGGAGAAGATTCATGAGCTCTATGTGCAGCAAAGTCCTATATCACAGATGTATTGGCTGAAGCAATTAATGGACCTTTGCATGAAGGAGGGGACCTCCCTTTCATCTCATTTCAGTCAGTTTCATGCTATCATGAAGAGTCTATTGTCACAAGGTATTGAGTTCAAAGACAACTTGCACCCGTTGTTTCTGCTTGGCACCTTGCCTGAATCATGGGATGTCTTTCGTACTACCATATGCACGAACAAGCTTGATGGGCTGAAAATCAAAGATATTGAGAGTGCTTTATTGACTGAGGAAATCAACAGGAGAAATAATGATGCTTCCCACTCTTCATATGCATTGACCATTAGAGGTGGCAGACATGGCAGGCATGATAATGATCATAAGGGCAGGGACTCTCAAAACTCCAGGTCCAAGTCACATGGTCGCAATAAGTCCTGTAGACAGAAGTCTGATCTTACGTGTCATTATTGTGGGAAAGTAGGACATATTAGGCCGTAGTGCCATAAGATGCACGATGATAAGCTCAAGGAAAAGGGCAAAGAAAAAGTGCAGGAAAAGTCTTTTGAGCGCAATATTGTACCTGCAAAGTCCAGTGTGAAGATAAAAGAGGTTAATGTCATGCAGGCCACTGATTCAAATGATGATTACATACTTGTAGCTTCTTCATTCAATGCCTTACAGACTTCTGAGATACATTCTATGTATGTGCAGTGTTGGCTCTTGGATTCAGGTGCATCCTTTCATGTGACACCCTGTAGAGATTGGTTTCATACCTATCGTACCATGTTTGGTTCTATGCGTCTTGGTGATGACAGGTCTCTTGACATTGTGAGCATTGGAGATGTTAGGCTACAGTTTCCTTCTGGCAGTTGTTTTATTTTGCATGATGTCCGCCATGTACCTATGTTGACTCGCAGCCTTATGTCAGTTGGACAACTTGATGATGCAGGGTATTTTATGTCTTTTGGAGACTTTGCATGGAAGATAACTCATGGCAGGCTTGTACTTGCAAGAGGTGCCAAGTCTTGTAGCCTCTATCCCTTACTTGTATCTGGAGCTACATTGGATCATGTTTTGTCTGTGGGTTCTATTCCCCATGTATCCCTTTGGCATGCTCATTTGGGGCATATGCCTCTTAAAGGAATGAAAATGCTCTGTGATTTGCAGTATCTTCAGCCTTTTGACTCTTCGCATTTTGATTCTTGTGATCATTGTTTGTATGGCAGGCAGACTAGAAATACGCATAAAAAGTTTGGTAAGAAATGCATGGGTGAGCCCTTGGCTCTTCTGCACTCAAATGTATGTGGGCCCATGCCCTTCAGTCACTTAGTGGGGCAAAGTACTTTGTTACTTTCATAGATGATTACTCACATAAGGTTTGGGCTTATCCCATAAAGAGAAAATCCCATGTCTTAGACACATTTCAACGTTGGCTTGCATTGGAAAAGAACTAGTCTGAGAAAAGGCTCAAATGCCTAAGGTCAGATAATGGGGGTGAGTATATATCACGTGCTTTTGAGCAATTTCGTAATGAGTGGGGTATTAAGTGTCAGTTGACTGCCCCTTACACCCCACCCCAGAATGGTATGGCTGAATGCATGAATAGGACCATTCAGAAAGGGGTCCGTAGCGTGCTTAGCCAGGCTGGCTTACCGTAACACTTTTGGGATGAGGCAGTTACCACTGCAGTGCATCTCATTAACAGGTCACCCAGTAGTGGCATTGACTTTCAGGTTGCAGAGGAGGTATGGGTAGGCAAGCCCCCCCCCTTATAATCATTTGCGTGTCTTTGGATGTGAGGCATTCTGCCATGTGCCCAAGGACAAAAGCAATAAGCTAGATCCTAAAAGTATCAAATGCATTTTCATTGGCTATGGAGATGCAGGAGAGATGAGCTACCATCAATGGGATCCGTAAGCACAGAAAGTGATCTGTAGCCATGATGTCATCTTTCATGAGGAAAAAATGCATATGCAACCTCAGAAAGTGGTTGAGGTACACAGAGTTATCTTTCAGGAGGAGCCACCTGCTCTTGTTCAGCCCGCTCCACGGCCAGCTAGACAATGTGCAGCATCACTTGATGCTCATGGCCCATATGCTAGACATCCTGATGTTAGACAGGATGATAGTTAGGTAGCAGAGCCTGGATTGAGACGTTCTACTAGAGATAGATGACCTCCTGACCGTTTTGCACCCTCTATGGATTATGTACTGGTTACAGATGTAGGAGAGCCTCTCACTTATGATGAGGCTATGCACAGGGGTGATTGTCACTCTTGGGAGAGGGCTATGCAGTCTGAGCTTGACTCATTGCATAAGAATCAGACTTGGGATTTGGTTTCCTTGCCTCAAGGTAAGAAGGCTTTGCCATGCAAGTGGGTATATAAGCTAAAAAGTATCCCTGGACATCCCAAGCCAGCATACGAGGTTCGATTGGTTGCTAAGGGTTTTAAGCAGGAGCATGGGGTTGACTTTGATGGAGTCTTTTCTCCTGTGGTCAAGATGACCACCCTACGCTTAGTCTTGGCCCTAGTTGCACAGCTTGACTTGGACTTGTACCAGATGGATGTCAAGATAGCTTTTTTACATGGGGACTTGCATAATGAGATTTACATGGAGCAGCTTAAGGGCTTTGCAGACCTTGGCAGTGAACACCTAGTGTGCAAGCTAAAGAAGAGTCTATATGGCTTGAAGTAGGAACCTAGGGAATGGTACCATAAGTTTGATGCATTCATGCAGTCTCACAGGGCTACAGTCGCAGTGCTATGGATCCATGCTTGTACACGAAGAAATCCCGTGAAGGTTCTTTACTGATTTTGGTACTCTATGTGGATGACATGCTTTTAGCAGGGACAACTCATGAGGAGCTAGATGCTCTTAAGGCTCAGCTCAAGAAGAACAGTGAGATGAAAGATCTGGGACATGCCTCTTATATACTTGGTATGCGCATTACGTGCAATGATAGATCTCAAGGACTACTCTATCTATCAAAAATGGAGTACATTCATAAAGTCTTTGAGTGCTTCCGCATGCAGGATGTTAAGCCTATTGGCTATCCATTACCTTCTCATGTGAAGGTTTCACAGGCCGATTGTCCATTGACAAATGAGCAGAGGGCCGAGATGGCCAAGATTCCCTATGCATCAACCGTGGGCAGTCTTATGTATGCCATGATAGCCACCCGTCCACATATTGCTTTTGTAGTTGGGGTTGTGGCACGTTATATGGCTACACCTGGGAAGAAACATTGGGATGCCGTGAAGGGTATCATGAGGTACTTGAAGGGCACAGTAGATATAATGTCTTTGTTATGGCAGCTAGGATACAGGAGTTGTGGGGCACACTGACTCTGATTATGCAGGACATGTTGATAATAGGAAGTCCACTTCGGTGGCTATGTGTTCACTTATACTAGAGGGGCTATCTCTTGGATGTCCAAGGCGCAGAAGTGTACGGCCCTTTCTACTTCAGAGGCCGAGTATATTGCAGCCACAGAGGCTTGCAAGGAGGCTATCTAGTTAGGCCATTTGATTGCTGACCTTGGTATGACAGATGCTATGCCTACACTGCATTCGGATTCCATGAGTGCCATTCAGTTGGCCAAGAATCAGCCAAGAATCTGGTCTTCCATGCGAAGACGAAACATATTGAGGTGAGGTATCACTTCATTCGCGAGGTCGTTGAGGACAGGTTTGTTGACCTTGTCAAGATTCCAACTGAGCAGAATCCTGCAGACATGCTCACTAAGAGCCTCACTACCAAGCGCTTTGCCTTCCTTAGGAGATTGATGGGTATTGGATGAGATGACATCTTTTTCCTCATCTTTGCCTTCCTCAGGAGATTGATGGTTATTGGATGAGATGACATCTTTTTCCTCATCCTGTTGTACATGTGTACATGTTGTACTGTCTTTTCTTTTTTCTCTCTCACTGGGGCAGATTCGCCATTAAGTGGGAGGTTGTTGGGGGTAAAGGTGCCTCCGCCTAGCCGCCCGTGTATTACTACACTGATTGTACCCGCCACTACACACTGCAGGTGGCGGGCGCCCATCATAGTCACTTATTCTTTATTCTTTTAGTGATAGTTTGAATAAAGGAAGGTCCGGCCACACATTGTGGTTGTTGGAGTTCCCACTTTTGAGTCTCTCTCTCTCTTGGCTCTTGCTCTCGATCCACCATAGCTCTCACTGCCAAGCTTCTTCCTCTTGGGTTCCACTTCCCTTTCAATACCTTGAACTTATTGTTTAGCTCTTAACTAACCCTATCTCTTTTTTTATATAGAGCATATTATATATAATCGCGGTCCCTAGTTTGTGAGGCAGTATGGAAGTTTGTTGATTTAGTCCACCCATGGAATATAGAAGTCTCCTTACCAAGCTCTTGCCAAGCAAGGATCATATACTTTTGAGATACACGATAGAATGGTAGTGCACAAAAGGCAAATAGCCTGCTGAAACTTTTGTAGTAGTCATATAGATTAATTTGGCATAGAGGGAGCCTAAAAGAAGCAAAGAGGATGTGCCAAAGCTCAAAAATAGCTCTTGCATTACAAAAATTGAAACAAAAGAGACAAGAAGCATACGATAGCTCATGTGCAAATGATAAGTTTTTATAATGGATGGCCTCTAGGGAGAGACAAGGACAGAGATGGGGCTCAAACAGTAGATAATCAAAACTTTTATTCATGGATAAATGGGCTCAAAGAGGATGGTTTCATATTCTTTATTAGCATTTCATCATATTCATCATCCCCATCCTCCAAGGTTGGTAGCTGTATGAGTGGTGTTTGTACTATTGGAGGCAATGACTCCATAGGAACCCTACCTTTCATCATTTTGGGGATTAGTTTAACAAGTCCTTTATTTAATTCATCCTACATACAACCTGGATTTCTTACCCAGTTGACTATATTCATCAGAGCTTGTGCATACACTTTCCAAATCTATTGGAAAACTTCAATCTTGACATGTCATCCAACCCTAGAGATTTGCATTGCTTCATTACATCCACTATCATCTTTATCTCCTCAACCAAGAAGGGATTCTCAAATCTCCTATAGTGGACTTTCCTAAGAGAAAATTGTCATGGTCATGCCCTCAAATAAGTTACTTCCCAACTATCTAATAGGAAAAAGGAGCAACTGATAGTAACTTGATGATATAGGATAGCTCTAGAGGTGCAAGATAGCTTAGTGGGGCTCTAAGCTCATATATGTCATATGACTACAAAATGTGATCACATATGGTCTAACCAAGTGGGATTGGAAGGTCCCATCCTAGGCTAGACAATTTTTACCACTCTTGTGGGGGGGGGGGGGAGGATGGTTTTGTAACATATTAATGAACTTTTCACTAATATGTCATTGCTTCCCAAAGTATTCTTATGTTTAAAGACTTGTGACATATTGTGTAACAAAACAATAAAAATGAAGTTGAAAGGAATACTCTAGAATGTAGTAGCATGTTTTATTTAGAAAAATCAATCAAAACCCACCAAGAAAAGTGAGAGATACCAATCTCAAAGATTGGGCATCTACATCTCAATTGACCCAATAGGTTTGGTAGCTTTCTTATAGTGGTTGGATAGAGGTGTTAGATTGTGGCACCCCTCTAGTTGGATCAAACTTGGTTTAACACCATTTTAGGGGAAAAGATGGTGATTGAGTATTGATCCTAGTAGTCGTGCCAAAAGTTTAAAAGATAATTCCACTCACTATGAACCAAGTGTGATGTTAGCACACTCTCATTTGTTGTTTCTTGTAAAATAACCTTTCTTAGATGGGTATTAAACTATTGTTAAGGTGATTATCCCTCACTTTCCTTATATAATAGAACTAGGACTTCAATTTTAAACTAAGTTTCATGAGGGGAAAAGGTATCACCATTTTTTTATTCATAAGAGTGCTCTTAAACTTTTCATGTTTGCACTTTCTCTTAACTTTAATCAATGTCAACACCACAAAATCATCAACATTGTTGACCTTTATAATAGATGCATGCATATTGATATTGGTAGCAATATGACTATCTACACCAATATCCACAGTCTCATGCATGCTGATATTTTCTTCTTCACTTGCAACATTCTCAACCTTGAGGCACTTGTAGCCAACTCTCAAGTTGTATTCACATCGAACATAACATTACATGCATCCACAAAAACATCAAAGCTCTTGGCTTTGGTGCATGTTACCTCCTCTCCTTTTTGCTTAGTTTTATTTTATCTAGCTTCTTATATCAACACATGTACATATTCCAATCTCAACAAAAGTTAAATGTACTATCAAAATCAGCTCCAAAGGATCTAAAATCTAAGCCTATTAAGGACCCTAGTTTTACTAGAACAACAAAATGTGAAAATACTGATTACACATGCAAATAAGGTTTTAAAGCCTAGTTACCATTTGCCAACTTACAAATTTTTTGGTTTCACGAAAGCACGCAACATATTTAGCCTACCCCCCACTCCACAAGTATTTACACACAACAATTTTCATAACTTATTAGAGAATTTGGAAATTTTCCAAGACCCAATTTCAAATAAGTGATAAATATTTGACCACATGGCTAAATCTTGATTCATATTTGAAAGTGGGATTTGAAAAGATAGCTTATATTGCATTTAGAGATGGCTCCACCTTTAAGTAAGACAACAAGATTTGACCATGTGGTCAAATAATAAAGGTATTGGGGGTTCCCAAAGTGCATGGAGATTCCCAAATTCCCTAATATAGTGTTTCATACAAAATAGCTATATCTATTGGCCACTTCTTTGTCAAGTCCCTAGGTCTTCTCTTTGATTGCTTAAACATTTTGGGACAAAAAGAAACTCTCTTTATTAGCGAATCTTTTTTCATGTCACTAGGTCTTCTCTTTGATTGCTCAAACATTTTGGTTCTAAAAGAAACTCTCTCTCATAAGTTGCTTTGACTTATCACCCTCTTCCTCCTCTAGGTCTACCTCTCTCATCATCTCCATTTTCTATCATCCCCATGTTTAAGTTTCTCGACATATTCCAAGGATATTTCACTCCTTTCTTTTTCTCCAAAATCTCCCCTAAGGAACTTTCCTTATTTCCTAAAGTCTCTTGGCTTGCTATTGTAGCTACTCTTGCCATCTTTTCTCAAAGTCTCCTTATCCTCTTGAGTTCATGTTGTCATGCCGCTATGTGAACATAATGTGAAAAACCCTGAAGTGCATTATTATCTGGGTTTCTTATTGATTTAGAGAGCCAATGCCATATTAATCATTAGTGTCAATGTCTATACTATGGATGGTTCAAAAATACAATTATTTTGGATAATTTTAGCCTATTTTTTATGCATTGGATATTATTTATTATAAATATCCTAAAAGGTGTAAAAAGCTTCTATAATAGGGTGACATGAAAAAATTAAGTTACATTTCAACTAATTTGGGAGATCTAATGCAAAAAGAGAGGCTTTCGAATTCGTGTGGCTCACAATCGCAGTTTTCAGGTAGCAAACCGAGAACAAGAAAATGAAGAAAGAGTGATATAGCAGAATTCTAACTGGGTGTCATGGAGGTTTTATCTCCCTTTCAAAGCCAACGGAACCATCAGATTTGTCATGTGAGCAGCAGAGAAGAAGCTAGTGTTTAGGCATGCTTTTGGTTTAGCAGGGAGCTCCATGAGATCTAATGCTTGGAGATTGCTTTCGAGTAGTCTCAAACAAGGATTTTGTTTATCTTCTCACGTTCTATCAATAGATAGTGCTTTGAATCATCGAGCTTTGTCTTTATCTTGTATACCTCTTGCTTATTTTTTTTTCTTCTCTTCTATCTCCTATTCTATATTTCCTTCTGTATATCTGATCCTCGATATGACCTTTCAACTAAAACCCCTCTGACATTGGTGAACCCGACGTGAAAGGTTGTTAGAAGGAAAAGCAAGATGGGAGAATCTTCAAGCACAGTTTTTAGTGATGTTTTGTAGCAGTTAGTGCAAAATATGAACATGCTTATACAAGTACAACAACAGTGACAAGTAATGTAGGCTTTTGCTCGAATAGAAACTATTGTGATGAATGCTCGGTAGGTAGTAGAGCATGAGATAAAGTTGTTTATTAGCAGGAATGTATCTACATATTTGCATACCTATGCTCTAAAGATGGAGTTCTTTGGATGGCTCGACTTGTGTGGAGCCAATATTTTGTACGGGTCATTGTATATGAATTGAAAGACTGAGTTATTGAATTGTACATGTAGGATGCTGATTGAATAGCTTTCAAGAAGATACTTCGGGAAGAATTTCACATTGAAAACACCAATTTGATTATCCGCAAGACATTCTAGGAGTGGGTTCTAAAACCCAATAAGGGTCTTGTGGCTATAGAGTTACTAAGAGAATTTGAAAGCCAGTTTGGGTAGTTAGATCTTGCAAAACATTAGGCTCTTGCAATTCACAAAATTAAATTGTTTAGAACAGAGTGGAGGCATGCTAAGGATGATGTTATTGCACTGGTGAAAAAGCATACAAGATGCCCATTGTTACATGCAAGGTAGTTGATGTATCCAATAAACCACCTGCTTCTGTGATTAACTCTATGGTTGCACCTATTGTTCCCACTATTAGGAAAGATGTATTAGATGAATTGGTTGCATGTGGGATCTTTAGTTGAAGGTCGCACAATTGGATGAAGGGGATGGGTAGCAACCCCTAAGCCAGGGAAAAGATGTATGTGGTGTGATAGTTTGCACTGTGAAAGGAATGATTGTGTTGCACTATACGTTGTTCTGTAGTCCACAAAGCATACGGGAGTAATCGTGGCCATTCTTTTACCTTCTCTCCACATGCTTTTGCCAATGCCTTCACAATAGGTGGGTGACCTCTTTTAATTTTGTTATTTTCTTCAGGGTTATAAGTCAAAGTTAAAGCAAGCTCTATCCCCAACCATGCATAGAAATCATGGACTTCATCTGCATCTAGTTCACCCCTTTCTATTGTAATTTTTTTCGCATAGCCATACCGACAAAATATCTCTTCTAAGAGAAAAGTACACATTGTATTTGTTGTCTTGGTATGTAGAGCTCTCCCTTCCACTTGATTAGTTAAGTCTTCATGGGCAACTACAAGATGCCTCATTTTCCAAAGACCCATAGACATCGTGACTAAATCCACCACCCACTTAAAATGAATAGACAAGGGATATGTATGCTACAATCCATCCCGATGTCTCATAGATAAATACATTTGACATGTTGAACATGTTTCCATGAAGTGAGCAACATCCTTATCCATGCCATGCCACCAATATCTTTCTTTAATCTTTGCAAAAGTATCCCAAACACCTCTATGGCCAACCCATAAGCTTTCATGAAACTCCTCCATAATGTTTACTTGTCAAGCTCTGTCACCTAGAACTCGCGATGGCATACCCTATTTCTTATTAGCATGTTTCTATAAGTAACCATCTTTTACGAAAAAACCATAGGCTTTTTTCTTGATCTTCTTAAAATCCTCATCTAACCACTCTTCTCTCTTTGTTAATGTGATGAGATATTGACCGATTCTCCATCACTCTCTTGCATATTTGTCTTCCACAAACACTTCTACACATGACACATCGCATCTAAAGTGTTTTCTCTTTGCTATCCAAGCTTTTGTTACTGTTGTAGCAATTCCATGCATTGTTGAATTCACTCTTATAGCACTTATACTTGACAAACCAGTTGATGTATTTACTGCATTTAATGTTGTTTGTGCATTCATGAGAGATGTACATGTAGTTACAATAGCTACCAATTCCGTTTCACAAATCAAAACATCATTTTCCCCATCAAGAAAATAATATTCTTCCTCCTCGTCTATCATCCTATCTTCATTCTCATAGTGTGCCCAAGATAACATGTCTCCCGCTAGGTTATCTCTTCATGCAATATGGTAAAATTCAGGGTTCAAAGATTTGATGCATGCAATCCACCAGAGCATAATAATGTTTGAGGTAGCGCAACTAGTAATCATACCCAATATCGACAAACAATCAGTCTCAATGAGTACACGAGCACCCATAAAATATCCTTATCACATTTAAGAATGGTCACAATTCCCCATAATTCTCTTTTTACCTATGGATACCTTCTCTGCTCTTCGATCAATACTTAAGTACCAAATCGAATTGCATATCTTTGCCCTTTCTCATCATCTTACCCAATTGCCCATCCAATCCCATTATGCTCGTATCAACAGCAATAATGATAGGCTTTCCATGTGAATAATCGTCCCTTTTTAATGTAGGAGAAAATTTCAAGAGCTGCTTTGATTTCTTCAATGCTTTTTGATGCTTCCTTTCGCAGTGAAACCTCTGACCTTTCCTCAAGAGTTGATATAGAGCATCAGCTACATGTGCAAAGTGAGGAATCCATATCAAATAGAACACACATGCACCCAAGAATCTACACACCTCAGATGCATTTGTGCATATGTCTTGCATTCTATCAATTCCATCTATTTTCACTGGTGATGGTCTTCGCCCATAGGGCCCACACATATGCCCAACAATCAAAACCTCTTCAACTCCAAAGACCGACTTTTGTCTATAAAGGGTTAAATGCACCTCTTCTAGGCGTGTTAAAATTCTTTCAGAATCAATAGTATGGTCTTCAACAAAGCGTATGCACCCATGAGCATCCATCTCTTCATTCTTTACATCCAATGCATACCCTTTGATCAAAACATCATCCAAGAAGGGCATTGTCAATTGTGGTATAAAATCTGAGTATTCTATTCATAGCATTTGTTATTTGTGCCATTGAGTTCATTGCACCCCTGTGGGAGAGTACACATCCATACTAACCCTAAAGGGAGTCTTCATGGTTGTGATATCCCTACTATTAATTGCAAGCTTGAATCTTATCATATTTTCCCTTCCTCATCATCTTTCCCAATTGCCCATCCATTCCCAATTGTGCTCTCAACAATAATGATGATAGGCTTCCCATGTAAATAATCAAGCTCTCTCAATGTAAGAGCTAATTTCAAGTGCCATTTCAATTTCTTTATTGCTTTCTGATGCTTCCTTTCCCATTGAAACCTCTAGACTTTCCTTAAGAGTTGATATAGAGCTTGAGCTCTTTGTGCAATGTGAAGGATTTATATCAAGTAGAACACACATACACCCAAGAATCTACACACCTCATATGCATTTGTGCATACATCTTGCATTCTATCATTTCCATCTATTTTCAATGGTGATGGCCTTCGCCCCATAGGGCCCACACATATGCCCAACAATCAAAACCTCTTCAGCCTCAAAGACCAACTTTTGTCTAGAAAGAGTTAAATACACCTCTTCTAGATGCTTTAAATTTATTTCACAATCAACAATATGGTCTACAACAAACTACTTACATCCATGAGCATCCACCTCTTCATTCTTTTCATCCACTACATACCCTTTGATCGAAACATCATCCAAGAAGGGCATCATCAACTGCACTATAAAATCCTTGAGTACCCTATTTATAGCATTTGTCATGTGTGCCATTGAGTTCGTTGCACCTTGTGGGAGAGTACACATCCGTACTAAACCCAAGGGAGTCTTCATGGTTGTGATATCCCTACTCTCAACTGCAAGGTGAAACTGATCATACCCTAAGTAAAGGGATCACCCAAAGAATAGATTTCTCTGCTTTCAAAATCCTTTGCAAATTCATCAACCATAGGATCTACACCCACATTTCTTATGGTTACTTTATTGTCTGGCTACATGTCTTGAATAGATCTCAAAGGCCCGTTCTTTTTTGCCATAGTAAACCAATGATTTGAGCACATGGATGAAGAGGACTCCAAGATCTCCATGCATATCTTTTCATTTAGAAAATCCATTATCTTTGGCAAGTA
The DNA here is from genome assembly GCF_053477565.2 of Lygodium microphyllum. Taxonomy (NCBI): domain Eukaryota; kingdom Viridiplantae; phylum Streptophyta; class Polypodiopsida; order Schizaeales; family Lygodiaceae; genus Lygodium; species Lygodium microphyllum. The sequence continues at coordinate 43,812,263 of NC_141149.1, read as the reverse complement.
AGCTTTAGGCATTAGAATAGGCCTCAAGTTCCATGGTACATGTGGCACAGTAAATATTACCATAGGAAAGACAATATTCAGATCCATACCAATGTCAAAGAGATTCTAGTCAAAAGGTCGTATCCATTGGGGATCGAAGAGAGAAGAAAGTGGAGAATAGGAGATAGAAGAGAATAAAAAGAATAGGTTGGGAGGTGCACAAGATAAAGACAAAGCTCAAATTTAAAGCACTATGTATATGATAGAACCTAAGGAGATAAACAAAATCCTTATATGAGACTACTCGGAAGCAATCTCAATCTCCAAGCATTAGATCTTTTGGAGCTCCTTAGTAGACCAAAAATTTGCACCAAACATTAGCTCCTTCTTTGCTGCTCAGATGGAAAATTTGATGGTTCTCTTGGCTTCGAAAGGGGGGTAAAACTGGGACACCTAATCAAAATTCTCCCAGATCACTCTTTCTTCTTCTTCTTCTCATCCACAGTGCTATTTGCTGCCTAAGAACTACAATTGTGCACCACGTGAATTTGGAAGCCTCTCTTTTTGCATGAGATCTCCCAAACTAGTTGAAAAGCAACTTGCTTTTTGCATGTCACTCTATTCTAGAAGTTTTCTACACCTTTCTAGGATATTTATAAGAAATAATATCCAAAATATAAAAAATAGGCTATTTTTTTTCAAAAATTCCATATTTTTGAGCCATCCATACTATGGACACTGACACTAATGGCTAATATGGCATTAACTCTCTAGATCAATAAGAAACCTAGATGACGATGCACTTCAGGGTTTTCCACATTGTTAGCCACATGACATCCACCCCCTCTGAGCCTGCACATCCTTCAATATGTGCCAAAGTCCTAGCTGTCACTAGTTTCAGAGTCCTCCTTATCCTCTGCAATCATGTCCTTTTCTTCTTCCTCTTCCATGTCATCCTAGCTAGCCCTTGTATCATGGCCACTATTCTTATCTAGTTTTGTGGCAACTCATAAGCAATAGATTTTTGCCTCTTGAATAATTTTATTATTTTTTCTACTCTATTGGAATTATTATGGCTATTCTATATCCAACTCATTTAATACATAAGTAGTATTATCAAACACTTGTCTTACCACATAGGGTATGAACCATCGTTTGGAGACTTTATGTATGGAACTATATGCAAGTTTCCAAACTATTGCCATAAACCAATACCCAATCCCTATATTATATGATTATTGACTTCAATCTATGTATTTTTTCAAACCATTTCTTGTTCTATATCCTTACTGCCCTTAACTTTGCAATTTCTATCTCTATCTCTTCTGACATTCTTTCCAATTGTCTAATACATAAGGCCAACAACTCCTCTCAATTCAACTCCTCTTTTCAAGGTAAGACACTCCATGCGATTGTCATCTCTTCTATAGGCATGATAGGTTTTGACTGTACATCAATTCAGTTGGCATATATCTTGTAACATCACTATGAGTTGTTCTATTAGTCCACAAAGCATAGGGGAGCAATCGTGGCACTCGTTTACCTTCTCTTCACATACTTTTGTGGATGACTTCACAATAGGCAGGTGACCTCTTTCACTTTTTCCATTTCCTTTAGGGTTATAAGTTGAAAATAAAGCAAGCTTTATACCCGATTGTTCAAAGAAATCATGGGCTTCATCTGCATCTAGTTCACCCCTATCCACTGTAATTTTTCCCACGTAGCCATACCGACAAAAGATCTCTTCTAAGAGAAAAGTACACATTGCATTTGTTGTCTTGGTACGTAGAGCTCTCCCTTCCACTTGATTAGTCAAGTCTTCATGGGCAAGTACAAGATACCTTATTTTCCAAAGACCTGTAGGCATTGTGACTAAATCCACACCCACTTTAAATGAAGACCTCATTTGCCAAAGACATGTAGGCATCATGACTAAATCCACCACCCACTTAAAAATGAATAGACAATGGATATGTGGTCTGCAATCCATCCCAATGTCTCACAGATGAATGCATTTGACATATCAAACATATTTCCACAAAGTAAGAAACATCCTTATACATGCCTTGCCACTAATATCTTTCTTTAATATTTGCAAAAGTATCCTAAACACCTCTATGGCTAGCCCATAAGATTTCATGAAACTCCTACATAATGTTTACTTGTGAAGTTATGTCACCCAGATCTCGCAATGGAATACCTTGTTTCTTCTTGGCATGTTTCCACAAGTACCCATCTTTTAGGAAAAACCCATAGGCTTTCCTCTTAATCTTCTTAAACTCCTCATTTGACCAATCTTCTCTCTTTGTTAATGTAGTCATGTATTGACAAATTCTCGGCCACTCTCCTACATATTTGTCTTCCAAAAACACTTCTACACAAGATACATAGCATCTAAAGTGTTTTCTCTTTGTTGTCTTAGCTTTTGTTAGTGTTGTAGCAACTCCCTCCATTGCTAAATTCGCTCTTACATTACTTATACTTGACAAACCAACTCTTGTATTTATTGCATTTAATGTTGTCCTTACATTCATGAGAGTTGTATCTATAGTTACAACTATCAATTCAATTTCACCAATCAAAACATCATTTTTACAGCAAGAAAATAATCTTCTTCCTCCTCATCTATCATCCCAACTTCATTCTCATAGTGTGCCTAAGATAACATGTCTCCCACTATATTATCTCTTCCTACAATATGCTAAAATTCAGGATTCAAAGATTTGATGTATGCAATCCATCAGAGCATAGCAATGTTCGGGGTAGCACAACTAGTAATCATACCCAATATTGACAAACAATTAGTCTCAATGAGTACACGACCACTCATAAAATATCCTTATCACATTTAAAGGTTGTCACAATTCTCAATCGCTCTCCTACATATTTGTCTTCCACAAACACTTCTACATAAGATACATAGTATCTAAAGTGTTTTTACTCTTTGATGTCCAAGCTTCTATTAGTGCTATAGCGATTCCCTGCATTGCCAAATTCACTCTTATATAGCACTTGTACTTGGCAAACTAGCTTTTATATTTAGTGCATTTAATGTTGTCCTTTCATTCATGAGAGTTTTACTTATAGTTGCAACAACTACCAATTCAGTTTCACCAATCAAAACATCATTTTTAGTAGCAAGAAAACCATATTCTTCCTCCTCATCCATCATCTCATCTTCATTCTCATAGTGTGCCCCAGATAACATGTCTACCAACACGGGGTTATCTCTTCTTGCAATACACTAAAATTTAGGGTTCAAATATTTGATGTATGCAATCCACCGAAACATACTAATGTTTAAGGTAGTGCAACTAGTAATAACCACCCAATATCGGCAAACAGTCAGTTTCAATGACGACATGAACACCCATAAAATACTCCATATTACATTTAAGGACTGTCACAATTTCCCATAATTCTCTTTCTACATATGGATACCTTTTAAAAAATGCAAAATGAGATTGCAAAAGTGGAGAGAGACGAGGATTATTTTGGTATTCTTCTCTCCTCTTTTCCTTGTTTTAAGGAGGAGAGAGGGGGGCTAAAAGGCCCATTTGTGAGTTTATTTTTTTCCTAATGCCAAATGGTTATTGGGCTAAAGCAGTAGTGACTATTGTCTATGTACTAAATAGAATGCCTACAACAGGGATTCATGATGTAACTCCATATGAGAGGTTATATGGTCATAAGATTGACATTTCACACTTGAAGGTATTTGGCAGCATTGCATATGTGCGTGTTCCTGATGAAAAGAGGAAGAAATTGGATCCTAAAGCTATCAAGAGTGTGTTCCTTGGTTATGCACAAGATCGGAAAGCTTACAAGTGTTATGTACCATCTACACATGAGACATTGATTAGCAAAGATGTTATTTTTGATGAGTTGGCATCGTGGTATGGTAATCCTATTGTAGTGGCTACTGATGGATCAGCCAGCACTAGTAATGCTGAAAATACACCTACAATGAGTACATCTATGAGTGGTCCTATAGGTGATGGGTCACCTACAATACGTCCTTGGTCAGGACACTTGCGGATTCATACTCCTACATCCACTGATACAGATATGTCAGTGACGCGGAGATTGGATAAGGGAAAAGAAAAGATTCTTGAGGATGTGACAGGTCCACTTACAGCACATTATGAATTGTCCATCAGTGATAGCTTGGATAGTGAGTTGGGCATTCCATCTATTATGCTGCCTAGAGTAAGGCAAAGTCGTTATGTACTGCCTCATGAGAGACAAGCTCAGAGTGAGCCACAATTATAGATATTTGAGAGATTCAAAAAGCCAGTTGATAGGTTTACATACACTGGTTATTCCACCCGCCATTATGCATATATGGCTAGTGTGACAGGTTACAAAGAACCTAGAAAGTTTGATGATGTAGTTATAGATGATAACTAGTATGTTGCCATGGATGAGGAGTATGCAGCCCTTGCTGAAAATGCGACATGGGAATTGGTTGAGTTGCCTGAAGGCAGAGTCCCCATTGGCTGCAAATGGGTGTACAAGGCTAAGTGCAAGGCAGATGGTTCGTTAGAATGCTATAAGGCCAGGCTGGTTGCAAAAGGGTATGCATAGCAATATGGCCTTGACTATGAGGAGACTTTTAGTCCGGTGGCTAAAATGGCAACAGTCAAAACTGCCATTGCTTTGGCAGCATGCAAAGGCTAGAAATTATGGCAAATGGATGTCAAGAATGCTTTCTTGAACGGTGATTTGGTTGAGGAAGTATATCTGGAGCAGCCTGAAGGCTATGTTCACCCGAACTTTCCTACACATGTATGTAAGCTAAAAAAGGCTTTATATGGACTGAAACAGGCACCTAGAGCATGGAATTCTCAGATCAGCAGTTATTTACAGCAACATGGATTTAGATTGGGTGATGCAGATCACTGTCTGTTCACGAAGAAGACAGATCATGGATGTGTGTTTCTAGTGGTTTATGTAGATGATCTTATAATCACTGAAGATGATGAATAGGGAATTGCTGAAATTAAATCATGTTTATAGGTTGAATTCAGAGTCAAAGACTTTGGTGAACTAAATTATTTTCTTGGAATTGAGGTAGTCTCTATGCCTCAAGGTATATGGCTGCTACAGAAGCAGTATGCTCATGACATATTACAGAAGTATGGTATGGCTGAAATCAAGCCTATGTAGACACCTCTTGATCAGAATGTCAAGCTGTAGATTGATGTTGGGAATGACATAGAGAATGTGACCATGTATCAACAAATGGTGGGCAGCTTGATAAACTTAACTATTACCCGTCCTGACTTATGTTATGCAGTGGGGTTGATTAGTCAGTTCATGCAAAAGCCTTGCAAACCACATTTAGATGCAATCAAGAGGATCATGAGATATGTAAAGGGTACTATAGACTATGGGTTGTTTTATGCATATGGAAAATCCTGGAGCCTCAAGAGGAATACCAAGGAAAAGGGAATTCTACTGCAAGAAAATCTATCTTGTCATCATCAACAAGCTTTTTTATTAGGTTTGATATGATCACAATGAATAAAAGAACACCAGGCACAACAAATCTTCATGCAGCATCATGTAGATCTCCCACGGATTTGATAAAATCAACCATATTCTCCATAATCTTCATCAAAATAACAAAGAATACAAAGGAATACACCATCTTTGAATGGAAATACATCACATAGTATTCATCTTCAATGTCTTTATAGTTCTCTCTCTCAATCTTTCATATACAATTACACTGTTTTGATAATTTTTTACTATCTCTGACTCTCTCTCTCTCTCTCTCTCCATCAATAATACATCATATCCTCACTACAATACTCTCATAATAACCCTCAATAATCCTTCTTAGGTCGTGGATACACCTCCCAAGAGGTATGTTTGGTATGAAAGGTCACCAGAGACTTCATAGTGTCCTGTGAAATCTGTCTTCTGTAACCTTCTGTAAATCTTCTGTAAATCTTCAGCAGTTACTTCTTCACTTCAATTAGCTTGGATAGAGCTTCCATTCATCCTTTCCTAAGACAACACTTCCCAAAATATCCACTCATTCAACATAACACTCAACAGAAACAACAGAACAGAACCACAGAGCAACAGAAGTACAGAACAACAGAGCTACAGAAGCTTATAGAACTTCACAGAAGATCAACAGAACCCATAAAAATCATAAAAACAAAAACAAAACCAATTGAATCTTTCATAAACCTCTTCACACCACTTCAATTATCTCTCAAAACTTTCATTCAACCATCTCTACTACCAAAACAGAAACAAAACAGAAGAAAACAGAAGAAAATTAGACCTTACAGAACCAAACATCCTCATCAAAAACCATAAAAAACCCTTCAAACTTATCCAAACCTTTCCAAACACTTCAAAATAAACAACCATTTATCATCAAAAACAACAAAAAATCAGCCCAAAAACCAACATATTTCACACTCAACATATCCCCACACTTAGAAAGGAAGCATCCTCGCAACCTCAGGAAAAAATGAATAAAAACTCTAATCTCATTGCTAAAAAAAAATCTTCAATCAGCACAATGTAGCAGCTACAATCACGACCCCAACATCAGCTTCATAAAACCTATATAATATGTTTCAGCCTCCAAATCTTCAACTGCAACTTCATCCAGCTAATAAGCAACATCATCAATCTTCACAGCTCCATCTTCATCAACTCCTCATCCACCAAGAAAAACAACAATACCCAATACAAAAAAAATACCCATACACAAATATAATCTGAATGGCACATCTCCTCAAAAATATTGAAGAGAAAGAATAAATTTCCATTAAAAAGAAGAGAGTGGATACAATCAAGAAAGCCCTCCTACTAAGTAGGATGAAGATATTTCTTCTTAAACTGCAAACTAGTTTTAAGACGGTCCAAGGCTTTGTTTTCAACCAAAAAGTACTAAGGTATATTTTGGAGGAATTGTAGGCAACACATCCTTTCCAATAAAATGATGAATCTAGTAGGGAAGGCCTATGCAAAATAATATAAGAGATCCATCTGAGCAATTGCTACATTCTCATTTGGATTAATCAGCATCTGGGGGATACCCTTGCGAGTATTCAAATGTGATTGATGATGCATGAACGCAAGATACCAGCAAAAATGAGTAGCAAGATGAACTGTGGTATCTCCAGAAGTACCATGTACCCTAGCAAAGTGAAGGTAAGAATTGGAACACGCTGTAGAAGTATACCAGGACCCTGGAATGAAAGGCCAATTAAACATTGGACCTGTCTCACTGAATCATGTAATGTCCACTGCCTTCTACGAAGGATGTCACCATCATACCCTGGGGTATCCCGCACTCTTTAGGGAGGAAGGTTAATGTAATTTGTCAGAGAGGGTAATGGAATGAAAGGAGAGCATTGTAATGGAGGATAGGACAGATCATAAAAAGAGGGTAATTGAAGGGATAAAGAAGGTGGAAAAGATGGAGAATACACCAAAAATGTATGAAGGGATTGTCAAGATTGTGGGAGAGAAGGAAGGAGTCTCACTTGTAGCTTTCTTGCTTGCACAATGGGGGAATACACACAAAGGTGGAGGCTGAAAACTGTTTTTTTTTTCTTCTTAGTTGTGGAAGCCAAAAGAACTCTCTTACAAAGAAATAGAAGAACCCTATATATGGGTCTCAAACCAAACTCAACTAACTAAGGTGGCATACTAACTGAGCCACGAACTAGAGTAGATAAGGATAGCTATCATGTAGCTATTATTCATGGGCGGTGTACCAACCGCATCTGCAACTGACACGTCAGTGACATAAATGCACAACGGTCACCCTGGCATATCACAAGTGGCTCGATATCTCAACACTCCCCCTCAAACTCAATCCCAATTCCTGCACACCAAGCAGGTCTCTGAACTTGCGCAGCTTCTCTGCGCCCAATGCCTTCGTGAATATGTCAGCTACCTGATCCTCTGTGCTGACATAAACTAGATCAATAAGACCTAGTAAAACCCTCTCCCGCACATAGTGATAATGCACCTCAATGTGCTTTGTTCTAGCATGATAGACTAGGTTATTTGCCAAGTGTATACTACTCATGTTGTCACAATAAATGACAACTGGCCCATCTATAGACTGATGCATATCATAAAGTAGCTTATGCAACCAAGCTACCTCACATGCAGCCATTGCTGCGCCCCTGTACTCAGCCTCTGTGCTCGACAAGGCAACTATAGGCTGTTTCTTGCTGCTCCAAGTGACTGGAGCACTCCCAAAAGAGAACACATATCCACTGGTAGATCGTCTATCAGAAATGCTACCAGCCCAATCAGCATCAGTGTATCCATGCAACTGTATCTGAACCCCAGTCTCATAAAATAGTCCATACTGCAATGTGGACTTCACATACCTGAGTATGCGTCTAGCCGCATCCAAATGCGGTTTCCTTGGAGCCTGCATAAACTGACTTACCAATCCAACAACATAGCTCAAATCTGGCCTGGTAATAGTCATATAAATCAAGCTTCCTACTATGCGTCTGTACATAGTAGGGTCTTCTAGAAGCTCACCTGCATCTGCGCTCAGCTTCACATTCTGCTCCAAAGGAACTGAAATAGGCTTACAGCCTGTCATCCCATATTTGGATAGCATGTCCAATCCATACTGCCTCTGCAAGAGCTATATCCCACTTGGTGATCTAATCACCTCAATGCCCAAGAAATAACGCAGCTCTCCCAAATCCTTCATCTCAAACTTCTGCTTCAATAGCATTTTCACATGAAGGATATCTTCATCATTGTCACCTGTCATAATCAAATCATCAACATAAATGACAAGTAGCATAATACCTTTCTCTGTTTTTCTCACATAAAGTGAGAAATCTGCCTTGGAAATCTGAAAGCCAATAGTGACAAGATACTGTCCTATCTTGTCAGACCATGCTCTAGGTGCTTGCTTCAAGCCATACAAGGCTTTCTTCAACTTGCAAACAAACTCAGGATGAACATCATGCACATAACCTGGTGGCTGCTCCATATATACCTCTTCTTGCAAATCACCATGCAAGAAGGCATTCTTTACATCCATCTGATGTAAAGACCATTCCTTTGATGCATCCATAGCAATGACTGCTCTTACGGTTGCCATCCTTGCAACCGGACTGAATGTTTCTTCATAGTCAATGCCATATGTTTGTGCATACCCCTTGACTACTAATCTTGCCATGTATTTGTTCACAGACCATCTGCATTGTGCTTCACCTTATAAACCCACTTACAACCAATTGCATTCTTACCTTTAGGCAAAGGTACCAATTTCCATGTAGCATTTGCTTCAAAGGCATCCATTTCTTCATCCATGGCTTTCTCCCATTTTTCTTTTCCCATGGCTTCCTCAAAAGAAGTGGGTTCTGGTTCTTGTATCACTTTAACCATATATGCATAGTGAATGGCTGTAAATCCATCATATTTCAGTCTATCCACAGGATACCTAGCTCTCGTAGACCTGTGCAAAGTAGGTTCACTCCCAGGTGCTCTCAAAAAATCCCTGGTCTTCCTTACTCCAGGCGTAACAATAGAAGGAATACCCAACTCATCATCAATGCTCTGTTCTGAGCCACTGGATTCACCATCCACATAAGAGTGACCTGCATTCACATCAAACATGGGCTGATCAACCTTCTCTTTTCCTTTTCGTGATACCTGCATATCACTATCTGCATTGCTTTGAGAAGATTCTCCTGATCTCAATCTGCTTGTCCATGGCGAAGAATGTGAATCACTGCTAGAGGACACTCCAGGTCCACTAATATTTTGTGACTGCTGCTATGAATTCTGTGCAGCATTACCATTTTATACATCTACATCATCAATCACATTTACTGGTTTATACCAGCTACTCATCTCATCAAAAACAACATCTCTGCTCACTGTAAACTTACGAGTAGAAGGGTTATAGCATCTATACCCTTTCTGCTGCAGAGAGTAACCAATAAAGATGCACCTCTCAGCTTTTGGATCCAACTTGGATCTCAACTCATCTGGCACATGTACATAGGCAATGCAACCAAAAATTTTCAAATGAGAAATATCTGGTTTCCTACCAGTATACCTCTCCTCTGGAGTCATCCCATGTATTGCTGCAGTGGGAGTCCTGTTCATTATATAGACTGCTGTAGCAACTGCTTCAGCCCAATAAAAATCTGGCAGGTCTTTTTCATTGAGCATGGCACGAGATACCTCTCCAATATGCCTGTTTTTCCTTTCTGCAACTCCATTTTGTTGTGGGGTATGATTGCATGAATATTGCTGCTTTATGCCATGCTCCTGTAGGAACCTTGCAAACTCATTTGAGAGGTACTCTCCCCCTCCATCTGACCTTAGGCATTTTATTTGCAGGCCTGTTTCTTTTTCAACCATAGCTTTAAGAGTTTTGAAATGCCCAAAAACTTCACTTTTCTTTTTCATAAAATACACCCAAACTTTTCTGCTATAGTCATCAATAAAAGTGACAAAATAATGACAGCCTCCAAGAGATGCAACTTTAGTAGTCCACACATCAGAGTGGATTAATTCCAATGGCTTCTTACTCTCTTGAACATGTCTAGGAAATGGTTTCCTTGCCTGTTTTCCAAACTGACAGGCTTCACATACCTTATGCATTTCTGCAACCTTGAATTTAGGCAATCTTGCAACAATATTTTGGGCTTGCATTGATTTAAGTCGCTGTACATTAACATGACCAATGCGTTTATGCCAGATATCAATATCTGCAACTACACCGGTCCCATGTGCAAACATTGCTGCACTCAATTCAGACATGTCTGCATCCAACGTAAACATTCTGCCCTTCTTCTTTCCTTTTGCTATCAAGCGACCTTTATTTTTCATATCCTCAACAAAGCATCCATGAGGATTAAATCTGACCTGCAAGCCCTGCTCAACCATTTGACCAACAGAAACCAGATTCTTGGTGATATTCGGGACATGAAATACATCGGACAGGTATTTCTTTTTTCCATCTTGCATAGACAAAGGAATTTTTCCAATCTGCACAATAGGATGTGCAGTATCATCACCAGTCTCCACAAATCCTGGTTTTTCCATTTTCCTTGCATCCTCCATCCATTTTGCATGACCTGTCATGTGGTTTGATGCACCTGAGTCAACATACCACACATCGTTGCTTTCTTCTGCACTTGTCACAGAATTGTTCATGTGCTGCACCATAAACAAATGCTCATTTCTATCATCACCCTGTCTACTAGAAGATACATAATTTCCTTGTTGCAGTTTTCCATTCATGATGTCATTCTGCTTTTTATAGCAGTCTTTAGCCATATGACCCATTTTACCACAGTAGTAGCATTCAACATTACTGTTTGCATTTTGGCCTCTTTGCCATCCACCACGACCTCTTTGGCTCCCCCTGCCTCTAGAGTTACCACGTCCTCCTCCATAGGACTGGTTTTCTTGAGTTTGCTGCATATTCTGATTTCTACCACGGCCTCCAAATCGGCCTCCTCTACCTCTGCCTCTACCTCTTCCAGGATTTGAGTAGAAGACAGCTTCTTTTGAAGTTCCTCCTGAAGAAGATGCACCACCATTTCTCTGCTCCTCAGAAATTAGAAGAGCAATCAACTCCTCAAAATCAGGAAATCTTTCACGAATTGAAATGGATGTCCGAAACTGTGCATAATCCTTTCCTAGACCATTCAAGGTCACAGAAACTAAATCATCATCTTCCACTGGCGACCCAATGGAAGCAAGTGCATCTGCAATCTTCTTCACCTTCATGTGGTAGACATTGATGCTCATATTTTCTCTTTGCACATTATGCAACTCTTGCTTGAGCTGCATTTTCCTGGCTTGCGTATTTGTGCTATACATTTTTGACAAAGTATCCCATGCCTCCTTTGGCGTACTTGCATCCTGAATATGCACAATCACAGAGTCTGAAATACTGATAGAGAGCCAGTACATAACTTTCCTGGCTCTCTCATGCCATGCTTTAAATGCCTGCATTTGCTGTTGATTGGGAACATCAAGAAGAACTGGTTCTTCTTCATTTCCTGCAACAAATTCCCAATATCCTTTTTCCATAAGGAAATTCGTCATTCTAAACTTCCATGCTTGGAAGTTGTTCTTGTCAAGCTTTTCAGTGACAATCTGTGAGAGAGAATCAGATGCCATTACAGAACACTGCAAAAAATTCTGTCACTGCAAAGAACACAGCTTCAGCCTCACAAGGGCTAATCTGCAAAACTGACAAAAGTGGTATTTGACCACACAGTTACTTCCTAGTGACGATTTTGCATCAACAGGCAATAAGGATGATTCTGTAACTCCCAATGTCTCTGTGCACAGGCATACGATGCAATTTCTATAGTAACTTTTCAGCGACCTGTAGAACAGTGGTCGCACAACATAAAACTGGGTCTTTTCCTGAGTGCGTGCAAAAAACTTCCGCCTCCAAAACAGGCCCCGAAATGGCCTCAAATTAAAAAAACAAGGTCGCCAAGGGCTATAGGCCTTTCCCGTAGCATATACTGCCCTCTTGCTTCACCGCGAAGGGCGTCTCAACCTGAGACAATGCACTCTGGCAATTTCCGGCTGTGCTGCCTGTAGAGATCTGCTCCCAAAACAGAAAATGAAAGCAACACTGCTCCTCTTACCAGAACACCGCGAGCTTGGCTTGCTTCCTTGAGCTCCTTACCACGAACAAGGCTCTGATACCATGTCAAGATTGTGGGAGAGAAGGAAGGAGTCTCACTTGTAGCTTTCTTGCTTGCACAATGGGGGAATACACACAAAGGTGGAGGCTGAAAACTGTTTTTTTTTTCTTCTTAGTTGTGGAAGCCAAAAGAACTCCCTTACAAAGAAATAGAAGAACCCTATATATGGGTCTCAAACCAAACTCAACTAACTAAGGTGGCATACTAACGGAGCCACGAACTAGAGTAGATAAGGATAGCTATCATGTAGCTATTATTCATGGGCGGTGTACCAACCGCATCTGCAACTGACACGTCGGTGACATAAATGCACAACGGTCACCCTGGCATATCACGAGTGGAGCTCGATATCTCAACAGGGATTCTGTTGGAAAAACTGAAGGAACAGGAGGAACAGTAGGTGGAATGTCAGAAGGAGTAGGAGATACTATAGAATCAGCAATGAAAGGACATGTAGTGAACACTGGAATGTGAGGAAATCCTGAAGGGGTAAATGATAAGAGAGGAATATTATCAGGACTAGATGAAAGAAGAGAAACATATAATGGGAAACGATAAGACATTAGGGAATACGATAAAAGATCAGCAGGATCTAAAGGATAAATAGAACATCGTAAATTTAAATCCTCAAAGAAAGACTCAGTAAATAATGGGTTATCAGTAATGAAGCTCAACAACTGAGATTGAAGAGGCTGGATATCTGATTTATGAAAGACACTTCTGAGGCGGTGAGGTTCCAAAGCAACATCCTCCAAAGGTGGATGCCAAGCATATCCCTTGCACCAAGACGTCTGCTCATGATAAGTTCTTAAACTCTCTGCTAACAGAAGCTCAACTGAATGTACATACATCACTACTTGTAAGATGACATCTCCCACATAAACATTTAAATCTTCCTCATCAGGGATCTGTAAATATCCTATAAGATACATGAAAGAGAGTAACTAGACCTCATGGGAAATCAAATCATCCACAAATCTGTCAAAAATAGCTCGTAAGAGATCCGCAGTCCAGAGATCGGACCATCCATCCTCTGGAGGCTCCAAGTCCACATTGCTCAAAGAGATATATAAGGCAAACCTCTGTTGATGATATTTCACCCAAAATGATGGAGGAGGTGACACCAATTCAATATAATGGACAAAATCACTCTGCACACAATCCATCCACTGCTGAAGGCGATCAACCTTAGTTGAGAACCCATCACAGAGCTTAGCCTTATGTTGCAACTGATTAAGCTCCTCTTGGGATGACACCACAGAAGATACATGAGCAGGAGGGGAAACAGAAAGAACATCCACCTTCTGATTAAGTTCTTCAATGAGCTTTTGTTGGGACTCTACAATGTCCTGAGATTGCTGAAACTGACCCTCATTGGTAGCAAGCTTAGTAGCCAAAGTGACCATCTCTGCGAGGGCAGAATTATTCTCAAGCATCAAAGATGCATTCTCCTCCTCTAGTTTAACAACCTTAGCTTCTAGCTCCTGAATAGTGACCTTCTGTGAATCCATTAAGGCTGTGGCAGTAGTCATCTGATTGTGGATATCATTGAGGGTAGCCCTTTCTGAAGACAAATCCTCCAGTGCCTTACTCAATTGACTAGTGAGGGACTCCACCTTATCTTGCATGGAAGTGTAAACACTGGTGTATAGTGTCTGAAGACAGGAAGTAAGGGAAGTTTCCAGAGTAGACTGGACATTGGAAACCATCTGTGGAAGCATGGGTCTAGCTAATATGGTTTGTAATGATGAAGGGATCGGTGAATCTAATCTTCCTTCCTTTTGAGCAGCAAACAGATTGGTACAAGGAAGCAATGAAGGAAGGGCACTGCCAGACACAGCAGGAATGGATGTTTGCAGCAATGGATCTTGGACAGAAGGATTGGAAGGTCCCTTTGTGCGAAGGAGTTTCTTTATAGAAAAAATAACAGGTGACTCCTCATCTTCTGAATTAAGCTGCATGGGCCTAGGAGAAGAAACTGATACTGTAGGCTGCACTGGTAAAGGAACTGGATCTGGCACTGGAACACCACTAGGAGGAGGTGCAAAAGTAAGGATCTTCTGTAGGAAGGCACCATAAGAAACAATACTATTTTGACCTTTCCTGACACGCTCGAAATGCTGATCCATCTTAGATAACAGGAAACTTGCCCAGTTGAATTTAGCTCCCTCCAGAATCTTCACAGAAGCTATGAATAATTCTTTTGACAGGTATTTGGATGCATTCTTCCCTGACATGAACCGGTCCTGTAGGAACTGGCATAACTGCTTCCAGACTAGATAAGAAATGTGGGCAATAGACACCCCTGAGCTATTAATGAGCTGGTTAAGGAGCAAGGGAGTGGAAGTTTCCTTCTTCATCAGGGTAACTATCTCCTCAGCCGCCATCAATAGTAGCTGGTTACCACTGGGCACAAAGGAAGTAGATAAGGGCAAGCATAGTGCTTCACTGATATTGGCTACTGATAAACAGAATGTCCGGTTGTAAGCCAGGCGAGACTGGTTTTTGTAAGAAGCAAGGAAAGAATAACACAGCTTCTCATCCACAGGTGGTAAAGTGAGAGCCACAAACGAGCGAAGGCCAGCTCGTCGAATATAATCTGCCTCTAACAAAAGAGAATAATCATGGAGTGCAAGAGGAACATGCTGGACCACAATGGGAGGCGTAGAAAGAGGTGCCATTCAGACTATATAAAAGAAAAACCCACACACACAACCAGGAAAACAAAAAGAAAACCTGCAAAACCCAAAAACAAAACCAAGAGTGAGACCATTGATAGGAAACTGACTAATTAACACGACTGACTGGACCATAACAACCCCCAGGCAAACCACATCCTAGAAAAAAAAACAGCATGACCTCTACACACGTGCAACCGAAAGCTTCATGATATGCAAACATACATGCACCCGGTAACCCCATATCAGGCAAAAAATAAAATAAAACTACATTCCTATCCCAGACAGAGACTCAAAAAATCATGACACAATCAAAAATACCATGTGGACCAATGTCACATTACTATTCCCACTCCCATGTAGCGTTCACGTCCTACAGTGCAGTGAAGTGTGTGAGTGAAACTAACAACTCATTTTTTATTATGTAAACAATTAAGCATCATTCATTATTAAATTAACCCATTAATGCATGGTGAGTCGACAATGTAACCTAGCCCCACTCAGATTTTGACATGACTGACTGATTGGGTCTCTACTAATGCAGTTCCTTGTTATAATTAGATGATGTGTGGCACTTGCGTGCATGCATGCGTGACTTCGGGGGTTGATTTTAATTACAAGTTAATGTGTCTGAAATGCGTGTGCGTGTGTATTTTTGAATTGCTTTTAATTTACAACTTATGTGGGTTAGGGTGCAAAGATGCACGTGCAACGGCGGGGGTTCTTTTTACAATTAACATCCGGTTCATTTTATTTATAAGTTATGAGGTGCAGTCTGTTAATTATGTGTGTGCAACGGTCGGTTGATTTTATTTACAATTAATGTGTGTTATTGTGCAAGTGAGAGAGGGAAAAGAAAAGAACCTGGTAATGTGTGGGTATGTCTGCAAAGTCTGAAATCACAACCTCCCTAAATTAGACTGCCCAGTCCACAAAAATCCAGAAAACTGTCAAACAGTCGACTGCCAAGAGTCGTCCTGTTGGATTAAAAAAACAAAAATGAGCTAACACCATAACCATGACCAAGAACAATAAAACGGATGACCAAAAGAAAAGAAGAAGAAAATGTATGTCTGGAATTTATTTGGATGGGTTGATTGTAGGGTTTTTATGGTTTTAATTTGTGATGTTGTTTGGTTATTTGTATTTTTTTTTTCGTTTTTATTTTGGGGTTTATGGTGTTTGTTGTTTGTTTTGTGTGTTTGTTTGTTTGTCTTTTTTTTAAAAAGTTTAAATTTAACCAAGAACCCAAATTTTTCCACTACAAGGATGAAAACCCATATTGTGTCAATATGATGGAAATATTCATTTAAGGTTGGGGAGGTTCAAAAAAATTGTGATTTATAATAAATATATTGTCATAAGATGTTGCAAAAAGAAATAAATTTCCAATATTATGTAAATAATATTTATTCCAAAAATGTAAAAATTAAGAAAGAAGGTAAATGTGATTTTTTTAAAAAAATTCTAATTATTTTCTGATTTTTATGTATTTTTCTGTAATTTTTTTAGCAATTTCCATCAAATTAAAAAGATTTTCAGCCAATTTGCATTTTCTAGAATTATTTAAATATGATTTTTCAGGCAAAAAAATTATAAAATGGTGGGAAAAGGGTTCAGTAAGTTTTGGTAAATTTTCAATTTTTTTAACTTTTTTTATGTTTTTCTAATTTTAAATGTATTTAATGGAGTTGTGGATTAAAAAAAAGAATATTCGGGATTTCAAAAAGCAATACCTGGACACACGTGACAGCTGCGCGTGCATGCACGAACCAGCACACACCATCGCACGGACAAATCCCAACGCGCGTCTCGTGCGTGAACAACCGCCAAAAGACAAGCTCCCGCGTTCACAGACGCGAACAGCCGCTAACGGACTCCCACACGAACAATGCACATGCAACTCCGCGCACGCGAACGACAATCGGGGGAGAGTGAGGTGAAGCCAACGGGGATGGGAGGTGGAGGCTGGTTAAGGGGGGTTGGGTGGGAATGGGGTTTTGTGTAGGGGTGTGTTGATAGGAGGGTGTGTGTAGGGGGGGGGGGGGGGGGGGGGTAGGAAAGGGGTGTGAATGAGGGTTTGGAGGGGGGGTGTGTGTTTACTGGTGTGCCTGGGGGATGTGGGGGTGGGAATGGGGGCTAAGGGGGGGGTAAGGGTTGGAGGATGCAGGGCGGCCGGGCGGCAAAGAAGGCAGCGCAGGCGGAGGGTTAGGGGGGAGGTGGCGAACAGCAGGAGGCGTCGGGGGATAGGCGACAGAGGAGGCGCCAGGCGACGGGGCCTAGGGGGAGGCGGCGAATAGCAGGAGGCACCGGGGGGCAGGCAGCAGAGGAGGCGCTAGGCGACGGGGCGAAGAAGGGAGGGTGGAGGGAAGAGGGGAGGGAGAAGAGGAAGAGGGTGGAAGGAGGAGGGGGAAGGATGAATGAGGAGGAAAGGATGGAGGGACGCAGGTGGGGAGATGGGAGGGAGGTGGTTGGGGAGGAGGATGTCGGGGAGAGAGAAAATATGGGTGGGGAATTAATTTAATAAAATAATAAAATAAATAAAGTAAGTAATTAAGTGTTTTTTTAAAAAAAGAATTAATAAATAAATGAATTAAAAGAAAGGCGTGCCCCCATCCCGCCGCATGCGCGGGGCGGGGTAAAAAAAATTGCAGCCGCAGGATCGGAACGGCGTCAGGACGTCGGCACGGGGTGCGCGTGCGTGATCGGGCGTAGCAAGGGACGTCAAACCCCAAATGCATGCGTTCACGCGCGAGACGGGCGCGCGAAACACGTCAAAATAAAGAAAAATGAATATCTCACAATCCGATCGTCGAAACGAAATGGCGTAAAAACAAAAAATGTACCAGACAGCAGGGGGAAGATAGGGGAAAAGGTCAACCGGGGTTTTGGGGGAAATAAAGGGCGTGCACATGCAAAAACACGAAAAATGGCCTCGAAAACACATAAGGGGATTAATATCGAGAAATCCGCACGCCAGAATGCAGGGCGAAAAAAAGGAAAAATGTGCAGAAGAACGCGCCCAACAATGTATCACGTCAAAACACAGTTTCGACTGTAATAGGATACGTTCACATGGGAAAAACGTAAAAAGGACACACGCAAATACGGTCGAAAATTAATAACAGAAGATCGAGTCACCGGAACAGAGGGCAGCAAAAATGACAACTGTGCGGGGGATGGGGTTCCACAGGGCTGTCACATTAAAATGCAGTTCCGATAGGGTTCCAAGGCGTTCACATGCAAAAAATACCAAAAAGACACTCAAAAACACTTTTAAAAATTAATAATTAAAAATCCAAAATTCTGAATAGGGGAGAGAAAAAAGAAAAAATGCAAGGAAAGGCACAATGGACACAGCTGTCAAGTCAAATTGGAATTCTGATACAAACAAGGCAGGTTCACATGGAAAAATGTCAAAAAGACGCCCGAAAAGGTCCCGAAAAACCGTAAAAAGTAATATTGGACAAACCATGCATCGGAATGACATGGAGTAAAAAGGAAA
Source organism: Lygodium microphyllum (assembly GCF_053477565.2). Classification (NCBI taxonomy): domain Eukaryota; kingdom Viridiplantae; phylum Streptophyta; class Polypodiopsida; order Schizaeales; family Lygodiaceae; genus Lygodium; species Lygodium microphyllum. The sequence goes on along the minus strand of NC_141149.1, from coordinate 43,793,400 downwards.
AATGTTAGGGAAAAACTGGTTGTGAGGGCTATGACGTCAGATCACCGTTCCGAAGCAAGCAAAGCACATTCACATGGAAAATTATCCAATTTACGTAAAATTCGTCAAAAATTAATAACTCAAAAATCGTGCATTGGAATAGGGGTAGGTAAAAAGAAAAATTGGACAGTTCAAAGGGATGAACAGGGTTGTAAGGGCAGATGGGGATTTCGCTGAACGTAGGATGCGTTCACATGGAAACACATCAAAATAAGGGAGAAGGAGAAATGGCAGAGGAACAGCCCCAAGGAAGGGGTGACAGGGGATGGTTGGGTGGGAAAGGGAACCCAGAAGGGTAAAAGAAAGTCATGGCGTACATGCATGAGCAAAGTGAGGCATATGCAGGGCGGTAGGTAATGTAGACGCACAGGGACGTGTCCCCATACTTAAAACCTTAACGGATAGGGTTGACTGAGCAACAGGGACCTAATACCACACAACAGACCAACCACTAACATCCCCACACTTAAAACATGACCGTCACTGACAACAAAAAGCGTAGGGTTAGAAAAACTTGGCCCATGTTGTCGAGAATCAAGGTTGACTGTCGATGGCACGTCCACTGTCGTTGTCGGCTGCAGGAGGTACCAAGGTAGCTTCACAGCACACATCCTTCGTGGTAGGGACCACGCGGCAGCACCCAGGGAGGTAGCTGGTGGATGAATCGCGTCAAGTCGGTGTCGCTGAGACGAAGAAAAGTCACTCAGCTTACAACACTCAGATGGGATGAGAGAACAGTCACTCGCCCCATTACGGACATCACTCGATGAATAATGATTGAAACCCATATCTCACACCCGGTTTAGGAATCGACAAAGGAATGGTGTAGAGGGAGTATGCCAGGGTGCATAATTGATGGTGCATCAGTGCGTCCAACCCGTCTGGCATAGGTGCAAAGGAGAAAGGCGAGGGAGCCTTGTAGTGCAGTGTATAAAGCAGAATCATGTGTCCTGTGTTGATGGCAGAGACCCACCCCATGGGTGCATAGGGAAATAGAAACGTACCTAACTCCAAAGGTCATAACGTCCCTCAATCCTCACCTCTCGGTAATTGATTGAAGAAACTCCAGTCACACTCAGCCCACCCTCTGTCTCATGCTCTATTGAAAGATACAGAGGGGCAGACATGTCCTGAAACCCGTTGATGTAATCCTCACGGTCACTTGTGCAAAGGTAGTATGCCTTGTGCGCATTTGATGGTGCAACTGTGTATCCTGCCCTGTGCCGGCATATGGTGCGAGAAGGAAGGCCAGGGAGCATATGGTGCAGTGCACAGAAACAGATCGTGCTTTGTGCATTGAGAGGCCCATCCCATGCGTGCAACACTTCATTCACACTTCTCACCTCTCATTTGATTTGAAGGGAAAAGACTGGTCACTCGCCCCACCCTCTGTCTCACTCTCTGTTGATAGTTACAGAGGGCAACCATACTCACTTCCCCATCCAGTTAGGATGAAAGCTCGCGTCACTTGATTGTTTGTCGATGAAGATCGCGTCGTCAGTTATTGAAAAGGCATACCCAGGGAGGTAGCCATCAGATCGAATGTTGTGTTAGATAGGAACATGGCGTCTATTAGAGGGCTGTCAAACGCTCTGCAGAAAGGCACAGGACACAGCGTACCAAGGGAGGCAGCTTCACAACTCGATCCTGGGGATGTCAACTGATGAATCCACTTTCTGGACTGCTGGGTGTTGCCACCTTTTCCACAGCCAGCTTCCCGCCCAAGGGTGTTAACCACCTTTTCTTGGAACGAGGCCTGTTATGACAGGGAATTGCTTCCTTTTCTCCCATAACAGTTTTTTTTTCTTTTTTTTTCTTGTTTTTTCTTGTTTTTTTTGTTTCTTTTTTTTGTTTTTTTTTCCTTCTATTCCCGAGGGTGTCTCCACCTTTTCTCGAAGAATAGGTCGGCATGACAGGGACCGAAGTCCTTTTCTCCCATGACCGATATATATACTTTTTTTCTTTTTCAAATTAAGCAAGGGAATGGTCGAAATACCATTTTTCAGAACCATCCTCACCACTGCCGCCCGCTGGTGGAAAATAGAGGATAAGAGATCAGGGCTGGAAGGTGGGGCTGAGGGGACAGAGGGTTGCGTCCACCTCATCAGGAGTGGTTGAAGAACGGCTATCAGAAGTAGCATCATAAGAGTTACAGTGCCACGCCAACGGGGGAAAGGACCAGGTGATCGTGATTATCAAGATCCCCAAGGAGGGAAGTACTTCTTCAGGCGATATCCATTGATCAGGAAGGGATCATCAGAGGCATCAACGGTCTGCACTTGGACAGAGCCATTAGGGTTGACAGCAAGTACCTTATATGGGCCCATCCACCGCTGTTGAAGCTTGCCAGGAAACTTGCCAAATCGTGAATCATAGGCTAGGACAAGATCACCTTCGTTGAACTCCTTGTGCTTGATGAAGTTGTCATGGTAAGCCTTACGTCGAGCTTGAGTGGCTTCCATGCACTGTAGAGCCATGTTGCGAATTTCGTCCAAACATTCCAAATGCAGGAGACGGCATTGCAGTGAATCATCGTCCCCCAAACGCTCTTTGATAGCCACTCACAAAGAGGGCAATTCCAGTTCAACGGGGAAAACCACTTCTGTACCATACACCAGCTGGAAGGGTGTCTGTCCTGTAGTTGCTTTATGGGTGGTTCTGTATGCCCAGAGGGCCTCTGTAAGTCGATCATCCCAATCACGACGATGTGCGGCAATCGTTCTTGTCAGAATTGAGCAGAGGATGCGATTGGTGACTTCGACTTGGCCATTGGCTCTGGGATAATAAGGAGTGGACTTGCGATTGCGGATCTTATACAGCTCTATCAACTTTTCCATGACTTTATTAATGAAATGAGTGCCTCTGTCACTTACCAGCTCTAGGGGACTGCCAAAACGGGTGATGATATTCTCGTACATGAACAGGGCCACGCTGTTACCATCGTCCCACTTTAGGGCTTTAGCTTCATACCACTTTGTAACATAATCCGTACATACCAAGATGTATCTGTTCTGTTTTCTTCTGGTGGGAGGATCGATTGGGCCGACGAAGTCGATGCCCCACTTCTTGAACGGCTGCAAAGGAAGGATAGGTTGCAGTGGCATGGCACTTGTTTTGGTGGGTTTCCCCATTCGCTGACAAGCATCACATCGCTTGCAGTAGTCATAGGCATCCTTATGAATGGTCGGCCACCAGTAACTTGCTATAGCAGAGCCTTCCTGGCTATAGCTTCTCCTGCAAAGTGGCCTCCACATGGCTCGTCATGGCAAGCCTTCAGAACAATCCCAATCTCATCTCCTGAAACACATCTTCTGAGCACTTCATCTTTGCCTTTCTTGTACAGTGCACCGCCTAACAGGGTGTAGGGGGCTGATTCTAACATAAGCTTCTTTCTTTCCCGACTAGAAATACCAGGAGGGTACTGTTGGGTTGCCAGCAAATTGGCAATGCCTGCATACGAGGGGGTTACAGTTTCTTCCAGGAATAGGGAAGCATCAGGGAGGTCTGGATCATCCTGCTCCTCGTCTGCAGCCTGTGGGATACGCGATAGATGATCAGCCAGAATATGGGAACGACCAGGTTTGGTAATTACCTCAAAGTCAAACTCCTGGAATAAAAGGAGCCATCTCATCATTCGTCCTTTCACGTCTGCTTTGTTCATCAAGAAGGACAGGGCCTCATGATCCACATAAAGTTTAAAGTGGGTAGACAATAGGTAGTGGCGAAACTTCTCTAGGGCAAACACCATTGCCAAGCACTCCAGCTCTATCATTGTATAGTTCCGTTCCCTATCAGTGACCTTTCAGCTTGCATAATATATCGGTTGATCTAATTTGGAGGGGCCCTTTTGACATAGGACAACACCTAGCCCTTCAACTGATGCATCTGTGTGCACATGGAAATCCTTCGTCCAATCAGGAGGCTGTAAAATAGGTGTTGGATCAGGCATAGTTTTAGGGTATTAAAGGCTTCTTCATAGTCATCCATCCAAAGGAAATCAGCTTCTTCCCTTAGGAGCTTGTGCAGAGGGGCTGCCTTAGTTGCAAAATGTGCAATAAATCTTCTATAATAGCCCACATGGCCAAGAAATCCTCTCACTTGTTTGAGGTTTGTCGGTGCTGTTAAGGCAGCAATCTTTTCAATCTTTGCCAGGTCTCTTGCAATTCCTTGTGCAGAGACAATATGGCCCAAAAGAACTCCTGAGGAGACACCAAAGACACATTTGTCGAGGTTGAGAGAAATCCCATACTCTCGGGATCTGTCAAAACATTGCTCTAGGTGTCCCCAGTGCTCACGGATCAAAGTATAGACACAAAAGTCATCAAGATACACCTCAATAAAGTCGTACAAATGTTTTTGGAATGCGGCCATCATGACTCGCTGGAAGGTAGTAGGGGCATTGCAGAGCCCAAACGGCATCATTCGGTAAGCATACGTCCCCCATTCCGTGGTGAAGGTTGTTTTAGATTGGTCCTCTTCTGCGATTTGGACTTGGTTATATCCGCTGAATCCATCCAAGAGGGAATACAGCTCATGGCCTGCCACTATGTCCAACAGTTGGTCTGTAAAAGGGATGGGGAAATGATCCTTCTTCGTCTTGGAATTCAACTTGCGGAAATCCACACATATACAAAGCTTGCCATTCTTCTTAGGTACAACCACGATGGGTGAGACCCATTCACTGTTGGCCACCACTGGATAGATGAACTCCGCTTCCAAAAGCTTCAACAGCTTTGCTTTCACCAATGTGGAATAATTCGGGTTCATTCGCCTCTGTCGTTGCCGTACTGGCTTGGCATCAGGCTCGAAGTCAATATGATGCTGACATATTGTGGGATCAATCCCCTTTAGGTCTTTGTAGGACCATGCAAAAACGTCCAAATTCTATTTCAACAAGTTGTACAAGGTTGACAACTCCTCTTCTGGTAGGCTGTTGCCCACCTTCAAGTGGCGTTCAGTGCCATTTGCATCCACAAAGGTTAACTGCCTTTCACCTTCTACTTCACGGATGAAGGTCCCACGGACTGCTTCTGGGTACAGATCCGATTCCTTCAAGAGGGTAGTGTCCTCTTCTGATGTCCCAATAGACCCAACGTCTTCTTGCAGTAAGGACTTAGGTTGCCCCTTGAAATGGTGAAATGGGATCAGCGCTGTCTCAGTTTTGGTTTGAATGTTAATTACCTTAGAGCTTGAGGACTCCTCTTTAGAGGATGCATCCAGGAATGTTACAAAACAGGGGCTCTCGGAATTCTGTTGTGGCCTTGGGACTGGTACTTGTTGACAAGGAGCATCATCATCATCCTTTCTTGACAAGTGTGGATGGGTGCGACAAGAATCACTAATAAAAGACGGCTTATTTTGCTTGATCCACTTCTTATATAGGCTTTGCCTATGGAAAGATCCATTTACCAATCCAAAGGGTACCATTGCCATTCTGTCCCATAGCATGGAGTCTTCTGCTTCTGAAGCTTCTGGAACTCCCTCCTCATCTATGCCTTCTATGGGTGGAGTGGTTTCTTCTGTCTCGCTTTCAAAGTCTCCTTCTTCAGATTCATCATCATCCTCTTCAGACTCCAGCTTTGCCTCCGTAGGCGCTTTGTAAGAGAAGAATAGGTCCTCTACTTTGCCTTCTGCCTCTGTCACTGGCTCTGCTATGGCCATGTAACAGGGAGAGCAGTACATCCATACTTCTATCTCACTGTCAAAAGTGATTTCGGAAATCGTTCCTGGTTCAGGCAGGAAGTATTCACCCATTGATAATGGCTTTGCATCTTTTGGGAGTTGGCTTACAGTACCCACTGTTAGGGAATGTGCCACTGTTTTCTTGGGAAGGATCTGTTTGACAGCATCTTCGTCTGCTGATGTTCCATCTGTAGCCTCATTGGGGGAGTCAGAAGATAATTCCAAGGAGGTGGATCCATGTCCTTTTTAAGCACCATATAGCTTCAGCACCACTTTGTTGGGTCGTCTACCCAAGGTTAAGGTTCCTTTGAACCAATCCGTCCTTGCTCTAGCTTCAAAAAGCCATGGTCTGCCCAGTAACAGGGGTAGGATGTACCATAAGAGTTTGGCTTCACCACCAGATAGGTTAGCCAATAATCTTTTCCAGCCACTGTAGTCTTCACATATGAGAGAATGCCCAAAGGCTTGATTCTGCTCTGATCCGCCAGTCTGATGAGCCATTGGGTTGGCTGCACACCTTGTAGGCCTAGATCCTTCATTGTCACATCCCTCATAATGTTCACTGATGAGCCACCATCAATCAATGCATTTGCAATAAAGCAGCCTTCTATCCACACACCAGTCTCTGGGATACCCGGATCTAGGAAGGCGTTAGCCACATCCACTTCTTTTACAGGCTCTAGAGCTTTGTTGGACTTTGTTGCTGTTGAGGGAGCAATCCTTAATCCACGTCTTCTTGTCAGTATACTTTTGAACCTTTTTCGGCAACTGGGAGACAACATCAATAATTGTCGGAATGTGAGGTTTGGTTTAAAGGTATGTAGATCTCTGACCAGATCGTATTCCTTAATAGGATCCACTGGCTTCTCTAACCGGTTAGGGAATGGGGTGACACCCATTTTCATTTTTCCTTTTCCTTCCAACAGGGGCATCATGGGGACTTCTTCTACCACTTGTGGCACTTCCTCCTCTTCTATTTCCTGGACTTCTGGTCCTGTCTCTGGAATTGTCTCTATGACTCTCTGTGGCACTATAGTGCTCTGTACGGCACTATCAGACTCTGTTCTATTCTATTCTTCTGTTGGAAGATTGAACTTCACTGTTCTAGCAGGAGGATTATTTTCTTTCTGGATAGGTGGTTCCTTCTTCTTTGCAGGTGTGATGGCAGCAACTTCCAATTCCACTAAATTGGAGGTAGGCTCTTGGGCCTTGGCCGGACTATCAGTAGCACTGTTTTTCACTGGGGCTGGGCTTGGACAGTCTTTTGCAGTGTGGCCTTCTCCTTTGCATCGACTGCATAAGGGCTTGTAATCCACTGACCTTCTGGGTTTTGGACAATTTGGTGAAATGTGTCCCTTTTCTCCGCATCTGTAACACTCCATTTCTGATCTCTGACCACCGCCAGACTGTCTTCCTCTGTAACTTTGGGATGGAAATCTTATGGGTCCGAAATTAGGACCAAACTCCCTAGGCTTTGGTCCAATATCTTGTGTTGTCATTTTGGATTCCAGCAAGTTGAATCTTGCATCTTCTTCCTGCCTTCTCCTATCATGCATCTCCTTCAGAGAGCAAATATCCTCTGTATGGTTCCTCCGCAAACAGTAGGAACAGAAGACTCCAGGAATGGTTGGTTTTCGTGTACATTCAGTAGCTAAATGGCCTGCTTGATTACACTTACCACACCAAGTATTTGACCGCATCACATCTCTTCCTGCTCCTGCAATGTTGGATATGCTAGTGGTATTCACTTTCAACGTCTGTAGCTGCTCTGTAATCACATCCATCAACTCCTTTTTGATATTTGCAACTAAGTTGGATAAATAATCCTTCAAGCTTTCTCCTCCTAAGGCACTGGCAGTAGGGTTTTGAGGAGTCTCTGTAATCACTGCATAAACAGGTTGGGCTGGTGCAGAGGGGTCTCTGTTCTGATTTTGATTCAGAGCTCCTGTTTGAACTGTTGGCTGTTGGCTCCAGTTGGTAGGGTTCCACTGTTGCTACTAATTTGGCATTGGGGAAATTGTTTGGAACCATTGTTGTTGTGGTTGAACCATCATTTGAGGCATTGATTGTGGTCACTGTGGATTTGGTGCACTGTACTGTGATACTGGGGGCATCTGTTGGTAGGGGTAGGGGACAGTCCCTGGGATTGCATTTGGTGGGTACATCATTCCTGGCATCAGAGGAGGTAGGACTCCTCTTCCTGGATTCATCGCCAATCTAGCTTCCACTTCATCGTACAGTCTCGCACCTTTTGTTACAGCTTGCAGTGTGGCTGGTCTTTGCAGCTCCACAAACTTACGGACTTCTGGTTGTAATCCTCTGAGAAACACTCCCTTCTGAATGCCATCATCTAGATTATGGTTAGTCCATCTCTTCAGGATGGATTCCATTCGTGAGACATAAGCTTCTACTCTTTCTCCAGAGGACTGACTTAAATTCATAAATTCCTCTCGCATCCGCTCTTCAAAACCTTCACGCCTGAATTTAGTAAGGAAGGCCAACTTCAGATCGTCCCATGTGCCAAAAGTTCCTGATGCTTGTCTCTCATACCACTGAAACGCCGCACCCTTGAAAGTGGCAGGGAATATTGCTAACCAATGCTCAGGGGTTTTGGCATTGTTAGCCACACATGCTACCATAAACTCTGCTACATGAAGATCGGGGTCTTCATTGTACTCTCCCTTAAAAATTGGCAACGGGACTACATTCGCTGGCTTGTCATCAATATTTCCAAGACGGATCTCGCTTGGAAGTGGACCTCCATTAGGAGGAGGAAGGGCTTGATGTGCCATTGGGATCTCTGTAAAGAGTTCCGCAAGGGCATCAAAGGCGGCTTCTCCTGCTAGCTCGTTCTCGGCTTTTATTTTTGCTTTCTCTCTTCTCACGTGCCTCTAGACTCGTTCTAACGCTTGCCTCTTTATTGCGTCATTCATCAGGGGGTTAGCTCCACTATGTTGTCAGTGCTCCACAGAGGGATAACAGAAGGCTTCAGTCTCTGGAGGACTCTCTTGCCAACATTTCTTCTACTTCTTCCTTTTCAACGTCTCTGAATTCTGCTTTCATGCCACTGCACAGAGAAAGGTATTCGATTCTGAAGGTGTCAAAATGCATACGTCTAAGCATTGTGGTGGTACCATCATCATAGTAATGCCAACTTCTGATGGTTTCAACAATGTATGTTGTAACGAACACTCTGTCTACCAACTTCCAATGGGTTTCCAATTGGACAAACAAAAGATTGCCAGAACACCAAGCATCCCACGTATCTTGCTGTTGAGCATCTATGAACAAGTCCCAGCTCTGTTCCTTCTTATTTTTATGAACCTCCACAGACCACGACTCCTGAAGCTTCTTGACTATTTCCCACTTGATAATGTCTGGAAATTCTTCAATGAAGGCCAAATCCTCCATTGATACTCATTCTCTCTATTCTACTCTTCAGTTTTGTGGGAGGAACTTTGCAACTGTGATGCAACTTTCTACAGCTTCAGAGGGTAGTGAAAACAGACCGTCATCACAGAGGGACTTCATCAGAATGGCATTGTGCTTTCTCCATTGGGGAATGAATCTTTTGTAGAATGTTGCCTTGGCAATAAAGGCTTGCAATTCTTCAACAGTGGCAGGAACTCTATTATCCATTGATTTACTTCTTTTTTCACAATGCCACTTCTTCCATTTTCAGCCTCTGTTTATGCTTGTTGATGGCAGGATTCCCCGACTGCACACCAAAAATATAGAGCCCCAAGAGGAACACCAAGGAAAAGGGAATTCTACTGCAAGAAAATCTATCTTGTCATCATCAACAAGCTTTTTTATTAGGTTTTATATGATCACAATGAATAAAAGAACACTAGGCACAACAAATCTTCATGCAATATCATGTAGATCTCCCACGGATTTGATAAAATCAACAATATTCTTCATAATCTTCATCAAAATAACAAAGAACACAAAGGAATACACCATCTTTGAATGGAAATACATCACATAGTATTCATATTCAATGTCTTCATAGTTCTCTCTCTCAATCTTTCATATACAATTACACTGTTTTGATAATTTTTTACTATCTCTGACTCTCTCTCTCTCTCTCCATCAATAATACATCATATCCTCACTACAATACTCTCATAATAACCCTCAATAATCCTTCTTAGGTCGTGGATACACCTCCCAAGAGGTATGTCTGGTATGAAAGGTCACCAGAGACTTCATAGTGTCCTGTGAAATCTGTCTTCTGTAACCTTCTGTAAATCTTCTGTAAATCTTCAGCAGTTACTTCTTCACTTCAATTAGCTTGGATAGAGCTTCCATTCATCCTTTCCTAAGACAACACTTCCCAAAATATCCACTCATTCAACATAACACTCAATAGAAACAACAGAACAGAACCACAGAGCAACAGAAGTATACAACAACAGAGCTACAGAAGCTTACAGAACTTCATAGAAGATCAATAGAACCCATAAAAATCATAAAAACCAAAACAAAACCAATTCAATCTTTTATAAACCTCTTCATACCACTTCAACTATCTCTCAAAACTTTCATTCAACCATCTCTACTACCAAAACAGAAACAAAATAGAAGAAAACAGAAGAAAATCAGACCTTACAGAACCAAACATCCTCATCAAAAACCATAAAAAACCCTTCAAACTTATTGAAACCTTTCCAAACGCTTCAAAATAAACAACCATTTATCATCAAAAATAACAAAAAATTAGCCCAAAAACCAACATATTTCACACTCAACAAATCCCTTGACTTGACAGGGTTTACTAATGTTGATTGGGCCGGTTGTGCCTATGAGACAGGAGGTCAACCAGTGGTTATGCATTTGGATTGGACAGCAGTATGATCAGTTGGCACAGTAAGAAACAGCCTATTGTTGCATTGTGTAGTACAGAAGCTGAGTACAGAGGAGCTAGCTACCTTAGCAACTTGCGAAGTAGTTTGCTTGATGAAACTGATGAAAGACTTGGGAATACAACTAGAAAGAAGAGTGAGATTGCATCGTGATAACCTTAGTAGTGTTATGTTGGCTAGCAATCCTATCTACCATGCTAGGTCCAAATACATTGAGGTTCACTACCATTTCATCAAAGAAATGGTTCTTACAAGGCAGATTGACTTGATTCATGTGAAGACTGAAGACCAGGTAGCAGACATATTTACCAAGTCACTTGGTAAAGAAAAGTTCATATACTTTAGACAACTACTTGGAGTTTATCAAATGGTTTGAGCTTGAGGGGGAGTGTTAGAATATCAAGCTCCCGTTACTCTTCAGTTAGTTTATCTTTATGTGTGTGACAAACATTAGCTAGATACAGTTGTACACATGTGTGACATTCAATAAGTTGGTGTAGTTAGTGACTTAACCACAGTTAGTCTTGGTTAGTCATACCTATGACCACAGTTAGTCTTGGTTAGTCATACCTATGTGTGTAAGTCTCTTTTCAATTAGTATGATGGAAGAATAATGGAAGAAGAACAACAATGAGCTGAGGCTTATCTTCTGCTCCACTCTATCTCTCTCCCTCTCTTCCAACATAGACAACTACTTGATTGATATCTACTATGCAAACTAAGGGAATGCATGGTGATCCAAGCACTAACAAGAAGTTTAGATAAGTTTTCATAATCTACACATGAAAAATGCATTCAATCACTTATCTCAATAAATAAAGGCAAAAAAAAAACTTATGGTATCTTATGCTATCTTAAGATTAGAAACATGCGTGTATATGAAAAAGATGATTCGTATATGAGAAATATGTGTGCATATGAGAAGGATGGTTTGTAAATAAAAAGAAGAACACACTCATGCATTCATAATTAAGGCTTGTACAATGTTGGGTCTAAAAAAACGTTTGATTAAACATGGAGAAGTGACTAACATGTATGAGTGATTTTCTAATACCTAACTTTAGGACTTCATGCATTGATTCCCACTCCCAAAAAAAATGAAAAATCCCCCATAAGTACATAAACACATATAACATAGAGAGAAAGTACTTGTAAAGAGAAAATATCACCTAGACTGGGCCACAAGAAGGTTATGCGCAACAACAAGAGGCTCTCCCAAGTGTCGATTGAATCTGTATAGCATAGCACTAAAACAAAATCATTAACTACACCTGCACTAGATAGACACATGGCCCTCTTAACCTAATGAAATATAGCACTTCACTACACAATAACTAGTCCTCTTGGCCTTTAAAAAATAGGTCATTTTTCTCTAGCCAAATATGGTCTACTTGTCAGGTAAATTGCATCTTATCAATCTAACCAAGCTAAACCAAAGTGACATAAATTGTGAGGGCTAGCCTCGTACCACATAGGCACGCCAACTCACTATAATTCCATCATTGCGTTTTAATCTTGGACTATTTGTATATCCATAAGTCCAAGCCTTTCCTTTGATATAACATTAATATGGACTATTACTTTTTGTGTGCTATTAGGTAAATTAATGACCTCCTTGGGCTTGAGTGTATTATCATTCAAATAGTGTAGTCATTCCAACTTCCCAAAGACCTATCCTATATAGAGATCTATGGATTTTGGCTCATTTGAACCTTCTCTATTTGGATTTTTGAATGTGTCATTGTTACTACCCAAACTAGGTAGGGTTTTAATCCTAGGCCCATCGCATCAATGCATCCCAAAGTAGTGCATATTGTTAGATGTATCATTATGGCCTTTGGTCTCATCCACTTGGGAATTGACCATGGAATATCTACTTGGAATTCTTGGCCTCTCATCTAGCACACCAGCCACAATTTTAGAGATTTTGGGCCTCCAAACCCATCACCTTTTTAATCATTTCGTGGCGTGATTGGAGGTCCCTACTCCTATTTTTATATTCTTTCATGATGAGTGGTCTATCTCAACTTGCTTTTTGCCTATGACTTTCTCTAAACCGGATCCATTTACTAGATCCAACCCTAAATGGTTCTTTACCATGATAAACCCGAGATTCCCTATCACCTTGGCTCCCAATAGTTGAGACAAGCTCCAAATGGTAGCATATATCAGCTACGTTTTGGGGCGTCATCTCATTGCCATGAATTTGTTTCAAACTTAAACCACTGAGGGGTTGCTTAACCACTCTACTTCTCCCATTAGGTCAACACCGATTTCCATCTAGCTCATGGATTTGAAACATGGGATTGGTGGCACTAGGAGGCCACGGTTCCTAGGCCTTAGGATCTTCATAGTTAATTTCATGTTCCCTAGTATACCTATCATTTGCACCTCTCCAACATGACTAACATTCAATAAATGTTGCCAATCCTTACATTAGGGAAAAAATGAACTCACAAATATAGTTTAAGGTGTGGGCCTTTTGGATTGTCCAATAGGAAGGCTAGATGTTGACATCCATAGAGGGTGAATCTTCTCTCCAAATCTTGGGTTTTTTATTAAAAAAAGAGGTAGTGGGGAATTTTAAAAAATGAAGAATGAATAGTACACAAAATTTGAGTTTCTCTCACCTCGTATTTTTCCCCCTTTTTTGGAGAATTTTCAATTTTGGTTTTTTTCCCTCTCACAAAATCAGTTTGACCCAAAAGTTGAGTAATAAACCACTTTCCCTCTCTTCTCTATACTGGTGAATTTTTGTATCCATTGAAGCTCCCTGGTGAGAGTAATTAGGGTTTTGAGTGTTCTGCTTACCTCTACACTTTCTTCTCCATGCAGCTCCAAATTTTGGGCAAAACACAAGTGCCCATCTCTCTTTACATTTTTTCTTGTTTGCTATTTTTTCAATAGGGTTTAATGTTGTTTCTTACTGTTATTGTTGTTTTATTGCAAAGGTTGTTTTGGGCGGGAGGTAGAGGTGCTCATCTCTCTCTCTCTCTCTCTCTCTCTCTCTCTCTCTCTCTCTCTCTCTCTCTCTCTCTCTCTATGTGTGTGTGTTGTTTCTCTTTTATTTTGTGTCTTCAATAGAATTTGATGTTGGATCTAATTGTTGTTTTCTTATAGAGTTTATTTGCAGCAAGAGACAAAGGTGTTAATCTCTCTCTCTATTTGGTTTTTTTTTGTTGCTATCTTTTCAATATAACATGATGTTAGTTCTAACCATTTTTATTGTTTTATTGCAAAGATAATTTCGGGTAGCATTGCATAAGTGCTCACCACCACATCCCTCCTACCTGCTACGATGGATGCTCGCACACACTTTGACGAGTGGATCCACTATACTATCTTTGCTAGCCAGGGTGATAAGATATTTTAGGTTTTCTCTAAGAACTTCAACCTTGAAAAGAATACTCTCATCGCTAGATCCTCCCCTTCAAGTTTTGGAAGACTTTGTGAGCACCATGGCTACTTGCACATGCTCCATCAAGGGATCGGACATGACTTGGGTGCCTCTGGAACAACTCATGGTATTTCAAGCAGAGAAGAATCACCAAAAAGTGGTGAATAGGTGTCTAACCCACGTGGATCCTTTGCACACTATACCCATTGTTCCCATGGGCAGAGCACCAAGTACAACACCTTTGGATCTCGTGAGTGTGATTGCGCATTGGCAAATTACCTCCTTGCATTGGATACACCCCTAGAGGAGAAGAGCAATGAAGATGCAACTCCACAAGTTGTTGCTATCACATACATGGGAGGAGAACCGATTGAAGAACTCATAAATGTTGAAGAGGAACATCGGGTGGTGACAAAGCAAGGGTTGGCTCTCATGATGCTATCTTCTTCAGAACAGCCACAAGTCAACAAACCCAACCTTGCATCCTTGACGCCCATTGAAGTGGATGGTGTATAATACTTGCTTCTATCAGATGTGCTGCAATACTTAGAAATAAAGGAAGAAGAGTTGTTTTCCATCCTAGTCAAGGACTCGATGGAAGACTTGATCGATTATGATTACACAAATGTGCATCCGACTATGGTAGAGATTAGAAGATATTATGGCACAAGCTTAGATACAGTGAGTGCCATCATAGCAACACAGGAGCATATTACCTCGATTGAAGAAGATTACCTTGTGCCGGATGCTAAATTTAAAGCACTACAACATGGTCTATTCGGAACAAGGCCCCATCTTCCTACCAAGAAGTTTGTAGATCCCTCTACCCAAAGAGGTGCCTCGCTCACACACGAGGAAATGAAGATACAAGATGATCTAGAGAATGTGAGATTTCTAACTACATATATTTTTATGCAACAAAACTTGACAGTAGGGTGCGTTGGGTCCCCTAGATTCCACCAGTGAAATCTTGGCCAAAAATGATGCTTGTAGCTATCCTATCCGAAGTCTGGCATCTGGGGCCACTTACTGGCCAAATGATGCATGTAGCTGCCATGTGCAAAGTTTGGAATCTAGGGCCACTTTCTAGCCCATCGGTTAGAAAGTGTCCCCAGATGCCAGACTTCAAATGGGGCAGCTCTGCAGGCATCACTTTTTGCCAAGATTTCATCGATGGACTCCAAGGGACCCGATGCACCCTACCGTCAAGTTTCATTGCTTTTCGATAACTCTAGGTTAATTGCTAAATATATTGTTTGATTTGACTTTGTCATTCAAGACATACTATATATAGATAAGTTTGCATCAAGGAAAGGAGGAGCTCAACATGCGGATCGACAGAAGATTTCAGCTGTAAAGGAGTACATTGGCAACCTTGTTGCAGACTTGGTGGTCTTCCATAAGAAGTGCTCACCACAAGGGTAAGAAACAATCATGAAAATTAGATATTTGACCAAGTTTGGACATTTTTGAGCGATACATATGATATCTAGCTTAGAGAAGGTGGTGCTAATCAAGCAGTCAAAGCTTCTTTACTTGTTTGACCAAATGCATAGTGGAGCAATATGTGTGCTTGCTACATTAGGTGACCTTGCTAAAGTGTCAAATCCACTTCTCTTGGAGAAAGAGTTGAAGGGGAAGCATTTCATTTTTTAAGCAAAGAAGAAACTTCTATTTTCATTAGAAGCTGGCCCCTCCTCTCCACCGATGAAAAAGCCAAGGAACGAATGAGAGTTCTTGTTGGCTATCGGCTTTTTGTATCTACCATCACTATCAACCATCGCATGTATTTTACTTGATGAATATAAGATATTTTACTTTGTTCCTATAAATAAATATTTATTGAATAGATGTGTGATTTGTGTAAGTGTGACGATAATGTGTAGTACGTGAACGATGCAGTCACATACGTTAACATAATCCAATTTAATCATGTCAATGCATAGTACTGCACTTGTGATTGTGCATAAGCAATAGCATAACTCGTATCCGTACATATTACTACTTTCAATACGTGTGTACATTAAACAAAAATTAAAAGTCGTGTGTTTCAAGAAACAAAATAAAATAACTTTACTCAATACACATCGCATGATATATATATATATATATATATATATATATATATATATATATATATATATATATATATATATATGTATGTATGTATGTATGTATGTATGTATGTATGTATGTATGTATGTATGTATGTTCCAATGTGGCAGAGTATACAATATTTTTTGGCCTTCCAAGATGCTACGATGCTATAACACTCATTAAAAAACCTTGCATCATCATTAATCTCATTACCTATGGAGGGGTCCCCTTGCTGTGTCGAAGCCGAATGATAAAGTTCATGTCTTTATGTGTGATTGTGATGTGATTTGCATGGATGGACGCTAGCTGTGTATCATCGAACAAGTTGATGAGAAACCCCTCTATAGTCATTTGTAGGGCCTCCATAGCTACAGCAGTCCACCTTCTTGCTAGTGGGCCATCCCGCACTCGCGCCCAAAATCTTCCCATCCCTTTCAACTCCAAGTCTTGCATGACTTCCTGAACAACCTTATGAAAAGATCTTTTTGAGATGATAAGCTAGTATCTAGGGATAGTGTCCGATTTCCATCTCCTCTTCTTCTGTCATGGCCATTGTGCTCTATGGGGAGCACCTGCTGCTACACTAGAGGAGGCTCCACCTTGCGCTCGAGGTGGTGGGCCTTGGCGTGAGGCCTTCCTATGGTGGCTGAACGGCGACATGATTGCTTTGGTGCATGCCATGCAAGCTTGAGGAGGGCAAGATGGAGAAGAGACAAAGGTTGGGGGTGTGAGAATGGAGGAAGAAAAGAAAGAAAAGCTCAATGCCAGGATGAAAGAATGAATGAATGACTTCCGTTCCCCTTGTCTCTTTTGGGACCCATGAAATGGGTACCCAATTGAGGTAATTATTATGTAATTAGTGTAAAAGATTGTGTATTTAGTTGTGGTACACTTGGTATCAACTTGCTTGCAGATTCTAGTTCCTGTAAGGCTTTCTATTTTGTGAAAATGTTTGATAACTTCAATCAGATTGTTAGCGAGAATCTTGATAAGAGCAATTATTCTACATGGAAGTTCATAATGACAAATTTCTTGAAGAGAAAATGTGTTTGAAATTACATTGAAGAAGATATGGTAGTAACACCTAAAGCTCTTGTATGAAATGCTATTGGATGTGAGAATGAGAAGAAGAATGAACTTTTAACCCATTCAAATCCCAAACCCGAGTTAATGCAGCTTCATACGCACTGTCCATCATGTGATTGTAAATCCATAACCTTTTATCAGAATGCGGCGAAACTTCACATATGCACTCGTTAGGTGGCCAAGAGCCCAAATTATTATTTTCTGGAAAAAAAAATGCCTGCAGATCCCTGGTCTGAAGCTTAGCGAAGCTTCGGATGACCAAGGATGCCAAGCTTTAGACCAAGGTTCTACATGCATTTTTTTTCCACAAAAAAAAAAACAGCTCTTGGCCATTACCAAGCTTCAGATCAAGGATTTGCATGCATTTTTTTCTCCAAAAAAAATAATTTGGGCTCTTGGCCACCTAACGAGTGCGCGTATGAAGTTTTGTCGCATTCCGATACAATTTAGTATTTTAAAAGTTATCCAACATTAAAATTATGGATGGATTAATAATCAAGAAATCAAAATTGTGACTACTTGCCCTTAGAAACTTTGCACCACATAAACTATACAAAGGCATCAGGAGTAAAGTTTGCAACAAGAAATGGCAAAATTTTTACATGTTTGTTCTATTGAAATTGACAGTGCTAGCAAAAACTTTAAGTAAGAGTTGAAAATACAGCGAAGATGCACAGTCAAAGTTGAGAGTGAAAGACAAGAGTAAAAATTTAATTCATATTTTAAGGGTGTGTACAACAAGTTTGCACTAGGACATAGTCATATGTCTAATGCATGAGGAGAACACTATGCCAAAAAAGATAACATTACAAACTGTGTTCATTCCATTGGGACGAATACATCCTTCACTGCTTGAAGATTTCTTACAAGTTGGAAGTCTTTGGGAGTTATAGTGATGCGCTTTGCATGTATTACACAATGTTGAATATCAATCATCAAGTCAACTAAAAAGGCCTCTACAGCACACTATAGAGCATGAATACATTTTTTTGTGTAGTGATCATGTCTACCTAACCTTATGCCAAAAACCACCTCCTACTTTCTGTGCGGTAGAGGTCCTACACAATCTCACAAACAAGTCTCGAGAAGCTCACCTTCGGAATGATGAGATCAAAAGAGAATTGATACCTCTTGATTTCTCTCAAGGCCACTGTACCTGGCTTCCACTTGTGTTTCTTGTGGGGATGCTGAGGGCGGCTTGAGGAAGCTAGGTTAGGTTGAGAAGGGGGTGCATCTGAGCTAGTAGATGCTCCAAGGGGCTGAACATGATATGGGGCTTTGAGCGAAAGCTTATTTGCAACTATGTTAGGACTAGCCCTCTTTCCTACACAAGAGATGTGAGAACTCAATGAATAAGATAGAAAGTGAAACCCTCTTTTAAATAACCCTAAATTGTAAGACTCATTCACATAGATGTACACTCTCTCTTTCTCTCTTAAACTATGAATTGCATTCACACTGAATAAATTTTTCATCTTACTATCTTAGCTCTCTTTGAACCCATTTGCTGCCTTGTCAAAGCCTTTGGCACTTGAGGCTTCATGACACACTTTCTTAGTGACACAACATGATTCCATCATATCTACAGCCGATTTATCACAACTTTCATTTGCTCTCTTTTGCAAGAGTTTATCTTTATCCACTGCTATAATTCTATACCACCAAGATATCAATTGGATCATTGGATTGTTACCATTCACCCCTCCACCATGATCGGTTTTTCTTTGGTATGCACGACGTGCTATCCAATGTGAATTTTTCATCCCTTGTGTGGACCAAACTTCAATGCTTCCCTTTTCTGCAAAGTATGGCCCATGTGCCTCAAAGATATGCTACAAAGACACATATCATACATGAGTAAAACTATGCTCAATAGTTTATACAATTCACACAATTTTAAAATATTAACTTAGTATGCACCATGTAATGTGTGATAGAGCTTTTGCCCCACGCTTCCACCATATTTTCATAGAAGCTATGCATAGTATCAATAAATTCTTGCTTATCTTCATTGTTAAACATCATCTTGCGAAGTAAGGGAGCCAATTTGTTAAGACTTATCCAAACCTTAGCTTTGGCCAACCTTGTTTTTCCTCCATTACTTTGATTAGCAACTACAAAATGTAACTTTTTTCACCCATTGTAGTCCTGTGGTCTACAAACCATGACATTCCCTTTCTCGTTGACGGGTACTGAGAGAAACTTCCTAGTCTTTTCTCCTCCAAAACAAGGCTTTTTTGGCAAGTTACCAAATTTTCCTGATGTCTTCTCATCTTTTTCAATCGTCAATTGATGCTTGTGTAGCCCAATTTCTAATAGCACTCGCTCCACATTCCTACACATTGCAATGGCTTCTTTTTCTAGTCGCATCCTATAAGCAAAGAAAATGTATTCATATACAAGTTTCTCCATGATTTTGACAAAATCATGCGATGAACAAATGTGAATACGATCCAATGGAATATTAAAGATGTGCTTCCAGGTGGGATCTTCTCTATTGTGCGTCGATGCAGCACTTGTCACCCTTTGGTAGATCTTTATTTCCATCCTTTCCTTCCACTCTCTTGAGAGCGGAGTTTTGAGCCTAGGATGTGCCTAAAATTTGCCAAAAAATCTAGAATTTAGGTGAAAAATATTTAACATCGAAGGCGGTGGCTCCAGCTAGGACGATTTTAAGTACCAAGTGAAATACGACTTTTAAAAGGCGCCCGAGCGACACTTGTGGATTTTTGATAATTTTTCAGACTGCCGTGAGGGTTGTCAGGAGTTGCCAGCCAATGTGGGATGTCAAGCCGAACGCCCAGAAATTTACAGCATTCAAATCGGAGCCCGGATGGGGAAGGAGCCAAGAACCGGTCAAGATACGAAAGGGTAGACACTTGGGAGGCCAAATGGGCATGACATTTGGGGAGTTGGGGCATTTGATGCCACTTGACATTTAGCATGTTAAAAAAATCGTGATGGGAGGGGAAGAAACGCGACACCTGCCTGCACTGAAATTTGCACCATGGATGGATGAGAGGGCGATGGTTGGCTGCAAGCAACCTACCCAATTAATCATGGGGGCCAACTACTCCTTCCCTGTTGATCATTTCGGCACCGTCCAATGGTGGCCTGAATGAAAAGAGTCAATTCTAGTCTTTCTCTCTCCTCCCTCTCTCTCCCCTAAGGGGATGTTCTTGTGTGCAAGAGGAAAATGAAGAATGGCGAAGGAAAGCTTGTCCGGATGAGACCGGATTGCTTCCAGATCGATGTAGACATGAACATTGCTGATTATGAAGATGCTCGACATTAAATGTGGGTTGACCCGCAGTCTCGCACCAAAACCGAGATCTCGAGACATGAAGCCTAAGCGGTAATTCAATTTTTATGAAGGAAAAATGAGTTTTTATGCTATTTGCTTGATGAAACTTTGTTCCCATGGGCTGATTATGCATCATGATATTGTTTTCTATGATTTTTATCAGTTTATGCTCTGAAAATCAGAAAATCATAAGTGATATGGCTGAAATTAATGGTATAAAACTTGTAAAACACGCGTTTAAAGGGTAAAATGGGGTGTTTTTGCAAAATAAATGAGAAATATGAGACATAATACCTATAAAACCTGCAATTTTGCTATCAAGGAACCTAATGGCCACAGCCCACAATCAATCTCAATTTCTAGTCATTTTTTATTGAAGAAAATAGAGAAAAAATACCAAAAAATGGTGAAAATGTGTTTTAAATGGGAGAAATTTAGGAAACGGTAAAAGAAAATTTCTAGAAAATTACATGTGTATTTGTGCAATGGATAATGAAGGTAGAGCATGAGGTTAGCCTTAGTTTACCCTCGTTTCTATGTTTTCATCCATGTTTATCGCTTTCTTATAAAGAAATACACATAAAATGACTCTTTCACCTATCAACGATTGCAAAACATTAAACGGTAGGGTGAGAGGGGAGGTTGAGCGTCAAAGTATAATCTTAAATCTGATTTATGTGTTACATCATGCCTTTAGGACATTGTTTTAAAATAAAGGGAAAGGCAACATGAGCGTAAGGCTCGGTGTATGTTCTCTTTGCAATACATAAACGTTAGCATGGAAATCATGAAAAGATTGATTTCGCACGATGCACAATGCTAATTTTCTTTTGTTTGTGCACTGAGCCATTTACATTATGCACTATGCATAGTTCGTGGTATCAAAGGAAAAGCTCTTGGACTGCATAGCAATTGTTTTCTTAGGACTTTGACCCACAATTGAGAATGTAAGGTTACCCCTTGTCGTAGGATAGAGGGGCGGTTTCCTAAGGGATTGTTAAGTGAGGACACATGGTATATCTCCTGGAAATATGAGAAATATGAAAGAGAGGAGTTTGTGTTCGTTTGTGTTATATGTTGAGCAGTGCATCAAGGGGCCAATCCCTACGATGTAGAAGAGCTGCAGTGGGGCAGCGGTGTTTCTACCGAGAGGTTGCCTCCATGTATGTGATCGTGGCATTGCCAATGTGTAAGGGTTCTCCCTTTGAGGAGTTTAAGGGAAATGTTGGACTATAAACTATAAACACATAGATTAAGCTTTAGGGTAGTTTGTCCTTTAGCATTAGATTGACGCTCCTGGTCCGCGAGGCCGTGAGGGTGTTTGTGTGTCATGAGCATGAGGTCCGGCTAGTGCTATAGCTAGTGCCGGCCCATTTTAGGTCCCATTAGTGGTGCGTCTATTGGGAGCTACCAATAAGGGGTGGTTCTCAAATCTAGGGTTTCTAGGGACCAAAAGAAAGTTGGTTTATGTCCTCTGACAAGGACCGTCAAGCCAAAATACAAAAAGCAGAACGTGCTGAGAAGGCTAGACGGCGGTTAGAGATTGTAAGTCGTTATTCTCCTCAAAGGAGTAGCCCGATACGCATAAGAGGAAGTGGTCTTAGTAACCCAACTACTGCACATAGTATTTTAGGTGCAGGAGGAAGCACAAGTCCTTCCTCTCTTCCACCAAGTCAACCCACTTCAAGTGGGGGTTTGATTCCATCAGTTCAAGCTCCTATTGTGAATCCGATTGTCGTCATGGCACAACCCATTGCAATTCTTGCAGGGACGCTGGATTTGCTAGCTTTAGGAGTTCCTTTGCCCATTTTTAATGGGTTATTTGAAGAGGATGCGGAGTTTCACATTTGTGAATTCCAAAGATTGATGTTTAATTACTGCATCCAAGATGATGGACATCTTATGATGTTCTTCAACATGACATTAAAAGGAAGGGCTGCGGTATGGTATCATAGCATAGAGTCTGGAACCATAACCACAATCGATCAATTCTATGCAGCTTTTGGAGGAGAATATGCCCCTGAAAGAGGTGACCAATACTGGTTGCGTGTCTTGAATGTAACGCGCCAAGACCCCCATGAGAATGTGAAAGCTTATGCCAAGAAGCTGAATGAAGTGTTTCGTAAGTTACAAACTTACATTCCTATTCCGGCCAATTGCAATACTTCTTGCATGGATTGGATTTCAATATTCAGGTGCAATTGAGCAGTGTGGCTTTGGCTAATATAGACATCGCCATTACGTGGGCAAAAGGAGTAGAAGCACAATTACAAATGGCCTACTCCTCTTGAATAAGTGTTAATGCGGGTTTAGTACCTGGAGGCAATCTACCATTGACAAATGGAAGTTAAGGGATGCCTATGACTAGCCCTACTGGGAGAGGAAGCATGGTTCAAAATGTACCTTTGCTGCCAGCTCCTCCCAATGTGACTATGCCTATGGCTAGTCAGTTGGTTCCACCAAATGTTGGAGGCCAAGTTTTGAATCCTAATGTTGTTCCCGTAAGTCAACAACCAAAGCCCAATCAAATTGTTAGGCCAATGGAACGACGAATAGATAATCGAGGCTATGAGTCGAGTGCATCTAATGTCCTTGGCGAAGTTAAGGATATGATGAAGCATTATACCGACATGATTTCTGAACAATATCGGCAAATAGTTGTTGACGTCAATTTCCTGAAGAAGCAGCAGAATCTGATAGGGAGTCGACGCCCTGAAGAGGGTGGACCCTCAAGATTCAGCTGTAAGTGGTGTGGCTGACAACATTTCCCTAGAAACTGTCCAAATGTTAAATGTGATATTTTTGGAAAGTCGGGCCATTTAGCCGCTACCTGTTGGAGTAAGATTAGTTTCCTCCAACAAGGGGGTAAACAGCCAGGTCCAGTTAATCATAGAGCGCAAGGTAATAACCTGCAGCCAAACGATGGACCAAGACAAATACTGCAAAGGGGAAAGACCACTATAGAAGAGTTGCCACAAGGCAATGGAGTCAGCCTTATTGAGGCTGTACACATCAATGACGCTGAAACCTCTAACCTACAAGCCGTGACAAGAGGCCAAAAGGCTAAAGAGGTTGATAAAGATAATGCAAAACTGGTTGAGGGAAACCCTAAGCAAGGGGATAAGGAGACGCAAGTCCAGAATCCCAGTGTGGAAGGTGGACCTCTAAGGCTAGTTGATAAAAAAGTTAATCCTAAGAAGGATGAGGAAGTGCCAAGAAAGAAGGCAAGAGCTAAAAAAGAAGCACCAAAGCCGGTCCCGAGACCAAAAGAAAGAATGGTATGGCGAGAAAAGAGAGCGTTGGCTACCTATCATGATTTTGATTTAGCAAGTTCTCTTTGCGAAGTTAAACCAGATGTGAATCTCTTACAGTTGATTAAATTATCTCCTGGAGTACGCAAGGAATTCAAGAAGATCCTGCATATTGGGTATATTGTAGAACCTTTGGGCATAGCACGAGTAGGGGAGGATTGGTTTGATCATGCTAAAAAGTATTGCCCTAGGGTTCCAGCATATGTGGATGGAATATTATTGGAGCATGCTATTGTAGACACTGGATCCTCTGTCAATATCATGAGTTCAGAGTTGATGGAGAGGTTGGGTCTAGACATCCAAAAAGATAGTTCCACCCTTCTTAGAATGACTGATGATAGTCTAAGACAACCAAAAGGTTGCGTTACTAGAGTCCATGTTACCGTCGCAAGTGTAGAATGCTTCTTGGAATTTAGGGTGATAAGATTTGCAGGACGTCCTAGCTATCGAGTTTTGCTAGGTAGGCCTTGGATCTTACGAATCGACTATCAAGTCGATATACCCGCCGGTCGAGTGGTTCTGGGTAGAGGTGCTAATCGAGTAATAGTCGATGCTTACCCTGAGTCTCCTCGGAGTGAGAGAGCTCCTTTATCCTCTACTAAATTAGAAATAGCAGATGATCCATCTGGTAGTGAGACATCATCCAGTGATAAGTCTAAAGAGGGGTCCATTTACAGAGGATATTTATTAGATAACTCTAAATGAGCCGATAGAGCCGCAAGATAAGATAAGAGATGCGAATGTGATTGAGTTGGACCTTGGCACGCCGAATGATTCGCGACCAATTAAATTAGGTTCCATGCTCAGTTCAGCAGAAAGGGAGGACTATGTGTCCTTGATTCAAGAATTCCTCGATATTTTTGCTTGGAGTTATGATGAGCTGAGAGGTATTCTTCTCAGCCTGCTTGTTCACACTATTCCTATAAAAGAAGGCAGTCGTCTTGTGCATCAGAAAGTAAGGCATATGCCTTTTGAATTGAGGGAAGGGTTGTTTAAGGAGTTACAGAAGTTAAGGAAGGCTGGGTTAATCTTCCCTGTACAATACACAGAATGGTGTTCACCAGTTGCTATCAGGAATAAGAAAAACAACCAGATCCGACTATGTGTAGATTTTAGAGAGCTGAATAAGCAAACAGTTAAGGATTACTACCCGTTCCCATTTATTGACTAGATCTTGGATCAATTAGCAGGTAGGGAAATATATTCGTTTATGGATTGCTTTGCAGGATACAACTAGATGGCGATTGCAGAAGAGGACAAGTTGAAAACGACTTTTATTACTGTCTTTGGTACTTTTGCATACCATGTGATGGCCTTTGGTTTGTGCAATGCACCTGGATCATGGCAACAAATAGCACACAAGACCTTTGGTGACATCTCCCCAGGTGAGTTGAAAGTATTTATTGATGACTTGGGGGCAGCCACTGTAAGGGAAAGGATGTTGATTATCTTAAGAAAGTGCTTTGAGAGCTGCAGACAATTTTGTATCGCTCTCAACCCACTGAAGTGTGTCTTTGGAGTGCCTTATGGGCTATTGCTAGGCCATGTGGTTAGTTTAGTAGGGATAGCAACTGACCCTGAAAAGATCAAGGTTATAGTCGCTATGAGTCCACCATGCACTCCGAAAGAGATACATAGCTGTCTGTCATCGATAGGGTACTATCAGAGGTTTATAAATGCCTTGGCAGAAAAGACGTTGCCATTAACAAACTTATTATCCTTTAGCCATCTATTTGAATGGAGCGGCCCTTGTAAGGTAGCTTTCGAGGATGTGAAACAGGAGCTAGTAAAAGCACCAGTTTTAAAAGCACCTAAAAGAGGCGAGGTGTTTTATATATTTTCAGCAGCCACCATGCATAGTATCCGCTACTGTTTAGCCCAAATTTGGGAGGAAAAGTGGTATCATCTGATAGCTTTTGCTAGTCGAAAATTGGGCATTTCAGAGATCAATTATACCTACATGGAGAAGTTGTGTCTTGCGATGGTCTTTGGGACTAAGAAATTCAGGAACTATATCCTCTATGAGAAGATAGTATTCTATACGAAGGCAGAAGTGCTTAGATTGCTTATGAACAAGCTACAGCCGCCTGATCGTTTGGCAAAGTGGTTAATCACTTTGCAGGAGTTCGATTATGAGATTAAGAGTAAGCCACCGAGGTTGCAAGGTATTGTGGAATGCCTTGTGGATTTCGGCGAGCCGAAAGAGACTTTGGCTGAAGGAAGTGATATTGAGGAAATGTTTAAAATTGATACAGCTTCTATCCCATCTTGGTATGCTACTATCACGCATTATCTATCAATAGGAGAGACTGGAGCTGGTTTATTAAAATCAGAAAAGAGGAAAATCAAGCAACATGCTTTGAAGTTTTCTTTGATCGCAGGAACACTATATCGGCAGGGCGTTGATGATATCTACCGCCGATGTGTGATGCCTGACGATTTCCTTTCATCCTAGAAGAGTGCCCTGACTCTGCATGTGGAGGGCACTATACTGGATGGTTGACGGCGCAGAAAGCTTTAAGAGCTGGATATTGGTGGCCGTCCATCATCCAAGATTCCTTTGAGTATGTTAAGAGATGTGATACCTGTCAAAGACATGACAGCAGAGAGAATAGGAAACGCCCACTTATACCTATCATGGCTATCCTGCCGTTTGAGAAGTGGAGCATTGACTTTGTGGATCCTACCACCCCGTTGTCTACTACTCACAAGAGATACATTATAGTAGCCACTGATTATTTTACAAAATGGTCAGAATCACGGGCGACGAGGTAGGACAATGCAAAAGAGACTGCAAGTTTCCTTTTAGAGCAGATTATTTGTCGTTTTGGTCCATCGAAAGAAATAGTGTCGGACCATAGAACCCACTTTTTGAATAAGGTGATCAAAAGCCTGACTGAAGCTTGGCAAATCAAGCACAATAAAACAACCCCTTATAATCCGCAAGCAAACGGGCAAGTCGAAAGTATTAATAAGCAGCTTGTGGGTATCTTGTCTAAAATAGTCTCTGAGAAGAAACAAGACTGGGGGGACAGGAAGTTGTATGTGGCAGTATGGGCGTACAATACAACGTTCAAGCGAGCTACCGACCATACTCTATTTAAATTAGTTTATGGAGAAGTGTGTGTGCTACCCCTCAAAATCGAATTGCCAACCATACGGTTTGCAATTAACAACTCTTTGGGAGATGAGGATTCCCTCTTTGAACGTTTCACGACCATAGCCCACCTGGATGAGCTGAAGTTACAGAGCTTATTACACCAGGAGGTAGCTAAACATCGAATGAAGTAGTTGCACAACCTTAAAGCAAAGAATTATACCTTTAAAAAAGGGCAATTAGTTCTGTACTACGATGCGCGTAGGGAGCTATTTCCAAGGAAGTTGGAACCTAGATGGGATGGCCCCTACAAGATTGTCAAGATAGGGAAAAATAGGTCTACGGCTCTACTAGCTGATCTGCAGGGACTAGAGTTTAAAAATAAGGTTAATCTTAATAAGATTAAACATTATTATTTTTAAGTATGCTAACACGGGGAAAATGCATTGCAGGTCCATGCTGGGGCTGATTTGAGACCTGCAAAAGAGCTTAAAGTTGGTTGATGGGGCGGTTAATTCCTTATTTGGAGCACCCATATCTGGACCAGAGATACCATCAGGGGAAACTTATCTGGTGGAGCAAAGGATATAAAGTGATTGAGCAAGAAGACAGAACCTTTGTGTGGGAGATCAAAGTCTTCGGCCATCACTACTTACGACTGTTGACAAGTATCCCTGTTGAGTTCAATGAAGAAGGTGGGATGGAGCCATCAGTTCATCCTCTCAACATGCTAAACTTTGACTATCATAGCTATGAATAGAGGAGTTCGTGATGGCAGGCTGTGTAAACCCATTGTGGACGTACACATTACATTTTGATGAAGCGTCGAGGGGCCTTAATAAAAAAGGGAGTGTTGGAGTAGTAATCCGAGATCCCCGACGTAGAGTTACGATGAAGTTAGCTGCTTATCTCGGGGTAGGATTCACTAACAATATGGCGGAGTATAAAGCCTTGATTATGGGATTGTATATTGCCAAACAAGGTGGTATTCAGCGGTTGTTAGTAAAAGGGGATTCCCAGTTGATCCTGAATCAGCTAGATGGGACATACACAGTACGGAATCCCATTCTTTGTATGTATCATCGAACTGCGATGACCCTACTTGAGGAGTTTGAGAGAGTGTCTTTTCAGCTGATTCCACGTTACTGGAATCAGTTTGCGGATTCACTGGCAAATCTTACTTATGAAGAATACCTTTTCTTTAACTGTGGTCCTAGTTTGGATATTGCTATCAATAATGAGACAGGACCCGATCGCTTGTGGGGAATGTTATCAGAGCATGCAATATATGGCAGATGATGGTTGATACGGGTGATGCAAAGAGTAGCCGAGACCAATCTACCGTTGTTATCTTGGACCCATAGGCTGATTAGACAACATGTTATGCATATACCTCTTGCTATATATGCAGGAGGGATGGGTCATAACCTTATGCATTTAGTTTAGGGTTGGAAGCCCTATTTATCCTCCTTGGAAAGGAGCCTATTATTGTATATCTGTACTATTTCAGGGAGGGATGTGTAGGTGCTATTCTGTTTGATCTCGTTAGGCCAAGAGGGCCAGTTCTGCGAGGCTTTAAATGCTTTATTTCGTTAGGCCAAGAGGGCCGATCAGTTTTTGTAGTGAAATGCTTCATTTCGTTAGGCCAAGAGGGCCAGTTGTCTGTTTAGTACAGGTGCGGTTAATGGTTTCTCGTTTTAGTATTGTGCTAGACAGGTTCGAAGAAGAGCTTGGAAGGAGCCTTTTGTTGTGTGAAAGCTTCTCGTGGCCCTATCCAGGTGATTATTCTCCTTTATGAGTATCGTGTTTTATGCTATATGTGTTTGTGTACTTATAGGGGATTTTCTTTTCTTGTTGGGGTCCAGCGTCCAAGGCATGAAGTCCCAGGTTTAGGTTAGGTATGTCTGAAGGAGGTCTAAGCAGTCATTGCCTCCTATAAAGACATTGCCAGGCATTAAAAGACCTGTTTTAGAAGGGTGTCCTAGTGACCTTGTTCTGCTAGCCTGCTAGGCAGCCGTTCTAGGAGTTCTTGTAGTTGTGAGGCAGTTAGAGAAGCCTGCCAGAAGGCAAATGATGCTAAAGAGGAACAAACCCCTGAATATCTCAAAGAAAATAAATATATATAAAGGTGTGTAAAAAGGGGTTCTAACCCCCTATAAAAATAGAAAAGGAAAGAAAGGCAAATCCATAAGCAGTTGATCATCGCCTAGCGAAGGCCTGGTAGGTTCCTGGGGACGAGTCAGTCCCGGGGCCGATGCCTTGTCTTCCTAGGAGTGGCGCCTTGCTGGAAAAGAAGAAAGTCAGGAAGGTTGGAGCGAAAATAAAAGTGAGCGTCAGAAAAGGATTAAGTGTCGCCTTGCGAGGGCTTGGTAGGTTCTTGGGTACCGAGACAAGTCCTGAGGCCGATGCCCTATTCTCCTTGGGTCACTACGCTCAGCTCTCTCCTTTTTACATGCCCGAGTATGGAAAAATAAAAACCCTAAAAGAAGAGATGTGCTTTTAAAAAAAAATACTTCTTGATCAGGCTATAGGAGTCCTCGCCTAGTAGGAGCTCCTGGTTGTGTTGTCCTTAGTTAGGTAGGTAGTTCAAACCACCACTTAGGGCGACCTCTTTGATAGTTCTTTTTAGTTTGGCCGTGTTGGAGCAGTGGGTTAGTGACTAGCTTCGGAACTTCTATCAGATTATGCTAGGCCTACTCCTTGTGGATTTCATGCCTTGGTTTTGTCAGGGGGTAGGGTGAGCATTGTGTTGTGTTTTAATATGTATCTATTTTGTATTAGCTTGATGCTTCCTTTGGTTGTTTTGTGTAGATTTGTTGTGGGATTCGACGGGCTGAGTCGCCCTATCCCGTGGTTGCCAATGAGAGCGGAGTTTTGAGCCCGGGATGTGCCTAAAATTTGCCAAAAATTTTGGAATTTAGGGGAAAAATATTTAACATCGAAGGCGGCGGCTCCAGCTAGGACGATTTTAAGCACCAACTAGGACGATTTTAAGCACCAAGTGAAATACGACTTTTAAAATGTGCCCGAGCGACACTTGTGGATTTTTGATAATTTTTCAGACTGCCATGCGGGTTGTCAGGAGTTGCCAGCCAATGTGGGATGTCAAGCCGGACGCCCAAAAATTTACAGCACTCAAATCGGAGCCCGGACGAGGAAGGAGCCAAGAACCGGTCAAGATACGAAAGTGTGGACACTTGGGAGGCCAAATGGGCATGACCTTTGGGGAATTGGGGCATTTGATGCCACTTGACATTTAGCATGCAAAAAAAATCGTGATGGGAGGGGAAGAAACATGACGCCTACCTGCGCCGAAATTTGCACCATGGATGGATGAGAGGGTGATGGTTGGCTGCAAGCAACCTACCCAATTGATCATGGGGGCCAACTACGCCTTCCCCGCTGATCATTTTGCCGCCCTTTGCCTGCCATCCAATGGTGGCTTGAATGACAGGAGCCAATTCTAGTCTTCCTCTCTCCTCCCTCTCTCTCCCCTAAGGGGTTGTTCTTGTGTGCAAGAGGAAAATAAAGAATGGTGAAGGAAAGCTTGTCCGGATGAGACCGGATTGCTTCCGGATTGATGTAGACATGAAGATTGCTGATTGTGAAGATGCTGGATATTGAATGTGGACTGACCCGCAGTCCCGCACCAAAATCGAGATCCCGAGACATGAAGCCTAAGCGGTAATTCAATTTTTATGAAGGAAAAATGAGTTTTTATGCTATTTGGTTGATGAAACTTTGTTCCCATGGCCTAATTATGCATCATGATATTGTTTTCTATGATTTTGATCAGTTTATGCTCTGAAAATCAGAAAATCATAAGTGATATGGCTGAAATTAATGGTATAAAACCCGTAAAACACGCGTTTAAGGGGTAAAATGGGGTGTTTTTGCAAAATAAATGAGAAATATGAGACATAATACCTATAAAACCTGAAATTTTGCTGTCAAGGAACCTAAGGGCCATAGCCCACAATCAATCTCAATTTCTAGTCATTTTTTATTGAAGAAAATAGAGAAAAAATACCAAAAAATGGTGAAAAATGGGTTTTAAATGGGAGAAATTTAGGAAACGGTAAAAGAAAAATTCCAGAAAATCACATGTGTGTTTGTGCAATGTATAATGAAGGTAGATCATGAGGTTAGCCTCAGTTTACCCTCATTTCTATGTTTCCATCCATGTTTATCGCTTTCTTATAAAGAAATACACATAAAATGACTCTTTCACCTATCAACGATTGCAAAGCATTAAACGGTAGGGTGAAGGGGAGGTTGAGCGTCAAAGTACAATCTTAAATCTCATTTATGTGTTGCATCATGCCTTTAGGACGTTGTTTTAAAATAAAGGGAAAGGCAGCATGAGCGTAAGGCTCGGTGTCTGTTCTCTTTGCAATACATAAACGTTAGCATGGAAATCATGAAAAGATTGGTTTCGCACGATGCACAAAGCTGATTTTCTTTTGTTTGTGCACTAAACCATTCACATTATGCACTATGCATAGTTCGTGGTATCAAAGGAAAAGCTCCTGGACTGCTTAGCAATTGTTTTATTAGGACTTTGACCCATGATTGAGAGTGTAAGGTTATCCCTTGCCGTAGGATAGAGGGGTGGTTTCCTAAGGGACTGTTAAGTGAGGACACATGGTATATCTCATAGAAATATGAGAAATATGAAAGAGAGGAGTTTGTGTTTGTTTGTGTTATATGTTGAGCAGTGCATCAAGGGGCCAATCCCTGTGATGTAGGAGAGTTGCAGTGGGGCCGCGGTGTTTCTACCGAGAGGTTGCCTCCATGTATGTGATCGTGGCATTGCCAATGTGTAAGGGTTCTCCCTTTGAGGAGTTTAAGGGAAACGTTGGACTCTAAACTATAAATGCATAGATTAAGCTTTAGGGTAGTTTGTCCTTCAGCATTAGATTGACGCTCCTGGTCCGCGAGGCCGTGTGAGGGTGTTTGTGTGTCATGAGCATGAGGCTAGTGCTATAGCTAGTGCTGGCCCATTTCAGGTCCCATCACCTCTATGTCAAGCAATATAGGCATGGATCCTTTGTATTTGCACCATTGGAGATTCCACACATGCATTTTAAAGTTTTCAAGTCTCCTACAAGATGCCATTCAACCAAGTATTGACCATACCCTTCAACCGAGAGCATCTCACCATGTTCTTGATGATCAATAATGCTTGAAATGCTTGTGTGCATAAAGAACAACTGCAGTACCTCAAATTTTTCCTTGGAAACTTCAAATGTAGTGAGCCACCACACATGGCGCTCAGATTAAACACTAAAGTTCCTTGGGTTGTTCTTATCAAATTGTAAAGATCTATTCATCAAAGTTACACTAACTCTTTCAAGCTTTACTCCTTTGACGACGTCACTTTCATCTAATTTTATAACAAACTGCAACTTACCATTGTATTCCTCAACAAACATATTGTAGTACATTACCATTGACGACTGCACCTTGTACAAATCTAAATCGTAATTGTTGAGTTTGGTGAACTCCACCTCATATGCATTTTTAGTCCCAACCTTTAGTGTTTCTACACACATTGAACGTGCGTGAGATCTCCTATCAACTCCAAAACCTTCGTATTAAGTTGCCACTGGGCCTCTATTAACTTTGAAGGTTGAGGAAGAGACACGATTCTATTTCTCTTCAACACACAACCAAACCCAGCCTTTACACCTTTGAATATCTTTGAGTAAGCCCTTGTGCTAATACCGGTCCTATCACAAATGGATTGTGCATCCATAATCGAGAACTCATTTGACACATCTTTTAATGTGCACTCAATCACCTTTTCCTTCACAGCCTTAAACTTAGGATTTCTCAAAGCATTTTCCAATGTACTTACCTTCAACAATCTACTAATACATTATCCAACCTCACCCTCACCTAGGTTCTCATTCTGAGCTATCTTACATGCTTTGATATGTCGCTTCCACTAGCTGCTATTCACAATTAACTCATTGATTGGCTTCTTCTTTCGTTTGCGCTCCTATGTTAGCTTGTTGTTGATATTTCTCAGGTCATCGAATTGTGCCTTTGCCTCCTCATATGAGATACCAATGTCATGGATAGTGTCTTGCATTGAAACAATTTCATTGTTTTGTTGAATTATAGTGTCATTTAGTTGTACCACTTTTCCTATGAGTTGTTGCATATAAAGTTAATGTGCAGCAATCACATCATGACAATTTTTATGGTTGCTTGGAAAGTTGTAAATACTTTGAATGCCTGATCATTGAGCCACCTACTAAAATCGAGCAACCCA
Organism: Lygodium microphyllum; assembly: GCF_053477565.2. NCBI lineage: Eukaryota > Viridiplantae > Streptophyta > Polypodiopsida > Schizaeales > Lygodiaceae > Lygodium > Lygodium microphyllum. The sequence continues at coordinate 43,760,239 of NC_141149.1, read as the reverse complement.
TTTTCACCCTCGCACACATACTTCAGCAAATTTGTGATTTCTAAGAAAGTTGGAGGTCTATTGTTTAAGGGGTCAATTGGGTAGATTCCCCCATCAACCCACAAGTCCACATGTTTCAATCCCATTTGCATGTAACTCTGCAAAACCAGAGGGTTGACACTGGTACGCTGGGTTTTTTTGAATAATGGGGGGTATTCAATCTCTATCTCAATATGCAACTCCTTCTTTCATGTATTCATTTTACTATTAATAGAAATAGTGAGCCTACTTGGTTGTCACAGGAGGTAGAGTGGAGATGCACAGAGAGGTACATAAAGGTGCCAAGGAAAGGAGGGTGTAAGCAATTCACTCTATAATGAAGGTTGCATAAACACAGAGAAAATGTCATAATAGAGCCACTGCGAGAGTATAGATATGGGGGAAAATAGCTCAAAGGGTAGGCATGTCCAAGACTTTTCATATTTTAGACATTTCTATTTTATTTCCAAAAATATTTTCAAAAAACACTAAATTTGACCAATTGGTTTTTTTAAACCAAAATCTAGAATATAAAAAATCCCCAAAATATCTTAAAAGAAACTTTTAAAATTTCGTTTTCATTGATCTCGATTAAAAAATCAATTACCTTATATCTACTAATCATTTTGCATTCAAAACGAAGCACCACACTCCCGTAACTAACTCTTTTTTTAATATAAAATTTGGTTGAAAAAGACTTCTTGAATGAGGAGAGAGAAGGAATATGAGTATATCTTTGTAGATAATATAAAAAAGGCAAAACGAGATTGCAAAAAGTGGAGAGAGAATAGGATTCTTTTACTATTCTTCTCTCCTCTTTTAATTGTTTTAAGAAGGAGAGGAGGGCGCTAAAAGGCCCATTTGTGAGCTTTTTTTTCCTAATGTGGATTTCAATGGGTGCAGGGAAAGCTCCAATAGCTCTCCCAACAACTCTGAACATATCTTTCATAATCATCTACTTGAACCTTTGCCTCCTTTAATGACTTAGGGTTTCTCATCCTAACTTGGAACTGTGTATTTATTTCCAAGCCACTGACAAAGGGTTCACCAAGCACATCTTTAGGTAATTGATTGAATTTCTTGGCCAAAGCTTCAGAATGTTATCAAAGGTTCTCGTGTACTCTTTGATGGAGGTATATGACTCTTGTTGAATCTGTATAAGCTATCCCAAGTCCTAAGAAATGGGAACCTTCTTTTCATATTCATCCAAAAATCTATCACATAATTACTCAAATAATTTGATTGACCCCCTTGGGAGGCTCCAATACAATTTCCTAGCCTCTCCGTTTAGGATACTCAAGAACATAAGCATCCAACGACGTAGATCATTGAACCCACTTGCAAGGCAAGTTAGGCCATATTCTTTCAAGTGTAGCATTGGATCCTCATCCAGCATCCCATAAAACATTAGGAGATCCCTATAAAGAGGAGGTCATTTAGTCCTCTCTTTTGGGATCAACACTGGGTCATCAAGGACTTCATATTCATCTTAACCTAGTTCCAGCACCTTAGGTCCCCTAATCTCTTATGTTTCCACATTTATCACTGTGTACAAAGGGTACTTGCTCCATGGACTTCCCTATCTACCAACTCATAGAGTGGTCTAGGGAGTCCTATGACTTTTAGCATATCATTTCGATCCTTTCTCAGAGGATCTTCCATACCTTGCCCATTCAAAGGCCATTCCATAATGGATTTATGCAGGAGCTTTTGCCCTTCATCTAAAGTAGATATATCAACATTATTGAGAGCTTGAGGGTCAGCTCTTTTGAGCAACAGCTTTCCCTAAACAACTTAGGCTTCCAACGTGCTTGTGAGGTCTAATATCTTAGCATGGTGACCCATCACATTGGATGTTTCAGCCACAACTAAATTCCATTGTATGTCAATACTTTTACATGGTGTTATGGCTTTAGCATGATCATTGGTCGATGCCACAAGTTTTAACATGCTTGTTGCATATCCTCTAGGTTGATCAATGCTACCACCTAACCCTACATGACTCAAGATGGACTTTATGAGAATCCCATTACTAAAGGGGTGGAATCTTGGTAGAAATAAGATCTTCGTTGTGTTCTTCCATACATACTAAAGGTGGATAATTGTATAAGACTTTTAAAATAAACAAAAGTTATTTTCTAAAGGACTATTTTCTTTATTTGTGAGTCATGACCTAAATTATATAAACAAATAATGTAACTTAAAGGGCTAATTTAAGAAGTTGATCTTATATGCTCAGACATAAACATGTTAGGTAATTAGTTAACTAAAGTTATCCAATTGAGGGAAGCGGGTGGGTAAGATTTCCAACAAATCCATCCTAAGGTTGGGTGGTTTCGTTAAGCCGAGAGCTTCTCCTTAATTCAACACATTATATTATAGGTAACATTGACCAAGTAGAAGTTGTTAGAATATCAAGCTCCTATTACTCTTCAGTTAATCTATCTTAATGTGTGTGACTGACATTAGCTAGATATATCTGTACACATGTGTGACATTCAATAAGTTGATGTAGTAAGTGACTCAACCACAGTTAGTCTTGGTTAGTCATACCTATGTGTATAAGTCTTTTTCAGTGAGTATAATGGAAGAATAATGGAAGAAGAACAACAATGAGCTGAGGCTCATCTTCTGCTCCACTCTATCTCTCTCCTTCTCTTCCAAGATGGTATCAAAGTTTAAACGCCTGAAGCCTAAAGGCTTGGCAGTGGCCATTTGACATCAAGACATCAGATCTGAAGAAAACATCAACAAAGGAGACTATGCCTGCATCCCTTTTTTTTGCAAAAGCTATATCTTGCTATATAAATGATTTTTGGAGAAACAGTTCACGATTCCTGACCATTTTAACATGATCTACAACTTTGCAGAATAAACTTTTTTTAAATTCCTCATAGATTTTGATATATTCAATACAGACATGTGCATACTAGTTATTTCTGCAATAAACAATAAGTGATAGCATCATTGCTTGACTAAGAGCTCATCTGGGAGCTTGAAGAACTCATTAGAGATCTTAAATAACAATGATCTGTTGTATACTGACAACCTACAGCATGTATGCACCTCTGACATGAGCTTGGAGCTCTCAAACTTGTTCAAGAGTACCTTTGAAGTATAGATATATGTTGGGAAGTCATAATGATTTGATGTCATGCATTGGAGCTGGGAGTTTATGCTAAAAAATATTTAGATTTGGAATTTTTTAATGGCTAGAAACTGTCACTGAATGTAGGCAACAAGCATTGTCTCTTACTGAAGCTTTACATGTCAAGATTGTGGGAGAGAAGGAAGGAGTCTCACTTGTAGTTTTCTCACTTACACAATGGGGGAATACACACAAAGATGGAGGCTAAAAACAGTTTTCCTCTTCTTAGTTGTGTAAGCCAAAAGAACTCAAATACAAAGAAATAGAAGAACCCTATATATGGGTCTCAAACCAAACTCAACTAACTAAGGTGGCATACTAACTGAGCCATGAACTAGAGTAGATAAGGATAGCTATCATCTAGCTATTATTCATGGGCGGTGTATCAACCGCATCTGCAGCTAACAAGTCAGTGACATAAATACACAACGGTCACCCTGGCATATCACGAGTGGAGCTCAATATCTCAACACTCCCCCTCGAGCTCAATCCCAATTCCTGCACACCAAGCAGGTCTCTGAACTTGCGCAGCTTCTCTGTGCCCAATGCCTTCGTGAATATGTCAGCTACCTGATCCTCTGTGCTGACATAAACTAGATCAATAAGACCTAGTAAAACCCTCTCCCGCACATAGTGATAATGCACCTCAATATGCTTTGTTCTAGCATGATAGACTGGGTTATTTGCCAAGTGTATACTGCTCATGTTGTCATAATAAATGACAACTGGCCCATCTGTAGGCTGATGCATATCATAAAGTAGTTTATGCAACCAAGCTACCTCACATACACCCATTGTTGCACCCCTGTACTCAGCCTCTGTCCTCGACAAGGCAACTGTAGGCTATTTCTTGCTGCTCCAAGTGATTGCAACACTCCCAAAAGAGAACACATATCCACTGGTAGATCGTCTATCAAAAATACTACCATCCCAATCAGCATCAGTGTATCTATGCAACTATATCTGAACCCCAGTCTCATAAAATAGTCCATACTGCAATGTGGACTTCACATACCTGAGTATGCGTCTAGCCACATCCAAATGCGGTTTCCTTGGAGCCTGCATAAACTGACTTACCAATCCAACAGCATAGCTCAAATCTGGCCTAGTAATAGTCATATCAATCAAACTTCCTACTATGCATATGTACATAGTAGGGTCTTCGAGAAGCTCACCTGCATCTGTGCTCAGCTTCACATTCTGCTCCAAAGGAACTGAAATAGCCTTACAGCCTGTCATCCCATATTTGGACAGCATGTCCAATCCATACTGCCTCTACAAGAGTCATATCCCACTTGGTGATCTAATCACCTCAATGCCCAAGAAATAACGCAGCTCTCCCAAATCCTTCATCTCAAACTTCTGCTTCAATAGCATTTTCACATGAAGAATATCTTCATCACTATCACTTGTCATAATCAAATCATCAACATAAATGACAAGTAGCATAATACCTTTCTCTATTTTTCTCACATAAAGTGAGAAATCTGCCTTGGAAATCTGAAAGCCAATAGTGACAAGATACTGTCCTATCTTGTCAAACCATGCTCTAGGTGCTTGCTTCAAGCCATACAAGGCTTTCTTCAACCTGCAAACAAACTCATGATGAACAGCATGCACATAACCTGGTGGCTGCTCCATATAGACCTCTTCTTGCAAATCACCATGCAAGAAGGCATTCTTTACATCCATCTGATGTAAAGACCATCCCTTTGATGCAGCTATAGCAATGACTACTCTTACGGTTGCCATCCTTGCAACCGGACTGAATGTTTCTTCATAATCAATGCCATATGTTTATGCATATCCCTTGACTACTAATCTTGCCTTGTATCTATTCACAGAACCATCAACATTGTGCTTCACCTTATAAACCCACTTACAACCAATTGAATTCTTATCTTTAGGCAAAGGTACCAATTCCCATGTACCATTTGCTTCCAAGGCATCCATTTCTTCATCCATGGCTTTCTCCCATTTTTCTTTTCCCATGGCTTACTCAAAAGAAGTGTGTTCTGGTTCTTGTATCACTTTGACCATATAGGCATAGTGAATGGCTGTAAATCCATCATATTTCAGCCTATCCACAGGATACCTAGCTCTGGTAGACCTATGCAAAGTAGGTTCACTCTCAGGTGCTCTCAAAACATCTCTGGTCTTCCTTACTCGAGGTGTAACAATAGAAGGAATACCCAACTCATCATCAATGCTCTGTTCTGAGCCACTGGATTCACCATCCACATAAGAGTGACATGCATTTACATCAAGCATGGGCTGATCTACCTTCTCTTTTCCTTTTCGTGAAACCTGCATACCACTATCTGCATTGTTTTAAGGAGATTCTCCTGATCTCAATATGCATGTCCATGGCGAAGAATGTGAACCACTGCTAGAGGACAATCCAGGTCCACTAATATTTTGTGACTGCTGCTATGAATTCTTTGTAGCATTACCATTTTGTGCATCTACATCATCATTCACATTTACTAGTTTATACCAGCTACTCGTCTCATCAAAGACAACATCTCTGCTCACTGTAAACTTACGAGTAGAAGGGTTATAGCATCTATACCCTTTCTACTGCAGAGAGTAACCAATAAAGATGCACTTCTCAGCTTTTGGATCCAACTTGGATCTCAACTCATCTGGCACATGAACATAGGCAATGCAACCAAAAATCTTCAAATGAGAGATATCTGGTTTCCTACCAGTATACCTCTCCTCTGGAGTCATCCCATGTATTACTGCAGTGGGAGTCCTGTTCATTATGTAGACTGTTGTAGCAACTACTTCAGCCCAATAAAAATCTGGCACGTCTTTTTCGTTGAGCATGGCACGAGATACCTCTCCAATATGCATGCTTTTCCTTTCTGCAATTCCATTTTGTTGTGGGGTATGACTGCATGAATATTGCTGCTTTATGCCATGCTCCTGCAAGAACCTTGCAAAATCATTTGAGAGGTACTCTCCCCCTCCATCTGACCTTAGGCATTTTATTTGCAGGCCTGTTTCTTTTTCAACCATAGCTTTAAGAGTTTTGAAATACCTAAACACTTCACTTTTCTTTTTCATAAAATACACCCAAACTTTTCTGCTATAGTCATCAATAAAAGTGACAAAATAATGACAGCCTCCAATAGATGCAGCTTTAGTAGTCCACACATCAAAGTGGATTAATTCCAATGGCTTCTTACTCTCTTGAACATGTCTAGGAAATGGTTTCCTTGCCTGTTTTCCAAATTGATAGGCTTCACATACCTTATGCATTTCTGCAACCTTGAATTTAGGCAATCCTGCAACAATATTTTGGGCTTGCATTGATTTACGTCACTATACATTAACATGACCAATGCATTTATGCCAGATATTAATATCTGCAACTACACCAGTCCCATGTGCAAACATTGCTACACTCAATTTAGGCATGTCTGCATCCAACGTAAACATTCTGCCCTTCTTCTTTCCTTTTGCTATCAATCGACCTTTATTTTTCATATCCTCAACAAAGCATCCATGAGAATTAAATCTGACTTGCAAGCCCTGCTCAACCATTTAACCAACAGAAACTAGGTTCTTGGTAATATTCGGGACATGAAATACATCCGACAGGTATTTCTTTTTCCCATCCTACATAGACAAAGGATTTTTTCCAATCTGCACAATAGGATGTGCAGTATCATCACTAGTCTCCACAAATCCTGGTTTTTCCATTTTCCTTGCATCCTGCATTCATTCTGCATGACTTGTCATGTGGTTTGATGCACCTGAGTCAACATACCACACATTGTTGCTTTCTTCTACACTTGTCACAGAATTGGTCATGTGTTGCACCATAAACAAATGCTCATTTCTGTCGTCACCCTGTCTACTAGAAGATGCATAATTCTCTTGTTGCAATTTTCCATTCATGATGCCATTCTGCTTTTTATAGCAGTCTTTAGCCATATGACCTATTTTACCATAGTAGTAGCATTCAACATTGCTGTTTGCATTTTGGCCTCTTTGCCATCCACCACGACCTCTTTGGCTCCCCCTGCCTCTAGAGTTACCATGTCCTCCTCCATAGGACTGGTTTTCTTGAGTTTGCTGCATATTCTGATTTCTACCACGGCCTCCAGATCGGCCTCCTCTACCTCTGCCTCTACCTCTTCCAGCATTTGAGTAGAAGACAGCTTCTTTTGAAGTTCCTCCTGAAGAAGATGCACTACCATTTCTCTACTCCTCAAAAATTAGAAGAGCAATCAACTCCTCAAAATCAGGAAATCTTTCACGGACGGAAATTGATGTTCGGAACTATGCATAATCCTTTCCTAAACCATTCAAGGCCACAGAAACTAAATCATCATCTTCCACTGGTGACCCAATGGAAGTAAGTGCATCTGCAATCTTCTTCACCTTCATGTGGTAGTCATTGATGCTCATGCTTTCTCTTTGCACATTGTGCAACTTTTTCTTGAGCTACATTTTCCTGGCTTGCGTATTTGTGCTATACATTTTTGACAAAGTATCCCATGCCTCCTTTGGTGTACTTGCATCCTGAATATGCACAATCATAGAGTCTGAAATACTGATAGACAGCCAATACATAACTTTTCTGGCTCTCTCATGCCATCCTTTAAATGCATGCATTTGTTGTTGATTGGGAACATCAGGAAGAACTGGTTCTTCTTCGTTTCCTGCAACGAATTCCCAATATCCTTTTCCCATAAGGAAACTCGTCATTCTAAACTTCCATGCTTGGAAGTTATTCTTGTCAAGCTTTTCAGTGACAATCTATGAAAGAGAATCAGACGCCATTACAAAACACTGCAAAAAATTCTGTCACTGCAAAAAACACAGCTTCAACCTCACAAGGGCAAATCTGCAAAACTGACGAAAGTGGTATTTGACCACACAATCACTTCCTAGTGACGATTTTGCATCAACATGCAACAAGGATGATTCTGTAACTCCCAATGTCTCTGTGCACAGGCATACGATGCAATTTCTATGGTAACTTTTCACCGACATGTAGAACAGTGGTCGCACAGCAAAAAACAGGGTCTTTTCCTAAATGCGTGTGGAAAACTTCCGCCTCCAAAACAGGCCCCGAAATGGCCTCGAATCAAAAAAACAGGGCAACCAAGAGCTAAAGTCCTTTCTCGCAGCATATACTGCCCTCTTGCTACACCGCAAAGGGCGTCTCAATCTGAGACAATGCACTCTTGCACTTTCCAGTTGTGCTACCTGCACAGACTTGCTCCCAAACTCGAAAAATGAAAGTAATACTAGTCCTCTTACCAGAACACCGCAAACTTGGTTTGCTTGCTTGAGCTCCTTACCACGAACCAGGCTCTGATACCATGTCAGGATTGTGGGAGAGAAGGAAGGAGTCTAACTTGTAGCTTTCTCACTTACACAATGGGGGAATACACACAAAGATGGAGGCTGAAAACAGTTTTCCTCTTCTTAGTTGTGTAAGCCAAAAGAACTCAAATACAGAGAAATAGAAGAACCCTATATATGGGTCTCAAACCAAACTCAACTAACTAAGGTGGCATACTAACTGAGCCACGAACTAGAGTCGATAAGGATAGCTGTCATCTAGCTATTATTCATGGGCAGTGTACCAACCGCATCTACAGCTAACAAGTCAGTGACATAAATGCACAATGGTCACCCTGGCATATCACGAGTGGAGCTCGATATCTCAACATTACATGTCATTTTGGAGCTCCTCTCATTTGTGTGACCTGATATATGTATGTTGAATGCTTGGAAGACTAAAGAGAGCATTGGATGCAACTGAGGATTGAAATCTGGAGATGAAACAAATACCTTGACATCTACTTGGCTGGTCATTTACAGTAAATGCAGTATATGACATTGCCTCTCTACAGACCTGAAGAAAACAGCATCATTTATCACTCAGAATCTCAAAGGAGTTTATTTCCTGAATGTCAGGTTGCAGGTTTTAGACTGCATATTCTCTTCACTGCGGTAAGAATACATGAGACAGAGATACAGTGCTTGCAGAGTCTATATATTGACCAAAACACCTACAGGTTATCCCACATGCTTGTGGATGTTTTTGAGGTTATAAAGGGCTAAAATACCATGTTTCCTTGGTGTAGAAAATTATTGCAAGAAACTATCTTGAATTGCAAGAAACTGTCTTGAATTGCAAGAAAGTATCCTGAATTGCAGGAAACTGCCCTAAATTGCAAGAATTTGTCATGAATTGCAAGAATTTGGTCCTGAATTGCAGGAAACTATCGTGAATAGTAGGAAACTGGTCCTGAACTGTAGGAAAAGGAGTCATATACACAGGTTGTATACATCACTGAATACCTAAGCTGCAACTATGGAAAATGCTCCAGGCACTGAAAATATCACTCAAATTGTGGGAGAAAAGATGGACAACAAAAATTTTGCTTTATGCAAGTTCCGTATGAAGAATTTTTTAGTTGACAAAGGTTATTGGGACTTATGCATAGGTGATGAGACTGAACCTAAAATGCCTGAAAGGAATCCAAAAAATGATCAAAAAAGGGCTCATAAGCTATGGACTAAGAGAGCATGCAAGGTGTTACATTAGTTTTCCTTATGTATATCAGATGCTATGGTTATACATATTACTAGTGGATGCAGTTTTCCAAAGGATGCATGGGACATACTCATGAAGAATTATGGAAATGTAACACATGCAAGAAAGATTCAGCTAAAGCCATAGTTTAATAACATGTCTAGGAATGGCAAAAACATTCAGGTCTACACTACAGAGATCAAGAACATAGCGGATCAGCTTGCCACCATTGGATCTTCAGTGTCTGAGGATGATATAATTGCACTGACATTGAATGGACTTGGCAAAGAGTATAAAGCATTTGATACATCTATTTCTGTGAGAGCTGAATCCCCTGATTGGGATGAGCTGATTGCTTTGTTGCTGCATGAGGAAGTTAAGCTTGGGCTTAATACAAGTTCTAGTATGTCTCAAAGCAGAGACACTGTTCTTTACTCTAACCAGCGTGGTAGAGGCAACAGAGGCCGTGGCTCTTTTTTAGGTCGAGGAGACACCTCAAACACTTATGGATAGCAACAACAAAATTCCTGGCATGGCACGAATACACAGGGCCATCGTGCATCTAATGGTTTTCAAGGTAGGGGGAGATTTCCTAGAGGCAGAGGAGGATCCTAGCAGTCAAATGATTAGTCCAATAGGGACAAGGATTTTCATTATTGCAGTAGATATGGGCATATAGCCAAAGATTGTCATAAAAAGTAGGCTGACATGAAAGCCAAGGATAGATAGCATAAAAATTACGCTTCCTCTAACAGAGTTCCTAATGATCAAGGTGACAGGTTGTTTGCCATGCAACATGTGTCTAAGAATGCATCTAGGCACAACAAAGATGAGAGATGGTACATTGATTCAGGGGCTTCAAATCATATGACACCCCATGGAGAATGGTTTGATTATGAGATGGTTGCAGGTTCCCATGGACATATTTGTACTGGGGATGACACCCAGCATACTATTCAACATAAAGGAGTTGTACCTTTGTTGATGCCTAATGGAAAGAAAAAGAGCCTGCATGATGTACTACATGTACCTACAATAACCAAGAATATTTTGTCAGTCAGACAAATGGCAAAACAGAATCTACAAGTGAGATTTAATAGAGATGGATGCTTTGTTGAGGAATATGGTAAAGGCTACAAATTGATTTCTAGAGGCCAAAGAGATGGCAGAATGTTTACTCTTGATGCATCAATTCTAGAATTGAAAGCAGTCATGTTTGCACATGATGGTGATGCTATACGAGATGTTGAGATATGGCATAAGTGGATTGGCCATTTGAATGTAAAAAAGCTGAAATCTATGCAGCAGAAGAAGATTGTGCTTGGACTACCTAAGTTCAAGTATCATGACTTTGGACATATATGTGATGCATGTCAGTTTGGAAAGCAGACACGGTTTCCATTTATGAGACATGTAGGGAATAGCTCACAACCCTTGCAGTTGGTACACTCAGATGTATGGGGTCCATCTCATAATGCTTCGTTTGGTGGTACTCGTTACTATGTATCCTTCATTGATGATTTCAGTAGAGGTACACTTGGCTTTACATACTGAAACATAAGGATGATGTGTTTGATGCATTCAAGGACTTTAAGAAGCATGCTCAAAATGAGTTGAGCTGTAAAATTTCATGTCTTAGATTAGATGGAGGTGGAGAATATGTCTCTAATTACTTTGACAGGTACCTTGCTAAATATGGGATCAGAAGACAGTTAAATTGCAACTATACACCACAGCAAAATGGTATAGCAGAAAGGAAAAATAGAGTACTGATGAACCCTGATATTTCACACTTGAAGCTATTTGGTAGCATTGCATTTGTGCATGTTCCTGATGAAAAGAGGAAGAAATCGGATCCTAATGTTGTCAAGAGTGTGTTCCTTGGTTATGCACAAGACCAGAAAGCTTACAAGTATTATGTATTGTCTACACATGAGACATTGATTAGTAGAGATGTTTTTTTTTATGAGTTGGCATCATGGTATGGTAATCCTGTTGCAGTGGCTACTGATGGATCAACCACCACTAGTAATGCTGAAAATACACCTACATTGAGTACATCTATGAGTGGGCCTTATAGGTGATGGGTCACCTACAGTAAGTCCTTGGTCAGGACACTTATGGAGTCGTACTCCTACGTCCACTAACACGAATATGTTAGTGAGGGGGAGATTGGATAAAGGAAAAGAAAATATGCTTGAGGATGTGACAGGTCCACTTAAGTAGGATATGAGTCATCCAACAGTGATAGTTTGGATAGTCAGTTCGGCATTCAATCTATTATGACGCCTAGAGCTAGGGAGGGTCCTTATGTATCGCCTCATGAGAGACAAGCTCAGAGTGAGCCACAGTTACAGAGATCTAAGAGAGTCAAAAAACAAGTTGACAGGTTTACATACACTAGTTATTCATCCCACCATTATGCATATATGGCTAGTGTGATAGGTTATAAAGAACCTACAAAGTTTGTTGATGCAGTTACAGATGATAACTGGTGTGCTGTCATGGATGAGTATGCAGCCCTAGTAGAAAATGAGACATGGGAATTGGTTGAATTGCCTGAAGGAAAAGTCCCCATTGGCTACAAATGGGTGTACAAGGTTAAGTGCAAGTCAGATGGTTCGTTAGAACACTATATGGCACTATAAGGCCATGCTAGTTGCAAAAGGATATGCGCATCAGTATTGCCTTGACTATGAGGAGACTTTCAGTCCCGTGGCTAAAATGGCAACAATCAGAACTGTCATTGCTTTGGCAGCATGCAAAGGATGGATTTTATGGCAAATGGACGTCAAGAATGCTTTCTTGAACGATGATTTGGTTGACGAAGTATATATGGAGCAGCCTGAAGGCTATGTTCACCCGAACTTTCTTGCACATGTATGTAAGCTGAAAAAGGATTTATATCGGCTGAAACAGGCACCTAGAGCATGGAATGCTTGAATCAGCAGTTATTTACAGCAACATGGATTTAGATTGGGTGATGCATATCACAGTCTGTTCACAAAGAAGACAGATCATGGATGTGTGTTTCTAGTGGTTTATGTAGATGATCTTATAATCATTGGAGATGATGAAGAGGGCATTGCTGAAATTAAATCATGTTTACAAGCTGAATTCAGAGTCAAAGACCTTGGTGAACTAAAGTATTTTCTTGGGATTGAGGTAATCTCTACACCTCAAGGTATATGGTTGCTACAGAAGTAGTATGCTCATGACATGTTACAGAAGTATGGTATGGTTGAAATCAAGCCTATGGAGACACCTCTTGATCAGAATATCAAGCTGCAGATTGATGTTGGGAATGACATAGAGAATGTGACCATGTATCGACAGATGGTGAGCAGCTTGATATACTTGACTATTACCCGTCCTGACTTATATTATGCAGTGGGACTGATTAGTTAGTTCATGCAAAAGCCTCGTAAACCACATTTAGATGCAATCAAGAGGATCATGAGATATGTAAAGGGTACTACAGATTGTGGGTTGTTTTATGCATATGGAAAATCCCTTGACTTGACAGGGTTTACTGATGATGATTGGGCCGGTTGTGCCTATGACAGGAGGTCAACCAGTGGTTATGCATTTGGATTGGGCAGTAGTATGATCAGTTGTTGGCAGAGTAAGAAATAGCCTACTGTTGCATTGTGTAGTACAGAAGCTGAGTACAGAGGAGCTTCCTTAGGAGCTTGCAAAGCAGTTTGGTTGACAAAACTACTAAAAGACTTGGGAATACAGCTAGAAAGCAGAGTGAGATTGCTTTGTGATAACCTAGCAGTGTTATGTTGGCTAGCAATCATGCCTACTATGCTAGGTCCAAACATATTGAGGTTCACTACCACTTCATTATAGAAATGGTTCTTACATGGCAGATTGACTTGATTCATGCAAAGACTGAAGACCAGGTAGCATACATTTTTACCAAGTCTCTTGGTAAAGAAAAGTCCATATACTTTAGACAGCTACTTGGAGTTTATCAGATGGTTTGAGCTTGAAGGGAAGTGTTAGAATATCAAGCTCCCATTACTCTTCAATTAGTCTATCTTTATGTGTGTGACCGACATTAGCTGGATATAGTTGTACACGTGTGTGGCATTCAATAAGTTGGTGTATTTAGTGACTCAACCATAGTTAATCTTGGTTAGCCATACCTATGTGTGTAAGTCTTTTTCAGTGAGTATGATGGAAGAATAATGGAAGAACAACAACAATGAGTTGAGGCTCATCTTCTGCTACTCCACTCTGTCTCTCTCCCTCTCTTCCAATAGAAGTTAGCTAGAACCTGAACTCCATGTTATCTTAGGGGATCGAAGTGGGACTTTACCTTATGCTAGAGGGGCCAACGTGCCTATACTCCCTCTCATTCCTCTATCCTTGAACCAAGTGCAACATGAGTTGGCTTTGGTTCAAGTGATCTAGCACAAGCTATCACTCGAAGTCCACGCTAGTTTAATTGATAGGTGATCTTAGTTTATTTTAGGAACCTAAAATTTAGGTTGATCCTCATGGATATGGCCACAACCCTCCATTGTTTGTGAAGTGGACTTGAGAGTGCCTTAAGAAACAAACCTCATGCTATTCAAAAGAGTATTGATGAGTGGCATTGCTTAGGAATACATCCCAATGGACAGTACTAGTGAAGGTGTTGCAGATTTCTAAGATTTACCTCTTCCAAGCTAGTGAAGGTCCTTTTTCACAATCAGCTATGTGCTCAATAACAAATCTCTTACAACTCTTTTTATAAAATTCTTTAACTTTGTCCTCTTTTGTGTACCCTTTTATCAATACTTCTTGTAAAAAAGGTATAGTAAGCTATGGTATATAATTCCACAAACCTTATTCATGGTATTCATCATATAGACAATAGAATTTGTTGCTCATTGTGGCAAAGTGCACATCCACACCAAACCCAATAGTGTCTTTATTGTATATGATCTTTGCTTTTTATAGCCAATTGAAACTAGTCATAACCACAATATCAATCACTCAAAGAGTAAATATCTCTCCTAACAAAACTTTTGCAAATTCATCTGCAATTAGACCCACCCTTACATTTTTTATAATCACTTTGTTTATCAGTTGCATATCTTAAATAAATCTCAATGCTTCATTTTTCTTCGATACTATAAACCATCTATTTGAATATAGAGCTGAAGAGGGCTCCAAAATTCCCATTATAGCTTCAATATATGAGCTGTAGGCATTAGAGTCAACTGCAAATTCCGAGATACATTAGGGATAGTAAAAATAGTCATTGATGCTACCATACCTAGATCAACACAACCACTTTTACATAGCTAAAATGTGAATTCTCTACCATGTCTAGAAAACATATCCATAAAATATTTCCCTTTATAAGTGTAAGAAAATCCTCATATCCAATCTTTAATTCATTTAGAAACTCTGATGTAAAGCAATGCACACTCTTTTTCAAGTCTCGTAGATTAAACTAACAAGAAATTAATTTAATCTTCTCCTCACTATAAAAAAACAATGGTAGTGCAATAATCTTAACCATTTTTGGCACTATTTCATACTTTGTATCAATCCTTATTTTAGAGTTTTATTCAAAAAATATACATTTTTATTTTATAAACTCGTCAATCACCTTATACATATTCAAAGAGCATACTTTAACCATGCTTTTTTTATTTTCCAACCCAGAATTCAATATGGCTAAAAGCTCATCCATGGTATCAATATAGGACAACTCATCATACATCCCTAAAATACATTCCTCAGCTTTAAGTAATCAATGTCTCTTCATATCTTCCTATGTCTTGTAAATATACTATTTTATAGCCCTATGCATGCTTTCAAACTTCTAGAGATATAATGCACTATCTATTGAAAATGCAAGAAAATCTAAAGACAAAGTAATTGAACATACTATATGAGGTGAGACCCTTTTCCATCTTACACTATCATAGTCTCACTTTAGAATGGCACTTGTTGAAACACATTGTCTCATGAGAATCCTTAAATTATTTAACATTAGGAGGTAGCAGATAGTCTCTTAGACTATCACAAGTTTTGGAAAGATTGGCACAAACAATAAGAAATTGCACATTCCATTTTCCATCGTAGCTTCTAATTCTAGCATACATTGAACGATTATCCAAAACTTTGGTCTCCATGCGAAGTGCTATAATGTACAACTAGCCAGGATCACATGAAATGAAGAAGAATCTTGTACAAAGAAGTGTTGTTCATCTTGAATATGCCAATAGTAATTTTCACATCAAGGACATGTTGCATACAAGTCCCCAATTGCACTATTAGCAACCCACATCCTCTATTCATGCTCCATATCCACTAATCATCTATTGGTTTCATAGAGACTTTTAACTACAACATTAATTTCAAATCCATGATCAATCAAAGCAATACAAGGTACCTTAAGATCTCCCACTTTTAGTAGCATCACAATAGTTGTTCTAGCCGAGTGATTCCACATATAGTGGCTTCTAGATATAACATCTACTACCTCTTCTTCAGTGACATATGGAAGATGTACTCATCTTGAGATATACTTGCAAACCACTACATTTTTAACATCAATAAATTGCATGTTTAGCCTCAACAATGCATTTGCAACATCAACAATTGAATTTTCAGCATCCTCATCATCTTCCCATATTCCTTATATATCTTGTAAACCTAGTTTTTCTTAGCATGTGTTGGATCCCAAACAAACTAGCACTTTCTCTTTATAATATCAATAATACCCTCATGAAATTCCCACTTTGCAATGCCAAGAATTTCATACAATGTGACTTCCACTTTACTATTTAAAAACCACTCATCCAAAACCTTCTTCAAGCTAGGAGAGCTATCTCAATATCAGACTACAATTTGTCACATGGTTGCTTGCATTTTACTTTACAATTATCTGACTTCTTTTCTTTTTATACATTTTCCATAGACTATTATAGTGGAGGCTTAACAAGAGGTGAAGGCTAATCAAATCTAGGCCTACCACTCCCTTTTGTTGTCCTATTTGATATCCCTATGTAATAACCCCCCCCCCCCCCCCGTAGCGTATAAAAACCCCCTATAATTTTTAAATAATTCAAAATTTTATTATTATTACCCTCCCCCTGTCGCAGTCGAACAGATGGCAAGGAGGGAGGAAGAAGACAATGGCAAAGGCAATGATGATGGGGAAACAAGAAGACGCGAATGATGACAACGACGAGAGGAGGAAAACGAAGATGGCGTGGAGGAAGAAGGAGATCACATCAATGATGAAGGAGGTGTTGGTGTTGATGTTGATGTTGATGGCGAGGAGGGGAACACGTGTGCCACCTCTTTTCACCCCCCCTCTTTCCTCCCCCAAGAGTGCCGACTGCATGGTGGCCGGCCAAATTGGCTGCCTAGATGGGAGGTAAAAGGAGGGCCTCGTGTCACGCCCCCCAATAATACCCTCCTCCCCCTATAAAAAACCCCTCCTTAAGCAAAGGAAAAGCACGTTATTTTTTCTCTCCCCTATTGCCAATGTGTGTGTGTGTATGTGTGTGTGTGTGTGTGTGTGTGTGTGTGTGTGTGTGTGTGTGTGTGTGTGTGTGTGTGTGTGTGTGTGTGTGTGTGTGTGTGTGTGTGTGTGTGTGTGTGTGTGTGTGTGTGTGTGTGTGTGTGTGTGTGTGTGTGTGTGTGTGTGTGTGTGTGTGTGTGTGTGTGTGTGTGTGTGTGTGTGTGTGTGTGTGTGTGTGTGTGTGTGCACGCCTTTTTTGAGGGACCTCCTTCTCTTCCCCTCCTTAGAGGGTGACCACACGCAATCACCCCTAGCCTCATCTCCATGAGCTTATCTCCCCCCCATCGTAATAAAAGAGTCGCCCCGTCACACCATCTCTCTGACAAGAGAGAGAGAGAGAGAGAGAGAGAGAGAGAGAGAGAGAGAGAGAGAGAGAGAGAGAGACTCATAAGCTGAAAGTATGGCCCCAAAACAAAGGATGACACGCACCAATGGCAATCCCGCATTCAACAAAAAAGCCACTGGTCATGGCATTATCAATAATACAAATACAACATTGGGTATGGATAATTCATCTTTAAATACCCAGGTACTAATTGCCATCTCCGCTTCTCATTGAGGCATAGGTATGCATATGAATTCATTTTAACAAGTGGCTTGAATTTATTTTTGATAGTTAACAAACTCATAGGGGATCACTGGATAATTCTTTCCGCAACCATAGATAACCTTGCATAGATTTATGCATATGGCGGATTGAGGTTCGCACAGATCCTTGTACCCAAATACAATCATTGCATCCCAGTGTTACGCGACAAAATCATATGTAGCATGAGAAGCATATAAGGTTACCTTGGGGGTTATGCACATAGACCGTACATGCATGGGGAAAAGTATATGAAACATACATCAATGGTACATTAAATGATCTTGCATTAAAGTCTTGCATCTATCCTATGAAGGTTTTGCATAAAATAATGATCAAAGACTTTACCTTGTGCTGCCAAGCCATGAGTTGATTACCACTGGCACAATAATTCCAGAATTATTTTACATTGGAAGATAGTCTTGCATCATTACAAATTTGTCTCACATTCTTAGGAGAAAGGAATATAAAATCAAGTCAAAATTCTGCATAGTATCACTCTTTGATCCCAAGGGGGAGAGCAAATATGCAATGGAAATGTTATCGCAACTATTTTTGCAATGTTTAAAAAAGAATACCATTGTTTTTGTTAGTTGATCAAACAACACCCTAAATGCTTTTCCATTCAATGGATTGTTGGATTGTGGTTTGGATGATTATTCCAAATGCTTGTGATTGGTGGTAAATTCATGGCAAGGGTCTGTGATGACAAGTTGCCATGGGGATAAAGGAATGTTTTCTTGGAAGATGATATTAGACTTATTGCCTTGATTGTGCTTGATTCTTAACTGGATTAATTAAGAAAATGATATTTTGTGCAGGTGGATCATCTCCAAGGTCACACCGCGCTTCAATCTGAGAAGGGCACTGCTCGATTCACGGGCCGAAGGTCGAGTGGTGAAAAGGCCAACCACAAAAATTGTGTTTCACTCCTAGGCCGCTTGTGGGTCAAGTGCTATGGATACCCCTTGCCAATGCGGAACGTAGTTGGAGACTATCGTGGGCCCAATGTTTGGGGTGTTGGAAGATCCTATTCTAGATAAAGAATGGAAATTATGGTGCCATGTGATTTGGACTAGTTACCTCTACAAGGCAGAAGAGAAATGTAATTTCTCCTATATGGGCAAGAGACAAAGATTAACTTGATGATAAGTTAAGGAACTTATTTGTCAAAAGGACTGCTTGCTTCATTTTTGTGTCAGTGCTGTAAATTACATGAACGAACTCTATTCCCTAAAAGGCTTAATTAAGGAAGCTAATTTTAAATATCACACATAAATGTGATAGGATCTAATTAAATAACTAAAGAATGCCTATTGAGGAAAGCGGGTGGGCGGAACCCCCACAATGGGTATGTCCTATGACAGGGTGGTCCCAAAGAAGTGGGAGGCTTCTCACAAGGTTTTACTGACAACCACCGACCCTTAGAAAATTTTAGGTCTGAACCCTGATTCATGCCATTTTAGGGGACCAGAATGGGACTATTCCCTACGAGTAGAGAGGTTGAGCGGTGCATCTCTCTCATTTCCCATTCTCCTTGAACCAAGTGCAGCATGGATCTGCTTTGAATTGGGTATCTCTACATAAAGTAGGATGTCCAAGACCTGATGGTAGAATGCTATCAAGAGACCTTGACCACTAGGAACCCGAATTTAAGGTCGATCCCAGTGGGTTCAGCTACAAACGTTCCATTGCGAGGTGAACTCGAGAAACCTAGGCAATAAACCCCGTAACAATCCATGGGAGTGCCAGGTGGCATCGCTTAGATTCATCTCTCAATGGACCACTAAAAATGCCTGAATAGCTGGGCATGTTACAGTTGGTATCAGAGCAAAACTTCATCATGATACGTAATTGCTTAATGTATGGTCCATAGACATATCCTAAATAAAATAACCTAAGTGGTATGGCTTGATTGTCAGGCACCTTCTGCACCCACGAATGCTGACATACAAGAGAAGAAATTCCTTCTCAAGCAAATTAAGGCACCCGAGTTTGGTGGAGAAGGGATAAACAGCACAGCGGAGGCGAAGATATGGATTGAGTCAATGAATGATTATTTCTCTACCGTAGAAACTGCTTTTGCCAATCAAGCAATGATTGCCAAAAACTTAAGTTAGTTGGCCATGCTCAGATATGGTGGAAGAAATGGTACAAAGATCAAGGTGTTTCTAAAGCCCCTATCACTTGGGCTTAGCTGAAAGATGTTGTATGCAGATGATACCTTCCGCCAACGTACCAAAATTTGAGGATGAATGAATTTTTCAAGCTCAAGCTGTTAGAATTAACCTTGGAAGCCTACTACTCAAAGTTTGTAACGCTACTAAAATAAACACCACCTATGGATATTGCGTAGCAAGTATCCAAGTTTTGCCATGGCATGAACACTCCTCTGAATCACCATCTTGAAGCAATGCATCCAACAAACTTGTAAGATGCATTACTTCGAGCAAAGCCAATCATCCAAGAACTTAAACTAGGAAATGGTGACAAAGATGATTCTTGATATTAGGACAAGAGATGCCACATGTGTGGAGAGATAGGGCACATCCATAGGAGATGTCCCTACCATCAATGCTTCCACTGCAATGAGCTAGAGCACGTCCAAACAGACTGCCTTGACTAACTCTAGAAGATATTGAGTCTCCAAGGATCAGATGAAGACGAAGACCTAGAACCTACTACACCTCTTTAGGATGATTAGAAATCCTAGAAATTTTATTGACATGTAATACAACTTGTATTGAAATAAACCTTACTCTTGTAACTACAACTAACCCGGGTAATATGAGTTGCATCAATTTTGAGCTTAAAACTTACAAGTGATCAAAGATACTTAAGCAAGGAAGGATAGTTCTAACTTGCAATGAATTTCTCTTAAGTTTTTTTTTCTCAACTAATTTAGATTGGGTCTTACCAGAATGTCAAAGCTTGCGAGTATTCTTTGGTATTACAAGCAAAGTCGATTGTCCATGGGTCTCAGTCTAGATCTAAAAATAGGACGATCTAGAAATAGAGTTTCCAAGATAAAGGACCACTTCAATCCGCTAAAAGGATCTTAGGGAAATTTGGTCTAAAGAAGAGAATCCTGCCAAAGCCAACCAAGAATCTTGTGACCCCAAGTGATAAAGCTCTGCGCTATTTCTATTGCAAGGAGTAAGGTCATTTCAAAAGGGAATGTCCAAAGCACCCTAAACACCGATGCTGCGAGTGCCACAACATTGAACATATCCACGCTAATTGTCCCAACAAGACTCAAAGAGAACTAGAATGTACAAAGAATGAAGTTGTACAAGCTTCAAGGATCTAGAATCTAACAAGTACTTAGGAAAAACCTCGAAGATATTCATGAGATGTAACTATAATAAACTTTAGATAGGCATCCACAAAGAAAGAATCAACTAGAAAATCCCATCCAATTATTTCTCGAATACAATTTCCTATCTTATTCAATTACTCTCTAGGAATGTTCTATTTCTTTGCAATATGCATTGCATGAACCAAGGCTCTATTTTCTTACCAAATGTAGTCTCACAACTGGAATCCTTCTTGGAAGTATTGTCAATCTGCAAAGCAAAGGTTAGAGCCTCTACGATAATATATGCATTATTAATAGCCATTTTATCCACCAATTTTTGCATGCCACCCTTTCCAAAGTTTGGATTGAGTGGCAATCTTGTTTCATGCAAATGAACTTTTCCATTTGTGAAGAAAATTAGATTTTTATCCAAACCATTCGCATATTGTTTACCGTCAGACGAATAGGGTGGAAAATCTGGAAAAGCTAAAGCAGAAGACAAAGGCCAAGGCAAAGTGAAAACGGAAGACGAAGACGCACCAAGAAAAATCTAGAAACACGAGAAGCGCAAAAAAGTCCTAAATAAGGAAAAAGGCACACAAGGAAAAGCGCAAGACAATACTTTTGTAAAAGAGTGCAAGCACATCGTGATTTAATTTAAGGAGCACCGGGCTCTCACCCATGCAATTTGTAAATCTAGATGGGTGGTGGAAAGGAAGCTAGGAAGATAGAAGGACAATGGGAAAAAGAGCCTAGGCCACGGTCAGCCATGTAAAAAAGGGGATAAGGGGATGACTGCCCAAAAGGGACTTAGGGTTTTGTATATAAAGTTGAAAAGTGAATGAGAAGCTCGTTCTTGTGTGTGGCCAAAAGTGGGTCTCCTCTTCTTCTTCTTCTTCTTCTTCTTCTTCTTCTTCTTCTTCTTCTTCTTCTTCTTCTTCTTCTTCTTCTTGCTTGAGCTTGTGCTTGAGAGAGGGAGTGTAAGAGTGTGAGGGAGTGAGTGTGTGAGGGTGAGGGACCAGGAGGAGAAGCTCTCCATCTTCCCCTCTCTTCTTCTCTTCTCTTCTCTTCTCTTCTCTTCTCTTCTCTTGCTCACGATGATGGAGCTTGGAGCATGGAGCTTGAGGATGGAGCTTGCTTGAAGCTTGCACTTGGATCGTGGAGCTACCGAAGTGCGCAGAAGAGGAGGTAACTCGATCGGCATGGAGGTAAGCTCACTACACCTGTAGATATGGATGGCGTGTCGGCTATGTGAGAGGTAGCCATTAGTGCTCAGCTTAGAATGCTTGAAACAATAAGCGGTCCGTGGGTCTTGGTGGTTGAGTGAAAGCTCCCACATTTTGGTTCCATTGCCGGGACCAACGGATTCAAGCCTTGAGCACTTGCACACTTCGAATCGAGCATTGAAGTAGGGTTTTCCCCAAACCGGTGCTTGAGATAGATAGGTAGGAAGCGAGGGAGAATGAAGAGGTACTTGAGATAGATAGGTAGGAAGCGAGGGAGAATGAAGAGGTATTCGATCTCCTCAGCAAGTAGGTTTTTGTTGTTTTGGACTTGGGAAAGCATGATGGAGTAGTGTAGGTATTTTTCTTATAAATTTTTCTTACATTTAGGAAGGATAAGAGCAAAACATTGGAGCAAATAGTAGGGTTTTCTATTGCTGTATAACAAGCTGAAAGAGGAAAAACAAGGGCAAGAAATAGAATTTTGGGTTAAATGTTAGTAAGGGAAGCAATATTGAAGTGAGTGCAGGCCTGGACAGGGTGATAAGGGGCCAAGAGTGGCAAAAAATGCCACATTGTGCATTGCAAGGTTTCAGGAGAGCACGAGAGAGGAACAAAGCTTTGTTGAGTGGATCCACTTCAATCTTGCCATCCGAGAGATATTTGCCCAGCCCAGGTAATTCTACACCTTCCCCTACATGAGTAGGTTGGATCTGGAGCTGCTCAACCAGGGGGAAGGCCTCCAATGCTCGTGAATTTTATGAAGTCCGATGAAAAAATGTGCCACGCTCAGCATGTCCGAGTGACGGCAATTCTGGGCCGAGTCCCAGAATCGGCCCTCGAATCGCTCCGAAATTCAGCCCTCGGCCCTGCCAACTCGACCCACTCAACTCAGACACCCATCGCTCGGCCCGTCCGAATTGAGCATTCGGACCAACTTTGAAATTCAGCCTCGGCCCACTTGACTCAGCCCACCTGACTCGGCACTCGGCCACTCGGCCCTCGGACAACCAGACTCGGACTAGCCGAATTTGACATTCAAACCAGTTACATTCGGACCTTCCACTTGGCCCTCGGACGGCGGGCCGAATCGGACACTCGGCCCTTGTAATTCGGACTTGTTGGGCCGAATTTAGATTTTTTCAAATTTTAACCTAAAGATAGTGAAACTGACCGAGAGACCATATAGAGCCGAAACCATATCATAGATCGATCACTGGGCTGAAACTTAGAGCAAGTAGTTCAAAATTTGGCTATAAACAATCTTTCAAATCACGTATGGCATTTATCATAACCTCCCCCAAGTAGGTTGGAGAGAAAACGTGCACCGTGACAGGTCCTCCAAATTAGACCCTAGTGTAGTAATGGCTCTACACGAGCATGGATTCTCACTTGCAAAAGAGCAACCAAAAGCCCATACCCGAACAGAGACAAACAAAGACCCTAGAACCTCAATGGGCCAATCTAGCCAACAAGGGAAAAAAGTCCACACTGCAAAAACACGTACGTGTTGCATTCACATTGCATCTAGTCAAAGCGGAAATCAACAACATCAAGCTACAACTGCGAGGATGACTAGATATGAAAGTCCTGACAATAGATGCACCTTGAATAGCATTGCACAGATGATCCAAGACATCAGTGGAGAATCCACATCTGGTCGTGCAGTTGGGGACCCAAGGGCATTTGTCAGAAGGCTTAAATTTACAAGCCAAGACCTGGAAGACGAAGATATAGTACCACCTGCTTATCTTAGGGTCAAACTCACCGCGAAAAGAGAGCATACTATCGATGCTCTGATTGATGAAGGAGCAGATTTTAATATCTTGAACTATGAATCATGGATGAAAAAATATTGACAAAGAGCTAGTACACAATGATGGATTCCACAATCCTTCTTACTTGCTCAAGGGCACTATTCAAGAAATCATTGGTTGTGGTTGCCCAAACCACCTACAAGACCACCTTCGTCACACCACATACGAGTGCCTCCCCAATAGAAGAAAGACAAACCCAAACATAAAACATAACTTAAAAAGAAATAGCCAAGGACACAATGGTAAGTATAATCCCTAAGAACAAGCTATCCACAATTGGATAGGCTAAAGTCCCAAATATGTCCACTAAGAAAGAATAATTGCCAATGCCCATAATCCATATACCTAATGAAGAAGAGACAATCAAAAGGCTCAACTTTTCAAAACAAGAAGCAATTGAATCATAGCAGCCTAAAATATTTTCTGGCCTATGACCTAGGGCAACCCCATGAGGAGATGAAAGGAGAAGAGATCGCTAATGAGCCATCCAATGATACAATTGTCAAACTAGATGAAGGCATAGAATCCCCTAAGTCCACACCTTCATTATCCAAGAGAAATAAAAGGAAGAAAAAGAAATAATAGTAGCAACAAATCGGTGTTGCTACAAAAGCTACAATAATAGAAACGAAGGAAAACAATGAGAAGTTGATAACCCTGACAAAAAACCAACCCATAGATATTCCCATTCTTGCTTATCTCAAAAGTGCTAAACCTATCAAAGCTTCTGAAAGTTCCAAGAATTCCAAAAAACAAGTGCTTCCAACTATTGCAGATAAAACTCAATCCACGAATAACAAGGTGCATGACATCCAATCAAGTGTGGAAATAGAATAGTCACAACCATTTGTTGTGACTACATGTGTCATATCCAATAAGGAATAAGACATGGTGGCCACAAAGGCTCAGAATAAACAAAAGAATTTTGAAAGCACATGCAATCCTACATTCCTTCAATCGCCCTCCCACTATGCTAAAGCCCAAAGCCATAGTCAATGTTGAGAGTGGAAAAAGACTGAATTTTTGACTGGTTTTTGTTGTTTTTTAGGTCTGAATGATTGATTTTTGATGGATTTAGAGTGATGTATGGTTGATAATTGAATTTTTTGAGAGTGTTTTGGATTATATTGATTATGTTTTGGAATATCATGATGATTCTTAGTGAAGATATGAAGCTCTGTGATGTTCTGATAGGTTCTATTGAGGTTTTGATTGGTTCTTATACCTTTTGTATAGCTTCTGTTTTGTTCTGATTTTCTTCTGTGTGAAGCATGGATTGATGATTGATGAAGATTGAAATCTTTTGGAAGCTTATTGAATAGTTTTTTATAGTTTGGAATGGTTTTAGTATGAGTTATGAGGTTCTGATGACTTCTGTAACCCTCTGTAAACCTTCTGTAGAGCCTCTATCTCTGCTCTGTAACTGTTCTGTATCTGCTCTGATACTGTACTGTACCGTTCTGTAGATCTTCTGTAAGTGTTCTGTAGAAAGTATATGTGACTTTGGGAACATTTTTTAACTTTTGGAAAGGATGAATCTAAGTTCAAAAGAGCTAAAACAAATGGAAGAAGCAGCTGCTGAAGACTGAAGAGAAGACTGAGTGACAGTGACAGTAGTGAGCTATGAAGAGACACTGTAGTGGCTCTGGTGCCTCTTCACATCAAACATATCTCTTGGGAGGTGTATCCACGACCTAAGAAGGATTATTGAGAGTTATTATGAGATTATTGTAGTGAGGAGATGATGTACTATTGAGAGAGAGAGAGAGAGAGAGCCAGAGATAGTCAATTCTATCAAAACAGTGTAACTACATATGAGAGATTGAGAGAGAGAACTATGAAGACATTGAAGATGAATATTATGTGATTTATTTCCATTAAAAAATGGTGTATTCTTTTATGTTCATTGTTCTATTAATGGATTCTATGAAGAATTTGAAGATTATGGTTGATTCTATCAAATCTGTGGGAGATACTTACTATGATGCTACGTGAAGATTTGTTGTTTCCTTTGTTTTGGTCATCAAAAGAATGAAATGAAAGCTTGTTGATGTTACAAGATAGATTTTCTTGCAGTAGAATCCCCTTTTCCTTGGTGTTCCTTTTGGGGCTTCAGCCAAAACCCTAGAAGACATGGCAACAGAGTAAACACACTTAGAAAATGGGAATGCAAATGAGTGTCTCATAGAATTGGATGTTAGGTTGAAGCTTCTTATATACATCTACATCCATGTTGACATGGGTATGTCACCTAAGGAACATGAGAAATACCTAGCATATCCACTGACATGGGAGGAACAAGAATATATTAGTGAGCACTTGATGAGATTCCAGCATGATGTGCTCGAGATTGAGTTCAAACAACAAGCTCAGAGACAAAGCCAATTCAAGAAATGGTGGTTTAATAATTGAGTTTTGATGGCTGAACTCGAAGGCTAGTTAATGACTATCTCAGAGGAGTGACTAGTTATATGGCAATCTCAAAGAGACCCAATCTATGTAGCCCCCATTGTAGCTATTGTTTGTGTTATGGTCTTAGCAGGATCCACCCTAGACTATCCCCTACTTGATGACAAAATTCTAATAGATGAGGAACCGCATGTTGGTAGTAGACTAGGACAAGGAACAATACTACTCAATGTTGCACAATAAATATATTTCCTAGTAGAGTTCCCATGACTCCTCGATGCTTGCACTACACTAGAATATAATCCTAAGTTCTACAATTGGCTTCTAACATCTTGAAGTGACAAGGAGTCATAGTTGTAAACATTATATAAATCGATTATGTTTCCAATGATTGCATGCAAATCGACCAGAGTTTTGTTTATTTATGTTTATTTTGTTTTGTTTTTTTTAAGAGAAAAAAAATACACACCCTACAAACAATGCCTATCAAGAAAAGATAGCCACAATTAAGGTCAACACAACTAAACTCAAGTAAGTGGTACTTTTTCAAAAAGAGTACTATGAATGGATTTTAAAGCATATCAATTGCACATACTCTCATATTTTTATCAAGTAAATGCAAGATAGTGAGGTGACTATGTGGGTGGATCAAATATTCAAGCCAACCAAGGACTACCATCCCTTGGAAGGATTACTAGAAGCACCACTGAGCAATGAAGGCCAACCTGGAACATATAACTAGAAGGACTAAAGGACCACATTTGTAAGATCATGTTCCATATACAAGTTTACCTCCATTATCATTCTCTTAAATACTCTATCTACCAACAAACCAAGCATAATACCGATGAGAAGACAAGCTCTTATCCATGGCAAGAGCTTCTTTATCAATCAAGCCATACTTACAGCGATACCCCATATTAGGTCCCATAAACCACACCATCATTACTTCTTTTATCTCAATCAAGTTATCCCTTCTTAAGAGCTCCCTCAAGTCTCTTGATCTGGCCATTGCATTCTTCTCGCTAAGGCGGTAAAGTCCCTTTGTACTAAAATAGAAAAAACAAAGAAAGAGAGAAAAATATGCATTCAAAAACATGGCACTGCACCCAAGGGTCCTTAGGAGCACATCAATGGCAGGACATACCTAGGGAGCCTCGGTTCACCTATGGTTAAAACCTATCTCCTTGAGTCACTTACACAAATTCTTCCAATCTTTTGCAATCTCTCACAGCTAGGCAACAATACAAGAAGCACAACAATCACTAAGTCATCTAGGCATCACTCGATGCTACGCTCCAATTGAGCATTGTAATCTCCATTCATTAAAATGAACCTTATTCATCATGTCCATGAATGTGAGCCCCATTGGTCACACGATACTTAGAGGTCTTTCTCATGATTCCCCATTGACTCCTTTATCCCTCAACAACAATGATAATATTTTTCATCACCTACCCATCAACAACAGGTATGCTACTTCACTAATGATCGACAAACTAAACACATCATGTTATCTTCTAACTATGTAATAACCTATGTAAGCATGTGCACTTACATAATAATCGCACCATAACCTATACATGGATTGGGTCCTTAAGTGTGGGACAATACTTTGGTTTTTTCCTTGAGTTTGTTGATCCATCTCCCAATTCATACATGCATCTTGTGCATGTAATCCAACTAGCACTCCCATACAAAGAGAATACGAGAAGTTTTCCCTTACAGCAAGTACAAGCAAATGTAGTGGCTTGCAGCTTCTACATCCTTGAGCCAACATCTTTTGTGGTGCTCAGCTTTAACCAAATAACTTTAACCAATCCAATGGATTCCAAACGGCCTCCCACCAGGGAATCCAAATTCC
Source organism: Lygodium microphyllum (assembly GCF_053477565.2). NCBI lineage: Eukaryota > Viridiplantae > Streptophyta > Polypodiopsida > Schizaeales > Lygodiaceae > Lygodium > Lygodium microphyllum. Next base: position 43,731,774 of record NC_141149.1, on the reverse strand, counting down.
ATGAGTTTCATTCAATCCACATTACCACTCTCTTCTTGACATCTAAAGTGCAAAACAACTCCAATTCCCACAAAGACCCTCCAAGGACTTCAACATCCAAATCAAGCATCAGCAACAACCACCACTCTCCTCATGAGATAATCCCCCAGTTGTCCTTGATATTCTTCATATTTGGTGCAAGCTAAAATGTGCTCCCTCAAAGAGTAGAGTACCATGGGACTGTCACTTGTTTAGGAGGGGGGTTAATTTTGAATGTTAACCATAGAATGGAAGGCAATAGAGGAACAAAGAAAATTGGCAGAGATGCACAAAGGTGAAAAAGTAAAAGGAAATGCAAATCAATCAAAGGATGTAAGGCATATAATTTTTTGATAAATCTCATAATCATATAATTAATTGTAATATTATTTTGAAAGTCAAATGTAGTGCCTGTGCAAGTTGTAATATTTTTTTCCAGGTAGAGAGGCCCATAGCATGGCAAGGGTGTGGGCAATAGCTTTCCTTCAGTTTCCTAACAGTCAATACGATCTAATATGTATGCATAATCTAGGAAAGGCCAGCCAAGAGCCAAATAGGAGAGACGAGCACCCAACTTAAGTGGAAGCCCAAACTCCAAACCCCATGTATAAAAAACAATATCTTCTTGTGTTCCATCTTGAGAGTGAGGGACAGTGAGAGTGTGAGTGAGGAACTTGAGAGGTGAAGCTCCTTCCTTGCATACGCTCTCCTCATCTTCCCCTTCTTGGGTGAGAGGAAAATTGGAGGAGGATTGGGTGGTATTTCTTCTTCTTCACATCTCCTCTCATATATTAAGTGCTTTCAACTCAGATTGGAAGCTATGGAGTAGAGATTTCAGATTGAGTACCATCGCATAGATCATGGAGCTACCATCCAGCCTTCGCTTCATGGCATTGAGGAGAAGGTAAGGTTGTGAGTTCATTACACCCTCTCAATCTATTCATTCTTGCTTTCATGTGGTTTGGAAGAAGAATGGATAGATCGATGAGTTTAGAGGATATATAGGATATGTGGGAGGTAGTTGTTACCAAATTAGATGAAACAATTGAAACAATAAGCGCTCCATCAAGTCCGGTGTTGAGCTTGCATCTTAATCTGTCTCCTTCATCACCACCCTCATAAACATAATAACACTTACATGTTTCCAATCTAATTTAGCTTTAGTCCTTGCTCTGTGGTTTCATCCTCAAAAAGCATCTCAAGACTTGATTGCAATGCAGATCCTATCAATTGAATAAACAACTCAATATTTTTGGATTAAATAGATTAATCCACTATATCATCCAACTAGGTATATCTCTACTCAAATTCGTGAAGCAAATCTATTATAGAGAACCCTTTGTTTTGCTTTGCAACCCACTCCAAGAAGGTTCTATTTGAACCAACCATGTATCTTCTATAAGATATTCTTCATCTAGTGCTTTCTTGAAATCATTCCATGTGGTTTCCTGAACTAGATAAGTTCCATTTATGTGGACCTTGAGTTTGTGAACCCCAAGTCGCACAAATATCGGCCCATCTAGTTCACATGAATCCCAAAGAAGCTCAATTTTTTTTACATAGATCGTCAAATATTTTGATACACTCTTACCATCAAATAGTTTCACTTTATTTTTCCATAGCTTGCAATGCTTTTTGTCACAATTGATTCAAGCTTAGCATCAATCTACTGTTATTGTTGTAATTGCAACTACTGTTGTTGTTGTTGTTGTTGTTGTTGTTGTTGTTGTTGTTGTTGTTGTTGTTGTTGGTGTTGGTGTTGGTGTTGGTGTTGCTCTTGTTGTTGTTGCTGCTGTTGTTGCTTGTAAGGACATATTGAAGGCTTGAAGTAATTGCCTTATGTCATCCAATCACACTATATTATTCCCCATCTTGCAGAACTCTTCCATTGGCCTTTCATGTCAAGTTCACCAAAGATGTTGGGGGGTCCATGTATTTGCCAAAATTCACAAAGACTCAAGTAAGAAGAGTTCAAGATAGGGAGAATTCTAGACTTATAACAAAGAAGATAAGAACTCCTAATTGTGAGACAAGAGTTCAAGAAGTAGGGCTCAAAACCAAATTGTATTTCATAGAAGCATCCAAGATTCATAAATTTGAGTCATAACCAAAATATACATGAGTGACAAAATCCATATTTTATCATGGACATGGCTAGTTTAGCTTGAAATCTAGAAAAATCATTATGGTTACAAGTAGGCATCATACATTACTTCTATGCTTCAAGAACAATCTACAAAACCATCCCGTTCTATAACAATCCACACATATACAAAATCCCTACATAAAATCAAGTTCAATTACATGAAAACTTCCTAAATCATTGCATTTATCTTCAAGATAGCATATATACAAGAATACCTCAAAATAGTCCACTTATCTTCTCAAAATAAGGGTTTGAGCATATAATTGTAAGAGAACATGTATTATAGTAGTGGTTCCCTATGGTCGAATAGCCCATATGCATTTAAGTTACCATCTATGAGTTTAGACAACAAATAATGTGTAGTCCAATACATTCAACGAACAATCTAAAACCTATGGGTGCTATACAAATATGAAGATCCCTATTTTGGTTCACCAAAAATACTATTTTTTCCACACCAAATATCAAATTTGCATCCCATAATGGGAGTGAAGCCAAAGGCTTCAAGAGTCCACTTTATCTCCTTTTTTTGGGATGGCCAAGAGCTTAGTTTAGATATAGATTAGTGAGAGAAGCCTTTTGGTAGTAATGGCTTGCATAAACCATGTTCACAATCAGTCCACATTAGGAACCTTCATCCAATAGTCCTCCACCATGCAAGGTTGTCTTGTCCCTATTATCTCTTAATTTTCCCTAGCTTAAACATGCACACAAGAGTGTTTTTCCCACTCCTCCTACTGTCCAACCTCGCCAAAATTAAAGGTGCCAGATCTACCTAATAATCCCCTTCTTAAACCTTTGAAGACAGATGACTTATCTTAACAACTTGAGGTGTGAAAACATGCTTGTTCTTCATGACAATTTGACTTAGAATGTGGTATCAACATATATAGAGATAGTCCAATCCCATAGGCATATAGCTTAGACACTATCTCTAATGGTATTTCCTAAAATTTTCACCCATTGTACTTTCAACAACATGACATTGTGTGATATTTTATGTGGCCAAATAGAAGCAGAGTAATATGTTTGAGTGCATGATTAAGCCTTAAGCAATCGAACAATATTGATGAGAAATCAAGGGGTCAACAATTCTCAAGTACTTATCTCTTGTGAGCTCAAGTGCTTCTATCCCACCATGAGTCCAAGTGCTTTTATATAGGGAGGGTGTGTTCTAGTGCTTCAAATAGCAAGTGATTAAGCACTCTTGATCTTCAACTCAAGTGTGGTTATCACCAATACTCACGTGGATTATCATGAGGGTGATAAGGATTCAATTTGTGTGCATAAATAAATCTCAATATGGTTGAATGATCCTATTTACCTATGCATGGTCACATGGTCATAATTGGTCCTCTCTTACACAATGAATCACAGCTTAAAGGCTCTACACAATCACACTAGGAATGCTCATCCAAGATGCTTGCTACTATAGATGGCAACTTGGCTGGAAATTTTGGTACAAACCTAACCCTAATCACTTCTAGATAATCATAATGCACACCATGGGCTAACCCTAATTATGCAATGCAAAACATTTTGCAATCCTAATTGCTTCTCATGTTGAATCATTCACCAACAACTATCCAATTCATCCATTTAGGGAGTGATTAAAAGCATACCTCTACCTAGATTTTGATAGCAATTGCTTAAATTGATACTACAACCTTGATGCTACTCCTAGAGCTGATGCAATCCTACTCTTCCTATTTCTATCCCTTCAAGACTAAATAAACAAGGCATGACCAAAAGAAGCAACAACAAACAAAGCACAATCAAAAGGTACAATATAGGTCTTACTGCTTCTATCCCTTCTTAATTAAATAAAACAAAGCACGAGGGAGTAGCAATGACATTTGTTTTTTTAATCTATGTGCTTGATTTTTTACTTTTATTCATGCCTACTTTTTCACACTCACTCAAGAGCTTTGGAGGATAGTATGATGATGAATTAAAAATCAAGAAAACTATACTATATCTCATAATAATCCCTCTTAAAGCATACCTTTTTCATTTTTCTCTCTTTAGTTGATTCTAGATTAATTCACATTGTCTTTATGTTCCACATAGGGTTAAGATTTATTAGATTTTATTTTTGTTTTACATAGCAAACTTATAAGGTCGCCTCTTTTGTTATATTCCAAACTTAAAGGCTTGTTGATAGGTCCACAATCCAAGCGATGCTCCAAGTTGAAAACAAACAAGAGGGAAGAGAGGTGAAGCACCCAAGAGCGTGCGCACACACACACACACACACACACACACACACACACACACACACACACACACACACACACACACACACACACACACACACAAGCAATGGAGACTTAAGCACACATAGAGATAGGGCTGAAATCTTCTTCTTTTTCTTTCTTCTTCATCCACACAAAATAACTAAGTCTATAACATGATAAAAGACTAATATGAAAGTATCATAACATATATACACGTGGTCACAAAAAGTGTGAACCCGCTAGGAAGGAGAGGTGGCACAATAAATGTGTCATAACCAAGGAGGACTACATGGGTGTAGTCTAGTTGTAGAATCACTAGTATATCCTCACATCAACCACCTAACATGCCAGTGAATAATATCATGCTACATCACCAAGGCAAGTCGTGGATGCTAGCCCATGTAGAGCTCAACATCTCAACACTAACCCTTGAGCTTGTGAACTCCAAGCATAATCATAAAGCATCGAAGCTTCTCAACTCCCAAGGCCTTGCTGAAAATTTCAACTGCTTGTTCCTCTATGCTGACATAAACCAAGTCAATATCACTTGCCAAAACCCGTTCTCAAAGGAAATGGTAATGGACCTATATGTCTTTGATCCATGCATGATACACTAGGTTCCTAGCCAATTGAATGCTACTAAGGTTATCATAGTATATGATAACATTGTTATCCACCTGCATCCCCAAATCACCAAGTAGCTTGCATAACCAAGCTACCTCACATACTACAATTGCAACACCTTTGTACTCTACCCCTGTAGTACTAGACAAGGCAATTGTTGACTATTTCTTACTGCTCCAATTAATAGCAACACTCCTAAAAAAAGACATAAAATTACTGGTAGATCTCCTCTCTGAAATACTACTAGCCCAATCTACATCTGTGCAACCATACAAGTGTAATGGTATACATGCATCATAGATTAAGGCATAGTCCAATGTGGATTTGACATCGCACAATGTGTGCCATACTGTATCCAAATTTGGCTTCTATAGAAGCTGTATAAACTGACTCTCCAAACCAACTATGTAGTTTAGGTCTAGCCTAGTGATTGTCAAACAAATAATATTGCCCACAATCTTCCGATACATAGTGACATCCTCAATTGAATCACCCTCATGTGTAATAATCTTAGCATTAGCATCCAAAGGTATAGAAATCGACTTGCAATCAGTTATACCATACTTCTTCAACATATCCAATGCATACAGTCTCTATGACAACCATATACCCTTTGAAGTTCTGACTATCTCTATGTAAAGAAAATATCGTAGCTCTCCCAAATCCTTTATCTCAAATTTATCCTTGAGAAGACATTTCACATTCAATCTCTATCTCAGTATTACCCACAATGATCAAATCATCTACATATATAGTAATGACCACAATACCTATATCACTCTCACATACATAGAGTGAGTTATCAGCTTGTGCTCTATGAAATCCAATGCTAACAATGTGTTTGGCAATCCTATCATGCCATACCCTAGGTACTTTCTTTAGCCCATACAAGGCCTTACAAAGCCTACACACATAATCTGGACTATCCTCATTCACATAACTAGATGGTTGTTCCACATAAACTTCTTCTCGCAACTCCTCTTAGAAGAAGGTATTTTTTATATCCATTTGATGCATGATCCAACCTTTTGATGTAGCCATTTCTATGACAACCCTTATAGTGTCCATTTTAGCCATTGGAGCAAAGGTCTCCTCATAATCAATACCATGAGTATGCACATACTCTTTGGCAACCAACCATGCTTTATAACACTCAATAGATCCATATGTAAACCTTATAAACCCATTTGCAGCCAATAGATTTCTTGCATTCAGGTAAGGGCACTAACTCCCATGTGTCATTATCCATAAGTGTAATCATTTCTTCATCCATAGCATGTTCCCAATACTCATTACCCATTGCATCCTCAGAACAAGTGGGTTCTACATCATCATGCACAACCTTAGCCATGTATGCATTGTGATGAGCTACATAGCTATCATATGCCAATCGTTGCATTGGCTTTCGCACTTTACTTGACTTACATGGACCTAGATCACTACCAAATGCTTTAGCATCCTCTTGTGCCTCCCGCACACTAAGTGTTTTAATAGATGGAATCCCAAACTCCTCATCCAAGCTGTGCTCAGAGCCATCTGAATCAGCATCAACATGAGAGAAACCTAATGATACATATGTTACAATAGGTAAGTCCCCAACATTCTCCATACCTTTTCTTGACATCTGTGATGTACTTGGTGGTGTAATATGTGACCTCAATCTACCACTACAAGGTCTACCAAAATAGAACCATGACTAGGAGACTCTTGTAGTCCACTCAACGTCTATGACTACTAACCAATTTTCTGCATAGCCACACTGTCATGCTCATTAACCCCAACTATATTGTGCACATTACTATACCAGCTACTCATTTTATCAAAAACAACATCCTTGCTAACTCTCAGCTCACGTGTAGCAAGGTTATAACATCTATATCCCTTTTGTTCAAGACAATGTCCAAAAAATACACATTTTTGTGCTTTGGGATCCAATTTTTTGCACGACTCATCACAAATATGCACATAAGCAATTCATCCAAATACTTCCAAATAGAATAGATTTGGCTTTCTACCTGTAAACTTCTCTTCAGGCATCATACCATCATGTACAATAGTAGTGGGTTTCATGTTCATAATGTATACAGCAATAGTAAATGCTTCAGCCTAATAAGAATGAGGCAAGTTTCTTTCTAACATCCATGCACGAGCCACCTCTATAATATGCGTGTTTTTTTGCTTAGCAACTCCATTTTGTTGCAAATTATATCTACATGTATATTGTCTCTATATACCATTTTTTTGTAAAAATTTAGAAAACTCATTGGAGAGATATTCTCCCCGTCCATCTGATCTTAAGCATTTAATACACAACCCTATCTCCTTTTCAACCAAAGCCTTAAAACTTTTAAAGTGAGTGAACACCTCACTTTCCACACATATAAAGTAAACCCATACTTTGTGAGTATGATCATCGATGAAGGAAACATAATACTTGCAACCACTCAAAGTTGTAGTCTTTCTAGGATCCCATACATCAAAATATATCAATTCAAGTGGCTTCTTACATACATGCTTTTCTTGTGGAAACTCATGTCTTGCTTGCTTTCCAAGTTGACATGCTTCACATACTTTATGCATTCCATCAACTCTAAACTTAGGCAAGCCATCCACAATCTATTTTGATTGCATGTCTTTCAGTCATTGCACATTCACATGACTAATTCTCTTATGACAAATTTCAATATCAGCCACCACAACACCTAAACCTTGTGCAAACATGGTAGCATCCATTTCAGGAAAACTTACATCAAGAGTAAACAATCTACCAACATCTTTCCCTTTAGCAATCAATTTATAATCATTTTTGAGATCTTCTACAATGTGAACTAAACCTACAATCCCAGTTCTACCATCTGACAAACAAAAACCAAGTTTTTTGTAATATTTGGTACATGCTGCACATCAACCAAGTATTGAGTTTTTCCATTCTGCATATTCAAAAGAACAATTCCAACATGAGTAATGAGGTGAACTGTATCAATCCTTGTCTCCACATAGCCCAAAGACTCTAGAATGTGCATCTCTCTAAAAACCACTCTCCATGAGAAGTCATATGGTTGGAGGCACATAAATCTACATACTATACATCATTCTTTGATGAACCATCAACAATCATAGTGTTCATAAAGTGTTGCATAACAAACAATAATTCACTTCTGTCATCATTATTTTTGCTACTAGATGCATAGTTACCTTGCTACTTTTTTCCATTTCTGATTTCAACTTTCTTTTTGAAGCAATTTTTAGAAATATGGCATTTTTCCACAATGCCAACACTCTCTACTATCACTAGAATTATATTGCCTATTAAAATCTATAACTTGCTCTCTTTGGCTCCCCCTTCCTCAAGACTATCCTCCTCTATTTTGCTATGCATCATAACCTTGACCACAACCACTACCTTGGCCTTTGCCACGACCTCTACCTTTGCTAGTGGAGTAAAACACATGTTCAAACTTGTTCTTGCTTTGAGAAAAAGAGGAATCCAAGCCAAGGTTCTTCTCCTCAAGTATCAGCATAGAAATCAAGTCTACAAAACCAAGGATATCATCCCTCGTATTCATAGATGACCTGAAGCTCTTGTATTCATCTCTCCAAGTCCATCTAAGCATGCATGCACAACATCATCATCATCAACTACCACACTGATTTATCCAAGACCTTCCATAATACTCTTTATCTTCAAGGCATAATCATTAATGGACAAGTTACCTCTTTTTACTTAATTTGGCTTTGACTTGAGCTACAGCTTTCTGGCCTTTGTATTTACTTCAAATAGCCTTGCCAAATTCTTCCATGCAATAGCCAGGGTTTCTAATTCTTACAAATAGCCCATCATGCTATTTTTGACACTGAGAGGGATAGCCAATACATGACTTAACTTTATATCTTCTCTTAATCTTTCTTAGCCTTTAATTGTTCTATAGTAGCATTTTGTGCAGGAACTTCAAGTGCTACTACCATGTCTCCTTCAATATAATTCCAAACACCTTTTCTTGTCAAGAAATTTGTCATCCTGAACTTCCATGCAAGATAATTGTTCTTATCAAGCTTTTCATTTACAATTTGGTTGAAGTTGTCAAACATTTTGACAAAATAGAAAATGTTGCAAAAACATACAATCTGCAACAAGCTGATACCAAGTGTACAATAACTAAACATGCAACCTTTTTCACTCTGCGCAAAAATAACCATAATCTATATAAAAATACATTTTTTTCTGCAACCCAACAAACACCTCAATCCTTATACATATTCAAAATATGTAACTATGCTCCTGTAAACGGTGACACAATCGAAACTATAGTATACACAATATTGTCGGGACCACTTATAGGTCATGAATAGAGAATGAAATTACCTCAAATGGAAAAAGTCTTCCTGCTCACTAAGTTTCACTGCAATGGGAGAATGCAGCCCTACCAGTCTTAGGAGTCTCTTGTAGCTATAACTTAAGGCAAATCAAGAAAGGTGAAAGAGCTTCTTACACATTGATTGCTTGCTTGCTTTCGTGCTCCAATACCTTCACCCTAGCCTTCAATTGAGCTCCTCAGAGCCGTGGGATGGCTCTAATACCATGAAAACAAACAAGAGGGGAGAGAGGTGAAGCAGCCAAGAGCACACACACACAAAAGCAATATAGACTTGAGCACACACAGAGATAGGGTTGAGATCTTATTCTTCCACACAAAAGAACTAAGTCTACAACATGATAAAAGACTAATATGAAAGTACCACAATATATGTACACATGGTCACTAAGTGTGAACCTACTAGAAAGAAAGATGTAGCACAATAAATGTGCCATAATCAAGGATGGACTATGTGGGTGTAGCCCAGTTGTAGAATCACTAGTGTATCCTCAAGTTGGTTGCTTAACATGCCAGTGAACGATATCGTGCCCCATTAGCAAGGCACACAGTGGATTCGAGGTCATGTGCAGCTCAACATCTTAATACAAAAGTCATAGTGTCACATCCTTGCAACCTCCACATACATGCCTACCTAGAGAGGACATGCTATAAAAAAAGAGGAAAAGAAAAGTAAAGAGAAAACTTCACGTGCTAGTTCCTCACTCTCACTCACTCAAACCTTACATGCTCCCTCAACTCTACTACTCACCGGGATAGAGAAAGTGAAACAAGAATGAAAGAGAGCTTCACCTATGTAGTCCTTTAGTAACCTCACATGCACTCTCACTCTCCCTCTCCCTAACTCTCAAGCAAGCAGGTAGATGGATAACACGAAGTGTCGAGACTCAAGTTTGTATGTATATAAATGAGTTCATGTATTCTCTTTTTACTTTTATGCATAGGGTTTTGAGTTCAAGGCTCCCTTCATAAGTTGGGTATCCTACCCACTTTTTGAACTCTTGATTGGTCCTTTTCAATTTATGTATATACCTTACATTAATTGGACCAATCCTATCAAAAGTGAATAGACGCTTGGTGTCCACAACCTTATGTCATTGTAGGTCTTCTTATCTAATCTAGGATATTTTACCATTTTCACAAGAGAGCAGGTCTAAATATCGCATTAATATTGCAAAATAATTATACAAATAATTATATTGCCAAATAATTACACAATTTTTACAGGAGTACATCTAAATATCATATTAATATTGCAAAATTGTGAATGATGGTGGCTAAAATAATATATTGCAATCTAAAAAGTAATTGTTGTAAAAATAATTCCAATACTTTGTATTTGCATGCTTCTAGTTTGACTTCATACCCTTCCTTACTCATGAGGTTAACATGAGGCACCTCCAAAACATTTTTGAATATATTAGGTAAAATGTATTGTGATTCCTTTACAAAAGGTGGTTCAGTAAGAGCTATTTGCAAATTGTAGCTTGCACACATCAATGTTTGTTATCCAATGAGAACATCGTATTTTGGTATAACTACCTATACTTCATGGCTTTCATTGATAATTATTCTAGCTATGCCTGGGTATATGCTTTAAAAGCTAAGTTTGACGTGTTTTATGCTTCAAGAAATTTGTAAGCATGGCTGATATTTTATCAAGATGTAAAGTGGGCACTCTCCCTTCTGACCAAGGAAGGGAGTACATGTCAAAAAATTTGTAAGCGTGGATAAAAATTTATCAAGATATAAAGTGGGCACTCTCCCTTCCGATCAAGGAAGGGAGTATAAGTTCAAGGAGTTTAATGCATATCTAGCTTAACATGGGATAAAACATCAATGTACAATACTTCATACACCACAACAAAATGATGGAGCAAAGAGAAAACACATATCTCTCATGGAGATGGTACGATACATGATTAAAAGTCAAGCTTTGCTACATAGTTTCTAGTGTAAGATTGTTTTGCATGCACCGTATGTACTTAACAATTTTTCCACCATGGTATTGTAGTCTATCACTCCATGGCTTGGCTAAAAGGCCATCTGTTGCTCACATGTATGTTTTTACTTATCTATTTATGCATTAGTACTAGTGTACCAACACAAAAATTTAGATCACAAGGCTGTCAAATGCATCTTTATTGGTTATATATCAAAAGCATAGGTCATATCATCCACAAACTAAATGTACTTTGGTCAATTGTTATGTCTTTATAGAAGATATTGTTCGACCTTTAATTTCATGTACCAAAGAGAGAAACTCTTAAGTTTTCTATGACACTTTTTTGCATCTTTTTAATGGTGGTGGATAATCAAGTGTAGCACCAAGTAAGGTAACTTTTTTAGCCTATGCAAGTTTCTTAGATTCCACATATCAACCTATTTATCATGCAAATGTGAATGATGCACTTACTAATTAGCAATCTAAGTCTATGCTAAAATGGTTAGTGCAAGCATTGTTTGATAGTAAATTGGATGCACCTTGTCTAGTCACACTCGATCTAGCTCTCATAGTACCTCTTATGCATCACATTGTTATGCATTGGTTATTTCTAGTATATGTGATGAGAATGAGTATAGTTCTTTTGAAGAGGCACTAACTTTGAAAAAATGGATGGCTATTATGCAATTTGAATATGATGCTATTGCTAAAAATAATGCCTAGTTCTTATGTGACTTGTGTCCTAGTAAAAAGGCCAATGATACTCAGTGGATTTGCAAGTTGAAATATAAGCTAGATGGTAGTGTTGATCACTATAAGGCTAGACTTTGGAAAGGTTATGCTTAATAGAAGGGCATTGAATTTGATGAGACCTTTCCTCCCACTTTCTATATGACAACAATTCATAGCATTTGCGCGCTAGTAACCAATAATGGTTATAATGTACATCAATTGGGCATCACAATTACATTTTTGAATGGTGATTTACATGAAGTTTTTTTTTTTTCCAATCTCATAGTTTTATTTAGGAGTAGAAAAACAATGTATGCATACTGAAAAAGGCATTGTATGGTTTGAAACAAGAACCACGAGCTTAGTATGAGAAGATAGATGCATACATGGCTGCATGTGGTTTTAACAATAGCCCAATTGAGAGCATATTATATGTCAAATATGAGGGTAATGTACCACTAATCATTGTGATTTATGTCAATGGCATGTTGCTCACTCTCCTATTTTCATATGTTGTATGGCTAGAATAACTTGAATGAACTTGGTAATCCATTTCTTGAGTTGATTAAATTGACATACTATCATATTCATTCGTAAAAAAAGGGATATAAATATAAAATGTTCAATCAAAACTTACATTAGTAAAGCACTTGCAATCAAATGATTGAACTTTGTCAAACTTTAATTAGATAAAGTACCATGTCATGTATAATGTGTTGATTTTTCCATGACTAGCCATTGACTTTTTAAGCTTGTCCAATGCATTTGAAAGGCTTAATAGTCATATCTATTCTATATTTTTATATCACAATACCTAAATATTATATATAGTGACTTCTAAATATTGGCCTTATGTGATCATGTTTCATGGTTGTCTACATGGTCAACAACTACATTATGAATACATTTTTACTTGTATTGTTAAATCCTTTGAGTGCATTGTATTCCTTGATGATGAGGATTATTTTTTAAGGCTGGTGCAAATTAAAATCTTCATACTTTCATACCTCCAATGGAATGGAAAGCTTCATAGGCAACCCTTAATCATCCTTTAACTTATTCTCATCCTTTTTAATCTTTACATTTCCACCATGTAAACCAATGACTGGCAAGGCTACAATGTGGAATACACACATATTATCAACAAGTAAGACTCTTGATTCAACAACCAAACCATTAGCACAACTAAATATCCAATATAAATACATTATTTATCTCAAAGGATTTCATAAAAAATATATCATTTTCACATTGGATACTAAACTAGTTTTTGGATTTTCCTTGAAATTGTTGGATCAAGTTCGTTATTCATCAAGGTGATGGTAACCCATTATAGTTGTTTCTCCTTTGACAAGGTAGCATCATCAAGCTTCAACACAAATCTAAGAACACCATCACATTTAACCAAAGCCACTTCAAATAATCGAATAGAGTAGGATTGCAAGGCCTCTTATAAAATGTGTTATTGTATTCATTATACAACACATGTTGCTCAATAGTATGCATCTTAAATATGGAATTGAACTTCCAATTCTAGTAAAACTTCTTCATTTACTTGTTTTTGCTTTCTTTTTTGTGATGTCCGATTTGGAAATATCTATTCATGTCTCCTAGATTCCTTCATCTTTTATTGAAGAGATTTCCATATTCTTTATTGCATATGCCTATCTCATCCAACAATGCTTAGATATTGCCTAGGTTGAGTTGGTTCTCTTTCATGAGGACCTTTCCTACTTTGTAAGCTTCTAATATTTTTTAATCCTTTGAGATTGCTTGCAATAGCTTCCATATTCAAAAGCATTTTAATGTATGCAACCAAAGCCTTCAAGCTTAAATTTGTTTCTTCATTGCAATGCATGATATATCTATATTCAAAATCAAAATATTCAATTGTTATGAAGAAATTAAAACATGCTTTTTGAGATCAAGAAACAATGGACAATGAGCTTGCTTCACTGTGTGTAGCCTCATCTTAATACTTCACTTCATATTTGGAATTATTTATAAATTTCATGCATCTCATGCTGCTACTTCACAACTTCAAATCTGAAATATTCATAAGTTTCATGCATCATTTAAGAACCCTTAATACTCTCTTGTTTTTTATGAGCCGAGTGCCTAATCGGACTCAAAGGCAGAACCCTGTGCCACTAGCTTATTTCGCTACTTTTCTTTAGGACCAAGGTCCTTAGAAGACTCCTCTCCCAAGGGAAGGAGTGTGGGTAGACACTTAGCACCCCGATTCAAGGGTCCATGTAGTGTTGGACTCTCACCAGCTAAAACCACCGATCTCAATGGGTTCCCTCAAAGGGATGCCATACCCCAAGGCTGGGCATCGACTCAAAGGTAGTGTCCAGTCGCACTCAAGCAATTGCTGCCTCTCGACAACATTCACTTGCTTGAGCGAGGCAGTGCCATCATTGGTATGAGTACAAGCTTGCACACAAGATCACAAAGGGAGGATATCGTCATCTCCCTACCCGCAGTGGGCAGGGATCATGCATATAGTGCTCCCAGGTACCTCGACATCGCCTCATCAAGGAATCTTAATACTCTCTCTAAGCCTTAATTGACCCCTTTGTTTCTTGAGCTTCAAAATAGTCACCCTATTCTCTAATAGCTTTTTCTTAACATTGCTATAATGTTAACTTCAAGGCATTCTCTCTCTAACAAATCTCTTCTGACTATGCACATTGCTAATTGCATTTAAATGTTGTGGATATCTTGAGAGGTTGGTATACCAATCTCCAACAAAGATGCCCATCTCCAACAAAGCTAATCAAGGTTTTGATATGCTTGAATAGAGCCATATCTTGAGAGGTTGGTATACCAATCTCCAACAAAGATACCCATCTCCAACAAAGCTAATCAAGGTTTTGATATGCTTGAATAGAGCCATAGAGTTACATAGATGTCATGGATACAGTTCTCATTTGACACAAACATGTTCTTATATCCTTGTGATCTCCACATTTCTTTGATCACTAAAGACAAACCGCCCTCTCCATCTATGGTATTGATTCAACCCCATTCATCTCTTCAAGCTTGTGTGGTTTGTGAAGTTGCTTCCAACAATGAGAAGCAATCAAATCAGAATGTCTCACTATCATGGTTTCACATTGAGTACATCTACAAGTAACAAGCAAACCACTTGCATGGCATTCTAGCAAAAGGAGCTTCATCCTTCCTCAAGACAACTTGAAGTGACTTGTTTTCCATAAAAGCAAAGAGATGCTTCATTGCTTTTGTGTGTGCGTGTCCATTTGGGTTTTGTGTGTGCGCGCACGCGCACGTTCTAGATCTCACCAAAACTAAATAAAGGTCCATTTTGAAATAGACAAACAAGCCTCTAAAAGGATTCTTGCAAACACTCTTTTGGGTGATGGACCCACAAGTACATGATTGTACCACTACATTGATTCAACAACTCACCTTAGGATATTGGATAACCCATTGTAAGTTGTATCAATGAATTTTCAAACATTTAATGAAGCTTGATCAATCTCAATCTCCTTCAATGCATAAAACCTCAATATGAAGAAAGGCGCATTTACACTCACATTGTATAGTTATGTATGTGTACTTGCATCATTGTATCTACCAATGCACTAACACATCACACTAATAAGTACAAGACACCACAACCCTATAAACATAGACCAATAATATCAGTCCAAGTGCATCACACCAACTAATGATACCAGCCCAAACCTTGAAATTTGAGTCACACTATGTAACAAATGAGGCCAATAGTACCTCCATGTGCATCACACATACGCTTGTAACATACCACTCCAGGCCGACTTTGCAAGAGGTTGAATCACATCACATTCTAAACAACCGAGACAATTTATAGGATAGAATAAGAGAGGTCATAATACAAGCATATACTTTAACGTATTTCATGCAAAATGAAATGCCATGAATGAACAAAACCAACTTGACCTAAATTGAAGGACCCCACCAAAAGAGCCAAGCTTATGAACATCTCCACAGAAAGAGAGACTCCAAGAAGTTTCTGTCCTGTCCCTTTCATGAGAGAGGGTCATAGGAAGTTACTGCTAATTTATTTATTTGTACTTGATTTATGTAAGAGTGTACCAGAGCCACTATTTTTAACAATCCTACCATTCATTTATATAAGAAGACACCAAAGCAACTAGTCTTAGCAATCCTGTTATTCTGACCAACGTAAAATACCCACAAAACCAAAATTGTGAATCTGCCCAAGCCCTCGCACACAGACGAAGCACAGAAGTATTGTTCACCAATGAATACACAGCTTGCACAGTACATCTGTTACTGTTGAATATTAGCTGATAAAACAGAGCTGAAGGATGAACAAATGGAGATTTTGGAAGCATGTGCATTATTGAAGCTCATCTGCTGGACCGCAGGAAACAATATGGTTCACTGAACATAACTACGCTAGAGTATATCTCATCCATATCTTCAATTCGCTTTAGCCTTCCCTTGCTGGGCTGTAGGAAGTAGCTGTGACAGGCACACACACAAATCTACTTGTCAACTTCAATAAGGATGATGCCAACCATAGCCGAGAGATTGTATGAAATATTGAAAACCTACTACCTGTATCACCTGCTCTGAGGCTACACCTAAGACAAATCTAATGTGTGTATCCAGTAATGGTATTGAAAAGGAAATATTCAGCTGAAAAGTAAAGAAAGCATCGTGAACATTATTCACCTGATACAAGGAAATCAATGAAGTGGCAAAGCCCAAAGCACCAGTAACACGTGGTGTAACTTTCTTTGGCGCCAATTGGAGGAGGCCGATTGCAACAACAATATCAAGCGAAGACTTGGTCAATGATAAAACTCGTTGCTGTGCTTGACTGTGAAGTCTCTTCCGCTCCTGTGAAGTCCATGCTCAGAAGCTTTAGATTCAAAGGCAAAATGCTAAGGGCATTCAGTGTTTACATTTAAATAAAGTGAACTTGTGAAGAAGTAAATTCTTACTCTTTTAGTGGAACAGTAGACATCAACTTGTGGCATACAGTGAAAGTGCTAGACTTTTATCAGAAAACATTTGGAAGAAGAAACTTACAATTACAACTGACTTATAAGAACCAAATCAAAGGAGAATGAAGGATGATTGCAAAGAGCTAATGCCAACGCTGTTTGAGAGCTAACTTATATACAGAGAACAGAGAAGTGCCTGAAGGTCTCAAATAATACAAGAAAGCAGCTAACAGGTCCAGCCTTAAGCAAATTAGTGTGATCTGAAAACACAGACTTGTACCGGAAATTGAAGGTCCGGATTTAAGGACTGGAACGAACTGCAGATTACCTGCAAGACTGCAACGAAACACAGACTACATAAAGGCTTTTTCTCAAGTGCTGACAACAGGTTCATAATGCAACATCCAGCCTTGAGCAAATGAGTAGTAACTATCTGTGAGAATCAGAGACTTGGGATTCATATACGAGGACTGCAACAAACTGTAGTCCATAATGCCACATCCAGCATTGAGCAGCTTGATGGTAACCATATATGAGAATCAGGGACTTGGTAGAATTCATATCCAAGGACTGCAATGGACTGCAGACTACCTGCATGGCTGCAATGAAATGGAGACTATGTACAGACTTTTTTCCATGTGATTACAAAAGGTGCATAATGCAACTTACACATACGGACCTTCAAGGGTGACAAATACAGACCTTCCCAAGGCTGACGAACAATACTATAAACTTTAACTGCCTACCAAATTGCAAAATGTAAGAGAGAGTTGCTGCCACTCAAAATTTGCTTATAGAGCCACACTTCAAAATATTCAGTAAAAACAGACAAGAAACCACATCGATGATAACTGACTCAAAGTATGCTCACAGAAGCCACATTTAAAACATTCAATGAAATAGAGAAGAAAAAAAACACAAATTGTTTGTTCTTGTCCAAAACTTACATGTTGGTCAACTGCACGCTTCTCTTTCAACATAAGTCGTAACAACTCAGATAACTGGCCCAAAAAAGACCCCAGGAATATTAGAACCTGGCCATTCTTGGAGAACTTACTACTGCAAAAGATTCGCCATGTTATTTATACCTCGAGCAAAGAGTTTGTAGTACAGCCTCCTAGGAAACAGTACAGTGACAGCTTCGAAATCAGTTCTGTACGCTCCTTGTTCTTTAGTAATGTCACAAGCACCAACTTAGAAACTTCTTATAGGCAGTCTTGCACTAATATAAATACTGATTATAACGATGAATACACAGATAAATAAACTTATCTGATTACAACTTAACTGTTATAAGAAATTGTAAGTGCAAAAAGTAAAAGTTGGAGCCAAACCTTATAAATGCCTGTCCTACCAGCCCAAACCAGTTGATCAAGTAGAAAAAATGTAGCCATCAGTGAGCTTTTGGACTGTCACAAGCAATATATACACACTATTAGCAATCATCTGTAATCTGAAAACTGCAGGTAATTACAATCATGTAAAGTGGATATCCAAATGACTTGCCTTTGCAAGCAGGATCAATGGCACCGGTGTATCTTTAGATGGTGGTCTTAGTAAGGCTTCTAACTCATTAACATACTGTACACATCAACACCATCATTAGTTCCATTAAAGATAGCTACATGAAAACTTACAGAAAATATGAGCTGTCTGGCAACCTTAAACAAACGGAAAACTTTCCGAGCTAAACTTGTAGATTTGTCAACTTCTCGGGCCACTCCTGGTTCACCAGCACTGACAAACTTGGAACCATACTGAATTGCTCGACATATCTTATCCCTAGCCTCAGATTGGCTCAGAAACAATTTTATCAAAGCAAGTTCAGCTCTGGTGGCATCTATTGTATCCATTCTTAAAGCTGCTGAGATTATAATCTGGACAAGTAAAATCACACTGCTTTTAGGAAAACCACACAACTATGTGGAGAACGCCTGCCAACATAGACATAAAATAACTTTGCACATTATTTCTTATATGCTGTTTAACTGTGTTTGTGCAGCATTACCAGAGACGGAAGAACTTGTAAATGTGAATACCAGTAATATCAATGTCATAGGTCACAGAAAAAATCATTGTATATACAGTCACTGGCAAAAGCTGCAGCAATGACTCAAATACAGATCACACAGACATGATGAGGTGGTGCAGCCACTACAGCACACCACTTTACAGTGCCATGCACTCCAACAGACCCTCACCATTGAACAATCATACGTACAACTTTAACAAAATGAGTGAATCTGGTACATGTGGTACGAAATAGGTGAACCCACTACATGCAGAGAATGGCATCAAAAGGCATCACGACTTTAGAGATTGACCGTAACACAATGGCCACATCAACATTTGTCAAGCATACCATTTTTGGCCTGTTTGCAATGGCTGCCTTTGCAAAGTACACCTGCTTGTCATAGTACTCTAATAAGACCCAATACTTTTTTCTTTATGAGATATTAAGGGATAAAGCAAGATAGCTTGTGACAAATAGGGCTTTCACACATTAACAGCACCTCCTTCCTTCTGCATTCAATGCGAGTGAGTCCAGGTCTTAGCACAGTAAACTATGCCTTATTCTTCTAACTATACCTCATTTGGGTACAGTTTGCAGATGGGGGCAGTGTTTCTACAATCACGATTAACAGATGCATGGGACCCTGTGCAAAACCCCTCAAAGACATTGCATTGTGAGGATTCTCTCCCCGCCACCATCTGGATGTATGTTACAAGAGCCCTAAGAGCAACGAAACAGTTTTATGTCATGTTTTGATTCCTCCTAGTCTACAACTCCACAACTGACAATCCGCATTGAAGTACTATGGTATGCTCTGGCCAAGAGAATCAACTGCACCCATGGCAGATTTCAGTTAATCAAAGTCATCGCAACACTGCTAACACAACACTGGTGCCCAATTATCTAGCGCACAAAATCAATCTGCCAGACAAATGCTAATAGCCTACCTCATCTATGTCATGCTTTGATTGCGTTGTGTTTACCTCCTCAAACATCCAACATTCTGATCCATTATCCAACTACTACTACAGCTAACACTATTGATCGAGCATCCCATCACCTTGCTCAGGATCCAAGATCTCCGTGTGGAGGATCAAACATCTCACCATCAATAATTGTATGTTTTGTCACCTGCTTCTGAATCATGCAGCTCACTGATCCATTATCCAACGACTGCTTCAATTACCAGTATCCATTGGGTAACACACTCGGTATCAATCATTTATGTTATGGATCAGCATAAGCTGAAACTCCCAGCTGCGAGATTTCAAGAGCGCACTTTAGAAATAACCTTCTAGTTCACCACCTGGTTTTAAAACATGTCTATCAGGAAATTTAAGCTTACCTCTTGTTCACAAAGAACACAAAGCATCACTTGCAGCTGAAACAAAAAGCCTCAAAGCCGGATTAACAAAGCCATAAAACAGGAATTTTCTCCTCCATCTTAAAGTCATATAGTGGCTCGATGGTTCTTCCCCCCCCGCCCCCTCCCCCCCCCCCCTTCCCCTCCATCCTGAAGCCATATATTGGCAGGGATATTTGCTTTTTTCTTGAAAATTCTGGCAAAAACATTCACCGAGAACTGTTTTCCGAGCTGAAGAAATTCAAGGAGACAAGATTGAAACAGAGGACTTCAAAAATAATGCCACTGAGATTTCAGGTTCATGACGGGGGGGTCAGATTTCTTCGTTCTCAATCTCTGGTTGAAGCAAGCAGAATTAGGAAAACAGAAAAACGCAGAGAGAGAGAGAGAGAGAGAAGTATATACACACACACACACACACACTCAGAGAGAGAGAGAGAGAGAGAGAGAGAGAGAGAGAGAGAGAGAGAGTACCTGCAAATTCCACAGGAGAGATCAAAACGAACACGAGTCCCAGGAAGAGAAAAAGCTGAAGAGGAGAGAGGATCGTATCAAGCAGAGGGAGGGGAGGGGAGGGTCCCCAGCATAAAAATAGAATGGAAACTTGAATCTCTGATTTTGATTTATTATTCCGTTTTTCTTTTTTTCTCTTTAAGTAGAGGAGGCCGAGGCCTCTCCCCCCCCCCCATCACAAATTGGGCTACATTCGGGCCTGTATTCCCTCCACCTCAGCTTTGCCCTCGTGGCATCACACCTGACGCCCTCCCCAGCCCCAAAGGGCCCTCGTTGTGCCCACCCGGACATCGCTCGCCCACCGGTCACAACACCACGCTCCAAAGGAACAAATTAGGCCCATTACAAACTAGTATACATGGCCACAAGACCCCGATACCTAAAAAATGAACTATGTGAATAGTCGTGACAAAAAATATTTAATGTATATATATTCGAATATCAAAATGCCATTGGTTAGTTGTTGATAGAATTTGTGGTTGCACTTTACAAGTGTCATTATATGGACATTTCACCTCTTTAGCAAATCCATAATTTGTTTCATGTTAGCTTAATGAAACCCTTTTAAGGAAAAACTACCTATTATACCAATTTTATATGATTCACCATTAGGGTAAGGGAGCCAACAAAAATACACCCTGCAATATAGTCCCACCACACTCCCTCTTAAACTGCAACAAGGTACGCATAAAGACAAAAACTTGATGATTTGACTGGAAGAAAGGAAGCATCCTGATTCCTCGACCTTTTTCAACCACGTGGTTTGCCTTTTGACTAACTGACCATTGGCACCTACTTGCAATAGGTTACCTAGCAAGTTTTTCTCCATTAACAAACCTTGGTGCACTTCGATCTTGCTATGTGGAAGAGAGTAGGTGCTCAAATCTTTTTTCTCACCTTGCCTCATGCTTGACAAGGTCAGCATTAAACGGTTTTTGAAAAATCCTAATATGTTGGATTTTTGAAAGGGGGCTTCGTAGCTACCGCTATATCAGCCCCCTTACCCTACTTGACAAAGATAACGAAATATTAGCACCCAAAGTTATCCTTAACCATGACCAAACCACTACTACTAATCAATGCCATAAATACTTAGTTAAGTATAAGAATCATTCTATTGACGAATCCTAGTGGATTTAAAAGTTATCTCTTACTATGGTGTATGACTATCTAATATCTACATACTACTCACAATCACATTAAGTCCAAGCAGGCATAGATTCACTACACGATGTAGTGTTTCAAAAATCCATGGCTATCTTATTTTCATAGGGGATGTGCATTCACCACATGAGGTAGCACATATTGCAGTATGTATTACATTGTTTAGATTTGCCATATGAGGCAACACCGGCATGTGGCTAATCACCCATGCTATTTCTTTTTCATCAACTAAGGATAGTTGCTTTTTAACCCTTAGTTAATGTTATGATAATTTTTAAATTTTATTAATCAAAATAATATACCATTTATGTACTTATTTTGTGATTGTTTATTTTTCTATTTGCCATATAATAGTGACGTTTCATAAGTGGCACTACCTATAACATTGGTTGCATTGTACTTGGTGGATAGATGGCATGGAATTAATGTGTTTTGTGTTTGTAGTGAGAAAATTATTAGATAGATTTATATGACTGAATTTATTTTTATGTTTACTAGTGGAGCACCTTTAGTGTACGGGATTTATTATTTCAAGTGCTACTATTGCATGGATTTATTTATGTGCTTTTACACGAAAATTTTTACTATTGTTGGATTATGGCCTTAGGGTAAGGTCTTTAGGTCTCAAGAGCCCATTGGTGATATTTGATTTCAAGAACTGTCAAGTTGCCAAAGACACTAGAAGTTACTAAAAGCACCATGTTCACAAGCTATCATAAATATTAACTATCATAGATCTATGGAGCCATATTCGGTGTTTGGGTTTCAATAGTCCACTAATCTTAACTAAATTCAAAAATTGTCAAGTTGCCAAAGGCACCAAAAGCTATCACAAATAGTAGCTACTAAAAATGGTAAGTGAGAGCCATCTAAAAGTAGAAAGAATAGACCAAGGTGGCTACTAGAAAAATAGCAAGCTAATGTTTAGAGATATTTAAGGCCCAAATTTTGTTTGTAATCTTGTGACAAATCCATATCATCTTTTCCAACATACCCATAGCACGTGTAGAATGGTATTGTAAATTTTGAGCAAAAAGTCACTCTCATGCAAATTGTATAAACTTTTGGGTAAGACCAAAAAGTCTAGCAAGTATATGTGCGTTATAATATTCTAGATAATAAATAGAACAATCCCATGCATACAATGTAAAATCAAGTGGGCAAAGTGTGAAGGCTAGTCTAAAGATTGGGAATTGTAAGTGGACAATAGAGGGACAAAATGGTTGAGTATGCCAACCCAAAAATAAATAATATGATATAATATGTAAAATCAGATAGAAATCTCATCTTGTGTATAAAAACTTGAAGGATCTTGCTTCCTTCATCTTCCCATTTGGCTTTCACCATAGCCAAAGTTTGAGTGAGTAAGCATATGTGTGTGTGACTATGGGTGAAGCCTCTCTTCTCCATTTTGTTGCTCCTCTCTTCTCCATTCTGTTGCTCCTTCCTTCTCCTTCTGTAACACCCCATAGGACCCCTCCCCTGTAATTTCAAAAAGAGAAAAATATATTACCTTTAGTACAATTTTTTTTACTCCCCCTCTCTCCCCGCCGACAGCACGTCGGGGAGAGAGAGAGAGATGGAGTGATGGTGTTGGGGGGCATGCAACCCCCCAAGTGTGAGGGGTGGCCATGCCACCTACCTCCTCCCCTCCCCTAGGGAGGCTTCTCCCCTCCCCCGGCAAGAGATGCAAGAGGCTACACCCCCCCCTTTTCCATACGTCGCACCTTTCCCCCCTAGCTGCTGCACAGGGCCACCCGGGCCTCCGTCCCGAGCCACCTTCCCCCCTGGCCGTCAGTCGGCCCTATCTCCCCCCTCCTCTCTGGCGGCGCTACATACTCCTCCCCTAGGCCTCTCGACTGGGGCGTTCCCCCCCCCCCCCCCCCCCCCCCGGTTCTGCTGAATCGGGCCCCTAGGCCTTCGACTATAGTCAACCCCCGTTTACCAGACGATGTGGGACCCTCCCCAAGGCCCTCCAAACAAAGCCACCTCCCCCCTAAGCGCCATCCAGTTCGGCCGTGAGGAGAGAAGTGAAAGTAGGAGTGAGAGAGAGAAGAGGAGGAAGAGGGAGAGGAGGAGGAGTGAAGAGAAAGAAGGAGGGAGAGAGAGAAGAGGAGGAAGAGGGAGAGAGAAGGAGAAGGAGAGAAGAAGAAGGAGAGGGAGAGTGAAGAGAAGAAGGGAGAGAGAAGGAGAAGGAGAGAAGAGAAAGAAGGAGGGAGAGAGAGAAGAGGAAGGAGAGGGAGAGAGAAGGAGAAGGAGAGAAGAATAAGGAGAGGGAGAGTGGAGAGAAGAAGGGAGAGAGAAGAAGGAGAGAAGAAGAAGAAGTGGGAGAGAGAAGAGAAGAAGAAGAAGAGAAGGAGTGGGAGAGAGAAGAGAAGAAGAGGGAGAGAAGGAGAAGGAGGGAAGAGAAGGAAAGAAGAGAGAAGTAGAAGAAGGAGAAAAAAGAAAGGGGTAGAGGAGAGGAGAGGAGAAGAAGGAGAAGGAGAGAGGCAGAGGGAGAGGGAGAGAGGTAGAGGAGAAAGAAGAAGCGGTAGAAAGAAGTAGAAGAAGAAGAAGAAGAAGAAGAAGAAGAGTAAAGGAGAAAAGAAGAGAAGAGGAAGAGAAAGAGAGGGAAGGAGCGGAAGGAGCGGAAGGAGAAAAGAAGTGGGAGAGGAAGAAGGAGAAGAAGAGAGGGAGAGAGAGAGAGAGAGGGAGAAAGAAAGAAGGAGAGGGAGTGCGAGTTGGTGAGTAACCGCAACAAGCCACATCCAAACCACTCTCTGGGCAAAGGACCCCATCTAGTGGTCTTTCCCACCTGAACGTGTCAACCCGAAACCCGTTAAGGTCCGGATTGCCCAATCTCCGCGAGGCGAATGGCTCCCAAGAAGAAAGTCGCGAGAAGCGTAGGCGCCCAAGCTACCGATAATGTTGGAGAGGTGAGCGGAGCAACCAACGCCGCACATATGAATCAAGCCCAGGTTCTAAGCTTTAAAATTAATTAGGAATTATTTCTCGTCGAAGGGATGAAAGGATTGATGACGTGCATGGAACAAGAACGAGTCTTAGGGTTCTGTTTACTCTAAGAACTAAGTTGCATGCTCGAAATGGTAGAGTTTGGAATTCGCATAAGATTTTATGCATGAAATGATAGTTTTTACTCACATAAAATGATAAGGTTATCGCCTTACCTCACATGAAATGATAGCTTTTACACACATAAAATGATAAGATTATCACCTTACTTCACATAAAATAATAGCTTTTTAACCAGTTCAGTGCATGAATAGTCGTTTAGAATTCACGTTTCGCAATCATGGTTAAAAGAAGCACATGAAATGTTATTTTCTGTTCATGAGATACACTTGCATCATTAGACAAAACCCTAGACTTTCATATACGCAAGTCACATGTGATCCGGTGCATTAGAAATAAGTACTCGTTGCTAGGATTAAAGAGAGATAAAAGTCGTTGGGAGGTACAAATATACTAAACGCACAATGTGCATGATGGTTAAGGCTGATTGGGAAATCCTGCATAGAACCGCACTAAGAGAATTGGAAGGATCGCATGCATCTAGACTGCATCGTGAAAGTCTAAACGAAGAATCATGTGTTGCCATGTGTGTTAATTGAGCTTGGTTGGAATTAGAGATTAAAAACCCTAGGTTGCGAATAAGGCATGTCCGTTGCCTTGACTAACCAGCTAATGCTTGAGTTAGGGACTAAGATACCCTAAGGTAAAACCCAAGG
Source organism: Lygodium microphyllum (assembly GCF_053477565.2). NCBI lineage: Eukaryota > Viridiplantae > Streptophyta > Polypodiopsida > Schizaeales > Lygodiaceae > Lygodium > Lygodium microphyllum. The sequence continues at coordinate 43,705,935 of NC_141149.1, read as the reverse complement.
GAAAAGGGCAAGTATAAGTCAACTTACCAGGACCATTTGCTTGCATATCTTGTTTGAAATTATTGGGATCTCACCAAGTCACGAAAAGACCCAAGATCGGATGCTGGGAGCATCCAGGAAAAAAGGAGTCACACCTTAGCAGTCGGTCGTACAAACGACCTCCGAAATGTTCGTGCTTGTACTTAGGTATATTAATTGATATCTTTGCTCAAGGAACTAATTCAAGGAAATCACTTAATGCTTCAAGTTGAAAGCTTGGAGGGAGAGGCAGGAACAGTTACCTCCGACTGTCTGCTTGGCCCTATCTAAGGGGGTTGTTAGCAATGCCGGGTATATGGACCTAACCCGCCGCGAGAGGTCTCTCCATGGGTGCTACTTGGAGGCGGGAGGACGCTTGGGTGCCAGGGGAGGATCTAGTTGTAAATCCCTTGCCTCCGGATCCCGCACAAGAGGCCGACGTGACTCGAGATGGGATCTCGAGGCCCATGTACTAGTCAACGGGCGGAACTTGGAGGAGCAATCCTGTAGATTGCTGGGATAGCCTTCGGGCATGATATTGGATGTACTCATGTCAAGATTGTGGGAGAGAAGGAAGGAGTCTCACCTGTAGCTTTCTTGCTTGCACAATGGGGGAATACACACAAAGGTGGAGGCTGAAAACAGTTTTCCTCTTCTTAGTTGTGTAAGCCAAAAAGAAGTCTCATACAAAGGAATAGAAGAACCCTATATATGGGTTTCAAACCAAAGACAACTAACTAAGGTGGCATACTAACTGAGCCACGAACTAGAGTAGATAAGGATAGCTGTCATCTAGCTATTATTCATGGGCGGTGTACCAACCGCATCTGCAACTGACATGTCGGTGACATAAATGCACAACGGTCACCCTGGCATATCACGAGTGGAGCTCGATATCTCAACACTCCCCCTCGAGCTTAATCCCAATTCATGTACACCAAGCAGGTCTCTGAACTTGCGCAGCTTCTCTGCGCCCAATGCCTTCGTGAATATGTCAGCTACCTAATCCTCTGTGCTGACATAAACTAGATCAATAAGACCTAGTAAAACCCTCTCCCGCACATAGTGATAATGCACCTCAATGTGCTTTGTTCTAGCATGATAGACTGGGTTATTTGCCAAGTATATACTACTCATGTTGTCACAATAAATGACAACTGGCCCATCTATAGGCTGATGCATATCATAAAGTAGCTTATGCAGCCAAGCTACCTCACATGCAGCCATTGCTGCGCCCCTGTACTCAGCCTCTGTGCTCGACAAGGCTCCAAGTGACTGCAGCACTCCCAAAGGAGAACACATATCCACTGGTAGATCGTCTATCAGAAATACTACCAGCCCAATCAGCATCAGTGTATCCATGCAACTGTATCTGAACCCCAGTCTCATAAAATAGTCCATATTGCAATGTGGACTTCACATACCTGAGTATGCGTCTAGCCGCATCCAAATGCGGTTTCCTTGGAGCCTGCATAAACTGACTTACCAATCCAACAGCATAGCTCAAATCTGGCCTGGTAATAGTCATATAAATCAAGCTTCCTACTATGCGTATGTACATAGTAGAGTCTTCCAGAAGCTCACCTGCATCTGCGCTCAGCTTCACATTTTGCTCCAAAGAAACTGAAATAGGCTTATAGCCTATCATCCCATATTTGGACAGCATGTCCAATCCATACTGCCTCTGCAAGAGCTGTATTCCACTTGGTGATCTAATCACCTCAATGCCCAAGAAATAACGCAGCTCTCCCAAATCCTTCATCTCAAACTTTTGCTTCAATAGCATTTTCACATGAAGGATATCTTCATCACTGTCACCTGTCATAATCAAATCATCAACATAAATGACAAGTAGCATAATACCTTTCTCTGTTTTTCTCACATAAAGTGAGAAATCTGCCTTGGAAATCTGAAAACCAATAGTGATAAGATACTGTCATATCTTGTCAGACCATGCTCTAGGTGCTTGCTTCAAGCCATACAATGCTTTCTTCAACCTGCAAACAAACTCAGGATGAACAACATGCACATAACCTGGTGGCTGCTCCATATATACCTCTTCTTGCAAACCACCATGCAAGAAGGCATTCTTTACATCCATCTGATGTAAAGACCATTCCTTTGACGCAGCCATAGCAATGACTGCTCTTACGGTTGCCATCCTTGCAACCGGACTGAATGTTTCTTCATAGTCAATGCCATATGTTTGTGCATACCCCTTGACTACTAATCTTGCCTTGTATATGTTCACAGAACCATCTGCATTGTGCTTCACCTTATAAACCCACTTACAGCCAATTGCATTCTTACCTTTAGGCAAAGGTACCAATTCCCATGTAGCATTTGCTTCCAAGGCATCCATTTCTTCATCCATGGCTTTCTCCCATTTTTCTTTTCCCATGGCTTGCTCAAAAGAAGTGGGTTCTGGTTCCTGTATCACTTTGACCATATATGCATAGTGAATGGCTGTAAATCCATCATATTTCAGCCTATCCACAGGATACCTAACTCTGGTTGACCTGCGCAAAGTAGGTTCACTCCCAGGTGCTCTCAAAACATCCCTGGTCTTCCTTACTCCAGGTGTAACAATAGAAGGAATACCCAACTCATCATCAATGCTCTGTTCTAAGCCACTGGATTCACCATCCACATAAGAGTGACATGCATTCACATCAAACATGGGCTGATCTATATTCTCTTTTCCTTTTCGTGACACATGCATACCACTATTTGCACTGCCTTGAGAAGATTCTCCTGATCTCAATCTCCTATCCATGGCGAAGAATGTGAACCACTGCTAGAGGACGCTCCAGGTCCACTAATATTTTGTGACTGCTGCTGTGAATTCTATGCAGCATTACCATTTTGTGCATCTACATCATCAATCACATTTACTGGTTTATACCAGCTACTCATCTCATCAAAAACAACATCTCTGCTCACTGTAAACTTACCATTAGAAAGGTTATAGCATCTATACCCTTTTTGCTCTGCAGAGAGTAACCAATAAAGATGTACTTCTCAGCTTTTGGATCCAACTTGGATCTCAACTCATCTGGCACATGTACATAGGCAATGCAACAAAAAATTTTCAAATGAGAAATATCTCGTTTCCTACCAGTATACCTCTCCTCTGGAGTCATCCCATGTATTGCTGCAGTGGGAGTCCTGTTTATTATGTAGACTGTTGTAGCAACTGCTTCAGCCCAATAAAAATCTGGCAGGTCTTTTTCATTGAGCATGGCACGAGATACCTCTCCAATATGCCTATTTTTTCTTTCTGCAATTCCATTTTGCTGTGGAGTATGACTGCATGAATATTGCTGCTTTATGCCATGCTCCTGCAAGAACCTTGCAAACTCATTTGAGAGGTACTCTCCCCCTCCATCTGACCTTAGGCATTTTATTTGCAGGCCTGTTTCTTTTTCAACCATAGCTTTAAGAGTTTTGAAATGCCCAAAAACTTCACTTTTCTTTTTCATAAAATACACCCAAACTTTTCTGCTATAGTCATCAATAAAAGTGACAAAATAATGATAGCCTCCAAAAGATGCAGCTTTAGTAGTCCACACATCAGAGTGGATTAATTCCAATGGCTTCTTACTCTCTTGAACATATCTAGGAAATGGTTTCCTTGCCTGTTTTCCAAACCGACAGGCTTCACATACCTTATGTATTTCTGCAATCTTGAATTTAGGCAACCCTGCAACAATGTTTTGGGCCTGCATTGATTTAAGTCGCTGTACATTAACATGACCAATGCGTTTATGCCAGATATCAATATCTGCAACTACTACCGGTTCCATGTGCTAACATTGCTGCACTCAATTCAGACATGTATGCATCCAATGTAAACATTCTGGCCTTCTTATTTCCTTTTGCTATCAAGCGACCTTTATTTTTCATATCCTCAACAAAGCATCCATGAGGATTAAATCTGACCTGCAAGCCCTGTTCAACCATTTGACCAACAGAAACGAGATTCTTGGTGATATTCGGGACATGAAATACATTGGACAGGTATTTCTTTTTCCCATCCTGCATAGACAAAGGAATTTTTCCAATCTGCACAATAGGATGTGCAGTATCATCACCAGTCTCCACAAATCCTGGTTTTTCCATTTTCCTTGCATCCTCCATCCATTCTGCATGACCTGTCATATGGTTTGATGCACTTGAGTCAACATACCACACATCATTGCTTTCTTCTGCACTTGTCACAGAATTGTTCATGTGCTGCACCATAAACAAATGCTCATTTCTGTCATCACCCTGTCTACTAGAAGATGAATAATTTCCTTGTTGCAATTTTCCATTCATGATGTCATTCTGCTTTTTATAGCAATCTTTAGCCATATGACCCATTTTACCACAGTAGTAGCATTCAACATTATTGTTTGCATTTTGGCCTCTTTGCCATCCACCACGACCTCTTTGGCTCCCCCTGCCTCTAGAGTTACCACATCCTCCTCCATAGGACTGGGTTTCTTGAGTCTGCTGCATATTTTGATTTCTACCACGGCCTCCAAATCGGCCTCCTCTACCTCTGCCTCTACCTCTTCCAGCATTTGAGTAGAAGACAGTTTCTTTTGAAGTTCCTCCTGAAGAAGATGCACCACCATTTCTCTGCTCCTCAGAAATTAGAAGAGCAATCAACTCCTCAAAATCAAGAAATCTTTCACGAACTGAAATGGATGTCCGAAACTGTGCATAATCCTTTCCTAGACCATTCAAGGTCACAGAAACTAAATCATCATCTTCCACTGGCGACCCAATGGAAGCAAGTGCATCTGCAATCTTCTTCACCTTCATGTGGTAGTCATTGATGCTCATACTCTCTCTTTGCACATTATGCAACTCTTGCTTGAGCTGCATTTTCCTGGCTTGCGTATTTGTACTATACATTTTTGACAAAGTATCCCATGCCTCCTTTGGCGTACTTGCATCCTGAATATGCACAATCATAGAGTCTGAAATACTGATAGACAGCCAGTACATAACTTTCCTGGCTCTCTCATGCCATGCTTTGAATGCCTGCATTTGCTGTTGATTGGGAACATCAGGAAAAACTGGTTCTTCTTCATTTCCTGCAACAAATTCCCAATATCCTTTTCCCATAAGGAAATTCGTCATTCTAAACTTCCATGCTTGGAAGTTGTTCTTGTCAAGCTTTTCAGTTACAATCCGTGAAAGAGAATCAAACGCCTTTATAGAACACTGCAAAAAATTCTGTCACTGCAAAAAACACAGCTTCACCCTCACAAGGGCAAATCTGCAAAACTGGCGAAAGTGGTATTTGACCACACAGTCACTTCCTAGTGACGATTTTGCATAAACAGGAACCAAGGATGATTTTGTAACTCCCAATGTCTCTGCACACAAGCATACGATGCAATTTCTACAGTAACTTTTCACCGACGTGTAGAACAGTGGCTGCATAGCATAAAACCGGGCCTTTTCCTGAGTGCGTGCAGAAAACTTCTGCCTCCAAAATAGGCCCCAAAATGGCCTCAAATAAAAAATACTTCCCTCTTGCTTCACCGCGAAGGGCGTCTCAACCTGAGACAATGCACTCTTGCAATTTCCGGTTGTGCTACCTGCAGAGATCTGCTCCCAAAACAGAAAATGAAAGCAACACTGCTCCTCTTACCAGAACACCGCGAGGTTGGCTTGCTTTCTTGAGCTCCTTACCACGAACAAGGCTCTGATACCATGTCAAGATTGTGGGAGAGAAGGAAGGAGTCTCACCTGTAGCTTTCTTGCTTGCACAATGGGGGAATACACACAAAGGTGGAGGCTGAAAACAGTTTTCCTCTTCTTAGTTGTGTAAGCCAAAAAGAAGTCTCATACAAAGGAATAGAAGAACCCTATATATGGGTTTCAAACCAAAGACAACTAACTAAGGTGGCATACTAACTGAGCCACGAACTAGAGTAGATAAGGATAGCTGTCATCTAGCTATTATTCATGGGCGGTGTACCAACCGCATCTGCACAACTGACACGTACATCGGTGACATAAATGCACAACGGTCACCCTGGCATATCACGAGTGGAGCTCGATATCTCAACAACTCCAGGATTTTGATCAATAAAGAGCAGTTATTGGAGAAAAAGGAACTTGCTTGACATTGTTTTTGTGTCAATGCCTAAGTTATGTGAAGGAACCCGTGATTAATTTGTTTAATTAAGGAAGCTGGTTTGCATGTCAAAACGTAATGTGTTAGGTAATTAGATAACTAAAGCAAACTAAGGAAAGTGCAGTGGGTGTGACTTAGGTCCATCCTATGGAAGGGTGGTCCCGGTTAGCTAGGAACTTTTCTCAAATGATGAGATAATAAGACAATGAAGACCTAGTGTCAGTAGATGTAGAAATTCTAATTTATTCTATTTTAGGGGAAAGGAATGGGACTATGCCGTATTGCAGAGGGGGTGACCTTCACATCCCTCTCGTTTCCCATTCTCCATGAACCAAGTGCAGCATGAATCCACTTCGACTCTGTTGTTCCTACACAAAGTGGTACATCTGGAGCTCAACACTAGCTTCTTCCTAGAGACTTTGCTGATAGGAAAGGAACCTTGACCTCAGGTCGATCCCAAGTGGAAACGGCTGGACACTTCCGCTCGGGGCAAACTCGGGAAGACCTAGATCGCAAACCCTATGTCATTTCCTGCGAGTGCTAGGCGGAGCCTTCTAGACCTTCCCCCTAATGGGCTGCTAAAACATGTCCCGCAAGCGGACAAGCGGGCACGTTACACCTTCTTTCTCTCCCTCTCTCATGTCAATTCCCACATGATGGGAAGCTTGAGGTAACTATAGCCTTGCTACATACATACATATGTATGTATGTATTTAGAGAGAGAGAGAGAGAGAGAGAGAGAGAGCAAGGACCGTAGGAGAAGCTTTCCTTCCTCCATGTTGCTTCCATTATTATTCTTCTTTCCTTTCTTCCCAACATAGTATCTATGAAGCAAATGGAGGATGGATTGGATGGAAGTGGTGTCTTGATGGATATTAAGAATCCATAACTTGAATCATGAAGCCATTGGCACTCATCTCAATGGATTGGAATACAACAAGAGATAGAATATGGTGAGCCTATTACACATATTCTTGAATCTTCTTTTCCTTTCTTGGATTCATGTGTTTGAGTAGAGAGACCATGTTCATTTTGGAGCTTGAGTACAAGCCCACTGTATGAGAGATAGCTTGAGCCATAAATAGTAGGATTAGACCAAACTCTTGTTCTTTCAAGATCTTACACTCTCTATGACTCAAGCTATATCTCACATAACCAAATGTACTCAAGCCTTGAACCAACCATGCTCTCTCCACTCAAACCCATGAATGTAAGAGAGTTAAAGAAGATTCAAGAATGGTGTGTAGTAGGCTCATTGTATTCTACCTTTCTTAGTATGGTGTGTTTGTTGAGAGGAGCTTTGATGGCCTAATGCTTCAAGAAATACTCTCTTGATATTCTTCAAGATGCCTCTTCCTTCTAATTTGCTCTCCATCCACTCCATAATGCCACATTTAGAAGAGAGAAAAGGAAAGAAGAATGAGAAGAGAAGCTTCTCCTATAGTCTCTCTCTCTCTCTCTCTCTCTCTCTCTCTCTCTCTCTCTCTCTCTCTCTCTCTCTCTCTCTCTCTCTCTCTCTCTCTCTCTCTCTCTCTCTCTCTCTCTCTCTCTCTCTCTCTCTCTCTCTCTCTCTCTCTCTCTCTCTCTCTCTCTCTCTCTCTCTCTCTCTCTCTCTCTCTCTCTCTCTCTCTCTCTCTCTCTCTCTCTCAAGCAAGGTTATGGTTACCTCCATCTCTTCACTTGGGGATGGGCATGAGAGATAGAAGGAGAAGGAAGCTAGTGAATTAAGAAAGGGTGGGGGTGTTAACAAGAGGCATTTATTTAGCTAGTGTGAGGTATATTATTTAGACTATGTGAGAGGTATCCATCAACTTGTGTGAGGTGTGTTTATTGACCCATGTGAGGCATATTTAGCCTATGTGAGGTGAATTCATCAGCTCATGTAATGTATATTTACTAACCCATGCGAGGTGTATTTGTTAGTCTAGGTGAGGTGTATTAATCGGCATGTGTGAGGTGTTTATTAGCTAGAAGGCCTCCTCTATGCAGTGGACGATATTATTAGCTATGTGCCTTTGGAGTATCCTTTGGCTATTAGTGACAACTGATGTTTTATTATTTACTTTTTTGTTCTAAAAAATGATTTAGTTACAACAATCATCGCACTAACTTATTGTTGTTAAACTCCATTGATGTGTAGAGATAGGCAAGGATACGTCCACAAAGTTGGATGGTGCTTTAGGATTATTCACATTTATTTATTGATGTCATCAAATTTATTGATTTGCTAGAGGCACAACTAGGAATGTATTGACTTTTATACCGTTGCCTATCTTATTTGATGACTATTATTTGTAAGGTGTAATGCATTAGACAATCATTTACACATAGGGTTATATTAGTTATTTGATTAAAAAATGATCAAGAATTGTAGTGCAAATAAGCAAGCAAAAATCTTGCATTATTTTTGTAGAAAGGGCTATTTATGAGCAAAAAGATGAATCAAATCACTAAACACATGTATTGAGGAGAGCCCTCTCAATGCACTGGGGGAGATTATACCCAATGTTTGTGTCATACATTCTCTCTTGCTTTTTCCATATCCATGCAGAATTCTTATGTATGGAAGACTAAGCTATGGTGTGAGGTTCCAATAGTAGTATCAAAGCTTTGACTTTATTAGAGTAAGGTTGTATTCAACCATGGCTTCATCCCATTCATGAATGGCATCATAATCATTAACAACAGCATTAGGAGGTGTGCTATTGTCTATTGGTTTTTGTGGTTTATGATTCAAGTTCTTTCTCTTATTCAAGTTGCTAGGCAACCTCTTTTCCAAGATAGCAAGTCCTTTTCTTCTCCATTTGACAATTCGTGGTAGCTATCCACATCAACGGAGAGTCAAGAAGAGGAGACTATAGTTTATTCTTCTAAAACAAACTATTTTCTTATTGGGGACCATGTTATAACAAGAAGAGAGAGGCTTTTCTTCATTGTTAAGTCACAAACACCTTAAACCATATATATTACTATTTTTTTAAAAATGAATTCCACCACCAGTGATCTCCATAATTTCAAGATTTTGAAAAAAAAACTTATTAAAACAAGCTTCTAGTGCTTGCTATACTCTATCTTTTAACCACAAGAAATGATGCATTAGGAAAAAAAAGGATCTCTCTCTCTCTCTCTCTCTCTCTCTCTCTCTCTCTCTCTCTCTCTCTCTCTCTCTCTCTCTCTCTCTCTCTCTCTCTCTCTCTCTCTCTCTCTCTCTATAAAGGCTATCAATAAAGGAAAGTGGAGAGAATAATCCTAAAATAATCCCTTCTCTCTCCACCTTTTCAATCATTTTGTCTTTTTTTATGTTATCCACAAAGGATTTTCTCATATTCCTTCTGTCTCCTCATTCAATAGTCCTTTTTAAATGACATTCTATATTTAGATAGAGATTAATGACATGTGCTTGTTTTCAATATCAAATGATTACTAAATGTTGCATAGTTCGTTTATTAATAGAAATTTATAAAATGAAATTTTGAGAGTTCCTTTTAATATCTTTTTGAGATTTTTTATATACTAGCTTTTACTAAGAGATAAAACTATTGGTTAATTTTCACTTTTTTTAAATGAATTTGGAGGTAAATTTGAATTTTCTAAAATTTGAAAACCCTTGGACACCCCTTTCCTCTAAACTCTTCGACTCCACTCCACTTCTCTTGTGAAATCTAAAAACCCTTGGATACCCCATTCCTGTAAGCTATTCTACTTCATACCAACTCTCTTAAGTGTTCTACTATATCCTCCTCTCTATGCCTATCTAGTTTATCTTCTCACAATGAAGTAGCCCATTTTCTTTCACCTCTATCGTATTCTTCTCTTTGTTTGTTCCATAAAACTAAAATTTATGCAGCTAAGTTGTTTAACTCCAATGGCATCTCTCTAACTTAAGCTCATAGTCAATATTACTCAGTTAAAGGAAGTAGTTGCAAATGTAGGAATGGTTTTATCATTGAAAAAGTTAATTATGTTTGCTAACCAAGTAGAGTATCTTGGCTTGAAAATTCTTCATGGGAAAATTGAACTACAAGAATATATGGCTAAAATCATGGAATTTCCTAACACAGTGCGAATGTAAATAGGCTCCAACAACTACCTGGCTACTTAAATTAGATTAACTCCTCAACTCTAAATTTAACCTTTTATGCTATTGATCTTTATCCCTTTCTTCAACATAATAATTTTCAATGGAAATATTTATATACTAAATCCTTAAACAAATCAAAATCATATTATCTCATTTACCGCCTTTAACTTTACCCTCTAGACATCCTCTTATGATTTATTTAGATGCTTTTGATATAGGTTGGGGTGGGGTATGATATGAAGAAATCCTTGAACAAAAAATTAACCCAAAATTATAAAATTTTAAATACACCTTTGGAATCTTCAATGTCTCCCAAAGAAATTATCCTTCCTATCAAAGAGAAATCCTTGGAATTATCAAATGTATTACAGCCTTTTGAATTTAAGAGAATTTTCCCTTTCAATGCTCTTTCAATGTAAGGATAGACCTCTAGTATGTACATGACTACCTCTCTAGAAAGGCTCCTGTAGAGATAGGGAATAAAAGGCTGCTTTCGGTGGTCCCTATTTTTTTATGGGCTGGATATCACTTTTGAACATATCAAATGCAAATACAATATCCTAGCAAATTTGTTATCCTAAAGGCCACTACCTCAAAAGGCTGAAGTAATGGCCTAATTTATTAGACATCTCCAACCAAAATAAAAATAGGAACAGATCCACAACTTGAATACACACGAAGATCTACATTTCAACCTACATTTCTTGACAAAGAAACCAACAACACTCAACTTTCTAGAAAAATACATAGGACTTCAAGTCATGTCATCAACAACCATGAACTAGTGTTGTCTTGAATATATCATTATGTGAAAAATCAAAAGACACGATCCACTGAAGCCTCAACATTTTGATGTAACATAGCCTACTTTCCACCCAGTAAAAAATTCTCTCTTATTAACACACCATATAAAAGGAAGCATGCCTAAGGAAAATATGCTTTCCTCAACATCATCCATGATTAACCCAATTACCTTGTAATCTGTATAACGGCTTGACCCTCTTAATTGTAAGATATAACAAATATAACACTATATACTCTTCTCTATTGTCTAGGCTATTTACATCCTTTTGCATTTTGCTATTGCATATGTGCACACTTTTGCTCATGCACAAGTGGTTCACTATATGCCCTTTATATCACATGCATCCAAGGCCTATTTTTAAATACCCTTATCCATGAATTTGAAATAAAACGCACCCTTTTTCTATTTAATCTATAAATGAACCCTTTATATGACACCATTTTGTATGTAAAAAAAGTGTAAAAATGGTATTTTAAAAATCCCTTCATTTGAACCCATATAGTACAGTTATATATTTGTGATTGGCCCTCCTCCCCCCTGGTTCTCATGCTTGCACATATCGTTTCATTTTCGATATAGTCTTTTGGTTCCTATAATTCAATCATTTGGTTTATGCTCTTTATGTTGTGTAGGAAAATGGTTCCAAGCATTAGACTTAGGGCCACCAAGTCCTTCTCAACATCATTTTTTGATGAAGATAAGCATGTGAGCTATTGGCTAGCTCATGAATGCATATGCAAAGTTCGATAATAATGAGGGACTTACAATTACATGAAAAAGGCTCCAAATGCCTGAATTAGGCCCAAGGATCTCTTGGCATGTTTTTAATGAAACAAAATAGGTGAGATATCGACCACCTCATAGGTGCAAGTACAAAGTTTCATTGCATTCTAATAAAGAATAAGGGATTTACAATCAAAGGATCAATCTTATATTTGAAATTGCATTGTGATTGTTTTAAGGTGTAAACAGGTTAATAGTTCATTCTCTTTTTTCATTTTCCACTTGTTACTTTAATTCCTTCCTCCAATGTATTATCCCCAACTTCCATCTTTTCTTCATCCTAATCTTCTCAATCTTGTTACATAGAGTGTACTAATTAAGCTACTAATTTCAAGATAAAGAGTCACATATTACATCAAACCAACAAAAATTCTCTTGATGGATTTTATAACGGCTCCGTTGATGACCTTCCTCTTAGACTACAATTGCCTAGACTTGAGGATCATAAGATAGATCTAATCCCTAGAAGCCAACCACCCTACAAAGCTCCTTACAAACATAATCTCACAGAGCAAGAGGAAATTCAAAAGTAAGAAATCAATTAGTTCAACCTTTGGAGCACATGCACTGTGAGGTGCCTCCTCAAAACACACCCTAGAGGAGTCCTCTTAGTAGTCGACCAGAATTCATATCCATGCACATCACCATCTAGTCTCCCCATGGGAAACCTAGGACTTAGTTGAACATGGGAATCTCGATTCTACTTCACAAGGAAGCATGGATAAGTCACCCCTAATAGCAATCTAACGCCCACCTAAGAAAGACCACTTTCTAATCAATCAAAGTAGGAGTGAGGTTAACATCGCACTTGGTTCAAAGAGAGTGAGAGATGGTGGAGAGTGTAACTCGATCCCCCTACCCATAAGGTAAATCTCAGCTCTGACCCCCTAAAAGGGTGTTAAACCTGGTAACTAATCCTACCGATATTAGGAGGGTCACGATTTAATCAGCTCTATCTAGTGATCGGGTCCACCCAGCCATAGGCATTTGATTATCGGGATTGAGGCCTCCCACTTTTCCCGATTGGGTTTGCTTAGTTTTCTAATTAGCAAAGCATACTACCATGTTGTTTGGACATATAAAATTAGCTTCCTTTTATTACCCCGTTAAATAAGGTTCGTTAAACTCAATCTTCAGCACATAACAAACAATTCGGAAATCAAATACTTTATTTCATAGTAACATCCAGAACCATCACTCTGTAGAGTGGTACAAAATCCATCTTTCTGGGAAAAGACACTGTCCAACCTAGGATAGGACCTTCCAATCCCTCGGGATTGGGCTGTATGTGATCACACTCCGTCTGCAGGGAATTTACTGGCTCAGAGTCCCTCTAAGCTTCCATGTGCCTCAGGAACTATAACATGGGCACTTATCACTTGGCCCTTTGCCCTCTCAGGTGCTCAAGTGATCAAAAACCAAAACACCTACCTCCCTCAGGAGCATAGGACCCCCACCCGCAGGTGAGTTTTTTCACACTCTGCGTAGAGTGTTAGGGAGCATTGGGTTGGGGACCCCAACGTCCCGAACCACCACAATCTATAACTCATCCATCTGTGCAAGCACGGAATCTTAAGAGCCATAATTCATCATTCACAAATCCAAAAGAAGTTATAACCATAATACATTTTTAACAAACTTATCAATGTATGCTATGCATAGAATCTATCCTCTCCATCAATTCCCATGTTCCTTCCCAAAAAGCAAATGATAATACTAACATGTTTTTGTAAGCTTAAGTGTGTTCTAACTGATCATAATCTATGTAACAGACTAAATTATCCCTCATTTGGAAGTTGTAGAGTTAATAGCTTAAAAGTAATCCTTTTCTTATGTACTAAACCTGATTATCTTTGTTTGGCCATCCATTGTGATCACAGTTTATGGCCGCAACCTCGGTTTATTGTGGAATAGCTAGTCCCTTGGGTTGAATGGATTCGGAGGCAACTTTCGCTTGCGCTTCATGTTGAGTGTTGAAATGACTTGTTTTTTGGCTAATTTTTGTTGTTTTTGAGAGCTGAATGGTTGATTTTATGAGATGATTGATTGGTTTGGAAGTGGTTTGAGAGTGTTTTGGATGATATTGATTATGTTTTGGAAGTTCATGGATGATTTTTAGTGGAGTTGTGAGGTTCTGATATGTTCTGATAGGTTCTGTATAGCTTTTGTTTTGTTCTGATTGTCTTCTGTATGAGGGATGGATTGATGATTGATGAAGATTGAGATCTTGTGAAAGCTTATTGAATAGTTTTTGAGAGTTTGGAATGGTTTGAGTATGAGTTATGAGGTTTTGATGACCTTCTGTAACCTTCTGTAGATCTTCTGTAGAGCTTCTGTCTCTATACTGTAACTGTACTGTAGCTGTTCTGGTACTGTTCTGTATGCTTCTGTATGTGTTTTGTTGGATGAGAGTGTAGCTTGGGAAAGTTTTCTAGCCTTGGAAAGAGGTGAATACAAGTGCAAAAGAGCTAAAAGAAGTGAAAGAAGTAGTTGCTGAAGACTCAAGTGAAGACTGGAGTGAAGTGACAGTAGTGAGCTATGAAAGGACACTGTAGTGGCTCTGGTGACTCTTCATATTAGACATACCTCTTGGGAGGGGTATCCACGACCTAAAAAGGATTATTGAGAGTGATTATGAGAGATTGTAGTGAGGAGATGATGTACTATTGATGGAGAGAGAGAGAGAGAGAGAGAGAGTCAGAGATAGCCAAATCTACTAAAACAGAGTGATTGTATGTGAGAGATTGAGAGAGAAGACTATGAAGACATTGAAGATGAATACTATGTGATGTATTTCCATTCAAAGATGGTGTATTCCTTTGCTTTCTTTGTTATATTGATGTATTTTATGAAGATATTGAAGAATATGGTTGATTCTATCAAATCCGTGGGAGATCTACATGATGTTGCATGAAGATTTGTTGTGCCTGGTGTTCTTTTCTTCATTATGATCATATGAAACCTAATAAATAAGCTTGTTGATGTTACAAGATAGATTTTATTGCAAGAGAATTCCCTTTTCCTTGGTGTTCCTCTTGGGGCTCCATGTTTTTGGTTCACAGCCGGGGAACTTGCCATCAACAAGCAACAGAAGAGGTTGAAAATGAAGGAAATGGCATTGCCAAGAAGAGAAGAATTTAATGGATGCTTGTAAAGTTCCTTCTTCCACTGAAGAGTTGGAATTTCTCATAATCAAAGCCACTTTTCACAAGAAGTTCATCCCACAATGGTGGAAACACCACCATCATGATGCATGCTCTATGTGATGGACAGTTTCCTCTTCTTGTTGAAGCAGCAGAAACTTGCATCTTGGTGGCAAACTGTTTGGGGACAAACTGAAGAGCAGAAACAGAGAGAATGACCATCCATGGAAGATTTGGCATTCATTGAGAAGTTTCCAGACATCATCAAGTGGGAGATTGTGAAAAAGCTTCAGGAGTCTTGGTCTGTGGAGGTTCATAAAGACAAGAAGGAAAAGAGTTGGAATTTGTTAGTGGATGCTCAACAGCAAGATGCGTGGGATGCTTGGTGCACTGATAATCTTCTGCTTGTTCAATTGGCAACTCACTGGAAGTTGGTAGACAGAGTGTTCTTTACAACATACAGTATTGAAACCATCAGAAGCTGGCATTACTATGATGATGGAACCACCACAATGCTTAGACGTATGCACTTTGACACCTTCAGAACTGAATACCTTCCTCTGTGCAGTGGCATGAAAGCAGAATTCAGAGACGTTGAAAAGGAAGAAGTAGAAGAAATGTTGACAAGAGAGTCCTCCAGAGACTGAAGCCTTCTGTTATCCCTCTGTGGAGCACTAACAACATAGTGGAGCCAACCCCCTGATGAATGACGCAATAAAGAGGCAAGCATTAGAACGAGTCCAGAGGTACGTGAGAAGAGAGAAAGCAAAAATCAAAGCTGAGAACGAGCTCGCAGCAGAAGCCATCTTTGATGCCCTTGCGGAAATCTTTATAGAAGTTCCAATGGCACATCAAGCCCTTCCTCCTCCTCTGCTGGAGGTCCAATTCCAAGCCAGATCCGTCCTGGAAATATTGATGACAGGCCAGCGAATGTAGTTCCATTGCCAATTTTTAAGGGAGAATACAATGAAGACCCCGATCTTCATGTAGCAGAGTTTATGGTAGCATGTGTGGCTAACAATGCCAGAACCCCTAAGCATTGGTTAGCAATATTCCCCGCCACTTTCAAGGGCGCGGCGTTTCAGTGGTATGAGAGACAAGCAGCAGGAACTTTTGGCACATGGGATGACCTGAAGTTGGCCTTTCTCACTAAATTCAGGCGTGAAGGTTTTGAAGAGCGGATGCGAGAGGAATTTATGAACCTAAGTCAGTCTTCTAGAGAAAGAGTAGAAGCTTGTCTCACGAATGGAATCCATCCTGAAGAGATGGACTAACCATAATCTAGATGATGGCATTCAGAAGGGGGTGTTTCTCAGAGGATTACAACCAGAAGTCCGTAAGTTTGTAGAGTTGCAAAGACCAGCCACACTGCAAGATGCAACAGAAGGTGCAAGACAGTACGATGAAGTGGAAGCTAGATTGGCGATGAATCCAAGAAGAGGAGTCCTACCTCCTCTGATGCCAGGAATGATGTACCCACCAAATGCAGTCCCAGGGACAGTCCCCTACCCCTATCAACAGATGCCCCCAGTATCACAGTACAGTGCACCAAATCCACAGTGGCCACAATCAATGCCTCAAATGATGGTTCAACCACAACAACAATGGTCCCAACCAATTTCCCCAATGCCAAATCAGCAGCAACAGTGGAACCCTATGAACTGGAGCCAACAGCCAACAGTTCAAACAGGAGCTCTGAATCAGAACCAGAACAGAGATCCCTCTGCACCAGCCCAACATGTTTATGCAGTGATTACAGAGACTCCTCAAAACCCTACTGCCAGTATCTCAGGAGGAGAAAGCTTGAAGGATTATTTATCCAACTCAGTTGCAAATATAAAAAAGGAGTTAATGGATGTGATTACAGAGCAGCTACAGACGATGCTGAAAGTGAATACCACCAGCATATCCAACGTTGCAGGAGCAGGAAGAGATGTGATGCGGTCAAATACTTGGTGTGGTAAGTGTCATCAAGCAGGCCATTTAGCCACTGAGTCTACACGAAAACCAACCATTCTTGGAGCCTTCTGTTCCTACTGTTTGCGAAAGAACCATACAGAGGATATTTGCTCTCTGAAGGAGATGCATGATAGGAGAAGGAAGGAAGAAGACACAAGATTCAATTTGCTGGAATCCAAAATGACAACACAGGATATTGGACCTAAGCCTAGAGAGTTTGGATCTAATTTCGGACCCAGAAGATTTCCCTCTCAAAGTTACAGAGGAAGACAGTCTGGCGGTGGTCAGAGATCAGAAGTAGAGTGTTACAAATGCAGAGAAAAGGGACACATTTCACCAAATTGTCAAAATCCCAGAAGGTCAGTGGATTATAAGCCCTTATGCAGTCGATGCAAAGGAGAAAGCCACACTGCAAAAGACTGTCCAAGCCCAGCCCCAGTGAAAAACAGTGCTACTGATAGTCCGGCCAAGGCCCAAGAGCCTACCTCCAATTTAGTGGAATTGGAAGTTGCTGCCATCACGCGTGCAAAGAAGAAGGAACCACCTATCCAGAAAGAAAATAATCCTCCTGCCAGAACAGTGAAGTTCAATCTTCCACCAGAAGAACAGAACAGAACTGAGCCTGACAGTGCCATACAGAGCACTACAGTGCCACAGAGAGTCACAAAGACAGTTCCAGAGACAGGACCAGAGGTCCAGGAGATAGAAGAGGAGGAAGTGCCACAAGTGGCAGAGGAAGTTCCCATGATACCCCTGTTGGAAGAAAGAGGGAAAATGAAAGTGGGTGTTGCCCCATTCCCTAACCGGTTAGAGAAGCCAGTGGATCCTATTAAGGAATACGATCTGGTCAGAGATCTAGATACCTTTAAACCAAACCTCACATTCCGACAATTATTGATGTTGTCTCCCAGTTGCCGGAAAAGGTTCAAAAGTATACTGACAAGAAGATGTGGATTAAGGATTGCTCCCTCAACAGCAACAAAGTCCAACAAAGCTCCAGAGCCTGTAAAAGAAGTGGATGTGGCTAACGCCTTCCTAGATCCGCGTACCCCAGAGACTGGCATGTGAATAGAAGGCTGTTTCATTGCAAATACACTAATTGATGGAGGTTCATCAGTAAACATAATGATGGATGTGACAATGAAGGATCTAGGCCTACAAGGTGTGCAACCCACCCAATGGCTCATCAGACTGGTGGATCAGAGCAGAATCAAGCCTTTGGGCATTCTCCCATATGTGAAGACTACAGTGGCTGGAAGAGATTATTGGCTAACCTATCTAGTGGTGAAGCCAAACTCTTATGGTACATTCTACCCTTTGTTACTGGGCAGACCATGGCTTTTTGAAGCTAGAGCAAGGACGAATTGGTTCAAAGGAACATTGGCCTTGGGTAGAGGACCCAACAAAGTGGTGTTGAAGCTCTATGGTGCTCAAAAAGGACATGGATCCACCTCCTTGGAGTTATCTTCTGACTCCCCTAATGAGACTACAGATGGAACATCAGCGAACGAAGATGCTGTCAAACAGATCCTTCCCAAGAAAACAGTGGCACGTTCCGTAATAGTGGATACTGTAAGCCAACTCCCAAAAGATGCAAAGCCATTATCAATGGGAGAATACTTCCTGCCTGAACCAGGAATGATTTCCGAAATCACTTCTGACAGTGAGATAGAAGCATGGATGTACTGCTCTCCCTGTTACATGGCCACAGTAGAGCCAGAGATAGAGGCAGAAGATGAAACAGAGAACCTGTTCTTCTCTTACAGAGCTCCTATAGAAACAGAGCTAGAGCCAGAGACAGAGACAGAGCCAGAGATAGAGACAGAGACAGAAGAGGATGAAGATGATATGGAAGAAGAAGGTTATGAAAGCGAGCCGAAAGAGTCTATCCCACCCGAAGAGGTTATATATGAAGAAGAAGTTCCAGAAGCATCAGAAGCAGACGAGCTCATGCTGAGGGACAGAATGGCGATGGTATCATTTGGTCTGGTAAATGGATCTTCTCATATGCAAAATCTTTATAAGAAATGGGTTAAGAAGAATAAGCCGTCTTTCAGCAGTGGCTCTTGCCGTTCTCAACCACCTTTGCCAAGAAAAGATGATGATGATGCACTGTGCCAACAAGCACTAGTCCCACAAACCCAACAGAAATCAGAGGGTCCCTGTTATGTGACGTTCCTGGATGAGTAATCAGAAGATGAGTCTTCATGCCAAGAGGTAATTAATCTTGAAACCAAACCCGAAACAGCTCTAATCCCATTTCAACATCTTAAGGAGCAACCTAAGTCTCCACCAAAAGAAGAAGTTGGTTCTAGTGGGACATCAGAAGAGGACACCACTCCCTTGAAGGAGTCGGATCTGTATCCAGAAGCAGTCCGTGGGACCTTCATCCGTGAAGTAGAAGGTGAAAGGCAGTTAACTTTTGTGGATGCAGATGGCACTGAACACCACTTGAAGGTGGGTAGCAGCCTCCCAGAAGAGGAGTTATCAACTTTGTACAACTTGTTAAAAGAGAATTTGGCCGTGTTTGCGTGGTCATACAAAGACCTAAAGGGGATTGATCCCACAATATATCAGCATCATATTGACTTGGAGCCTGATGCCAAGCCAGTACGGCAACGACAGAGGCGAATGAACCCGAATTATTCCACATTGGTGAAAGCAGAGCTGCTGAAGCTTCTGGAAGCCGAGTTCATCTATCTAGTGGCAAATAGTGAATGGGTCTCACCCATTGTGGTTGTACCCAAGAAGAATGGCAAGCTTCGTATATGTGTGGATTTCTGCAAGTTGAATTCCAAGACGAAGAAGGATCACTTTCCTATTCCTTTCACAAACCAACTGTTGGACACAGTGGCAGGACATGAGCTTTATTCCCTCCTAGATGGATTCAGCGGATATAACCAAGTGCAAATCGCAAAAGAGGACCAGTCCAAAACAACCTTCACCACAGAATGGGGGACCTACGCTTATCGAGTGATGCCATTTGGGCTCTGCAATGCCTCTGCTACTTTTCAGCGAGTCATGATGGCCGCATTCCAAAATCATCTGCATGATTTTATTGAGATCTATTTAGATGACTTCTGTGTCTATAGTTTGATCCGTGAACATTGGGGACACCTGGAACAATGCTTTGATCGATGCCGGGAGTATGGGATTTCCCTCAACCCCGACAAATGCATCTTTGGGGTTTCTTCTGGAGTTCTGTTGGGCCACATTGTCTTTGCATAAGGGATATCAACAGACCCTGCAAAGATTGAAAAGATTGCAGCTCTAACAGTACCCACTAACCTCAAACAGTTGAGGGGATTCCTAGGCCATGTGGGTTACTACAGAAGGTTCATAGCCTATTTTGCAACAAAGGCAACCTCCTTGCACAAGCTTCTGAGGAAAGATGCAGAGTTTGTTTGGACGGAAGAATGTGACACAGCCTTCAACACTCTGAAGCAGTGTCTGATTGAGGCACCCATTCTGCAGCCTCCTGACTGGACGAAGGGGTTTCATGTACACACTGATGCATCTATTGAAGGCTTAGGTGCAGTTCTTTGCTAGAAGGGCTCCTCGAAGCTGGATCAACCCATCTATTACGCAAGCCGAAAAGTCACCGATAGGGAATGGAACTACACAGTGACAGAGTTGGAGTGCTTGGCAATGGTGTTTGCCCTAGAGAAGTTCCGCCACTATCTCCTGTCTACCCATTTTAAATTTTATGTGGATCACGAGGCCCTATCCTTCCTGATGAACAAAGCAGATGTGAAAGGACAAATGATGAGATGGCTCCTTCTATTCCAGGAGTTCGACTTTGAGGTGATTACTAACGCGTATCCCACAAACTGTAGAGGAGGAGTAGGATGATCCAGACCTCCCTGATGCCTCCCTATTCTTGGTAGAAACTGTAACTCCCTGGTATGCAAACATTGCTAATCTGCTGGCAACCCAACAGTACCCTCCTGGTATTTCTAGTCGGGAAAGGAAGAAGCTTATGTTAGAATCAGCCCCCTATACCCTATTAGGCGGTGCACTGTACAAGAAAGGCAAAGATGAAGTACTCAGAAGATGTGTTGCAGGAGATGAGATTGGGATTGTTCTGAAGGCTTGCCATGATGAGCCATGTGGAGGCCACTTTGCAGGAGAAGCCACAGCCAGGAAGGCTCTACTAGCAGGATATTGGTGGCCTACCATTCACAAGGATGCTTATGATTACTGTAAAAGATGTGATGCTTGTTAAAGAATGGGGAAACCCACGAAGACAAGTGCCATGCCACTGCAACCTATCCTTCCTTTGAAGCCGTTTGAGAAGTGGGGCATCGACTTCGTAGGCCCAATCGATCCTCCTACCAGAAGGAAACAGAACATATACATCCTCGTATGTATGGATTATGTCACAAAGTGGTGTGAAGCTAAAGCCCTAAAGCGGGACGATGGTAACAGCGTGGCCCTGTTCATGTACGAGAATATCATCACCCATTTTGGCAGTCCCCTAGAGCTGGTAAGTGATAGAGGCACTCATTTCATTAATAAAGTCATGGAAGAGTTGACAGAGCTGTATAAGATCCGCCATTGCAAGTCCACTCCTTATTACCCCAGAGCCAACGGCCAAGTCAAAGTCACGAATCGCATCCTCTGCTCAATTTTGACAAGGACGATTGCCGCACATCGTCGTGACTGGGATGATCGACTTACAGAGGCCCTCTAGGTATACAGAACCTCCCATAAAGCAGCAACAGGACAGACACCCTTCCAGCTGGTGTATGGTACAGAAGCTGTTTTCCCTGTTGAACTGGAATTGCCCTCTTTGAGAGTGGCTATCAAAGAGCATTTGGGGGACGATGAGTCACTGCAATGCCGTCTCCTGCACCTGGAATGTTTGGACGAAACTCGTAGGATGGCTCTACAGTGCATGGAAGCCACGCAAGCTCGACATAAGGCTTACCATAACAACTTCATCAAGCACAAAGAGTTCAAAGAAGGTAATTTGGTTCTAGCCTATGATTCACGATTTGGCAAGTTTCCTAGCAAGCTCCAACAGCGGTGGATGGGCCCATATAAGGTACTTGCTGTCAATCCTAATGGCTCTGTCCAAGTGCAGACCGTTGATGCCTTTGATGATCCCTTCCTGATCAATGGATATCGCCTGAAGAAGTACTTCCCTCCTTGGGGATATTGACAATTACGGTCACCTGATCCTTTCCCTCGTTGGCGTGGCACTATCACTCTTATGATGCTACTTCTGATAGCCGTTCTTCAGCCACTCCTGATGAGGTGAACACAACCTTCTGTCCCCTCAGCCCCACTTTCCAGCCTTGATCTCTTATCCTTTATTTTCCACCAGCAACAGTGGCGAGGTGGGTTCTGACAAGTGGTATTTCTACCATTCTCTTGTTTAATTTGAAGAGCAAAAAAAGAAAAAAAAAAGAAAAAAAAAAGAAAAAAAAAAGAAAAAAAATATACATATCGGTCATGGGAGAAAAGGACTTAGGTCCCTGTCATGCCGACCTATTCTTCAAGAAAAGGTGGATACACCCTCGGGAATAGGGGAAAACAAGAAAAGAAAAAAAAAAGAAAAAAAAACAAGATAAGAAAAACGAAAAAAAAAATATGTTATGGGAGAAAAGGAAGCAATTCCCTGTCATAGCAGGCCTCGTTCCAAGAAAAGTTGATCAACACCCTTGGGCGAGAAGCTGGCTGTGGAAAAGGTGGCAACACCCAGCAGTCCAGAAAGTGGATTCATCAGTTGACATCCCCAGGATCCAATTCCGAAGCTGCCTCCCTTGGTACGCTGTGTCCTGGGTCTTTCTGCAGAGCGTCTAACTATCCTCTAGCAGATGACATGTTCCTATCCAACACAACGTTCGATTTGATGGCTACCTCCCTGGGTACGCCTCTTTAACAACTGACGTCGCAATCTTCATCGACAAACAATCGAGTGACACGAGCTTTCATCCTAACCGGATGGGGAAGTGAGTATGGTTGCCCTCTGTATCTATCAACAGAGTGTGAGACAGAGGGTGGGGCGAGTGACCAATCTTTCCCTTCAAATCAAATGAAAGGTGAGAAGTGTGAATGAAGTGTTGCACGCACAGGATGAGCTTCTCAATGCACAAAGCACGATTTGTTTATGTGCACTGCACCATAAGGCTCCCTGGCCTTCCTTCTCGCACCGTATGCCGACACAGGGCGGGCTGCACAGTTGCACCATCAAATGCACACAAGGCATACAACCTTTACACAAGTGACCGTGAGGATTACATCAATGGGTTTCAGGAAAGGGCTGCCCTCCTGTAATCAATAGAGCGTGAGACAGAGGGTGGGTTGAGTGTGACTGGAGTTTCTTCAATCAATTACTGAGAGGTGAGATTGAGGGATGTTACGACACTTGGAGTCAGGTATGTTCCCGTTTTCCTATGCACCCAGGGGGTGGGTCTCTGCCATCATCACAAGACACATCATCCTGTTCTGTACACTGCACTGTAAGGCTCCCTTGCCTTCCTCCTTGCACTTATGCTAGACGGGTTGGACGCACTAATGCACCATCAACTGTGCACCCTGGCATACTCCCTCTGCACCATCCCCTTGTCGATTTCTAAATCGGGTACGAGATATGGGTTTCAATCATTATTCCTCGAGTGATATTAGTCATTGGGCGAGTGACAGTTCTTTCATTCCATATGAGTGATTGTGAGTTGAGTGTAGTATTCCTCATCATCGACAAATTTCATGCGATTCCTTCAACCAGCTACCTCCCTGGGTGCTGCTGCGTGGTCCCTGCCATGAAGGACGTGTGCTAAGAAGATGCCTTGGTACCTCCTCCTGCAGCCGACAACAACACAGGACGTGCCATCGACAATCAACCTTGATTCTCAACAAAATGGGCCAAGTTTTTCTAACCCTACAACTTCTGTTTCTCAGTGACGTTCATGTTTTAAGTATGGGGATGTTAGCGGATGGTCTGTTATGTGGTCCTAGGTCCCTGTTGCTCGGTTAACCCTATCCGTTAAGGTTTTAAGTGTGGGGACGCGTCCCTACGCGTCTACATTGCATATCCTTTTGTATATGCCTCAACCTGCTAATGCCTCTATGCCATGACTTGCTTTTACCCTGATGGGGTCCCTTTCCACCCACTCGTTCATTTTTCACCCACCCTCGGGGCTGTTCCCTTGCAATTTTCCTTAATTCCTTGATTTTGCGTTCCTGCCATGTGAACGCACCCTATATTCACCGAAGTTCACATCCAATCTTATTGCCATGTTCCTCCCTTTGCATTGACCATTTTTCCTTTTTACCCACCCCTGTTCCGGTGCACCGTTTTCGAGTTATTAATTTTTGAAAGCATTTTGCGCAAATTAGTCGGTTTTCCATGTGAACGCGCTTTGCTTGCTTCGGAACCGTGATCTGACATCATAGCCCTGACAACAAATTTTTCCTTGACATTTTTCCTTTTTACTCCGTGTCATTCGGACGCACGGTTTGTCCAATATTAATTTTGCGGTTTTTTAAGACTTTTTCGTGCATCTTTTTGACATTTTTCCATGTGAACCTACTCTGTTTGCATCGGAATTCCAATTTGACTTGACAACCGTGTCCCCCGTGCCTTCCCCCACCTTTTTCCTTTTTCCTCCACCCTCTTTCGACTTCTGGATTTTTAATTATTAATTTTTCAATGTGTTTTCGAACGTATTTTTGGTGTTTTTCACATGTGAACCCCTCCTACTTCAACCGGAACTACGTTTTAACATAACAACCCTATGTCACCCCTTCTTGCGGACATTTTTCCTTTTTCCTGCATGACATTCCAGCGAATGATTCGTCCAATATT
Source organism: Lygodium microphyllum (assembly GCF_053477565.2). Lineage (NCBI taxonomy): Eukaryota > Viridiplantae > Streptophyta > Polypodiopsida > Schizaeales > Lygodiaceae > Lygodium > Lygodium microphyllum. The sequence goes on along the minus strand of NC_141149.1, from coordinate 43,681,194 downwards.
AATTTCCGATTCCATTTTCGGGTCTGTTTTTTGGGTTTTTCCCATGTGAACGCGTCTTATCTCAGTCGAAACTATGTTTTGATGTGATAAAATTGTCGGGCACGTCTTTCTGCACATTTTTCCTTTTTCCTCCCCTCGTTCCAATGCACGGATCTTTCGATATTAATTTTTAATTGCATTTTTGGACCCTTTTTGTGTTTTTTGCACGTGAACACCCTTTACCCCCCCGAAACCCCCGTTGCACATTTTCCCTATCTTCCTCCTGTCGTCCTGCCCACTTTTTGTTTTTACGTCATTTCGTTTTGACTTCCGGATTGGGAGATATTAATTTTTCTTTATTTTTTATGTCTTTTCACGCGACTCGTCCCGCGTGTGAACGCACCCATTTTTGATTTTGCGCGCCTCCACGCGCCCCGGTCACGTCCGCGTGACCCGTCCCGCCATCCGGTGCTATTCCGATCTCGTCACGGCAACTTTTTTTTACCCCGCCCCGCGCACGCGCACGGGACGGGGGTACGTCTCTCTTGCATGGGCCCCCCGCCCATTCTTTTCCCTTGGGCACCCTAACCCATGGGCTCCCCTACCCAACCCTAACCCTACCCTTTCCCTCGGGCACAGCGTCCCCCCCCCCCCATGGGCGGCCTTACCCCCCCACACCCTTCCCTATCCCCCACCCCACCCTTCTCTCTCCCCGACCCCTTCCCACCCTAACCACCTTCCCTCCCTCTCTCCCTCTCTCTCCCTGTCGTGCGTTCTTCCCCTTCCTCCAGCTCCTCCCCTCCTCCTCCCTGCGCATTACCCTCCTCCCCTTTTGCTCCTTTCTTCTCCCTCCCCTCCTTCTCCCTCTCATCCTCCTCTCCTTCCCCTCCTTCCCCTCCCTCTTCTCCGCCCGTTGGCCTCCTTGCTGCCGTGATGTGCCCGCCCTCCAGCCCGTGACGCCCTCCCTCCCACGCCGACTCGTCGCCCTCTGCCGCCGAACGACTGCCGCCATCGCGCCGCCTCTGTGGCTCGTGAAGCCCGCTCGCGCTGCCCTGGCCGTCCTGCAGTGCCTGCCGCCGTGGTCGCCCTGGCTGCCGACGCCGCCGTGGTCCTGCCCTCTGCGCCCGCGTCCCCACCTCGACTGGCGCCCGCCTCCTCCTCGCTGACGTCGTGTTACGTTGACGTCGTCCTGCGCCCCCGCCGATTGCCTGCGCCCCCTGTGACGCTGTGCCCTGTCGCGTGCCGCCTCCCACGCCTCCTGCTCCCTATGCCACCCGACAGCCCGTTGCCTCCCCACCTCGCTGTCACGTGTACACCTGCAAACCCACCCCATTACCCACCTAAGCCCCCCTTCCCACCATTACACACCCCCCACCAACCCCCCTACACAGGCTCCCCTTCCCCCCATTCCCCACCAAACCCTCCCCTACCCCCACCCAAGCACACCCAACCAAACACCCACTAACCCATCTAAGCCCCCCTTCCCCCCCATAAACACACACTCACATTACCCCCCATCTAAGCCCCCTTTCCCCCTAAACACAGACACCAACCCTCCCACCCCCATTACCCCACCCAAGCCCCCCATCACACACACACACACTCAACCTCTCTGCAGGCCCCCCTTCCCCCCATAGGTATACCCTGCAGCAACCCCTTCCATAACCCCTATTCCCCCGCAGATAACCCACTAAACCCCACCCAAGCTCCTATTCCCCCCCACAGGCACACCCGCAGACAACCCCCTCCATTACCCCTGTTCCCCTGCAGACACCACCCTCCAACCCATTGTTCCTTCTCGAGACGCAGAAACCCGCAGGCATTTCTTTTCTCAGCCCCTGACACTCGCAACGGGTGCGTCCGCACACGTGGTTGTTCGTGCGAGTGTGAGTGTGCAGGCTCGTGTGCGGGAGATCGTTAGCTGGTTGTTCACACGCAGCTGCCACGCAGCCTATTTCTGGGTATTTTCCCAGATTGTTAATTTTAAATACCCGAAAACCTTTTAAAAAAACATTGAAAATTAACACAAAAACATTAAAAAACGTTTAAAATTCATAAAAAAATACGAAAAAATCTTGAAAATTTTCCAATATTTTTTTTAGCAAATTACTCTATTTTTTCTAACATGCAAATTTCAAACAAAAAAAAATCAGACCATTTTAAAATCAAAATTCTTTTAAAAATACCAAACAAATGAAAAAATTTCATTAAAAATGCTTAAAAATTCCAAATTAATTTCAAAAAAATCCTAAAAATTCTATTAACCTTTTTACTTATTGTGGACTATTTTCTAAGCTGTAAACACACTGCATTACATCCTAAATTCATTAAAAAAAACAAAAAAAAAACATTTTTCATTCAAAACACAACCTGAAACATATCGAAACAAATCCAAATATTTTTTGGATTGAGGAGAGCGCATTCTTTGCATTCACATACACCGACTACCAGGTATTTTTCCTTTTATTTTTATTTTTTTTCCTGCTACTCCAAAACTCACAGTTAATTATTACAATGAACCCTAAACACCACCATGGCATGCGCGCTCGCGCTAAACACACCATTTTTTAATAAAAATAAACCCGTCGTTCACTTAGCACGTGCTAAGTGCACTTAAGAAGCACTTTAATATTTTTAATTAAAAATGAACCAGCCGTCACAAAAGCACGCGCTAGCAAAAAAACGCTCCACATCATCTTAATTTTTTAAAATAAATGAATTTGCATTTAAAGACCCAGTCTGGGTATCGAAGTCTGGGATTTGGATTAAAGCATTGTTCTAACCTAATAATTGGTAATTAAAATTTTAAGAAGGAACTGCCGTTTTCTTGATAAGGTTTATCACTTAATAAAAATTCACCCATTTCTTAATAATTTACTAAAATGAACATTTCATTAAATTAATTCCCTCTCACTGCACTTAATTTTCCATTTTTAATGAACTCGTTTCGTGGGATGGGTATGCGAAGTCTTCGGAGTTGTCTCCATGGTCAAAACCTGTTTATCAAAGTTGTGGTCTTGATATGTGTGGGTTGTGATGTTTTGGTTCAGTTTCTTTGTTATGGTTAAGGGTATGGTGTGTAGTTTTTCTTTATTGCCTGATTCGGGGATTTGGGTGTTTGCATGTTGCATAGCATGAAGCTTTCGATCGCATATGACTAGAGGTCATGTCGAATTTTTTCTAGGCTGTGGTTTGCTTGGGGATAGTTGGTCGAGTCACGTTTTACCATTTTTGGTTGCTATCTTATCCTTGGTTTTTGTCTGTTGCTTTGCAGGCATTCTCCTTGATTGTCTGTGTTGTGGTGTGTGTGTAACCATCTGAATGGCGCCTTCTCACGCTCCTCCCCTATCCAGTATGTCCGACTAGTCAGTAGGGATTACTCTTCCCTACTCACTTTTGAGCCTCTTACGAAGGCGGGACTCACTACTTTTGTGGCTACCTCCTTTCCATTGCTTCCAGAGGATCCATCGATGTGTGACGAGTTTTTGGCCTCCTATAGCAAGAAGTCAGGACTGGTCCAGGGTATTTCCATCACTTTGACACCTTGAGGCCTAGGGAAGACTCTGTCTCTTCCCTCCAAAGGTGAACCCTTTGTTACAACTCGCCAGCTTTTCTCTAACGAAGAGATTTTGAAGCTGTTACAAAAGCAAACAAGGGAAGTTCTGGATGTTAAGAAGGTGATCAACTCTTCAGGTGTTTCCTTTTCCATGATCACTGATCCTGTGTGGAAGTTGGTCTGTCAGTTTCTCCAAGATAGGTTTATGCCTGCAAAAATGCCATCCCATTACTTGTCCAAAGAGCTCTTTACAGCTTCAAGGATGGTGTTAAAAGGAGTAGCTATTGATTGGAGCACTTACCTACTCACTAAGATGGATCAACATTTCGTGAAAGTCACCAGGGGCAATGTTACCAATGTCACCTATGGATCGTACTTGTCTGCCTTCTTGACCTACTCAGGTTTACAGAAGAGTGTGCCTCCACCTCCTCCATCTGATCCAGTACATCATCCTCCACCTTCAGATGAGTCAGAACCAATTGATATAGAGGATGATGATTCTCCACCTCCCCTGGTCATACAACGCAAACGCTTGAAGTGGGTAGCAGATAAAGCTCCTTCAGTTCTTCCTTCAGTGCCCATTCCTGCTACCTCTGGCAGTGATCTCCCTGGTTATCTCACATGTAATAACCTGTTCAGAGCACATCGAGAAGGTTCGTTGGATATATCAGTCTCCTCATTGAACAGTCTAGTATCGGGATATGCAATTCCTTTCCTATGTAAATATATTCAGAGTTCCATTGAATTGTCAGTGACAGCCTGTGGTCAACAGCTGTACGCTTCCTTTTGTGAAGAACTGATGCAGTCTAAGGACCAGTTGCATAAGGCAACATCTGAGTTAGCTTCTGCTAAGGATACCCTAGCAGATTTGTTTAAGCAGATGGAGCAACAAACCCATCTGGTTGCAACCCAAAGAGATGAGATATCTTCTTTGAAGATTCAGTTAACAGAGGCTCAATCAGAGGTTACTAGCCTCTCACAGGAGAAGGAGAGGATGTCCAAAGAAGCGCAGGAGTTCCAAACTCTTTTAGATGTCAAACTTTCAGTCTTACAGACTGCTAATGACACAGTGGAATCACAAGCTTCCCAAATCAAGCAGTTGCAAGATCAACTGGCAAAGTCACGGTCTGTTCCTCCAAGACCTCATGTTCCCTTGTTCCCTTCTCTCTCACAGCAGGACTTGGCAACTCTTCAGAGACAGGCTACCTTATGTCCTCTCTTCCAAGATAAAGTGGAAAGATTGCAATCCAGAATGGATTTGCTATGGTCTACATTTGAGCAATTTTAGGAATATGTTCCACCAGACCATTCTTTCTTTGTCCACTACCAATTACAGAAGTTGGCATTCTACATGAAGCTTTCCACGTTGGATCTTCCTCTTCCAGAGGATGGTTGGAGTGGGGCTTGGTCTCCTGAGTTGCTGACAGAGGTGGTAAGGATGGTGTTTGAAGATTCTGTCACGACAGATACCATGTTGATGTCATATATGTATCTATGAGGAGACTTGTTGATTCCAGATGAGGTGGATATGGCTTGGTATGTGGGAGAGGTGGTTTTACAAGCTGTTTTGTATGTCAACCATTTGGAGTTGCGAATAGCTGACATGTTTCAGAGTTACTCCTCCAAAGTGGCTACTTGCCCTGATAATTCCTGGCATACCATGATTGATTCTGTGGTCCTGAATCAAAGACAGAACACAGCCCCTACATATGTCCAGAGCACTAATCAAATGAGGGTGGATCTCTTAGCTTATCTTTCCAAACATAATCTGTTTGATTCTACCTTTTTTGATGCCTATCAGAGAAGATCTATCTTAGGACCTTCTGTTCCTACCCTATTGTATTACCAACAAATGGCTCACCGTTATGATATATATCTTTCCCTCTGTCAAACCAATTCCACAACCATCTTACCCCTTCTTTTCCAACCTCAATCTTTTCCTCAAATTCCCATTTTTACATACTGCTCTTTTATTGAGGATAGAGTATTTTCCCCTTCTCCACCATGTCCTTCTCCATCCATTCATGTACCTTCCACCTTTCCTATTTATCAGTTAACACCCTTCTTAAGTGATTCCCTAACATTTTTAGCCACTCCTTCTTTAAATTATTCTTCCTTTTATGATTTTTCCTACCCCTCACTTCATCCACTTTTCCTTATTTCACTTCCCTCTCCTATGACTTCTATATCTCAACCACCTCAGTTGGTTAGTGACTATGACGGGTTTGATCATCAGATTTCCAGAAGAAGGGAATGGAGCTCAAATGATTCCCTTACAGGACCTCAGATAAATTGGCCAGTAATTCCAGGAGAATGGACAGCTGCCAGTCAAGCATACTAGAACTATATTCATTTTGCTTAGCAGTATTCACAGTCTGCAGATCCTTCAGTGAGAATGACTGCTCATTTTGTTTGGTATCTGGCATATATGCATAGGCATTCTCATAATGATTCAAAGCCTATTCCAAAGTTGTGCATGAATGCCAATGTGAGCATTGATTTCCAGCAGCTGGATATATTGTATTTTCATGCCCTTTGTTTGCCTAGCAGATACCTTGTCCTGTTGGAAAGGATGTGCTGCCTTTAGTTTTTTCAAGATCCTCCCAAAACATTTATAGATGAATCCTTGTCTATGGATCATTTCCGAAATCACCAATCTTTCAAGAGGGATCATCTTCATTGATACATTTTCCAATGTATGGTGGATGATTTTTAATGATAAAATCTCTCTTTTTTGGAGGAGTCATTCAGATGGTTGTGTTGTGTGTAGTGTTTGTGTTGTGGGTTTATTTATGTAATAAGATCGTGGTGATTGCCTATTGGATTGGCTTTCGTGTGAGCTACATTTTGGAGATTTGTGGTGATGGGGTCGTGGTTGGAGAGTTGAAGATGCTGATGAAGAAGAAGAAGAAACCTCTTATATCCTTTACAAGTTTGTTGTGATTTTCAGTTTGATAAGAAGTGTTAATGTATAAAGGTTTTTCCTTTCATTGTATTTTTATATCAGATACAGGTTATAAGTTGGGGTCATGGTTGGATGGACTGTTTTTGACGATATATTGAAGATCAAAGTTGAGCTTTTAAAAGAACTTGTATTCCCTTTTTCCTGGGTCGCGAGGACGCTTCCTTATTAAGTGTGGGGATATGTTGAGTGTTGAAATGACTTGTTTTTTGGCCGATTTTTGTTGTTTTTGAGAGCTGAATGGTTGATTTTATGAGATTATTGATTGGTTTGGAAGTGGTTTGAGAGTGTTTTGGATGATATTGATTATGTTTTGGAAGTTCATAGATGATTTTTAGTGGAGATGTGAGGTTCTCATATGTTCTGATAGGTTCTGATAGGTTCTGTATAGCTTCTGTTTTGTTCTGATTGTCTTCTGTATGAGGGATGGATTGATGATTGATGAAGATTGAGATCTTGTGAAAGCTTATTGAATAGTTTTTGAGAGTTTGGAATGGTTTGAGTATGAGTTATGAGGTTTTGATGACCTTCTGTAACCTTTTGTAGATCTTCTATAGATCTTCTGTCTCTGTACTGTAACTGTACTGTAGCTGTTCTGGTACTGTTCTGTAGACTGTTCTGTATGCTTCTGTATGTGTTCTGTTGGATGAGAGTGTAGCTTGGGAAAGTTTTCTAGCCTTGGAAAGAGGTGAATACAAGTGCAAAAGAGCTAAAAGAAGTGAAAGAAGTAGTTGCTGAAGACTCAAGTGAAGACTGGAGTGAAGTGACAGTAGTGAGCTATGAAAGGACACTGTAGTGGCTCTGGTGACTCTTCATATTAGACATACCTCTTGGAAGGGGTATCCACGACCTAAGAAGGATTATTAAGAGTGATTATGAGAGATTGTAGTGAGGAGATGATGTACTATTGATGGAGAGAGAGAGAGAGAGAGAGAGAGAGTCAGAGATAGCCAAATCTACTAAAACAGAGTGATTGTATGTGAGAGATTGAGAGAGAAGACTATGAAGACATTGAAGATGAATACTATGTGTTGTATTTCCATTCAAAGATGGTGTATTCCTTTGCTTTCTTTGTTATATTGATGGATTTTATGAAGATATTGAAGAATATGGTTGATTCTATCAAATCCGTGGGAGATCTACATGATGTTGCATGAAGATTTGTTGTGCCTGGTGTTCTTTTCTTCATTATGATCGTATGAAACCTAATAAACAAGCTTGTTGATGTTACAAGATAGATTTTCTTGCAAGAGAATTCCCTTTTCCTTGGTATTCCTCTTGGGACTCCACTTCAGCTTCGTGTATAGTAGTAATTACTTTCTCATGTTCGGAAGCTCTCCAAGCATGATCTCGCCCAGCATCTCGATGTCTCTTGGGAGCCATGGAAGAAGCTTGATGGATTTGAGCAATGCTTCCACGTAGGTGTGGAGAGAGAGAGAGAGAGAGAGAGAGAGAGAGAGAGAGAGAGAGAGCCTCGACTGATTGTAGTAGAGCTTCGTTGCGTCAACAATAGAGAGACTTCTGCAGGGGTCGTTGTGTCCTTGATGTGACGCTCACCCTATTTATATAGTAATGGGGGGAAGTAAAGATGATATAGAGAGAACGCTTTCTTTTAGCATCTTTGATGACATCATTGATGATGTTAGAGAGGGGGCTCCATTTTTGTAGTGAGAAGATAAAAATTTACAAACACATGGACGGGTGAGCACCATGCATCACACAGGCATCACTCCAAGGCTCACAACCAAGGTGGTGACCAAGGCATAAACCTTGACATCTTGGCCTTGGCATACTTGGAAATGGGCTACAAAGGTTTCATTGGTGCCGTTTGTTGCACGTGAGAAGCTGCCACTAGCTTGTAGGAAAATCTTCCCGGGAGGTCACCCATCCCGGCAATGTTGTCACCTAAATGCACTTAATTGCCAAGTGACTATCCACTAGGCTAGTTCTTTTTGTTGTTTTATACTACAAATATAGTTTTAATAAGCTTGTCTTGGGAGGGTTTCCCAAGTCTTTCTTCCATGAATTGGCATATAATACCTCATTAATAATAACAATTTTCTTCATATTTAGAGTTAGTTTTAAAAATATGCAATTTTGTTTTCAACATAAATCAATTTTTTGAAATGTATATGCACATTGTTTATTAAAATAAACTAAGTAATGGGGACATTACATGCACCATCTAGTGAGAGAAGCACCTCCTTGGGGCAAAAACCCCCATATCACTTGGTTGTGATCCTCCAAGTGTAGGCTACTCAAATTTGGTATCATTCTCAACGATAGCTAGCTCTAACGTGATTTTCTCATGTGCCAAAGTAGACCAGGACACATTGATATGAGAGATTACTCAAATGAGACACAAGGAACTTGCATTTATGAATCTATTTATCATGTACAAAAAGTATCTAGATGCCATAAAAAGGTATGATGGGACTACTAAATTTGGTAGTTGAAAGTACCAAGACTACCAATAATGGTACACTGAGATAAATAGTAATGGTATTAACAAAGTACCAAAAGCTACCAATTTTGGTATCCTAGGACAGAGAAAACCACCAGTAAAGATAGTCTTGGACAGAAGTATGGAATGATTCCAAATACAAATAAGTGTTGAAAGTTAGGGAATATGTTATCCAAATGCGGATTGTGATTCTTAAACTTCAACCTATTCTACGCTATGTCTATACAACTTCTATTCTATTTCTACATTCTCACTCTCGGCCTCTGTCTATCTCTGTCATTGTTGTTGCAATAGCTGTATCTCTTTATAGGAGTGAGGCTAGCTTCATTTTGTGATTGCTGAGTGTAGATGGACTTCTTAGCGATGATGACATGTATCTTTCTTTCATAGTCCAAGCATTGATTTTAGGTGTATCTCCTTGAATCTTGCAAGTAGGTGTCTGCTGTCCTATGACTGTGTAGTCCTTAGAGGTAGCTCTATTGAGCTACTAATGGTAACGTAGATGAATAATATTATTTGCTATCTCTTTACATGCAAAGCTCTTTTCTTTTCTTATTGGGACTTGGCAAACATTGAGAGAGTAGTTAGAAATAAAGTGATGCAAACAATTCCTTTGATCATGTGAATGTAAAACAAGATAAACAATGCAAATATCAATGTACATTTTTATCATTAGCATAAAAGCTAAATGAAGCAGGAAGTTGGATGTTTTCATTGTGCAAGTTTTCCTCAATTATCACAATGTGCACATTGAGCATGCCTTCATAATGATCAAAAGTTTACCATCCAACCAAATATCAATATTTTGTCATGAATTTCTAGAAAATTCTCTCATGTCTTGGTCTAGTGGTACCCATTTTCCACAAATATGGCGCCATCTTCTATTTAAAAAAATGTCACAATGAAGTTTTGATGGGAATCATGTACTTGCAGACAAAAAAATCTAGTTGCACCTTACAGGTGATTCCATCTTATACATTTCTATCCCAATCTGCATCCGCAAACTCTAGGATATTGTCTACATCTTGGCATTTCACTAGAAACATTGTTCTTAAGGTACGAACCTCAATGTTGGAGAAGAAGTCCACGAAAATGACTATAGGCATACAAGTGAATATTTTCATTTAGGCATTTCTACACCTTGTGAAATGTTTTGCACTTATAACTCTCGCTTATTCTAGAATCCGGCAATGGCCACGCCTTGCTCTTGAAAACTAGAAGGGAAAGGCCAAACAAGGCTCCCCATTGCCCATAGGAGGAAGGTGGTATGTAAAAATGGTCGTAATAGAATATGCCCCTCTCAACCAGTGCCCCTTTGGTCCTCCCCTTGTAATGCTCTTCGCAGTAGAGCCGTGGATGATATCAAAACATCTACCACACATTCTACTGGTGGCCACCACTCTTAGATGCTTGATAGATACAAGTCTATTAACATCAAATGCTCTTGTTAGTTACAAGGTGAATAAGAAACATGGACCTTCATTCATACCAGAAAGTAGATGCAACTGAAATGCACCAATATAGTGAATGAAACTAGGAGGAGAGAGGAGAAGAGCTGACGAGAGAGAAAGAGAGCAAGAAGAAGAGAAGAGAATACTAGAAGAGGAGAGAGAAAGATAGAAAAGAGGAGAGAAGGAAGGAGGAAGCCATGGAAGATAAAGATGAAGGTGAAGAGTATGTTCTTGATAATAACTAGTTGCCCTTATCTAGGACTCTTACACCTTATATACCCTAGGGTCAGTGTGACTGGGTGTCTAACTCCTAGTTTGTATGTATCCCTGCTTGTTACAATCCATTCCTATCTTGAAGGTTTTTGCCCTCCAAACAAAAGAGAATTGGAGGGGAGTGATGGCTGGGTTTAGGAAGGGGTGTAGAGTATTACTTTGAACCATATTACAATGAAAATGGGTGGGTGAAGACTAGGGATAGCATGCTATCCATGACCGGCCTACTAAGATAAAATTGTCATAACTTTCGATAGGTTGCTTTGAATGGGTCATGCCACATGTGGAAATAGAGCTTATGAAGAGTACTTTCAACCTATGTAGGATGCACATGCCTGAGAATTGGATAAGTACACAATTATTCTAAAACAATGTGCAATTTGTAGGCAAAGGGTGGTACAACAGGCTAGTCTTTAGTCAATTGGGCCTCTTGGAGGTGGGGAAATTCATTGACAATGGTGACTAGGAACCAAGAGGCAGAGGGTGGTCAAACAGGGCCATAACCCGCTAGCCTTTAGTCCATTGGGCCTCTTGGAGGTGGGGAAATTCATTAACAATGGTGTGACTAGGTACCAAGAGGCTTCTTCCAGGGGCAGACCTTGCCATTTGATGAGGTATTTCTTGATGGATTGAGACCTTAACTACTTATCTTGTTGCCCAATGATTGCCTCACAGATATACTAAGTGATGCCTTCTTCATCTATGGGGGGAAGTTCTTCCACATAGTCCATTGAGGTGCCCATGAAGGGTTTCAACTAGCTGATATGAAACACATTGTGGATTTTGGTGGTAAGGGGAAGCTCTAATTGGTAGGGCAAGTCATCAACTCTCTTTAGGATCTTGTAGGGGCCATAGAAGCTGTAGGCCAGCTTGTTACTGATGCCATCTTTGAGAGTGGAGTAGCAGAACTTAAGAACTTTCAAGAGGACCAATTCCCCTTCCTGGAATTCCAAATGCCTTCTTTTCTCATCAGCATAGGGTTTCATGTGCATTTGTGCCTTTTGAAGATTCACTTTGCATTGCTGAAGTAGGGCTTGCATGCAATCTACCTCAGTTTGACTTTGGGGGTTTATCTTATCATTAAATAAGATTGTAGGAAGGGGAACCTTATACCTGTATAAGGCCTCAAAAGGCGAAACTCCAATGCTAGAGTGGTTGCAGTTATTATACGCAAACTCAGCCAAGTGGAGCCACATATCCCAACTGTATTGTACATCATGGCAAAAGTGCCTCAAATATGTCTCAAACCATTTTTTCACTCTTTTAGTCTGGCCATCAGTCTGTGGGGGTGGTATGCAATGGATGGAGCAAGCTTGATGGTACCCATGGATGTGAAAACCTTATGCCAAAAGGTGCTCATAAACTTGGTGTCCCAATCATGTACTATGACTTGTGGTAAGCCATGCAACTTGAAGACATATTCCATAAACTGAGTGGCTGCCTGAGGGGAAGTGTATTGGGTCTTAGTGGGGATAAAGTGGGCATCTTTGCTGAGGTGATCAACTACCACATAGATACTATTCCACCGTTTCTTGTTCACAAAGAAGCCAGTGATGAACTCCATCGTGATATGACTCCATTTCCCTTCAGGAATAGGGAGGGGCTGCAAGAGGCCACAGCAAGCCTGAGTGTACAATCCCTGTTCTGTTGGCATAGAACACATTTGGTCACAAAGTCCTTGACATCCCTCCATAAGCCTTTCCAATGAAAGCTCTTGGCAATCTTGTCATATGTTTTGAAAACACCCAAGTGACCAACAGTGGGGCAATAATGCATCTCTTCCATGATCTTCTGCATAAAGGGGGAAGTGTGTGGGATGACAATCTTGCCATGGGACCAAATAAGGCCATGCTTGAGCTGATATTGGGAGTTTTTAGCCATGACCCCGTGCTATAATTTCTGGAAGATGTGGCTGAAGTGATTGTCTAACAAGTAAGATTCTTGAAGCTCTTCAATCTAGTCACTATGCAATTCTAAAATAAAGGATACTCTACATGCTCACATTTGAGAGAGTGAATCAACCACAATATTATCTTTGCCCCGAGTGTGAGAAATGTCAAAGTCATAGTTTTGTAATGTTGCCACCCATCGCCTTTGCTTAGGAGTCAAAGTGGATTGAGTCAAGAAGTACTGGAAGACTCAGTGGTTACTTTTTACTTAGAAGCGGCTGCCATACAAATAGTGGTGCCATTTCTTGATGGCATGGAGGATAGCCAACATCTCCTGGTCATATATATTCATTTGCATCTCCTTCTCATCAAGCTTGCGACTCTCAAATGCAATCGTACCATGCTCTTGCAACAATATTGTACCAATACCCTTGCCACTGGCATCACAATGAATGGTAAATAGCTTAGAGAAGTCACAGAAAACAATGATGAGGTCAGAAATAAGTACGTCCTTTAACTGCTTGAAGCTATGATCAGCAGTTGCATCCCAAAATAATGACTCATTTTTTAATCGATCAGTGAAAGGTGCTGCAATGGCAGCATAGTGCTTAATGAAGCATCTATAGAATGAAGAAAGACCAAGGAAGCCATGCAATGAAGTGGTGGTGGATGGAGTGGGCTAGTCCCTAACACATTGCACCTTCTTTGGGTTAGCCTGTATGCAATTTTTGTTCACAATGTGTCCCAAGTACTCCACACATGTCTACATGAAGGTGCATTTTCTCTCCTTAGCAAAGAGTCCATGCTCTCTCAATATGTCAAATACCCTTTTGACATATGCCAAGTGCTCCTTTGGTGTCTTGCTATAAATGAGGATGTCATCAAAGAAAACAAGAACAAACTTGAATAGAAAGGGTTGAAGGATCTTGTTCATGAGGCTTTGAAATGTGGCACAGGCATTAGTCAGGCATTAGTCAACCCAAAAGGCATCACTAGAAAATGATAAATCCCACGATGAGTCTTGAAGGCCGTTTTGATTTCATCTCCCTCCCTTATACAAATATGATGGTAGCCAGAGCATAAGTCAATCTTAGTGAAAAAGCATGCCCTTTTCAACTCATCCAACAAGTTGTCAATCCATGGGATGGGGTAGCAGTTCTTCACCGTGATTTTATTCAAGTCTTTGTAGTTGATGCACATGCAAAAAGAGTCATCTTTCTTTTTGACTAATAGGATAGGGGATGCATAAGGGAAATAACTCAGTTCAATGAAACCCATCTCCAACAGCTTCTTGACTTGCTTTGCAACCTCTTCACGTTCATACTTGGAGAGTCTGTAAGGTGGCTTGTTTACTGGCTTGGAATGGGTCTCTAAATCAAGTGGGTGGTCCACTTGCCTCTTAGGGGGAAGGGTTGTAGGCATCTGAAATATATCATTGTACTCCTGTGGGAGCTTTCACTCAACCGCCAAGACCCACGAACCGCTTATCGATTCAAGCATTCCAAGCCGAGCACTAATGGCTACCTCTCACATAGCCGACGCACCATCCATATCTACGGGTGTAGTGAGCTTACCTTGATGCCGTTCGAGTTACCTCCTCTCCCATGCACTTCGGTAGCTCCACGATCCAAGTGCAAGCTTCAAGCAAGCTCCATCCTCAAGCTCCACGCTCCAAGCTCCATTGCCGCGAGCAAGACAAGAGAAGAGAAGAGAAGAGAAGAAGAGAGGAGACGATGGAGAGCTTCTCCTCCTTGGTCCCTCACCCTCACACACTCACTCCCTCACACTCTCACACTCCCTCTCTCAAGCACAAGCTCAAGCAAGCAAGAACAAGAAGAAGAAGGAGAAGAGGAGAGCTACTTTTGGCCACACACAAGAATGAGCTTCTCATTCACTTTTCAACTTTATATACAAAACCCTAAATCCCTTTTGGGCGGTCATCCCCTTTTTCCCCTTTTTACATGGCCGACCATAGCCTAGGCCCTTTTTCCCATTGTCCTTCTATCTTCCTAGCTTCCTTTCCACCGCCCGTCTACATTTACAAATTGCACGGGTGAGAGCCGGGCGCTCTTTTACAAGATTTCAGGGTGCACCTTTTTATTTTAAAACGTGCCTTTCCCCTTTTGCCTTTGCCTTGGACTTTTAAGATTGCCCTTGCGCTTTTGGCCTTTTCTCCTTTCCTTTCTTCAATCGGGCTACCTTTTTCCGCCTTTGCCTTGCGTCTTTT